>NC_134601.1:93812395-94452395 GCF_037038515.1 Microtus pennsylvanicus | reverse complement strand
TTAACTCCTAGCACTCAGAAGGTAGGTTACAACTGTCTATAACTCCAGTTCCAGAGGATCTGATGCCCTCTTCTGGCCTCCATGGGCACCAGGTATGTACATGGTACACTGACAGACATACAGGCAAAACATCTATATCCATAAAATAATAAAATTTTAATTCTGTCTTCAAATTGTACCATCAGTCATCTCTGGGTTTGACATACTTAACATTAATGTTTCTAAAGATTCTCAACCTTGGCATTATTGACTCACAGAACTATGCAACCATTCTTAGCACTGGGGGCTGCCCTAAGCAACAGAGGAGGTTTAGCAGCATCCTTTTACTTCTACACCTTTTATAGATGCTTAAAGCAGTCATACCCACCCTGACTATGACCACTCAAAATGTAGTGGGGTTAAGAGGGGGAATATGCCCCAGTTGAGAACCAATGCTCTAGTCAAATAGTGTCTTCCTTCACCACTCCATTATCTTTTCCACCTTATTGATTGGAAGCTCTAATATCACAAAGCTGTTGCTGTTTCCTTTTCGCTTTGACCACTGGTATCTGGGTAATTTGGATTTCCCTACCTCCCACATTAGAATACAGGCCTATTAGAAGCAGGGTCTACATCCCCATTAGAATACAGGCCTATTAGAAGCAGGGTCTGGATCTTCTACTTTGTTGAAAGGGTGAGCTTCCATTTCTTTCCAGTATGAGTGATCACAATTCCTCATATAAGTTTCCATAGTAGAATTTTTTTTTCTTTTTATGGATGTCTACTTTGGTAGTTCTAACTAGTTAACAATTATCAGCAAAGTACACCACATTATACAACTTAATGCTAAATGTAGAATTGATATTTAGATACCCCGTGAACAGGATTATTATATAGTCACAGTTGAGGAAAGCTGTGTGTGTGTGTGTGTGTGTGTGTGTGTGTGTTATTCATCCTCTAGAGCAACTTGATTATAGAATAAAATGAATAAAAAGACTCATTTTTGCTGAAATGACCAGTCAAAGGGGGCAGATTCCATAATTTCTCTGTTAAGGGCCAACATAATTATAAAACTATGACAGCATCAGCAGCTCATCAAAATGATGTGAATTTGCCTTGGAAGAAACCTTTGGGCATAATCCTTGAGGACAATTACAAGTTAAAAGCAAATGTAATTAGCAACTGGTAGAAAATTTCTACACAAAGGAGGCTGATGGAAATGGTGCAGTGTCTACCAGGAAGAAGGTGTCTCTCTACTTCAACATGTTAATCAATATTTTAGAAAAGATAAAAGAAAGGAAACTATTCACAATATCAGAACTCTTGAAGGCAAAACACTTTATCGAAAGCAGAACTAAGATCCATACTATCCACAATGGGATAGTGATTGGCTGAGAGATCTTGCAAAGCAAGGAATTTACAACATTTGTTAGGTTTTTGTTAAACACAGTGCTGGTTGGTCTCTAATACCCAGTCTTCTTTTCCTCTTTAGTAACAAAAAGCTATTAATCTCTGTGGCTAATTTTTGGCCCATGATATATAAATGGGTATGCTGTGCAGGACTCCAACAAAGTTGCTTAAAGAAATAACATGGAAAGGAAACACATTTTTAAAAAGATGTATGTATGTATGTATGTATATGAATGAATGTATGTGTGTATGTATGTATATACGTTTGTTTCAGGTAAAAACAGAGACCAGAAGAGTATGTCAGATCTCTTGGAGCTATAGTTACAGGCAGTAGTAAGCTGTCTGATATTTGTGCTAAGAAGTGAACTAGGGTCTTTGGAAGAGTAATAAGCTCATAACCACTGGGCATCTCTCCAGCCCCAAAGGGGGTATACTCTTTCGACTCGTCAGTCTTTTCTTCACTATTCTACCCTGTGATGTCTTGAACAAGTCTATACAGCCTCAATGAACTGTGCTGTGACTTTCAAGATAACAATTTGGTGCTGCTGTTGACAGATGATGAAGGGATGGAAGAATCACAGGAGAATCAGAAATAGTTCACAACTGAATTTCTGTTACGTGTTTAAAAATATGCAGTCTTAGATTGGGAATTAAATGTCTGTTCTTTTTAAGACAATGTTAGTTTTGGTATTCATTACCTTCAGCTCAATACAATTCATAAGTATTAGAGGCAAAAATATATCCCAGTATAATTTCTAATTGTTACAGGTAAAAATATATCCCTCAAAAACATATGCTGAAGTGCTAAGCTCAATTATCAACAAACAATCTTTATTTTAAATTTTGGTTTTGGAAGAAAAAAAGTCAAGTTAGGGTGAAATTGGAGTGAATTAGTGGGGCCTTTAAACAGTATGACTGTTGTCCTTATGAAAAGAAAAGAGACAATTGACATGTAGAGTGAAGGTGATCGTTTTACAAAAGAAGCAGAGATTAGAATAAAATATGTACAGAGCCAAGGGACATCAAAAGTTAGCAAATGCTAGAAGAGGAAAGTTTAGGAGGATGGCTGTGATGACACTCATACTTTATACATGACATCTAGCATGATGAAGTAATACATTTCTGAGATTTCTATTTTGTGGTACCAGGAATTGCCAACCCATGATCTTGCATTTGCTAAGCAAGCATTCTACCCAATGAGTTATATACTCCTATCCCAATGTCACCCATTTTAAGCCATCTGGTTTGTGGTACTTTGTTAATACACCACCAGTTAAGAGTTATACATTGAGGTCTACTACTAATAAGCCATGAGTCCAGGAAAACATCACAGGACACAACCTAACAGTGGAAAGTTTAAGAGGGTTAATACAACCCAAACAGATATGGCAATGGCAGGTTTATTCTTTCTGTATTGGTTCCAGCAATAGTACTTCAAATGCTGTATATTGTGTTGAACTCCTTGGATACAAACTCTAAGAATGAGCATATAAGTGCGGAGTAAGGACAAGGGGATAGATCTAGATTCATGTAATACTTCTCTTGGAAATAAGACTAGTAAGTGAGGTAAGTGTCACAACTCAGGCAACATATGAGACCTTTTTATTTAATAAAAAAAATTTGAAAGTAAATAAAAATGTTCATCAACAAATGAATGGATGAACATTCCATCTGGGTTTGATTAAATATTATTTGGCTATCAAAAACGAATGAAAATTCATACATGATATAAAAATAAACAATATGTTTAGTGAAAGAAGCCAGACACAAAGGATGACATCACCTGATTTCACGTCTATGAAATCTTCAGAATAGGCAAATGGCTGAAACTGAAAGCAGACAAACAGTTTACTATAGTTAGTTAGGAGAAGAGGAGGATGTAGAATAGGTATAACATTTACTACTGGGGTGATAAAAGGGTTGGAATTAGACACATGAACATACTAAATAGAAATGTGTTGTTTATCTTTTTTTATTGAGCTCTACATTTTTCTCTGCTCCTCTCCCTGCCGCTCCTCTCCACTTTAACCCTCTCCCAAGGTCCCCATAGCATTGTTTATCTTTAAATGGTTAATTTTATGTTATTTTAACTTTGTCTTAACAGAAAGAAAAAAAATACATTGAAAAAAAAGTTGAGTACTCACTTGGTACTAGAAAAGCTATATAAAAAATTCAGAAATCTTCTTGTTTAAGTCACCAGAACTACAGAACTCTAAAATGCCGGTCACAGTAAAACCTTTCTCTACTGAAACACCAATAATGCCTTGGTAACAATGTATCAGATTTCCCTATAAGGTTGAAGGTCCTCTCCTCCCTGCCTATTTCATGAATAATAGCTTAAGAGATAGCTAATATTTTCCTACATTTTTCTTACATAGGAATGAAACACTGCCCAAGTAGCTTGGCAACATTTTTATGCACTTGTTACTCATGAAACCAACAACTTGTTTAAGCATAGCCGTTTTGAAGTCATAACCATATGATGGCCTTGAGTTCACAATTTCCCCTCTTCTTTGAAGAACAGAAGTTTTTTTTAATGATACTGATGGTGACAGAAAGGATTTTAGTAATTTGACAACAAAAGGTAAATGTGAGAAACCTGAGGACTGTCCCAAAGTAGAAACGAAGGTCACGTCAATCGTTCCCTTAGAAGTAGCCTTCAAGAAAATTTAGTTAAAAAAAACAACCGAATAAAGAGCTCTACTATAGTAATTCTGCCATAGGAGCTGTTCATTTTCATCATATATTACTACCATTACCCAAGGAGATGAATTATGTAACACAGAATTTCCTGTGGTTCAGTCCCTATCCATGTACATTGGCCATGTTAAAAAGAAAAGTACCGTGTCCTTATTAAAATACTTACCATCTAATTTAGATGAACTCAAGTTCTGTCACCAGGACAAAGGATGAGGATCTTATTATTTAGTACTATAAATATGTGTGAAACTTAACTTCTGAATTTAAAGTTATTTAAGGTAAAGAAGAATCACAGTATTTTAAATAAGCAGCAACTTGTATACCATTAAATTACCATAAGGCCAAAGAAATTTTAGGGTACAGAAAATATATTTTAATGTACCCAAGAAGAGAGAAAGGACATGTCCAAAGCCCTGGGAACATAACTGTCCGAGTTTTATTTGCTTGATTACTCAAGCAATCAAGAGTCTTAAGGAGAGACAACTGGCATATTCCAAGTCAACTCTAGAAGTGCTCAAGTCAACTACAACCCAGGACTAAGTGAAAGATTTATTAGGTGAGGAAGAGACAGGCAAATTAAACAGCTAGTGTTTTACCAAAAACTTGAGCCTATCTGAAGTTTCCACTAGCCTGGTACTAGGAATAGATTGTGATTTGTTCAATTTATAAATGACATTTTTATTTGCCCATGGGTAACAATTTTATACAATCTATGTTAAACTGGTTTCTAACTTCCTAGTAGTACATGTATAAAATAATGGATTTTATTGCGACATTTTCATGCATGCTTACAATGTAATTAACTTATACAGACGCTTCTTGTTCACTCTCTGTGGTATTTTCTTAAAACCAGAGTCCATATATGGGAAATATGAAATATTTGTCTTTCTAAATTTGAATTGTTTCATTTAACATGATAATCTCCAGCTCCACAGGCTGAATGAGCTGAATGTGCTCCCAAAGCACCACACTTCTTAAAACTTAAGATGTGCCATCACTAGGGTATATACGGTACTTCCTGCTTACCCCGCCAGTCCAGAATGGCCGAGCTACTTGCGCCTCTGAGAAGGTCAACATAGCCACCAAACAAACAGAGACACTCTACTCACAAACCCTATCCAAATGCTCAGTTTCCTGAAAGAGTCAGAGTTTGTGCTAACAGCATGGCCCATGGCCAGGAAGCTGCCATTTTGAAATCATATATGGCTGCTACCACTGAATCAGTAAGACTTCTCTTAAAGGAACTGCGGCATGCCGCCTCAAGCAAAGCCCATTTGGAAAAAAAAATGCCGTTAAAGTTTGTTTTATAGTGTCTAGAATTTCTTTTCAAGCCCTCTCTGGTTTTCTGTGGATATAGTTAACCATGTTGGCGAGCCAATCTGTTGAAGAATGCAGCTCATTAGTGCCTGGCCGCCCGACTAGCTTAAACCTGAAATAATCACATAGAAACTATATTATTTAAAACACTACTTGGCCCATTAGCTCTAGCTTCTTATTGGCTAACTCTTACATCTTAATTTAACCCATTTCTATTAATCTGTGTATTGTCACATGGCAGTGGCTTACCAGCTAAAGTTCCCAGCATCTGTCTCCAGCAGCTCCATGGCTTCTCTCTGACTCCGCCCTTCTTTTTCCCAGCATTCGCTCTAGCTTTTCCTGCCTAGTTCTGTTCTGCCCTTACCAAAGGCTCAAAGCAGTTCTTTATTCATTAATCAACAAGAGCAACACATAGACAGAAGGACCTCCCACACCATCCACATATTTTCATAACAAATTACATTATTTCATTCTTCTGTATGGCTAAATAAAACCTCATTGTTGTGAAGACATGCCATATTTTCTTCATTCATCTGTTTAGAAGTAAGAAAATGTAGAACATTTATAAATTTTGCCCCCAACACTGAGCAAATTTTGCAGGATATAGTAGGTGTTTAATAAAACTTTTTGAGATGAGATCTTCATAGTAAAACGGCCTTAATAATGATAGTCCTGTCTCAGACTATGCTAGAATTATAAGCATGCAGTGATGTAGGATTCCCTTCTGTATTCTGTGACTGTTTTATAACCATTGGCTAATAAAGAAGCTGTTTTAGCCTATAGCAGGGCAGAATATAGCTAGGTGGGAAATTTAAGCAGAGAGACGGAGAAAGGAGGAGGAGTTGGAGAGGTGCTAGCAGTGGCCAGAGGAGTAAGATGCCAGAGCATTACCAGCAAGGCACGGAGCACACGGCAACACACAGATTATTAAAAATGGGTTAATTTATATGTAAGAACTAACCAGTAAGAAGCCCGAGCCATTAGCAAAGCAAAGCAATTATAATTAAGTCTCTGAGTGGGGACCTGTGGGCAGGAGAGAAACTATTCCAACAGAACCAGATGGGACAGAAAAAGTCTTTCAGCTCTAATGCAGGACTACACCTGGTAAAATTATTAAATAAAAGATACAGTTGAAACTCAGCATCTGAGAGCTTATAGTCTTTTCTTTCTTTCCTTTTTAAAAAAAGGGCAAATGTTTTGAGACAGGGTATCTCTGTGTAGTCCTGGATGGCTATCTTGGTATTTGCTCTGTAGACTAGAATGGCCTCAAACTCAAAGATCTGCCTGTCTCTGTTTCCTATGGGCTAGGATTAAAGGTATGCCACCACACCTGGTGAGATGTGTATAATCTTGTAAAACAGATACTTTGAAAAAAACTACAGAAACTAAAGTGATGCTGCTCATTGTACAGTGATTTCTCGGGTGTCTCTGAAAAGATTAATATTTTTATTCCTAGTAGAAAAGCTCAGAAACCTCATAAATATTACTTTCCAAACTCATCACTAGCAATTCAAATGAAGTACAGAAAAATGAGCTGAGTCCTTCAAACTTCCTGTTAGGAAAGACTAAGGGCAGTTTCACTAAGCAGAGTGCTCTGAAACAGTGAATTCCAGAGTCATGTCTGAGCAGCCAATCTAGCAAAGCTTCTCCTGGGGATAGGTAGCTTAGCCTGTAGTAAATATCTAACTAAAATGCCATAGTTTGGGGAAGGATAGGATATAAAGTAAAAAGGAAGTCACTTTGAAATGCTTGTATTGTCTCATTCATTAAAAAGGACAAAAAAGCTTAAGATAGTATATTAAACTATACCAACATTACCACCAATGTTTATCAGAAACTTAATAATTCTATAGCTACATATTTCTTTTTCCCTTCTTTCACCATGACTTGAAGAATAAAAAACTTTTTACAAAACAATTCAATTTTCATTAAACTTAAATTGATGAGTCTCAAAGGCAAAATCAGCTCATGAAGCAAAATGATTTTCCTAGAGCAATGGTTCTCAACTTGTGGGTCACGAATCCTTGGGGATAGAATCAAATATTCTGCATAACAGATATTACAATTCATAACAGTAGCAAAATTATAGTTATGAAGTAGCAACAAAATAATGTTATGGTTAGGGGGTCACCACAACATGAGGAACTGTATTAAAGGGTCATTTCATTAGGAAGGTTGAGACCCACTATAGAACTTACAACTAGATTAATGAGACACCCTACATCCATACACCTTTGTTCTGTTTTTATACCTGTTGATGTAAGCCTTGAGGCTGATGTAAAAATAATTCACCAGGACAGCTAATTATCACATGTTCTACATAAAAAAACCCTATATAATTATCAAAGTTTTAGAAAGTAAGGAAAGGAACATTTAATATTTATCCAGTTATTTAAAAATAAGTTATTGGTAATGTCCAAATGTGTAAAAGGCTATTATACAGGGTATATTCACAAGGTATTTGTATACAGTAAAAACTTGGATAGCCATCAGGAAAGCTATGTAGCAATATAAAACACTACTATATTTACTTAGACACTTAGATAAAGAATAATAATCATTTAAGTGGGAAAATACTCATAAATTTTCAGTATAGAGCTATTGAAAAGTAGCCTGAGAAGTATGGTTAAATTGCATGTAATGAATGAAGTAACTACACAAAAAAACGCTTGATAACTATAAAGCACATCTTCATTGTGACTGCAGTCAAAATTACACAAAGATATGTAAAAGAATAGAGAAATAGACAATACAACAAAATACTTTCCTAAAATTAGACCTCTTTCATAGAAAATATTTTACATCAAAAGTTAGGGATAGAATGTTGCTTTTGTATTCACCTTCTCAGCAAAACCCCTTGCAAAAGCCTATATAAAGTTTAAAAAAATAGCACATTCTCTTTAAGTGAACTGTGTGTTAGCCCACTATAAGTTCCTATATGATTTATAGAAGCTAGTTTAAGTTTGGTTAGTAGCTTAGTAATACATAGTAATGAATCATAAGACACTTTCTGCTCAAAAGACCTGCAAACATTCTGTTCACCAGTTTGGAAACTGCTGTTGGATTGAAGATACTCAACGGGGGCATAAGAGGCAAGGCATCTTAATTGCCAGAGAGGAGTTTTCATACTTCATGTTCCACAGTTGGGAGTCACTAATGGCAGTATGCACTATCCCTCAGGTGAATATACTAAGTCTTGCTTAAGAACCAATGATCTATGCAGATATTGATAAACAACTTAATGCCACAGAGGGGAGAAAGCCATTAGGAGATAGTTACCTCCGGTCTAAGTACAGCTTTCATGCAGGTCGGACAAAGAGGCCCATTTCGGGAGAAATGAAGGGGAAGACGTCGAGTGCGACTGCGACATGTTGGCTCCTCACATATCAACCAGCACTAGAGAGAAAAGGGAGAAAAATCTGGCATTATAATCACCACTCAACACCGGAACTAATAAACCCTTCTGTTATCAAGGATTTATTCCAACCTTCCTTAGAGATTGCAGAATAGTTTAATTAACTCACTTCTTTTGGACAAGCTAATTAGATGTATGCCCCAAACTTAAAAATTAGGAAAAACATGGTTTTAGAGAGAGGGTTCAATAGTGAGGCATGCTGACTTCTTCCAGAGACCACAGTTTTGATTCCAGTACCTACATGGGAGCTCATGACCATCTGTAAACTCCAGTTCCAGGGATCTAACACCTGCTTTGGGCCTCTTGGCACTACACACATACATGATATATTTACATACATGCAGGCAAATTATACTCCCACACATAAAAAATTAAATCTTAAAAAAAAAACAAGAGTGATTTCCATGAAATGTTCTCCCTTTTCTTAAGAGATATATGTCCCCCATCAAAATCTCCCAATTAAAACTACTATTATACATAAACTATAAACCAAACAGTTTTAGTTCAGACCATTATACTAAATGTATAGAAATGAGTGACCATCCCAATATGCTAGTTACCTTCTGTTTGAAAAGGCTATGACAACAGTATCATACCGTATAGACCCTGCTATAGTGATGTAACACACTTAAAGTACTTACAAGTTCTCTTGCCATAAAAGAAATGCCTAATAAAGCTAGTGATTATGTGATTTTAAATTAAAACAGATTCTTCTACATGTGTTCTCTGGAGACATAAAACTGGCTCCTATGTTTTCAAAGACAACTTTAACCACTATTTTTCAGAGATTTGAAGTAGCCATTGTCTATTTCTCTGCCCTGTAGATTTGTCACCCCTTTTCTTCTTCAGTTACTCTCCCTGTTTTTTTTTTGAATTTTCTTACGGTGATACAATACAGTATGTCTACCATTTTGAATTAGTATTACACTTAGTATAAAATGTTATCTGTTCAATAGAAAGACAAGCTACCACATATAGAGTTGAGCAAATCTCAGAAGTTCAAATTGAGCCCTAAGGCTTGTGGGCTTTGGTGCTAACTGTATTACTACAGAGGCACAGTAAAGCTGGGTCAAGCAAGGTGAGGTGCTGTGGCATGTAAGTAAGCAAGACATGTCCTCTTATCTCATAGTGTCCTTTCCTATAAGGCTCTGGGTCAGGGCATTCAGAGACATGGTAATTTTTCAACTTGAAGAATGATCAGAAGTTTGGTTAGTGGAAAAGAAAGGGAAGACAACTTTGGAAGAAAGATCCACACATGACAAAGAATAGAGGCTAGAGTCACTCTAGGGTTGTGCTAAGAAAGGATCAGTGACCTGTATAACTCCATTCCTTTTTGCTAGTTTCAGCAGCTTGTCTTACCCCTTGATAAAAGCAGTATACACATACACATGAATGTTGCTTAAGTTAGTATTCTTTAATCTTCATATCATGGCATTTCCAAATCTGAGGAATGCCCTCACTCACTGCTGTGCTGGCCCTTATTCCCCAGAATAGGCCCTTCTTGAAAGTAGCTACACACAAACTCAAAAGAAATCACCAAGAATTGGTTTTTACAGCTCCATTTATGGCTGTAAAACAAAACAAAGTGCCATTTGTACAACTTACTAAAAAAAGCTATCTTTAAAAAATAGAAAATTCATCTAGTCATAATATGCTGAAAGGAAATTAACTCCTACCTTCATTCAGTAAGCTAAATTAATTTATTATTAGATCTTTGGGAGTTGTGCACTGTTTTGAATATATTCACTGCCTCCCCCCAATTCAATTTTCTATCCTTTGGGAAAAAAAACCCAACCTTTTAACTATGTTTCAGTGAATCAAAGCTAACTATTTTAAATTGTAATCTGAACTTTTCAGATGGAGAATATCAAACAAATTCTTATGAAACTTCTGATATTTGCCTAAAGTTTTATTAAATATTATGGTAAACAGGCAAAGGGGTACCAAGCACAGAGTTTCAGGAAACTATAGTCTAAATAGGAAAGCATGCTCTGAACAGAATAACAGTTCTGTATAGACAAGGGATATATTTGAGACCTGAAGCTCTTTAGTTAGCTCACAGTCTTGCCAACCAAAGCTGTAATTCACTAAATTTTAACAAAATAAAAAATTTTTTTATTTGGTAAATATGGTAAAAACTACCTTCAATTTTTAGGTTGGTGGAGGGGGGTTTGTTCTACGTGGTCCAGGTAACGTCAAACTCATATTCTTCCTGCCTTAGTCTTTAAAATAGCTAAGATCTAAGTAAGTGTCCTCACATCTAGCCGAGGATCCTATTTTGAGGCAAGAGATCATTAAGTACTGAACACAACTTGGTTATTAAATTATTATTGTTCATAACAACAACAACAAAAATAATAATTTTGAGACAAGTTCTGGCTACACAGTCCAGGCTGTCCCCTGAGTGCTAGGATTATAGACATGATACCAAGCCCAGGAATTTGTTTTTTAATCTTTAAAATATAATGTTCAAAAAGTTTGTCCCTTTCAGACGTTTTCAAAACTTGATTCCATTATTGTTTCACAATTCACCAAGTGACCTGACAACCAACAAGATGTTAAGTTGTCATTTCACCTATTTTAAAAAGCAAAAACCTAAGTTTATCTCGGGCAGAATCACTAACTAAACGTTCTTTCAAGTCATATAGAAAACAGATAATAAATTTGTCTACACTTCCTACTAGTTATAATTAACATTAAAGAGGTCTTTCTTTCTTTGTCACCTTTCTATTCAGTGCTTGTTTGGGTTTGTTTGTACTTACTATCTGTTAATCTCCCTTTATAAATGACAACACAAACTAGTGCTATTATGCATGGAAATTAAGTATGCTGATAAACGTGTGAAGGGAACTGTCAGTGAAGAAAATAGTAGAAACCTGTAACTCTTTATACCTCATGTTTTATTTTGAAAATTAAGCTTTTGGACATGATATGTTTTAAATGAAAATGATATATTTTAAATGAAACTTTTATGGGAGAAACAAGCCATTTTCAATATATGATTTGCTTCAATTCAATATTGTCTAGTACATTTCAATTAAGACTTTATTCCCTCAAGAAATGTTAAGAATGGCAGGTTTTACTTCAATAAACATTTATATTGTTAAAAATATTCCGGGACTTTGAAAAAAATTACAAGATGGGGCAAATTGTCCACTACAAGATCATCAAAGGGAATTTCGTTTGTAAAGGGCAACAAAAACAAAGCAAATGAAACTACTAGGAATACTGTGTGACCTTAAATTATCATTTACAATGACAAAACTAAACATTTTCATTTTCCCCCTTGGGATAATATGTACAGCTCAAGAATCTGTTGAAAAGTCAATAGAAGAAGAAATCTGTTTTGAGTAATTTCCGGGGAAGTCCAATCTAAGAAAAGGGTTTTTCAAGGAAACACTTTAAAACCACTGTAAGAAGTCTGCCATCCAAACATACCATCTCACTACTGTGTCGTGCTACATGCAAATTGTCACATGCAATAGGAATAAGGACATCACATTTTCAGTTGCCTGGCTTAATCATGTTTATAAATGAAAAAGTAAAGTCAACCTGTCCAACAGGAAAACAAACTTGTCTAAACATACAAAGCTCTATCCCCTGTTGTTTAATTTCAGCAATACTATTCTTTAAAATCATTGTGTACCAAATTGTGTCAAATACTGATCAGTTTTGATTGCTAAATTATATCTCTGAGATCTCAACTAAAATGACTTCTGTCTGCATGAGCTAAAGGGATCACTTTCCACCTGTAACTGCAGCATTCTTGAGAGTTGGACCTAAAACACCAACTGTTATTCCCTTGTGTGTATTTACAGTTTTAGGATTCACAGGTGCAGATCCCACCCAGATCTAGAAATGTGGTACATGGGGGCCTTCAAAAAAGAATTCTTCAAATAAACAGAAGCAATAAAATAAAAACATAGAGAAAGCAAAAAGGCCTGGATCTGAAATTCACAGGAAAAAATTCAAAGCAGCTCTTACCCTCCTCTTCTATTACCAGCCAGTTACCAATTTTATCCCACTAATCTTTTTCATCTACAGCCCAGTTAGCATCAAAGTTACTAAAATGCTGATATTAAGCTGCTCTGCTGCAGTAGCCTCTGCCTTGACTATCACGACCCCATTCTCTCCCACACCCACTATAAAAAGGGGCCAAATGTAGTTCTCCAGGGTTCTTCATCCCGTATCATCTCTTCAAAGACAAGTAACACACTCATCGGTCTCCTTTCAAATCTTTACAGCCTCACCCTGATCCCTGCTTTCACATTCCTAACAAATAATTCTTATTCCATTGGATTGCTTTTGAAACTATCCTCTATCTTAACCTTGACACTGCATGGCCACATAATCCCTTCCTAAAATACCCACTGCTTTAATGAAAAGTCCATTCTTCTACAAAAATTTCCCAACCTACTGGGACTTCTCCCATTATCTCACTGGACAAAGAACATACACTGGTTCACATTGTCCCTTAAGCACCTTATTTTACCTTCCTAACTAGTTGGCCCCTGGAGAATAACCTTGTTAGGGTTTAGTAGTTTTCTTGCTAGTCTCTAGGGCATGGACTCTCTTTTAAACATTGTACCCTCACACGTTATTAGGTAATTTTGTGTAAGTGACCAAACCTTTCTCTGAACCTCAGTTTCCTCATCTATAAAACAGAAACAATGCTTATCACAATTGTTTAAAGGATCAAAGCAAAACAAAACAACAAAACCCTAAAATAACCTCAAAAAATGTTCAGTAAATGCATTGAGGATTACTGTTAAGTTATAACTAACTGTATATATATATATATATAAGTATAATATATAAGTATATATATATACATATATATATATGTATGTATGTATGTATACACACACACATGTACACACTTTTTAAAGAGCACCACTTAGTCACGAAAAAGTCTGGTCATTGTCCAGGGAGAGTCATTAAAAAGTGGAGAACTAAGACTGGGTGTGGTGACACGTTTAATTTCAGTATTCAGGAGGCAGAGGCAGGTGGATCTTTCTGAGTTTGAGACTAACTTGGTCTACAAAGTGAGTCCCAGGCCAGTCACAGATACATAGAGAGACTACCAGGGAGAGAGGAAAGAAGGAAGGAAGAAGTATAAAACTATAATAGATAAATAATCAAGATTAAAAGTAAAACTGCTTTTGAGTGGAAAATAAAAGCAACAATATGATCAATATAAGTGAGAATTTCTTTACTCTTCCTAATTATACTTAATATAAAATTATGGATGGCAGAATAAATGACAAGGGAAGAATATATGGTCTTTGCGTGATTTTCATGACTCAGTTCTGCCATGATGTATAATTTAGTCTAAATTCAAACAGCTCTCCAGGAATATAGGGACTTGGTCACAGGGCAAGGTTTGCCATCCTGCATGCTCTTTCATAATCTATCATATCAATATTAGCTTTATTAACAGTCATCTATCAACCTTATTCCTAAGTACACATTCTCAGAGAATATCAGATTCTCTTTTTATCCAAAGGCATTTGTAAATTTCTGGGGTTCCCTTGCAGACAACCATTTTTTTTTGTCACAGAATTATGCCCAGTGCTTTTTCCTTTTTTAAAAAAATGGTAGGTCTTCTTAGAGGCAGTGTACAGTACGCTCCCACAGCTGCCTTTGAAGGATGACATGTTGTAATTTGAGATGTCCAGAAATATATATTAAATATTATAAATATAGATAAATTAATATCTATAAAAAACAAATTGCTTTATGGCCCACATTGGCACCCGAAACTGGAGAAAAATCTCCTAAGATCTACAGCAGCATAAATTTGCTATCAAAGTTAAATATTCTACACTGCAGTATTCTGGCATGTCAAAGAATGATTATTAAATCTCAGACAGTTGCCAGACTAGAAGATCAAAGGGCAAATCAGGAAAAAATAAGTATATAAACTACTTGCCAAATTTAATACAAAAATATTTTAAACAGAATTATCAAACAGAAGTGGGAAAGAGTCATGTCAGTCAATGTAAGAATTTTAAATATTATTAAAATAGATTTTTAAGTGAGACATCTCTTTAAATGAACAGTCATGTCATTTCATCCAAGTTATTTGAAACTTATTGATCTTATCATTTGTGCAAGGACCAGACTGTCATCAGTTTGCTGAAAGGATAATGGAGCACTCCCAAACTGTTATGATAGGTTACATGCAAACTGCCGTCCTCATTTAAACACACAGAATAGCACAAGGGAAAAAAAATTCAACCTCAGCAACTGTATATTACATGATAAATTAGCAACCTGGTCTACTTTGCCTCACATCAAATTCAATACCATAGTCTTGCTATTTTAATTTGCAATCAGAGTTTGAACATCAGAAGATGTACCTGAGGTAGGTTAAAAAGCCCATGTAAGCTATCTTCTGCTACACTGTGAGCACAGAAGCCAACAATTACCGGCAATTGTATTTTACCACTATAGGACAATACTAGAACAGTTAAAACTGTTGCCATGCTAGCAAGTGGGGAAAATACACTTTAAATGATTTTATATGGAAAATTACATTTTGGAGGGAAAAAGTTCGGTGAAGGACATGTATCTCTCTGTATGGGTAGCTTAAAAAAATCACTCTTAGTATATTCAAGCCTATTCTATAAAATACTCTCCCTATTCATCCGACTCAAAAGAGAGCTACATTCTTAGGTTATAATGGGTCACAACTAAGTATATAGTACCCTGCTTCTGGAATAATTTTGCTTTGTCTGTCAACTGTCAACAAAGCACAAAGAGCTCATGCAACCTAGCCATGTACTGTGGATGTTAGAGATCTAACAAAATACAAATAATAAGAATACAAGATTTCATAGCTACCCTGCTTTCACTTTATATGAAAAACTGGAAGCATTTGTCTCTCAACATTCCATTCATCTCTATTGTATCACAAATCTTTTCATAAAAGACTCTCTCCCTGCCATGTGAAGCTGCAAGTGACTTGGGGATGTAATATTCCAACTGTGATGATGTCTTCCTCCCTAACAGTTATAAATGGACATACCAAATTAAGGCACATATATAGTTATTTCAACATGAAAAAGGAGTAAAGATTCAAATGGAATGAGATGATAAAATGGCTACTCTAGTGCTTACATTAATATTTTAGTGATGAAACCACTAAAGAGAAATTGTTTATTATTTCTATCATTGTTTCAAGTTGTCACTCTAAAAAAACAAAAACAAAACAAATCCACTACCTTACCTTTGTATTCAAAATAGCAAATCTTAAAAGCAAGCTCAAAGCTCAGTTTCATCAACATGTGCAGAGGGGAAAGGGAAAAATGACAGCGCTGGTTATCTTTACAATGGCTCTTCTGTATTTCTTTTTACAAAGAAATATTAATCTAAAAATCTGAAAACTATTATTGATAATGGAAGAATTTTTCACAAGGGCTTTCACTACAATACCATGATGTTTGGTTGTTACCAAGATGAATTTGCAGAGATATGCTCATGGGGGGGAGCACAGGAAAAATGTTTTTTTTTCTACTAATACTAAAGTTTCTAAATGAGTGAATTTAATCACACAAATAGTTCTTAAATAGAAAATGTCAGGACATGTTTGAGGAGCATTAGAATCATTCATTAAATTAAGCCACTCACTAAAATGAATAATCTCTTATGTAGTATGATCTGAATACATTTCTTTATGATTGATCTCTCTAGGTAGGTAATCAGTTTTAAGAGAGGTATCGTGTTCCCCACATGCTCTTCCCTGCTTTGATCCAGTGTGAACTCAGATCAACCCAGATGTCCCTAGGCAATAATCAAACAAAAGAATTCAATCAGAAAGGTAGGCACAGTCACTCACCACAAATTTTTTTTTTGCTTAAGTCCAGCTAAAAGTAGCTTTGATTTTTTGTTTGTTTGTTTGTTTCTGTTAGTTTGCAGATACGTATTTGCTAGCATAGTTAAATGCAAGGTGTCTTTGGATACCAAATAGCAATGTTAAATCTGAATCATCTATACAGTTGCCTCATAAAAATCATAATGGAGTTCACACCATCACCAGGCAATATTTGTTCATTTAACTTTAATTATTTTCTCCTTGAGAATGGTACTAATGAAACTGAATATCTTTCATGGTCTCGAAGGGCCGTTTGAATAGTCTGTAAACAGAACTAAGGAGAGACAAGAGATCTGGCTGAGCCAGGGGGTTGCTAGGTGATGCAGAATGTAAACCCACAAACTTGTTAAGGTTCGCTTTGCTTTCATGCTACTTTCACACACTTTCAAAAGTTTTGAGAACTGATTTTTCAGGTGGTCATTACAAAAAAAAGAATCCCTTCCTCCAAATTCACTCTGCACGGATGCTCTGTAACATTCAAAAGAGATGAAATCCATTTGACCTTTGGCTGTAGCATGGGAAACTTTTCGGATTTTACAGAAACACAGGCTTATATACTTTCTGGATACCCACAATTTAAGAAACACATATTAATGTGGATTCTAGTATTTCAAAAAGACATTTCCAATCCCTCATCCAACCTTACTTAAAATAAAGATTTCTTCTGAAGAGGGGGAGAAATGTGATCACCGCTCAAGAGATTTGGGACACAGAAACTCAAAAGGCATGGCAAATACCTCAGTACAGATCATCATGCTGACAACCCTTTCGGTTTAGCCACTTTCTTCTCTTCTTCCGGGCAGTACCAGGACTGACTGCCTGTGCGGTTTCTCCTGCCCACCCCCTCCCCCAGCCTCCTTTTTTAAGTAGCTGATCAGAGATTGTCCAGTAAGAGCACTTTATTAGATCATCAGCCAGAGGGGTTCACAAGTACTGAGAGCAATGGGCTCAAATGCGGCACATCAGTTTTAATAGACCAGGGGCTACTAGTAAACTGCAGATACTGCTGAGAACTTTCCATGCACTGAACTCTTGAAAAAGCACCGTCTCTCCAGCTTAAATGCAGCTGCCTCTTTCAATGCCGCAAATGGGTAAATTTGACAAAAAAGCCACCATTAAGACTACATGAAAGGCTCAAGACAACATCCTTTCAATGCTTTGTACTTCAGTAATCAGATGTACTTACTCACCCCCTCCCCCAAACCCGATCAAGAACTATTTCTGAATGGTAGGAAATAATTCCACTTTGTACATCTTTTAGTTAATCAAGACTTTCTATTCAGCAATTTGACCTTTTGTTCAAAACAGGATTATCAGTTTTTTCGCCAGTTACCAAGGGCGACTCGCATGGTGAACATAATTGCAATAATTTGCAAAACACCATGGCAACCCACATTACAACTAGGTAAATACTGGGCTTTTGTGCTACATTGTTATTTTCAGAGATGCTGAAGTCAAAGAACGAATGACAAATGAACACAAAATTTATATTTGCTTTGTCTCAAAAGAGAAGAAAATTGATAACAAGAATTGGGGGGAAACCGACTACAGCTGTAATTTCTAACTTGATTAATTAGGATGGTAACAGTCCTTAACAGTATATTCAACAAACAGCCCTGACTTCGTCTCTCCACCCACCTCTCTCTATACCACTACCACTATCCCCCCCCACAACCCCAGACAAATTTTTTGAGCTTGGAGAACAAACATCTCCCATTTGCTCTTTTCTTCAACTTAATGGAATCCTTAATTGCAGAATATTGTTCTCCTGCTCTTCACGGCAATGAAAACGAGAGAAAGGAGGAGAGTGCCAGGGCAGACAGGGAGCTACAGTCATTTGTTTTCCTGCCTCTTTTGGACACCCCAGGCCCAATGATGAGATGGCATTTTCCTGGTTTCAGCAGCTGTTTCATAGCAGACAATAAAGTAAAAACTATTTAGCTTTGCAGAAAAACCTCTTCTGTCCTCTTGAAAACACAAGGTAAGTCTACATGCCGAGATGAAGTTTCATAATTTAAATGCCAGAACATAAGATGAGAAAATGATGTTAATAATAAAGAACATAAATTTTTCTTATAAAGAAATTATTAAATGTGGTACTGTCCAAAAAAACTATTGAAATGTGTATGTTTGCTATTTAAGAAAGATGTACAGCAATATAACCACCAATGGTCTGAAAACCACTTTATACTAAGAGATCCCAAGTCACAAAACAATCTAAAATATAAACCAGCTAGCTACTCAGGAATTAATGCAAAAAAAATCAAAATCACATTTTCAATAGCTAAGCAGCTTTACATATAACATCTTTTCACCAATACATGGGACTGTAAAAGTTATATTAGAATGTTTTAAAGATAGATGTGAGAGGAAGCTTTGATTTTTGTAGTAAAGAAGCAGGTTTTTATTTTCCTAAAAGGTACACATTCCACAATAATGCCTCCCTCCCAAATTATCAAAACTGAATTTTTCGTGCAAAATATAGTATTCAGGGACAAGAAATAAAAAAAAAATACACACAGCAAGGGCTTGTACAAGTTGCACTGCCGAGATCTCTGGAGATAAGCAGCTGCAGATGCATTCTGAACACAGCTCAGCCTGCTTCCCTTCATCTGCTGCTTCCTAATGAGGAGGTGCCAAATGAGGGGCTCTGAAAAGATCTGCAGATTTCCCCTAACTTTTGAAAAATCAAATGAACCGGATACTATAATGGGTCTATTCTTATTTTTTTCAGGGCTGCACACACATAAGATTTAGTTTGAAGAAATCACAATGTAACATTCTTTAGGATATGCCTTGGAAATTAGAGGTACTGTGATTCTTTTCTTTTCTTTTATTTTATTTTTTGAGGAGCAGAAATCAAAAGTATGGCACACATTATATCCTTCCCAGCCAGGAACCAACTGTTCGTATTTTAAAAATATGTATTTTATTTTTTGATTGGTTCCAAATTAGTAGTATCTTTGTAAAACGCACCCTACACCAAAAACCCGAAATGTTAAGAGAAAATGTACCCTTCAATGTCAAATGACAGAGGGGAAAACACGCCTTTTTAATAGGTGATAAACGGCTTAAAACCCCTGTAACAATTAAGTCCTTTAAGAAACCCATAGGTACAAACAAAATACATTATAATCTGTTCAGAATGCCTTCACTTGTAATAATTATCTAGTATACCTACTCTTTTCCCAACCTGTAATAGTCTCTACTCCAGTGGGGTTTTTTCTTTCTTTTCCTTTTAGCCAACTGGTTAGGATGCTTCTTGCATCGATTTCTTTAGGACTTATCTAAAAGGAATGGTAACATCTAGCCTCCTATAACAATGATAAATTACTCAAATTCCCATATCAGAAATGAGAACTACGTAGTAGGTGGATTGCAGTTCTTCAGTTCAGTCCCCATGACCCCTAAAGGATGGTAGCTTGCATTTAAAAGGAAACCTGCCTGAAATGCTTTCTCCAAATTCTTGCTTTTCAATTTGAAACTCTGGCTGCATACTGGAATCCCCGAAGGTGCATTAACACAGGTGGCTAAGCATCATATCTGGGGACTTTGATTGAGGGCTGGGGTAGGGCCTGAGACTCAGCATCTTTAACAGGTTTCCAGGTGCTACTGCTGGTCCTGATTTGGAGACCTCACTTTGAGAATCACCAGTGTCATTCAGAATGGGTATTGAGGTTTTAAAAGCCCCCAAGTGATGCTAATATGCAGATAGGGTGAGAGTCACTGCTCTGCTCTACTCTCATTTGCTCTCTGCTGTTTAAGACGAGTTTCTGAATAATACACTTTATTAAAAGAATTGTACTTAGGAATAGTCTCTCTCAAGTTCTTTCTCTTTCAATATTTACTTTCTCCTCTCTGCATACTGCCTATGTGGCTATTCTAAAGTCTCTCAAGTTCTCCAGGCAGCATTTGAATTAGTAAAGCCTCAAATAAGATTTAATTCTACCAATAGAATTGACCAATTTTTATACCAAGTGTGTAGTTTAGTACAATCTAAAGAAAGCAACAAAAATAAACTCTAAATATAACACAGACCCTAAAATATGAAATGTACTCTTACCAAAATAAAAGTATTTTAAAGGAAGGATTTAAAAGAGTGTCTATGAGAAGTGACTATATATATATATATATATATATATATATATATATATATATTTCTCTTTTACAAGTAATGTAAAATAATGTATTTAAGTCCTAAAATTTAAAGGTGAAAGAGACTTCAGAGCTCTACCCTAATCCTTTACGTCTGAGGAAAATGAAGTCGCCCCTCCCAAGTCACTTCCTTGGTGTGTGGACTTAACTTCCAACATGATGTTCAATACGTTGGAAACTAGAGAGCACTTGTAATGTGGCTGCTCCAAAGTCAGATGATGTAAGGGTAACACTACAGTTTCCTGATATTTTTAAATACTCATTATAGACTGAAATAAGTAAAAGATAGTATTTTTATGATACATTAACAATAATTTGTTAAAAATACAAATGGGGACTGGGAGTATAGCTCAGTGGGTGGAGCTACCACACAAGAAGTCCTGAGTTCAATACCCAGGACTACATAAACTGGTCATGCATGAGACCCTATCTAAAAAAATAAAAATAAAAGAGAAAAAATGCAAGTCTAAGTGTTACACACATTGTTATAAAGACTTTTTTTTTCATATAAAGGTAGTACCCTATAAACTCATAGAGATCTGCCTAAGAGTTTCTTGTTCTTGTCTTTTGCCCATTTTTCCTACTAGGTGGTTCACCTTTTTCTCCTATTCAGCCCATATTAGTTGTTGCACTATTTCTTATTCATCATTTATTTTTCAACTTTATGGCATGTATGTGTATACATATATGCAACGTAGAAATTGCATTACTTACAATTTTATGTATTTAGGTGTTTTGCTGGGTGTATGTCTGTGCACTGTACATGTGCCTAGTGTGGTGAAGGCCAAAAGAGGGTGTCAGATGCCATGCTACTAGAGTTACAGTTAGGAGGGCCGTGTGAGTGCTGGGACCTCTGGAACCTAAGATCTCTGGAAGAGCAGACAGTGTTCTTATCCACTGAATCATCTCTCCAGTCAATAGAAAAAATTATAGTCAAATTTACTATTTTCCTATTTGGGGCTTCTGAATTCTTATTGTTTCAAAGTGTTCTCAAGTAAGCAGAGCACAGAGGATTTTTGAGATGTGAAACTACTCCATATGATACTACAATGGTTTATACAAGCTACTGTTCATTTGTCCACATAAAATGTTTAATACCAAGAATGAGCTGTAAGGTAAACTATAGGCAACAATGTGCCAAGCCCAATCATGATGGATGTACCACTATAACATGGAATGAGTAGGAAGTCTAGGAAAAATATGTTGTGATCCTGAAACTGTTCTAGACACTCATCCATTTTGAAAAAGATTTCCACAACTTAAGGGTTAGTATTGCTTTTATAGCATCCTTTTCTATCCTAAGAAAGGAGAAAAAATATTCAACTACATATTTTCTAGATGATTGTTATCTACTGGTATGAGCCATTCCCTTATTAACTATTAGTTTCAATTTTGGATCTATTTCTGAATTCTTTCATACCAATTCTATTTAAATCATTAAGTACTCATGGCGAAAGAAAACAACCACTCTAAATTCCTATGGTCATAGTTCATCTTCATTGTTTAAATTTTACACAAAATTGTGCTGTTTTGAAATCTGAGGCATCATTAATAGGTAAACTTATAAAATAATATTTAATAGATAAACCAAGAATGCCTTTTAATTTTTTCTAAAGTCTTCTTTTAAGTCCCTCTACAGCATTTTAAAGTTTTCTTCACACTCAGTATTTAAATATTCTTTGGCATTTCATATATTTTAGTCATTTGTTACATATATATTTTAGTCATTTCATTTGTTACACTTCCTAAGTGGTTATTATTTGTATAGCTCAAAAGCTACTGGTCTGAAATTAATTTTATAACTAGCATTCTTAATATATACTTCTTGTCTTTTTAGATAAATTTCACTGGGTTTTCCAAGTTTGCAGAAATCTACATACAAGTAATGCTTTTTTTCTTCCCTTCCAATTCTAAACTATATTTCTTGTTCATATTATGATGGTTAGCTCTTTGACAGCTTGGTACTACTCATCACCATTTCCACTGGGGTGCTCCTCTAGCCAATTTCACAAGAGTCTACCATTGTAGACCCATGAATTAAATCACTGAGGAATACGTCTCTGCATCTGACAAAAGGGAAGTTGATTAAGATCACTACAGAGCCTGTAAGGATCTTTGTCACAAAGTGCCTAAAACTTTTGCTGCTGAATTTAGTTTAAGGATATTAAATGGCTAACTAAATACTAAAATAGCTCCTTTCATATTTGGATATTCAGTCCTCTAAAGAGTCACTACTCCTAATATGGGTTAAATGCAAATTCATCTTTGTTATTCAATCACATCTTTTAGCTCAGTCTGAAAACACCAGCAAACAATATAATATGACAAAGGAGTGGTCTCAGTTTAGGCAATTGACACTCTTCTTTCACACAGAAGAGTTATAACAGACTAGATGTTGAAGATCTGCTTAAGACAAAATTTCTCTCGTTTTACAACATATACACTATATGTTGCTATAGCACCTCAGGATGTTCTGGAACTCAATACATACTTCCTGCATCATTCTCCCAAGTGCTGATGTTACAGATATACACTACCATGCCAGGCACAAAATAATCTCACTATCCCACCATTATTAAAGCACACTTTCTTGTTAGTGCAGTTTTCATTTCCAAACCTTCTTTCAATGTGTTTTCAAATAGATTAAACAAAGATTTTTAGGTTAGTAAAACTACTCTATATGATACTATAATGGAATGAATGTGTAGAAAGAACAGTGTGCCTCAATATGCAATCCTTAGGTCAGAGCAAAGAAACAAGTTTGTAAGAGAAGCCAATTCTACAGTTTTATCCTAGTTTCATAAAGTTTTTCAAAGTCTGTCTCTGATGAGTAAGCCTGTGTTCACATAAGTAAGGCTTAGTAATCATAAATTATCAAAACACATGGCACACTCAAACCAGATTACGGAAGAGGGCTAGAATGACAGATAAAAAGTGTTATGTATAAGAACATAAATAATCTGGGCTGGAGAGATGGCACAGAGGTTAAGAGCACTGGCTGCTCTTTCAGAGGTCCTGAGTTCAATTCCCAGCAACCACATGGTGGCTCACAACCATTTGTACTGAGATCTGGCGCCCTCATCTGGCGTGCGGGCATACATGGAGGCAGAATATTGTATACATAATAAATAAATCTTTAAAAAAAGAACATAAATAATCAATTAAGTTTAACTGCTACGTGCTGATATTGTGTTCAATAGGCTATTATTCTCAAAACCCATGATAAAATAGGATTTTAATTTACATTCTCGGGGCTTACAATTTCTAAGTCGGAATAAGTATAAATCTTCCATTTAGGATGTTTTATGTGTAACTAAAACAAATTCAAAGAAAAATTATTTGTTTTACTTCCTCAGATGCCTTGACCTTGCTCAAAATGTTGTAGCTAGCCTCTGAATCTACATCATGTTTCACTCATCTGGAGCAAGGCCCGGCATGCTTCAGTTGGATGCTGAGATGGTTTTAGACATGACAGTTCATTTGTTAACTCACCGCCTACTTCTGATTTGACTCTAACGCTTCTTGAAGAGAAGTCTCTTCAGCTTCTCATCTGATGTTTTATATAATAAAACAAAAGAATTTGACTTCATTCTCTAAGTACTGTCACCAAGTGTTCCCCCCAGGAAAGCAGAAAATGGGACTGGAGTAGGCTACTAATTTCCTAAGAACAGAAAAGTCTCTACCTAATCAACCCTTCTTCCCCAGAAACACTCTCAGAAGGCCTTGGATATTAGAAGCCAGCAGAGAGATTTACATTTCCCCATGCTGAACTTCAAGCTATCATCAAGGAAAGAAAGCCACTTAGAACAAGATGGATTTTTATTAATTCTTTTGGGATGCCTAAGATACTATTAATAGGCCATAAACCTGACACAAACACAGAAAAGTAAAGTCATTTTACCTATCGGTATGAAATGGGACTCTCCATTTTACTGCTGCACTTAGAGTCACAAAAAAAGGCATGGTCATGGTCATCAGCAGTTCTCTTAGCAGAAAGTACTTGTCCATGAGCTCACCCAGGTCATATCTTGGCTATCCATATAGCAATAGCATTGCCAAAAACATATATTTAAATTAACTTTTAAAAGCAATCCCCCTGCAGCTACAGAGATAACTCAGTAATTAAAAACACTGGTAATTCTTCCAGAGGATATAGATTCAATCCCCAGAACCCAAAAAGGTAGCTCACAACAGTCTATAATTTCAGTTCTAGGAGATATGATAGCCTTTTTCTGGTCTCTGAAAGTAAAAACATTTTTTTAATTGTCTATCCATAGAATGCTGTATAACTAATGTATCTATATGAATTTCTTTCTTCAAATGAATGTCAACTAAGACAAAATAATATTCTAGATCTATATTAAAATAGACTTCAATTGTTGCATTTTGGGAAGGACTCATTTTATTTTTGAAACCTGGAGTGCAAGAAATTGAACATGACTTTAAGAGGAAGAGGTTCAAACACACTAGCATAAAGAAGGGGAAAAAGTTGAAGACAGAGAAGGAAACAGAAAGGAAGTCACCAGCCAGCTTCTTAGACCCTGATGGGTTCTTTTGAGCTTTGGAACTTCTATGGCCTGGGACATGTGTGAGACACTACAAGGGCTGGAAAAAATAAGCTTTCTCTTTTCATTTTAAAGAGATTTTTTAAAAAAAAATATTTTAATTGATTTTTATTGAGCTCTACTTTGTTCTCTGCTCCCCTCCCTGCCTCTCCCCTGCTCTTCAACCCTCCTGCAAAGTCCCCATGCTCCCAATTTATTCAAGAGATCTTGTCTTTTTCAGATCTATATATGTCTGTCTTAGGATCCTCATTGTTGTCTAGGTTCTCTGGGATTGTGATTTGTGAGCTGGTTTTCTTTGCTTTATGTTTAAACACCACTTATGAGTGAGTACATGTGATAATTGTCTTTCTGTATCTGGGTTACCTCATTCAAAATAATGTTTTCTAGCGCCATCCATTTTCCTGCAAAATTCAAGCTGTCGTTACTTTTTTCTGCTGTGTAGTACTCCATTGTGTAAAAGTACCACATTTTCCTTATCCATTCTTCAGTCGAGGGGCATTAAAGTTGTTTCCAGGTTCTGGCTATGACAAACAATGCTGCTATGAACATAGGATAGCAAGAGTAATTCAGATGACTAATCCCCCAGCTTCTTTCAGGCTATCAGAGGTAAGAGCTCCAAAGCCACCAGTGCCTTTCTTCACCATGCACAACTCTCCTTGCAGAAGGCAAGTAAAATAAAAAAAAGCAACAAAAAAGGAGGAGGAAGAGCCAGTTTCTGGTGCTCCCCTCATTTATTGAATTAGTGCTCCTGTGCTTTGAGCAAACTCTTCACTCTATGAGTCTTGGGGTATATTCCCATGAATACTGAATCCTGGCTCCTTTAAGGGATAATAATGAGCATGACCTCTGTACCAGGTTGCCTTCAAATACTTGTACAAACAAGTATAATTTCCACATATGCAAATTCATCTTCTTTCTTGATGAAATACACGGTAGGAAATGTGGTAAGGTGTGCGTGCATGTGTGTGTGTGTGCACGGAAATCAGGTTGCCTTGTGGTAGGTAATATAGGAATTATAATGTGATGCTTACAACTCAGATAATGGAAAACAATGTGGCTACCTTCTCTATATCCCTTTGTAAAAAAAAAACCTCAGTGATTGATTACATTAATATTGAATGTCTAACCAACATATATGGCCTGTTGGCTAATGAAAGGTAAAGCTTAATTAGCATTATAGTTTTAGAAAGATGATGCTAAAAGTTTTTTGCTTTTTAAAATCTCTATCGTTCAGTTTCCTGTCGGTTACTTAGGATTTCTGCTAGAGGCAAAGAAGTCAAATCATTACTCTCTTATCTCTTCTCAGAGCTTCTCAAAGTTTATGGCTTTGAGAAATAATATCATGTCCTAAGTTTCAAATTCTGAAATGAGTTTTTTTTCTCACTACCCGAGCAGTTTATGAAGTACTTTTGATGATAAATTCTGTCTGAAAGCTCCAGAACAATCTAGCAGCTCAATGCTGACAGAAGGATAAAAATACAAGAACACACCTTTCTACTAAACAACGAAAACAAGTGTTCTCATTTGCCCAGCATTATTTAGCCTTTTCCTTAACATGACCAACATTAAAACACTTCACTTATGAACTTAGAAAACGAAAAGTAAGCTTCAACTGGAAACGCCACAGAGAACTGCCATTATGCTCATAATTCAACTTTGTGTTATTCAACGCAACCTAAGGGGTAGCTTTTGTAGAGTGCAAAATACAGAACTACACATTTCTGAAAGGTCATGGAAACACTAGGAGACAAGAAGAAAGTGAATTAGTGAAAAATGAATTCTGTGCAGATTTTTACATTAGATGTCAAAGTTAATACAGTTTTTTACTAACAAGGTACCATTGATCGCTAAAAATGAAAAGCTGAACATTAAAATAACTTGCTAAGTCTTTCATGTAACTGCTTAGATTTTTCCCTTCACAAGGCAGATAAAAGGTTGCCTTGTCCCTCTGTGTTTATAATTTGTTGTTTGCCTTAAAGAAGTAATTTCTTGAAAATGTACTTTCCTTGCTAATAAAACCCCCAGTGACTCAACAGCACAAAAGTGGAATCTAAGAGAGATGAAAAAGATTTAATTTGATATTAAATTATATTTTTATCATTAAAACAACTTTCAAGTTCACTATGAATGTTGAAGTAAATTGCTTCTTTTCTTTTAAAAAGGAGCGTGTATGTGTATTTTTTGATAACTATACATTATAAATGCTTTGTGTATATAAAAAAAACAAAGAACGACATCAAGTAGAAAACTAGCACAGTCATTTTGAAGAACACATTAAAGCTCAAGGCTAAGGAGAAGTAAAAGGAAGATCAGGTCCTTGTACTCATGCAAGATAGGCAAGGAGCATGGGGCAAATCAGACTAGAACTCTGAAGAACTCTTAAAAACAAGAAGCTACAGTCAAAGACTATTTCTAAGCTAAAACACTTCATGAAATAAATAGAATTTAAAAATCACACTATAATTAATGTAGTGGCATTTAATTTGTATTTTAATAAAGCTTGCCTGACTATCAGAAAAGTAAAACAGCCACACTGGCCAGCCTTACAGACCAGGCAGCAATGACACACACCTTTAATCCCCGTGGCCACACTAGTTTGCCACAGAAACCAGGCAGTAGTGGTACAAACCCTTAATCCCAGAACTAGACAGGAATATAAAACAGGTGGAAATAGCTCTCAGTGTCATTCTGAGGTTTCCTGTAGACAGGACCAGCACTTTCAGACCAAGATCAAGGTAAGAGCCAGTGGCTGGCTGCTTTGCTTTTCTGGTCTTCAGGTTGAACTCCAATCTGTCTCTGTGTTTTTATTAATTGTGCTTCAATTAATACAAAGTAGAATGGTCTCCTATACTTATTAAAAATACCCACTAACTTGGAAATGAGGAAATAGTCATTTTATTACCTAATAATCTACTCAAATACTAAAAAATGCCAACCTTTCAAAATGTATGATAAACCTGAGAAAAAAATGTTTAATTGTCCCAAATTATCAAACCACTTGTACAAATTCAAGAAAAATTGCTGACACTGATGATAAATAAACTATGGAAGAATTATGTTAAATGCACAAAGTATTTTTTAGTTCCATATGCAAGTGATTAACTAGCAAACTATATCAATAGTTTAAATCAGACAAAAATTATTTTATCATTGAAGTAGAATTTTTGAAAAAAATCTATTTTACCAAGTCTATTTTAAAATAACTTAAGAATTAAGAAGAATAAAGAAAAAAATCTTAATATGCAGTTTGGTAAAGTTCAAGTCATTCTTTGAACAACACATTTATCTATCCAGTAAAGCTTGTGTTAATATAAGAGTTTGGCAAATTCAACTTTAATGGAGCATAAAAGTGCTTTTGCTTGAAAGTGAGATCATTTTTAAAAATTCAAAGCATGATCACTTTTTTCTTTTTTCATAGGAACAATCTGATACAAGCAGCAAAGCTTAAATAAACTAGAAACATTTCAAATGATCCATAAAGGATTAATAAGCACCACAGGAAGTCCTATAGGCTCAGTGTATACATTTTCCATTCCCCCCTCCTAGGATGGGTATGATAAGAAATTCTAAACAGAAGTCAAGTTTTAAAGTCTCTGAATGCTAAAGGGCTGTTGTGTTGGGCTGAGAGGTCATAACTAAGGACTCTCTTGTTTGAAATGGATCAAATTTCAGGGATAATCAAGAATCATGAAAACTTAAGATATTCAAGTAAAAAGGTCTTTTTGCTCATGGTAATAGCCAGTGGTCAGGAATAAAACTAAGGCAAGAGTAGCAGCAAGCTACAGGCCACTAATATAACAAGAACAATGACAGCTATTACTTTGGCAGAGATAATCTATGCTGAAACAAAATACAAACACAGACAATTTCTTTCAATACAATTTTCTTGTCTTCCCACTGACTTCTGTGATTACCACAGAAGGCAGGGTTCTAAACACATTTCTCAATTGAATCCTCAATCAATAATAGTAAAAAATTCAGAAAGAAGATACAGGAAACACATTATAGTATTAGTAAATGTTTGAGAAATAGGCTGAACTTACCAATATGCAGAGAATCTGGAAAGAGAAAGCTCATATTTTTGTCACCCCTATAACTCAGTAACGTTGCTGTGAACATCAAATTGAAATTCTTTTCATTCTTAGGTATGACAATCTTCCTTCTCAATCTTTACAATTATTTCTTTGAAAATAAAGACATCTCATAAAATTCACTATTTAACAGAATATGTAAACAGTAACTGTATTTTCTGTAAGATATGCCAGCTTTTCCTTACCCTATAGACAAATTAAAAATTCAGCACCATGTTCCAAATTGATGTCAGTAAGAACATGGCATTAGTGAGCACCCAGGTTTGTTCCTGAAGTAAGCACTCAGAATGAGAGGGAAAATGCTCTTTACATTTAATACACATTCTAAAACAGGCATTATTCCGAAACTGGCATTTTATTATTTCACTGACAGCAACACAGATTATTCTTGCTATGACAATGAGATTTACTTTGTTAAAATAAAAAATAAATAGCAAGAAAAGTAACATTTAAGAATACCAATGAAAACCAGGATCAATAAGAAAAAAATTAAAACAGACACAAAAGGAGTTTGTTTGAAGCACAGTCTTAGGGTTGGAACGCAACTGCCTCTCTGAAAATCTAGTGAGTCCTTACTAAGGCTTTGGCTATTTTATTGGTAATTCACACTGCCTATAGTAAATGGGTAAAAGAAAACAGGTGCAATCAATTTAGATATCCATTTTTTACCTGTTTTATTCTTTGAACTTTCTATAACTGGATAGATCAAGATGCAAAACGTCACTTCTTTGTGGAAAGTTTTTTGAGAAGGAAAAAGAAAGGTCTGGTTTTTAAATCAGAAAGGACCAAAATCACACTTTAGGTCTATAAATTATCTTTATAAAATCCACTGAGTTTCTTCCTATAAGATTCAAATTCCTTATTTATAAGGCACGACCTTAAACAGGTACTACAAGAGTTAAATGACATGGTGTATATACAAATGTTAACAAAGTATTTAAATGACAGCTCACGAATAATCATTTTCCTTTCTCCTGCTCTCCAGAAGCCACAATGTTATGGCAAATAAAATGATTGGCTAAATAAAACAACATGGTTTGATAGACTATAGTAAGAAATAGATGAAAACACACACACACACATATTCATTCTTAAGGAATTCGGGAAGCAAAATAACTTTTCATGGGTAAGATGTTAAAAAGCTTCCTGGAAGTTAGAAACTTCTATTTATTTCTTCCTCTTCCTCCTGCTCCTCCTCCTCCTTTTTCTTCATCCACACTGTAGTCCAAATTGGCCTGGAATTCACTACGTGGCCTAGCCTGGTCTCCAATTCATGTCAACCTTCCGATTTCAGTCTTTTGAATGTGGAGTTATAGGTATGGACCACTGTGCTGGAAAGGCCTTGGTTTTTTGTTTTGTTTTTTTTTTGGTTTCTTTTTTTTATTATTCAAAATTCAAAATTTCCACTTCCTCCCCCTCCAGTCCTATGAAAGGGCAGGGTACCCTGCCCTGTGGAAAGTCTAAGCCCCCCCACCCCCGCTCCATCCAGGCTTAGGAAGGTGAGCATCCAAACAGACTAGGATCCCAAAAAGCCAGTACATGCAGTAGAGAAAAATCCCAGCGCCATTATCATTGGCTTCTCAGTCAGCCCCCATTGTCAGCCACACTCAGAGAATCCGGTTTGATCACATGCTCATTCAGTCACAGTCCAGCTTGGGTCTTTAAGGCTGAGGATAATTTAAAGAGAGATGGCAAGAATACAAGAACCTCAAAAAACAAAACAAACCCACTAACAATAAAGGTCTGATTAAAGGAACAATTATTTGGCAGTGTTGCAAAGGAAAGTGTGGGGGAGAGAACAGACAGATAAGGCAATGTCTCAAAGTCATAATAAAGATCTCTGCTATAGTTCAAAATAGATGTAATTAAACTACTACAACTCTCAAAGGACACAAAAGTTTTTGTCATGGTCTCAAAGTGGTCTATCAAATAGGATAACATGCTACCTACAAATCTAAGGTCAAAAACTACCCAACATAATTTCAAGGTGGTAAATGAATAGGATAGGATGCTACTTACAAATCTAAGCTCAAAATATTACCCAAATCAGTTTCCAACATAATCTAACCCACAAAAGGCAACCATAACAAAATAACACAGAGCCCCAGAAAAAAATTAATGTGCGCTATGTACAGACCTTTATTTAAAAGCATAAAGGGAGGAAAATGCACAAATACAACACTGAATACGGGTGTATAGCAGGAATTGAGGCCTAGAACAGAGAACATTTTTAGAGTAGCCAAAGAAAACTTCTGAATGTGGAAGATGAGAAAACAGCACAGCAATAGACTGCAGCAATATCATTAATGCAAAATATTCAAAGATTTCCAAAGCACACAGGCAGCAAGATAGATTTCTCTAGATACAGTGTTTTCGCATGAGTGACCTGCAGATGACACGCTAGTTCTACAATTTATGACTTTTGGATTAAAGCAGGGAAGGGGGGTATCTTCAGACACAGATAGCCCTTAATGATAGCACAGCTACAAACTGCACAGTGATCAAGAGTTACTGAACTAAGAAAAACCTCAGCAAGTACTCCCTCAATTATTTTGGCTCTTGGACATTTCAATGTGAAACTACTCATCGATATTATTCTTTTTCCAACATTCATTTTATAGAGTATCAAGATAGAACCAAATGTTGGCTTACTATAGTAAATGGTGGGGGGAGTCTGCTTTGATTTCCTTTCCTTTATCACCACCTTGGGTTTGTGTTTTAGAATGCCAAATAGGTTTTGAAAAGAGGGTATAGGATGTGTGTATCGGGGTAACCATGCTCTTCCCTTTGGTGGAGACAAAAGATAGCAGCTATTTCATTCTTCTGTGTGAGTACACTACCTCCCTTAATTCTCTCACCATCACATTAAACTGTGATTTTCAATAGAGATCTGAAAAATGTATTACATTTTACCTGTTATTTTGAGAAGAATTAGTAAGCAATTAGAGGGAAAGGATAAAAGTAGGGCAAAACTGTTTCTGTTTTTTTCAGGCCAGCTAACATTTGAGAGTTTAAAATGACTAGAAAGGCAAACTGTTAGGTATTCAGAAAGAAAATGTGAATGTTTTCCCAAAGGCATTATTAACAATTAATAATCATTACATTGGTGCCTTGTTTACCTGACCTTGTGTAAATTCAGCAGCCTGGTAATTAGACCCAGATTTTGCACATTTGTATATTTCCATGCATAGATTTGACTCATTCATTCATCCATTAAAATCTGCTTGACAGACGTAGATGAATAATCAAGCTACAATTTGTATTTACTGGATTATAGAAAATTGCCCAAACTGTTAAGTTCAAGGAAAGCGCATTCTTGCCTCTCTCTTATGACTGATGTAAAAGCAATTACATATCAGAGGATTGCCCCAAAGCTCTCAGAAGTGGCACTGCTTTTGCAATCTGGGGTCTTTAACAGAATTTTTTTCCTGAATGTAGAGACTGTTTAAGGAATAACTCTAACAGAAGGAAGGGAAAAAAATCCTGCATATGTTTAAGTTTCTTATATAATTCACTTCACCACTGTCTTATAGTAAAAGTCCTAACAATATTCAGAATGATCAATAATGCAAGCGTATCCTGAAAGGACAAGACAAAGACAGGGGAAGGCCTGAAGAGGAGAAAGAAGACATTTGGAGAGCTTCATGACATTTTCTTCAACTCTCCCTAGAAAAGTAGCAACAAGACCTCACCAGCCCTCTTTCTAACTGGATCAACAAGAAACAAAGACATTATATGAGACTATCATTAATTTATTTTCACTTAAAGGAAATCAAATTCCAGGGCCACTTTTCACAAAAATTCTCATGTTTAGTACTAACCAAACATGCTGTTATGTGGAACTGTATTTTACTCTACTATATTGATTTGCTTTCAGTCACTAAGTAAACCATTGCTAAAATATGCTATTTTTTTAGCCTAAGGTAAAATACTTCTTTAGAAGATACAACAAATATTTCTTTTCAAACTGCTTATTGTAATTGTCTAGAAAAAAAGTTAATTATTCCTGACTTCTAACAATGTATAAAGCCAGCATTATCAGACTGTTTTAAAGCTCTAAGATCATAGCCTATACATACACATGTAAAAATGTTTTATATAGTCTTTTCTATGGATCTGGCTCCTCAATTTGAAGAAAAAACAATTGTTTAGAACCATTTTACAAGTATATTTGCATTATGAAATTCAAAATCTGACTTCAAGCAGATTTTTCATCAGATAGGTAACAATTAGATAAAATAGGTGCCATATTCAGAAGCTCAACAAGCAAAAAGTGCACCCAAACTTCTAAACCATGCACATATTGATTTTATTGTTATCAAATTCTAACTTTTGGGGTTTCCCCCCTCAAATATCTCATTTTTCTTGCTAAAAAAAATGTCAAGCGATGATAGAGTTCAGACATTTGTGAGAATAGTCTGAAAACATCAGATTACTAAATAACCAAATTAAACTAAGCATTGGTTTTCAAGATGAATTGTTCTTACAGGCCATGGGTTTGCAAATACAGAAACAGAAATTCAGATGCTTTTAGTGAATGCAATGCCATATAAAAATGAGTGTCTGATGAGCCAGCGGCACTGATTTTTTGACACGTTAACATGCATTTCAGGGGTCTCATGTTAAAAAGGCATGGTCTTGGCAATTCACTATGATAAAACAACTTAGATCTTAAAACCAGACACAAAGTTATGTCGATAGAAACAGCAGATAGAGGTGGTAGTGAGGGGATGTTATGTAATTTTTGAAAGGGGACACAGCTGGCAAAAGAGGTCAAGGCTACTCAAAGCTTTCCCCAGTGTGAGACTTAGATGATTTGATCTGTTTGCAAAGTCTTTTGCAAGAGTTCATGTCCTACACAATGTGCTTCACTTCCATTCTATCTGATAAAGGGAGGGCACTAGCAAAAAAGGTATAGGTGTTTTATCAAGTACAATGATGGTCTAATCAAAGAAGTCATCTAAACTCATGTCCTTTGTTCTAGTGTCGCTGCAGTTGCTTCTACTAACAACTCTGCACCACTATTTTGAAGTTGTATGGTAAAGACAGATTTCCTGAAATCAAGGCTGCACAATTCTCATAGGGAGCCCTGAGCTGTGGACCTAAACCTTCTGCCAGTTCATTAGGTGCACCATAATTACTAGTTAGGTATGGAAGGAAGAGAAAAGGTTCTAACTGCTAAGAAGACTAGATGAGATAAACTTCTCTAAAAATTTTGCTGTAAGTCTTCAATTTCACATTTAATCCTAAGCTACTTCCTTACTTTGACTGAGTTCTCTTAACCTGTCACCAGTTTCAGTGAGTACGTGATCAATAAACATAACTCTGACAGGAGGCAAAGCTAAGCAGGTCTCATCACACTTCCTTCTTGAAGAGTGCACTTTGTGCATGCCAAGGTGAGAAAAATGAACACACAAAAATAAACAAATATACATACAGAAAGCATGACGCTAAGGCTTTCTAAAAACGTTCTGGTTATTTAGATGTGATACTAACAAGAAAAAGACAGAGCTGCCAGTTAAGAGAAAGTACATAAACAGGAATCTGAAGAACCTCTGCTGTTAAGAAGCCAGCTTCCTAGTCAATGCTCGGGGCACACAAGGAATGTTACTAACTAAAGGGAGAGATGTGCATTTCTCCCAAGTAGCAAGCAAGAATCACAAATGTAAAATTGAAGGTGAGACTAAAACATGCAGTGTATATGTGTGTAATAGAAGAGCGGGTTTAACCTAGACAACTCCTAAAGTGATTGACATCTAGGAAACAATGTCCAGTGCCTGTAAAGTGCTTAATTAGAATTATCTCCCCCAACTGAATACAAATGCTACATTCAGAGATTTTTCTGAAAGCTCCAAAAATTACTTTCTTGCTCGAGTATGTAAGTCCTGTATCTTCCATGTTCCTGGTTCTATGTTTTTCACAGGTAACAAGAAGTTAAACACAACACTATATAGTATAGCGTAGCCTGTGAGAAAAAAAAGAGATAATAACCTGGTAGTAAGATGTGGTGATATTTTATTTCTGCTTTAACAAATAAAGCTTTCCTGAAGATCAGAGTGCGGAGCTAAGCCACTAATTAGCCAAAGAGGCCAGGCAGTGGTGGCACACCTTTAATTTCAGTACTTCCAAGCCAAAGGCAGTCAAACCTCTGTGAGTTCAAAGTCACCCTAGGTAGGCTACATGAGACTGAATCAATCTAAAAGAGAAACAGAGCAAAAGCAGTGATGACTCACACCTTTAATCCCAGCACCAAGGAGGCGGAGCTGGAAAGTGAGCTCAGGATTCAGGCTGAAGTTTCATAGAGAGGGATTTAGTCTGAGGACTTGTAAAGACAGGATACCCATTTGGTCTGAGGATTGCATAGAGGTAAGAACTAATGGCTGGCTGCTCTGCTTCTCTGATCTTTCAGCTTTCACCCCCTAATATCTGACTCTTAAAAATGTTCCATGAATTCAATAACTTCAGAAGCTATCGGAAGAAAATGGCTAGAAAAAGGGCTGGCTGGCTGGCTGATCACTGTAACTATCAGTGACTGGTTTCCTGTGGTAATATATACGGGTTTACTGCTATCTTTGTCCATGCCTACAGATAATCTACTATGTATTTTTTGAATAAAGACATTTGTATGTTCCTGAAAAAAAAAAGTTCCACTGTAAGACTGAAAATCCGCCAGGCGGTGGTGGCGCATGCCTTTAATCCCAGCACTCGGGAGGCAGAGGCAGGCAGATCTCTGTGAGTTCGAGGACAGCCTGGTCTACAAGAGCTAGTTCCAGGACAGGCTCTAAAACCACAGAGAAACCCTGTCTCAAAAATCAAAAAAAAAAAAAAAACAAACAAACACTGAAAGTCCATCTACTGCACTGACCCTCACCTGGGAAGAGGTGGGTGATGGAGGATGAATACAATCCAAACACATTGTACAAAATTGTTGAACTAAGAAAAAATTTTAATAGTGCTTTGGTCTTGCATAAATTTTTAGGAAATTAAAATGACAAGGGCAGTAAATAGACTTCTAGGATACAAGGACTTAATCTCTTCACTCAACTCATTATAATGCAACACAATACAAAAATTCACCCTCTTATGCTTCCTTTTACAGCAATCTTATTATTTTAATAAAAATTACACATGCCCATTGTAAAACAGTTAAGAAGAAAAAACAATGTGAAAATAAAAAATCTCTTACAACTTTCATCATTCAGGTGTAATTTTTCCCATTTGATAAATATTTTGAGAAATATTTCTAGACTACACATTCATATAAACAAATGCATGAACTTTTACAAAAGTGGCAGCATACTTAGCTGGTACTCTTAAAAACTTGACAGCATTAAATTTATGAAATAAAATTTAAGGTGTTCACGTGCGTAAACATACTCTGGTGAGGATCAAATGATTTACTTATAACCTTCTTGTTGAGAAAAAAACTTTACTGAGAAGTCATGTGCTAGGCTTAACATGAGCACTACCGACAGCCTACACATAACTTTCTACATTATAAAAATACTACAACAAATAAATATACAATTTTATTTCTATATACCAGGTAACACAAGTGAACAAGTCATTAAAGAATAATAATTTCCTACCAAAATGACTACTTAAGTATCAATCCAGCAAAAAAAAATACAATTATGGACCGAAAAATGACAAAATGTTAACTGACAAACTCAAAGAAGGCTAAAGTACATAAGAAGATAGTGCTCAGAGACTAGAAGCCTTCACATAAAAAAATCAATTGTCCCCCAAATAATATGGACTTCAAGAACAACAACTACAATCACCACTACCTATCAATATTATTTTTATGATGAAGACAAGTTTATTCCAAATCTTTTGCAAAAATGCAAAAGGACTAGAATGGCTAAAGTAGATATGAAAAGAATACTCATACTACACATAACGTCACAGTATTCAAATGGATAAACACAGACATCAGTGGAAGAAGAAAAAGAATAGAAATAGCCCCATGTAAGTGTGCACAAAAGATTATTGACAGGGGCCCAGAAGCAATTCAATGGAGGAAGGACAGTGTTACAAGTAAGCAGACATAGGCGAAAGGAATAAAATGAAGCCTGTCCTAAGTCTCATACAAAAACAAACTCAAGACAGATATTGCATCAAGAGTACACGTTAAAAAATTTTAAATTCTTCATCTTCAGAATTAAAGTGCAATATAAAAAACAAAATACTGATTTCCCAGAAACCGTGTAAAGATAAAGGAGAGAACATACTCCAGGAAGTTGTCTTGTGATCTCCACACAAGGCATGTGCATTCATCCAGACAGTAATGACGATTTAACAATTTAAAATTTGTTTTTTGAGACAGGACTTCACTATGTACTTCTGGCTGTCCTTAAACTCACTATGCAGAACAGCCTGGCTTCAAATTAAAAGATCTAAATGTGCCTGCTGTCCAAGTATTGGTATTAAAGGCATTTGCCACTATGCCTGCTAAAAATATTTTTAAAGAGACCAATGCTAGCTTCAGACTTGGGAAAACATTTACAAATCACATATAACAATGAAATTGCATTTAGAATATATAAAAAAACTTTCAAAACTCAACAACAGAAAGCAAACGAGCCAAGTAAATGGGTTTTACAAAAAACACTTGAAACAGCACACCCAAAAGAATCTAAGTACGTCATGGTGTTTTGAATGAAAATATATATGAATATATTTAAATACTTGGTCCTCAGAAGGACCACACACACACACACACACACACACACACACACACACACATAAATATATTTGAATGCTTGGTTCCCAGTTGGAGGAACTGTTTGGGATGAAATAGGAGGTGTAGCCTTGTTGAAGGACATATGTCACTGAGGGTAGGATTTGAGGTTTCAAAAGACCAGGCCATTCCTAATGAGTTCTCTCTCTGCCTCATGCTTGTGGATTAGATAATAAGCTCTCAGCTACTGTTCCAGTGCCATGCTATGCCTGCCTGCCTGCCTGTTGGCATGCTCCCAAATATGGTGGTCATGGACTCTAACGCTCTGGAACCATGAGCCTCTAAATTAAATGCTTTTTTTTTATGAGTGCCTTGGTCATGGTGTTTTGTCATGGCAAAAGAAAAGACAGAAAGCAAGTAAATGCACAAAAAGAGTTCAGTATCACTAGACATCAGGGAAATAGATATTAAAACCACAAAGACTGGTCGCTCCATGCTTATAGTTCAAACTGAAGAAAATAATATGTACCAACAAGGATGCTAAGTAAATGGAACTCTTATATAGCTAATAGGAATGCAAAATGATATTACCATTCTGAAAAATAGCTTGGTAACGCTTAAAAATTTCAAACACACAATTCAATATTGCTCCTGGATACTTATTCTAGAGAAATGAAGACATGCTTGTATAAAATCTGTATGCAAATGTTAGAATATAATGCACATACATTTCTACTCTTATTCAAGATATTGTACCTATGCAACTCATTTAACGATGTAATGTAAATTTCTAGTCCTTGAAAATTATTATTACCAACTGTTTATAAGGAATATGCAGGTTAGTAGTTAATCACCTATTATAATCAAACTTATAGTCACACTTGGTATGTTTTCTAGGTTAAATAGACATATTTTAGATATATCATCTTTAATTCAGAGATCTACAGAATATGGCATTTAATGTTTTAATAATATGGGTTCTTTTATTTTTTTTAAAATCACAATGAGACATGTCTGCTCCTGGAAGCACCAATCTACTTCAGAGAAAATAATAGGCATCAAAGAAAACTCAACACGGAGTTTACTCTCTTTCTGGCAAATATAAACCACTGGGCAAGAAAGTGCCCTTACCTTAACTGCTGACAGTATTCTGTTCAAATTGGACAAGCAGGACACAAAAATAGAGTGACGACAAAACCTTGCCAAGACAAGGTGGGACAGTCCTTCAGAAATCTTGCTTAACAAAAAGTTTGTCAGATATTCTAGGCCTTTAAGACAAAGATGGATGCCCCAATGTTGCAGAAAAACCTTGGGTGACTGTCCAGACAGCTGTTTCTGTTGTTTCTCACATTCTTTTGGAAATCACTTGTCTGCACTTCCTGCTTACTCAGTTAATATTTCCTTCTTGGGCCTCTGAAGGAGTTGGAGATTAGATAGTTAAAGTTTAACTTGTTTGCCAGATGCAGAAAGCAAGTTATGATAGAAAGAAAATTAGGTATGACTTTGGACTCATCAAGATAGAATGCAAATGGACTAGACATTATTGATATATTTATTGCCAGCATATATTGCATATGGTATCATACTTATTATATATAATTTTTCTTATATTAGTTATAGCCTTCTTTCCTATTTTAGACAAAGAGGGAAATAAAATGGGTGTTTTAATAAATAAAACTTGCCTGAAGATCAGTGCAAAGTAGCTACACTAGTCATACAGGGCAGGCAGTGGGTGGACACACCTATAATCTCAGCACTAGAGAGGAATATAAGGTAGGATGAAACAGGAACTTGCCTTCTTTCAGTCTGAAGATTTCATGGAGGTAAGAGCTCTCTAGTGGCTTGGCTGCTTTGCTTCTTTGGTCTTCAGGTTGAACCCCAATAACTGTCACTGGATTTTTATTATTTGTGCTACATGCAAACATTTACAAGCACCAGATTCCATAATTGTCCCCAACTGGAAACAACATAAACCATCCTTAAATGGGTCAAACAAATACACACCCACAAAGTGGAGTAATAGTCAGCAATAATAGGAGAGCCTTCTGTGACAAGACAGTCTCAAAGGCTGCATACTCTATGGATCCATTTGACAGTCCCCAAAAGACAACCCGGTAGTGATCAAAAAAATATAGAAGTTGGAACAAGAGTGAGATGATACTGTTTTGGGATGGAACTGTTCTGTATTTTGATTAAGGGTGGTAGGTACAAATCTATCTATAAATTTGCTAGAATTTGAAAAAGCACAAACTGCTATGGATGTGGGTGCACATCTGAGTAAGAGAAAGTTATCCTTCTTAATGATTTAAGACCTCGAGGTAACTTCTAGAAAGCAGGAGTGGTGAACATAATCAATGAGTATGAGAATGACTACTTAAACTTTTGAGGTTCTCTCTGTCCTCATGATGCACTGAAAGTAAGTAATGAGCTAAAGATAAAGAGTTCTCTTTCCTAAACAGAGCTATTTTTGCTATGAAACTTTAATGGAAATACTGAGATGCATTTTCTTCAGTATTCTTTGAGGGAACTGTCCTGATAATTTCATTTTGTATTCAAATCAACTACTGCCACTTTTGTAAAGTAAAGCTACCAACTTTCATGTATACAGTCTGGAACTGGCAACCTATTTAGTATAGTAGAAAACAAAATAAAATAAAAAAATGTCCTCATACTTACACAATTTTATCCGTTTGACAATACACTATACAATATGCTACAGTGAATTTTACAGTGAAATTTTCCACAGTAATATTTCATTTATTGTAAATGTTAAAATAAATATATTTAAAACGCAACCCAAATCTTCCCCTTTAAAATGGAATATATAGTTATTATAGCACTAACACAAATATAAAGATAAAAATTAAAGCAACCCATATTCTTACTAGTAAAGACAATCACTATTAATATTCTGATGTCTTTCTGTTTTTTCAGAAACATTTCTATAAGTACAGAGTATTTTTAGCACGTAGTTGAAGCATTCCTTATATAATAATTTGCTTTCTTATTTTTCTGTTTCCATGGTCCTGTGTCTTTAATCTCACAAAATACTGCTTTAGGTGGCTGTACATTATACTATCCTGTTGATATGGCATAATTTACTTAGCAATAATTTATTCTAGGATATGTAAGTTATATCCAATTTTCATTATTATAAGCAATTACTCATCAATATATTCTTGCATATAAATTTTTTTCTCCTTTTTAAAATTTACTGTGTGGAGGGTGGAGTATGTACAGGTCTGTGTATGGGCATATGTTCCCATGCATGCCTGGAGGCTGGAGGAGGTTGGGTGTCCTGCTCTTTCACTTTTTACCTTAATCCTTTGACAAGGTCTCTCACTAAGCCCAGAGCTAAAGTTGGGCAGCAAGTTCTAGTGATCCTCCTGTCTCTGCCTCATGTACTGCTAGTGTTACAATTATGCATGTGACCATGTGTGACTTTTTATATTGGTTCTGGACATTTGAACTCAGGTCCTCATGCTTGCATAATAAATGCTCTTAACCCACTGAGACATATCCACAGTCCCAAAGAGTACATTTCTTTAGGAAAAAATGCAAGAGCTGAAAGTGAAACTCCTGGAACCCACAAATAAAAAGTAAAGTCATAGCTCTTTTCCGGAATATCAGTCTTTTTCATTGAGTTTGCAATTGTATTGATGGTGCAAGATCAATATGTACAATAAAATGTCTGCTAAGGTAGTGGCTATAAATTATACTATTAACTTTTATATTCCTTACCATTGCACACTCACAATACGTAATACATAAGTAAGCTAGGCTCATTTAGCAATAACATATATTCAGAGAGCAGAATCTTTTATGAAACTCAACTATATGGATTCTTTTATTATCATGTGCAATGATACAGTAGTTCTCTCCATGAAAAACATTTGTACAACTATCTAAGTTGGGAACTGAGCTACTCTGTTCTGCGAAACCCATTTTTAGCTAAAAGAATAGCTGATAAACTATGGTTATTCAGACCTAAGTACCTAAAAGACATTTCCTACAAAATGAACCAACGAAGTCTGTCACTTAAAAAAAAATCAACTCACATTGTTACCAAACCTCAGTATTCAATGTATTTTCATTGGAATATTAATATTTACTACCTTTAGCTCAATAGGGTCCCAATGAGGCTGATTAAAAACTGCATTTTTTATAAGATTATAACATTTGGAAAACATGTATAAGTCACTTAACCAATATTTTCTAAATAACCATTCCATGTTAAAGAATCATGCATAAATAAATGATTCACTCAAGGTTTAAGAGAGAGCAATGGGTTTCGATGTACTACAACATAAAAAGATCAAAGACATGATTTCATACCCAGTGTTGTTAACCTGTAAAAAACTACCTTGGTGAAAAAAAACTCAAAAAACAAAAAAGAAACAATCTTGGCAGAAGGGCTAGCTCAGTAAAGTGTTCACTGTGTAAGGAGAAGTATCCAAGTTTGATTCCCAGAACCCATGCAAAAAAAGCTTAGCAGTGGGGAGGTGAACACAGAAGAATCCCTGGGGCTTGCTAGCCAGCCAGTTAGCTAAATCAGTGAACTCCAGGTTCGCTGAGAATAAGGCAAAGAGATTATTGAATAATAAACCCAACAGTGACCTCTCACCAACATATGCTTTTGCACACACAGACACATAAAATCACACACACAAGTGTACATACCTATATGAACATACCACCCCCAACACACTTTAAGAAACTATTTCAGTGTAGTAACAAAAAAATGAATTATTAAAATTAACAGAAAGGGCTAACAAAACATGCTTCTTTCCCTAACTATATTGGTATGTGAAACAAAATTTTCTTTACAAACCAAAATAGTAAATTACAATAGATGAGATGCTGAAGAAGATATGAGAATTCAACTATCTTTGAAGATAGGTAAGAAAGAAAATTGTAATACCATTGTCTTGATTAGATTATTTTCAATTGGAATATGAAGTTATTTTTTTTCAAAATGGGCTCTTTTTGAGATAGGGTCTCACTATGAAGCACTGGCTGGCCTGGAACTTATATATAAATATCAGACTGGCCTTTAATCAGAGATAAACCCGCCTCTGTCTCTGCTTCCCAAGTGCCAAGATTAACAATGTGTGCCCAAACCCAGATTTTTTTTTAACTAATTAGGCCAGTTTTTTTATTGAAGAAAAAAAAATTTCTGCCTCCTCCCAGCCTCCCATCTCCCCCCCCACTCCTCCCACTCCTCTCCCCCTCCCCCCACTCCTCTCCCCCTCCCTCTCCAGTCTGAAGAGCAGTCAGGGTTCCCTGCCCTGTGGAAACTCCAAAGTCCTCCCCCCTCCATCCTGGTCTAGGAAGGTGAACATCCAAACTGGCTAGGCTCCCAGGGGGGTGGAGTGGGAGGGCGGTAAGGGGAGATGGGGAGAGAAAGTGAGAAGGGGAGGATGGGGGGAACTTGGGGAAACGGGATGGTTGGGATAAAGGAAGGTTGGATAGGGGAGCAGTGAAGCACTTATCTTAATTAAGGGAGCCATCTTAGGGTTGGCAAGAGACTTGGGCCTAGAGGGGCTCCCAGGTGCCCAGGGCGATGTCCCCAGTTAGTTTCTGGGGCAGCTGAGGATAGGGAACCTGAAATGACCCAAACCCAGATTTTTAAAAAATTTTTATTTTTACTTAATATTCTTATTGTCACTCATAAATGGATCAATACTTTAGCACCTCAGTTTTAAGTTAAAATAAAATATGAATTCATAGAAAAATAAACTCATTGCATTTTTAGTATATTAAGAGTGTACTAGGGTCCCAAAGATGAAAAAGATTGAGAACCTCTGAACTATATATACTACTACAAAGGAATGTTTTACTTAAAATTCTTCAATGGGTTTTTCTAAAACAGTAGTTCTCAACCTTCCTAACACTGTGTGACCCTTTAATACAGTTTCCTCATTCTGTGGTGACCCCCAGCCATTGAATTATTTTCATGGCTACATCATAACTATAAGTTTGCTACTATTATAAATCATAGTGTAAATATCTGTGTTTTCTTATGCTCTTAGGCAACCCCTGTGAAAGAGGTTTTAAACCCTCCCCCAAGGGGTCAAGTCCCACAGACTGAGAACCATTGTTCTAAAGGCTCTAAAACATCACTACATCATTAAATGGAAACTTGAAGTTGAGGGGCCTGCATTATTTCTAAATCTTTGTGCATCATATGGACATCAATCCTGAGGAGTGTTAGTTTGATTTTAGACTGTAGCCTTGGTAGTCCTGGATCCTGAGAGTTGGCTAGTAAATCGCCCAGGTTCTAAGCAGTACCAATATTGTTGTACCTCTAACAGCCAAGGAACCTGAAGTACCTGTACTGCCTGAATGAGAAAGCCCTTTCAAGAAACAAGGCAGGTGAGGGATTTGAGCTCACCAAGGCCAGCTGGACTGGGACTGAATAAGCATGGGATAAAACCAGACTCTCTGAACATGGCGAACAATGAAGGCTGATGAGAAGCCAAGGACAATGGCACTAGGTTTCGATCCTACTTCATGTTCTGGCTTTGTGGCTAGCCAGTTTGGATGCTCACCTTCCTGGACCTGGATGGAGGGGGGAGGACCTTGGACTTCCCACAGGGCAGGGAATCTGGACTGCTCTACAGACTTGAGAAGGAGGGGAAATGGAGTAGGGGGAGGGGGAGAGGAGTGGGGAGAGGGGGAGAGGAGTGGGAGGAGGAGGAGGGAAATGGGAGGCGGGGAGGAGGCAGAAATTTTTTCAACAAAAAAAAATAAATAAAAAGAAAGAAAACTACATTATGGCATAAAGTAAAAAAAAAACACAGAAAATTCTGAAGGTGTTATTTAAATCAGACAAGGTTTAAACCAGGACTACAAGATATATATTGCTTTACAAAATCCAAGTTAAGGCCAACATATTATGGATATTGATAAGGGTGTATGTTAAAGCCATTCCTTGCAAAAAAAAAAAATCCCTATAATATAGAAAAAAAAAGATGAACTCGGTTTTATCACACACACACACAAAGCCACACACGCGTGCACGTGCACAAACACACACACACATATGCACTGTTGTTGTTTTGTTTTTTGTAAATCTGGACTTTGAAAATTTTTCTTTTCTTTTTCTTTTTTTTTTTTTTTGAAAATTTTTCTATAGTGCCTTGGAAAAGCAGCTGAATTAATTCTCTCCTAAACAGAAATGAGATCATTTCATTTAATGCAAGGCTAGGCTAGACAGCATCATCTGAAAATTCCAATCAACAACTATCTGTAAAGGTCTGATTTCACTTGTGGACCGTAATGAACATACAACAAAACATGAAAGACAGTCACTGCTTAGGATGCTCACTTCCCACACTGTTGATATGTACAGCAGAGACCTGAAACTTCCATTTTGCTCAGTGGTGTGAAAATCTCACTTTTGAAAGGTTAAATGAAATCTGTTCTGGTTCAATTACTTTACTACAAGATAGTAGCTAGAGATGACTAGAGTAAGATTTGAAGTTGAGTTTTCCCTAAATAGACAAGGTTAAAGAAATCAAACTGAAGAAAGGAATTCTACTGTTTCAGCCCAGTTTTCTCGGATTACCTACGTTTTGTCATCTATGTGCCAACTCCTATGGCATTTCCTTGGTGTTTCAAAAAGCCCCCAATTTTCCCTACAGAGGTAAACTATATCAGGAATTGCTTAAAGTCCAGGTTCAATACACATGGACCAGACCACTGCTAGGTGGTCATAGTCAGAGCTGGCATAATTTGTAATGCTTATTCTGTGGTTGGACCACTCCAAATTGGGTGTGAATCTCCTACTAGTTCCATAGGACCATTTCTAGTTTTGTTCCTACCAAAAATAATTGATGGCATCCAGTAATGATTAAATGAAATAAAAACTAAAGAAACAACAGACAAAGGTTGGTTATTCTATTTTTAAAAAAAAAAGACAAGTGGAAAGCTGTACCTAAGCCTATTTGTTTACTACAACTCCTTTGCGAAAGCAAACATCTCATGATTAACTGCTTGCACATAGAATATCTATCTATCATGTTTTAGAGGATGGGATAACCTATGATTCATTTAGATGTATAGGCAACACATTCTCTTACAATGAGATTCTACCCCCAACTATCATCCAAGCCCTGTTTTTTTTTTCAGTTTTACTGTAGGAACACACCATGAAGTTGCAGCAAAATGTAATACTCAACTCAAAATTAGCATGTTTAACTTATATAAATCTAGGAAAATCAACCATTTACAAATAAAAGCATACCCTCTCTATTAATAGGTCTGGTGTTAGAATACTGGTATTATTAGCTTCCCAATAAAATGGTGTGAAGAAGAAACATCAGCTCTCAGGAAGATTTAGGATGGGTTTTATGGATGCCTAAAGAAATCACCCCTCTTTAAGCTTCACTGGGTAGCAAGTATTAGGCTGACTGTGAAGCTGAATTGGTGAGATGGATATCTATTGCTTATATGTTGCATGCTTCTACTACCACTTATAATTATGTTGTTAGAGACTTTTAAAAAAAGCCTAGTTTATTCTTTCTTTCTAAATGTTCTAAATATAAATAGAGAGGCAAAGAAATCAACAATAATTCCACTACTAAAGTTTAAACTATTTTGAACCAATGTAGCCTGTGATGCTACTGCATATTGCAACCTCTAGCCTAAAAACTATCAGTCTGCATCACCACAGGTAAGAAATGAGAAATTTTGAGGGTTATTGAACACTGAATATTTGCGGCAGAACAGCAGAGAGTTACTGAAAGCCACTGCATGGCTTTCAACCAGATCCACTGTAAAGTATCATTCAAAAAAAATGGATAAATGAAGTCAATAACAATGAGTCCCACTCAGTAACACATTTGTTGGGGTCTGGAGTGAGAAGTTGTCATCTTAACAGATTTATTTAATGTCATTCTGTGACTTCCTTATAAAACTACTTTTGTTTAAGCACTAATTAGCACTATAAATGATGTTTGCTCATGATGCTAAATAAGTTCACATTTTTATGAACAAATAGTTTAACCAATATTCCATTCTGGAATGGTTACACTTTTAAGGGGCAGGCTGAGACAGTGTTTCTTCGTGTAACCACCTGGCTATCATCAACCTCTTTGTAGACCAGGCTTGTCTTGATCTCACAGAGATCCATCTGCCTCCCTAGTGCTAGGATTAAAGGTATGTGCCACTACTCCTGACTCATCATTACACCTTTGATAAAAGGCAATTCCAAGGTCAACCTTGAGTTTAAGAACATAATGCTTGATGGCTGATATTAATTCTCTGGGCATATGTTTTTGAATTCCTCATAAAAATGGGCCCCAAAGAAATAATAATGTACTTTTATCACAATAATACACTAAGAAATAAAACAGAGAAATATAAAGAGAGTAGCAGTAAGCAGGTAACAAGCTAGGTATTGCTCCCCGCCTCTGCCAAGTTATCTAGTTAGGCATACAACTTCTCTAGTCAGACAATGAAAATATTATACTTAGACAGGCTGCTATTCTGTATCATAACAATAATATTTGTGGGCACTGAATCTTTGCCACATACTTGGCTTGAGAAGAAGCTCCATTTGTAATTTAAAAAAAAAAACACTGTGAAGAGAAGTCACACCATCCAACAAGGCTCACATGGGAGCTTTATTAGAAGAGGAGAGAGAAGGGGGCAGAGACTGGTCCCTGGGGACAAGAGTGTTAGGGTGAGGGTGGAAGGAACAGGGGGAAGAGAGGGGAGGAGGGAGGAAGGGAGGAGAAAAAGGGAGGGAGGAAGGGAGGGAGGGAGGGAGGGAGAGGGGAGAGGAGGAGAGCGGAGGAGAGGGGAAGAGAGGGGAAGAGAGGGGAGGAGAGGAGAGGACAAAGACCAAAGAGCTATTTGTCAATGCTTTCAGGATCTTAAAATAACTGTGGAGTTTAGGGTTAACTTGATATTAATTTTGTGTATCACAAATAAGCCCTCTGTCAGTGTAGTAACATTGTGAAAAATAATTTAAAGAAAATATTAAAAATAATAACTTTTACTTGTTGGTCCCTTGGTTACCAAGAATCAAGAACACCCATTACTAAATGAATGGCTGTGGCAGAGATCACAGATAGGACACAGAATATTTAAGCCCAGTCCTCAAAAGGCATAATACAGGAAAATTCTGAGATTATAAAACCTGGAGCTTATTTCTAAGGAATTACACCACTAATTCTGGCCCAGCAACTAATCAAGGGCTAAAACACTGACAGTCAGTACTCATATGCTCACTGGTTTTTAGATGCAGGGGCAGTTCTATCTAGGGTTAGCAATATCTCAACATTCAAAAACACTAGCAAAGAGTCCTTTTGCAGGTATCTAAAAACACAGAAGGATGGTAAAGAAAAATCCTTTGCCCCATTCAAACCCCTTAAACACTGCATAATGAGGAACGAGGAACACATTTTAGTTCACTATCACACTTTGTCTGTCAGAGCCTCCACCTTTAGAAAGGTGTGACTCCATGTATGTATTCAAATGAGTTTAATGTACATAGTAACCAATAATAAATGACCCACAACCCCCTCCCAGGTATCAAGGAGGATTGAATTTCCCACATCAGAAAGTCATTAGGGTAGGCTAGCATCTCAGTCTCATATTCGCTTTTAGGACAGTTGAGGGAACACTTCAAAAATGAACCAGCTAAACAAACTTCCCAGCAGTACTTGACAGAGCTACACCTATTCTTCCCATTTCCAAAGCAGTGGAGAATTAATTACCAGTTCTATGGATCTATTGTAAGTATAATAGACTAAAGAGCTATCACAGACACATTTATTGTAAAAGCACAATCCCAAGAGTGTCTAGTGGAGGGCCAAAACGATTAACACAAATGCTTTGTCAGATCAAAGATAAAACCTGCACCGCCCAATTGAGGAATGAATTAGAACAGTGGGTTATCTTTCAAATTAACCAGGGCAGTTAGTGAGGAAAATTTCATGAAAGTGTAATTCTTAGCCTTTGTGAATCCACACAGCAGGCATTCTGCCAGCTGACAAGATGATGAAATTTTCATGCTTAAAAAAAGCCCTCTTCATTTCCCAATTTAGATTAGCTAGTGCTTCTCTCCCTTTGTCTCTCTCTTTCCCTTTGTCTGTCTGTCTGTCTCTCTCTTTCTCTTTCTCTCTCTCTTGGTATGTGTGTGTGTGTGTGTGCTCTTGGGGACAGAATTTAAGGGGGGGGGTTATGTGTAAATTTTTCATTCTAAACCTGAATTTCAAAAACCATCCTTAAAAGCTTAGAGATTAATTTGCCTTCTTATGAGTAAAAAGAAATACCAGTTCAGTATTAACAGAGTAACAAACACGGCTCAAAGCATACAATCAATTTTGAATTAAGATTTCTTTCTGCTATGTCAGTTTTTCAACACATTATCAAACCTTGAAGTAAAATCTAAAGTTGTATTTCTCCCAAGTAAATCAATATGTTACTCAAAAAGTACATTTGTTCAGTGTCTTGTACATTTTCATGCACATGTAAATTTGTATGTTAATTAAATGAGAATTTGAAGGATACACTCATTACTATACAAAGGGGGTTGGGAAAAAGCATTTCCCACTAAAGGAGTCAGTATTAAAATATGATGTAATGTAGATTTATTGACTCTGAGATATATACAATTGCAAAAATGTTACATCACATTTACTCATCCAGTCATGACAGAGGAACATGTAATGCATTTGAAAATGCAAATGATTTAGAAGTATACTCTGTGACTTTATTTTCTTTTCTTGGTAACCTAATTTCATATAATCTATAACTAGGTTCCTTGGCAGGTTACGTTTGGACAGATGTCATATTTTACCAAACTTCTCCAAGTTCTTCCTTTCTATGTGTACATTTCTTTTCTCATTGTAAACTGATTTCCCTTGCTGTAATTTTAAGACTAAAACAAATATGATACTCTATTATCTAAGGTCCACAAATAATTGTTTCTATTCACTGAGTATTTTTAAATATTACAAAATATGAAGAAGCCATTTTGGTAACCTGCTTCACAGAAAAGTCGCTTAATCTTAGAAGCCTTTCTAATATGCTTACTGCATCAGTCTTTAGCTTGATTGCCATTAATTTTATCATACATCACACTCAACAGTGTGACTTGAGGCACAGTTAACCAAAGAAACTCAACATCGCACCCATCAGCTGGCAAAAGTAGCATTGTATCTGGAGACAACAAAAAATAAAACTGTCTCTTACTGACTTCTAAGATACACTGTTTATATATAACTCAGCATGAGACCATGAAAGAAATGATGGAGTTCTTTTCACCCATCCCAGTAGCTTATGATCAAGATCACAAAGCAAGGAAATTTCTAACTTTGAGGACCAACAGTTCTATCAATCCTTAATTACTAGAGTAATATTTGGAGATTTTGATCAGAAATGTCTTAGAAAAGACAATCAAGTGGGCAGTTAAGTGTAGAAAAACTTTCACTTGCATGTTACAGAAATAGTTGGTAGACAAGACAAGGCAAGTACTCTAACAGCTTTCTTTTAAATACTTAGTCTGCAAGAGTAGATTATTTAGCTTAAAAATGCTTTTTTAACTATGGTCATTAAAACACAGACATGCACACATACATACACGCACACGCATGCACACACACACACACACACACACAATTAGAATTAAAATTTATCTTTGAGTTTGGGCACATTCTAATTATATGGATCGTTTTTCTCCCTATTCTCAACTTAGTCAAAACAGATAGTTCCTTCTCGCAGAAGGAACTAGATTCATTGTTTTAGTATTAACATTTCCATGGTGAAGCTTTTGATAGACTAAACATAGAGGAAAAAGCCAGGATTCTTCCCAAGAGTCAAGAATCATACTTTACTCAACGAGATCTGTAATGAGAAGTTGAACAATTTTGATTTGTGCTCTTCATGCTAAATAAAGGTCTAGCATTTCATAAGGTGAACACTTGATGTACTATAGAATGTGACCCGATAAATAACCTTTATTCCCAACAAGCTCTTCATTTAAGTGCAGCGCAGCTTTATTCACTAAAGTTTGCAGAGTTTCCCAAAGTGTAGTCATTATTATTTAGGCAAACGTACTTTTTAAAAATATAAATACAAATTATTCTCTGCCAAATCACAATATGACTCTGTGTTCTCATCCTTTACCTTAATGCTCTAATACCCATTTATATATAATGAGTTATATTTCTTACTATGTGAAACATGTCAAATTACTTCACACGTGCCTAAAGAAGGGCTATGTTACATTTTAATTAACAAATAGAAAGAATAGAATGTTAAAGTCATTGGTCTTAGCTAATAGTACCTGAACACTTTTATTTAAAAAAAAGCCTTGGCAACAAAGCCATTTTGCTTGTTTTGTTTTTAAAACGGGGTTTTTCTGTATATCGCAATACATATTTTTTAAAAGGTATAGTGAATTTTCAAGTGACAGAAAATTTGTTTAGATGATAAATGATATGACACACTAAGAAAAATGAGAAATGTACAGTCTTATTAAATTTAAATTTTTAAAGAGAAAAAACATTCATTTGAAATGTGGTAAGAAAACAAAACAAAAGCTCGATTTTAAAGCAAAGAAAGCTTACTTACTCTTCTGGGATTTTTTCTGTACATATAAAAAAATGAGATATTCTCTTTGAAATCTCAAATTGCACTTCAATTTAAAAAATGTTTCTTTTCATTTCTTCAGAAAACTAATCAAGAGATTGGCTTAGATTGTCATGTGTGAACACAAAGTACTGGGCAGTGATCAATCCAGTAAAATCATTACCCATAGTACCATGACTCTACTTACTGGAGACAGGCAACATTGCTATTTTTCCTACTCTAGCCAAAGTTCTGAGTGATCATTCAATTTAGTTACCTAGGCAATAACAAATAAAAATAAAATTTCCAAATATAGTTTCACTTTTCTTGAAATTAAACTTTAAATCTTTAAAATACTCTTCAGTAATGAGATATGAGAAAAATCAAATTATTTGTCACATTACCAGACTAAAATTTCATACTTTGGGAAGTTGACATGGCTTAGGTGGTAAAGGTCTTGCCACCAAGCCTGATGAACTGAGTCTGATCCCTTTGAACCAACTTGATAGAAAGAGAGAATTAACTCCCTCATGTTCACCATACAGGCACCATCCTGCACCACCATCACCCACCCATCCACATATAAATAAGAAAATGTAAACAAACTTTAAATTACAGCCTGTCACATTTTATTCAAAGTATTTTACTACGAATTTCCCCCAAAGGTTTTACACTTATATCAAAAACTATAAAACAATTATTATATTTCTCCAAATTAAATATGTAAAGTCTTATTACAGATACTTACATCATAGTACTTTTTGATGCAATGTCTAATGTCCATGATCAGTTTGTTGCTCAGCTGTACCATGAAGGTGAGTGGTGAAGCCTTACAATCAATATTACTGCAACGATACAAGCTGGGCTCCATATCAATTCCCTATAGAAAACAGGACAAACAAGTGTACAAAAGATTATTATCAGAAAGTATTTATGCTTAAAACTTTCATTTGTTTTCATGGTGTACAATACTATTACAGGTGAGTTTTGAACCATACTTTATCCACTACTTATGGCTTAAGATCCCCTTTAGAAGTACATGGCATAAATTCTTGTTATCACAATGGAGTACAAAGTCAAAGGGAAAACCATAAACTCACTATTTTACATTCCATGCAAGACAGGTGTTATGGATAAGGCAACTTCCCCACCGAAAATACCAGAGAAATCATGTTACCAAAAATAAACATTATTCTAGAGACACTGATCAAAACTTAACTTGCACTCATTCATTCCAAACTTGAAGACAAAGCAAAAGCGGTTACATGATATTAGTTTGCTGTTACTGCACCAAGTGAATTTTAGGCAGAAAAATGTAAAATTTAAAATTAGCGCACTAAATAAAGCAAACTAATTTATCACCAGATTGGAAAATCTAAAGTTTCTGTGCTTGAAAAGAATTGAAATATATTTTGGGAAAGAAGGTTTCAATAAGAATATAAATTTGAACGAGTAACTATTAACAGTTGGAGAAACATTTTATTGTGTTGTAATTTGTTTTAAACAAAGACAAAACAAAAATAAGATATAGGAAAACTGTTGGGGTTTCTGGAGCATTTGTTTTCTTAAACATCTTGGTTGGTTTCCTGCTCCAATCTGGTGAATAACCCTACCCCGACAAGCTAAGCAATTCCAGGTGGAAGAGATTTCCGAGCTTGACATCGGCTCTTCCACAGTTAGCCCATCTGCAAGTCGTCAAGCCTCCATGCAATTAACTATCTTATTTACAGCTGTAATGAAGCAAAACTCAAGGATTTAGCAAGTATTGCTGATATGTGTCTGCCTCTTCCTTGCACTTGCTTCCAAAAGCTGCTTTGTTTTGATTCAAAAAAATGCAAAACATCTGCTGTTTGTCCAAATTAACTTAAAATAATTACTTTTAATTTAGATAAAAGATGTATTTTCTTTCAGTTTCAAGGTTTCAGAGTTCTGCTGCCTACTCATTTGCCAATGGCTAGCACACTTATAACACTGCAGTAAAATGAAATGAATTGGCTGAGTTTCAAGTTCCGATCCAAGGTCAATGATACATTTTTTGGCAGTACTTCTTGACAAGAATGTCTCCTTGTGATTTTTTTTTAATGTCTGATATGGAAAGACCACAGAAAAGATAATAAGAGTACCTTTGGGAAAAAAACAAGGTAAGAGGAACATGTAAAGACAAACAAAACCTTCCCAAAATGCCTAATTCTTGTTAACTTAAGATAAAGGCAATTATTGCTTTATCTAAATAAGTGGGGGTTGGGAACAGGGAATACAGGTTACTAATTAAGGAGTTCCAATAAAAATATTTTGAGATAATTAGAATTTTTAAGAGATTCCATTTTAAAACTAAGGTCAAGCACTCTAGAAAGGCAAAAACAATTAAAGCATACTCAATTAAGCATGTCTCAGCAGAAATGAAGTTATAAAAGCAAAAGTCATGTAGCAAAAATTGTTTAAAGACAAAAATGCAACATCTAGGTTACCTTTATATACCATGAAGTGTAGGGGGAGGGCACTCTGAACTAGTTTCCAACCAAAATGAAAGACAGAAACAAAAAGGAATAACTAACCGAGCCTTCAAAGACATTATCATAAATATTCTCAGTTCCACATGTAGGACAAAGGCATTTGAATTTTTCACAGTCCTTGTATTTCTCTTCATCAGTCAGTTGTGCTGGTCCACCAAGTAGAGCATCATTCTCCTCATCTTTGTGATACTGATGAACTCTAAACTGAGTGGAGTCAAGTCCTACCAAGCAAAAAAAAAATAGAAGTAGTCATTCAAAGAATTATAACCCCAAAGTAAATTCTCACAAAAGAATAGTTTTAAAGTTCATACACACACACACACACACGTAAAACCAATTGAACTCAAGATTATAGGACAAATAGTTTTTATAAAAGATTATGAATCAAAAAATAACTCTAAAACTACAATGTAGAAACAAGTCACTGGACATACAGGTTCCAAAGCATTTCACAGATTTTTTTAAGTTACACTTAAAAACTCAAATAATTTATTTACTGTTATTAAAAAAATACTCAAAGTGCAACCATTAAAAAGAAAAACAAAACAAAATTCCCATAAAAGAATACAGGTTCACTCTTTCAAATGCAGACACAATTGTAAACACTGATTTCACTGCAGTGGTAGATTTCATCTTCTCTCAATAGTTAACAGCATGTATGCTGCAGCCTAAGTCAGTGGTTATAATTCAGTAGCAGCATCTGGAGAAAGTGCAACGTCTATTTTTCTATGTTTGCAATTCATACACTTAAAACATGTACAAAGGGATGGATCTACATAGTCCATAGGTCCACACACCCACAATAGTTTTGAAACTACATGTAATTTCTATATTTCATTTGAAACAATAAATCTATGCATGGTTTATATGATTTTGTTGCCACAAACTATTTAAAGAAACAAAACATTTTTACTAATTTAATTTTCCCCTGTTCAAACCCTGTCAAATTTTACTACTTGGATTTATATTTAAAATTCAAACTCCTATATTCTCTTTGGTCAGTCATCAAGTGACACATAGTAATTATAAACTTCTTGAGAAAAACGCTTTCAGAGTAGCAGGGTAGCAATCAAAGAACAGATGATTGAGATGTGGAGTCTCAGTTTTCTCACCCACAAAATGGAAGTGTCACCAGCCATATAGTTTTGAACTTGAAATGAGATAATAAAAGAAAAGCCCAGTTTAATGGTGCTTACTACATGTTAAACACTTAAAAAAAATTGCACTTGAATACAACACAAAATAGCAAATGGACACCATTTAATGCATACTGTACTCACATGAAACACATATTCACGCTACACATGAAATTAATAACTATGCTTCATAAAAATTAAAAGTATTTCCTAATATGACAACATATAAGAAAATTAAATATTTTTTTCAGAATACATAGAATAAGTGATATGTTACTGTGATAATGGCACCTGCCCCATGTTAAGACTATCATTTTTAGTTTACAAATGATCTGCCTCCTAGAAAAACAATAGATAAGTAAAATATGGACAATACATGTCCTCATATTTAAAGAGGGCAGAGGAATTGAATATGATAAACCACACTGAGAAGTGAGATCACTTGTTTTCTATAGTAACAGATAAATGTACCTTTTATTAATCTCTAGTTGTGAATACAAGAGGATATTCACAGAATGTGTTGATTAATCTGTAGTTATGAGAAAGCAGCTTTAACTTTTCTGACTGTATAATGATTAATCAATTTCCAATGACAATTTTAACTTTAAAGGAGGGGTGGAAGACAGGTGTTTTCTAAAAGGCAAGATCCTTAAATGCTCCCAAAACAAAGGAACAAAATCATGTTGGATTGTATATATACATAATTAACTAGGGGCTCTTCCCTAGGCCTCCTCTATCAGTCCTCTTTCACTTGGCACACCTGAGTACATGGAGGAGCAAACTGGTAGATAGCCAGCCAGCCCACCTGCCCAAGGGGTTAACCAAAAATGGATATGGTCTATCTTGGTACTTACAAAGGAACACCCAACACATGTCTGACAGCAAGAAAAAAAATCAAATCTTATGCAATATCTACTCTAAATGTTGACTTCCACAAATGACTATTATCTTCCCATAGCAGTAACTAGGCCATCTAGCCTAGTTAATTACTTCAGATTTATCCTCAAGCTGAACTCTTTCAGTCGAAGAAGCTTTAATCTTGTATTCACTTAACTATGATTCTTGTTAATTTTTAAAAACAAAAAAGGAAAATAGAGTGCAATTAACTTTAAAGTATTAAGCATACAACAGGCTTGTACATGCCACTTCAATACAACAACATCATTAACCAAGTGGTTTTCTTTGAAGAATTATGCATATAACAGGCAAACTGAAGGGGGCTTACATTTTTAAAGTAGACATATATACCATGTTCTAAAAAAGAAAAAGGATCAAAAATCCTTTTAGAAGACTTTAAAAACCCAAGGTGCAGCAAGTCCCAAACTTATTCAACACACAAAGTAATTTAACCAAATTCTCATGGAATATTTCCAAGTTTTAGTCAACTTGAAAGTTTTACTGCTTATACCAGAACTTATTAAGGCTGGCCTCAAACAGGAAAAAAAAGTATCTGGTGCTGCCACCTAGAGGTAGAGATTTTGAATTTTAAGACGGCAAAATAGACCTGCAGCATAAAATTCCCTTTGTGACAACCCAAAATTAAAACCTGTCAGAAATGGCGTTAAAGCACAATCTTTACCATCACACTTGCCCTGCCTGCATATATGTTCTGTAATTAATATTAAACTACTCACAGTGTGTAACCATAGGAAAGCTCAGCAAGAGATGTAAAACTGAATTCCAAATTCCTTACCTCTTCCACCGATAGCTTTCTCTGAACAATTGATTTAGAGAAACAAACTTAAAGCCCTGTTTGAGAAAGGAAACTTCCACTTCTACTAAACTGCTTTTAGTTGACTTGAATCATTGGGTCACACAGAAAATAAAGAAAGCAGTAACCTGAGTGGGTTTTGGAAAAGCAGTTATCTGGCAGAAGAACAGCTGTGATTTCCCCCACAATAACCAGAGATGATGTGATGTGTGCTTTAATTCACTCCTGCAACTTGTAGTGATCAAGTCACTTGTGCTGAGATGGGAGGGACAGAAGAGGTAGTAGAATGAAATTAAAATACTGTCATTTATAATTAGAAAATTTCTAGGATCTCACATTATTTTGGCAACAGGATCAAAGCTCTGTTTCAAAGGCATATTTATAGAAAGTAGCATCACAGGCACTGGGGTGGGTGAGTTTTAGCAGTACAGTTTTTACTTAATATCACCAGTCTTAATCATACAATGTAACATTTGACACAGAATTATTTTTTCTACTACTTTCAATTTTAAGCACTGCAGAATACTCCTATTCTTGGACTGTTAATTTATGTCCCTTCTCAAATATGTAATGTGTTCATAATTGAAGGCATATGTTTATCTGAGAAGCATCACGACATATTTGTTTATTTCTCTTTTCTTCCAAAAATACAAGGTGTCAATACAACTGAAAAACTGCAGCAAAGCCAGTTTCTTCCATACATTCATGCAAGTGGAAAAGGGAAAATCTATACAGATGAAATTCAAGTGAGAAAAGGAAGTAACTGTTATCCACAAACAGTTGTTTGTAATAAGAATCAGTTGAAATACTAGGGAAGCCAATTAATGGACTTATTGCCATTCTTTAATGAAAATTTATCTTAAGAAGTAATTCATTTTTCCTTTGTGTGAATACAGGCTTACATATCTGGATTTGCTAGAAAACAATATATAAAATGCAAATTTAGTATTAAGGAAAATTTGTGGAAACTTAAAGGATCAATGCTCTCTCCATAAACAGCTGTGTATAAAAAATACCCAGTTTTATTTATAATAGTCCTAGATGAAAACTAGCTTAATGGATGTTAACAGTAGAATGACCTACCAGCAATACTACTCAGCAATGAAAAAAATAGATACAAATACAAGCAACATGATAGAGTGAAAAAATATTACATGAAGTCAAAACAATTGAACATATCAAGCAAGTACATACTGTAGAAAACCATTTATATACAATTATAGACTAGGAAAACATACATATGGTGACAGAAATCAGATGAGTGTGGCTGTTGTGTAAGGGTTGACTAGGAAAGGGCAGAAAGAATGAAGTAATCTGCCGTGATGGAAATGTTCTAAAACTGATTTGTGGGCAATCTTAAGACTTTATATCCTTTCATGATAAAATATATAAGTCCTGAGACAGGTTGTGGCAGTGCACACCTTTAGTCCCAGCACTCAGAAGGCAGGGGCAAGTGGATCTCTGTGAGTTCGAGGCCAGCTTGGTCTATAGAGTGAACCCTGTCACAAAAAACCAAAAAAAAAAAAGTAAATTTTATTTATTAAAAAAAAAAAACATGTGGTCTGGGAGATATTCACAGTATGTTTCCAAGGGGATCATATTTAGAACATGTAAGAAATGCCTGAAAATCAATGAGAAAAATACAATTCAACAGGGGAGATATTTAGCTGACCAAGAAACTTGGAGAAAGGCTCATCAATCATCAAATGTGAAGTAAAGCCACAATGGAAGGTTTGACACTACATAAAATGAAGAAGAAAGAAAACACCAAATATTGGTAAGTACACAAAACATTCAAATACAGTTTGCATTGTGTTAAATTCACTTTAGACAATTTGAAGCAACCATGAAACTGAACTAACATGTATACAATGGCCTAGCAGTAGAACTAAGTACACACCCAACAGAAATAAATGACTATATTTAACAGAAGAGATGTGCAAGAATTCTTCAAATAGTGCTATACATAATTGCCAAAGGTGGAACAACCCATAAACATACACACAGGATGTATTAATACAGTGTGGTGTAGGCATAGTCATACAATGAAACACTATGTAAAAATAACCAAAGTACAATTACACAGATGAGTCTCAAAAACACAATACAGTGGAAGTAGTCAGACAGAAAGAATAAAGCCACAATTCATACAATGTCCCCCAAATAAGAAAAATTCTTCCGTGTTAGAAGCCATAATACCAATTTTCTGGTGGTGGAAGACCATCTTTGGGGTACAGAAGAGTAATAGATTGTTTCATGGACGCAGTTCAGACTACACAGCTGTGTGTTGATATGAAAATTCAACAAGCAGCTCAGTTCCTTTTTTTTCTCTATTTTCACTTAGGAGATGAGAAAGGTAAATACTAAATATTTCTTATGATAGACCTTATAGCTTGTCTTGAAGTCATGACTAGATTCAAAGTACTTCTAGAAAAATGTATAAAACAACATCTGGAAAATACTATTAGCAAAACATAAAACAAATTGAAGTAAATATAAATGTGGCTAAGTTTTTACTGCAAGTAACAATTTACAGGATATATATAGGATAGAGGAATATGTTTAACGATACCACATCAATGCAATGAGCAAATGCAAGAGCCAAAAATATTTAACAGTACAAAATCTTCAGCTTCTTTCATAAATAGTGATGATAAAACAATGATAAAAAAGAAATTTAACTATCACACAGACCTAGACTGGTTTCCAATTCAAATACTGAGCTTTAGAAAACAAAGCACATTCACAATATGATCAGGAAAATGGGTAATGAAGTAAATGAATTGTGGGTTCTGTGTGTGTGTGTGTGTGTGTGTGCGTGCGCGCGTAATGAGATGATAAAACTGTGGTTATGCTGAAAGGGAAACTGATGTCATCTGTAAATGCAAAAAAAAGCACTTATAGATGAAATAATAGGATTCACATCGCGGTAATTCAAGGAGGTAAAAAAGAAGAATAAGACTAGCCAGCCAGAATTGACAGGCCATGAAGGTGAGTGATGACTACTTCAAGGCTTACTTATATAGTTCTATTACAATACATATTAAATTTCCTCAGAAGTTTTAAAATACCATGAGGCCAATTTAAAAATAAACAATTGACTGAACAAACTTCAGACAACTAGCTTCTAACACCAAAAATAGCTTCTCCATAACCAAGAGCTAGTTCCAGGACAGCCAGGGCCGTTATACAGAGAAAGCCTGTCTTGAAAAACAAGACAAAACAACAAAAACCAAACAAACTAGAGTTCTTTAGAGCTCAATAGCATTATCTCAAAAGATTTCCATTCACAGCACTCACATGATGGATTACAACCATCTATAGCTCCAGTTCTAGAGATCTGACACCCTTTTCAGTCTTCTGCAGGCAGCATTCATGCACATGCATGCACGTCCACACACAACACACATAAAATAAAATCGATTTTAATTGTAAAAGAAATAACAGATAAACTTTTGGCTTATTTAAATACTGTTTTGGAAAAGATAGCTCCCAAAATCTCAACAGCAACAAATTCCTAATGGGCAACATTCATGACTTCAACTCAAAATGTTTTTAATGTCTTGATGCTACACCTGAGTATGAATTTTAAATTAATGAAATGTGCACAGGTTGAATATGCCTTATCTGAAACACTTGGGACCAGAAGTGGTTCAGAGTACAGATCTAAAATTTTAACATATTTGCATATACATAACAAGATTTCTTAGGGATAGAACCAGCCACAGTATAAACACAAAATTCTTTTACTTTCCATATGATCCTTGTATACCCATCTGAACCTAATAATTCTATGTAATACTTTCAATGTACCTGAATTTGACTATCACATGAGTACATGACCTGTCATATGAGAGTAGTTGTGGTATTTTCCATCCTATAAGTCAGTTTTTCTGTAAAATTGAAGAAAAAGAGCAGTTAAGGAACTACTAAATTATTCAAAGTAGCCGGGCGGTGGTGGCGCAAGCCTTTAATCCTAGCACTCGGGAGGCAGAGGCAGGCGGATCTCTGTGAATTCGAGACTAGCCTGGTCTACAAGAGCTAGTTCCAGGACAGGCTCCAAAACCACAGAGAAACCCTGTCTCGAAAAACCACACACACACAAAAAAAAAAATAAATTATTCAAAGTATGTGGTTAGGTATCATCACGCCAGTTAGTGCCAAAAGGCTTCTGATTGTGAAACATTTCAGATTAAGGATGCTCAATCCATAAACTAGTTCAGAAAAACCTTTACAAGTATCTTTATTCTTTAATTTAAGCATGAAAATAGATAGAAGACTTTGTGCTAAATAGAATTTAAAAAATAAAATATCACAAATTAAATAACAGACTAATGATTGATTACCACTTCACAAACAAATACATTAATATATGGGGTAAAGGGAAACAGGCAGAATTCAAGGCTTCTATTTTAATAACTTCATTTTAATAAGCTATTAATTGTTTAACTTCTTTCTCTTTCTGATTTTGTACAAACTGTATTATTTTTAACAATAAAATAAGCTTCAACATTTGGCAGATAAGAGGAACTAACAATCTACTACTTTACCCTTTGCTGTCTTATTTATTCATATATATTTAATACAGTTTAGGTACCTTAGTATGATTAATTCAGTTCTCTTGTTTGCTATGTTTTATCTATTTTTCTATTAGCAACTTTTTTATAGTGCTGAGAGCAAATCTATAACCTCTTAAATGATAGCCAAATATTCTACCATAGAGTTATAACCACAACCATATTTTTTGTTTGTTTTGTTTTCTTAAAAAAGGAAATCCATGTAGGTTTGAGTAAGAATGGCCCTTACAGGCTCATATGTTGGAATACTTGGCCCCAGTTGGTGAAACTATTTGGAAAGGATAGGGAGGTTTAGCCTTGAGGATTCAAAAGATTTGTACCATTCTCAATATGTTCTCTGCCTTCTGCTTGTAGATCAAGATGTGAGAACTCAGCTTCTGCTCCAGATGCCTGCCACCATGCCTCTGCTCTGCCATTATAGATTCTAATCTTTTCAAACTGAGGCCCAATTAAACTCTTTCTTTTATAAGTTGCTTTGGTCATGGTGTCTTATCACAGCAATAGAAAAGTAACCAAGAGAGGGTCTTATTACATATAATCCAGGCTGGCTTTAAACTTATGATTCTCCTGCCTTAGCTTCCAGAGTGGTAGGATTACAAAAGTATGGATCACACCCAGCCCAAGCAACACAGTTTTAAGTCATCTGGGGTACGCTAAATTTTATTATCTTTTTAAAAAGATAGGTCTAATGTAAACAATTTGATAGATCTTCATTTTTCTTCAGAATTTCTAAGTGTCAACCTACTCCAGTGATTTCCTGAACTGTTCTGGCCTGGTTCAAAGTTCTTGGAAGCTTCACTGTTTACATTATATAGCATACAGTATACAAGTTAGAGAGAGGAAACAGCATGGATGTACAAGCTGTGCAACTGATACCCTTATAGAGATACTACATCAATTCCCTCCAAGTGCTCAGAGAATAGAGGTAGTAGCTGAGACATCATGGGTAATTCCTATGGAGAAACTGGCACACAACCCATTTTCATAATGCCCTAAATATTTCAACATTCATAAATTCTTTCATGAAGACACCAGGTAGGTGTGCTCTTTGCTTTGCATAATTTTGATAACCTTTTATTCTACATCTTTTGGAAACAGGCTGTGATGTATATTAGATATCCTTACAACAGTGAAATCATCTAATCACTTGGCCTGAACTCAATTAAAAGAATGCATAGCTCTACCTCACCTTTGTATCCTTCACAAAGGATATGATGCTGGGCACAACAGGCCTAACATTAATTTGTTCAATGATTACAAAAGCAGATTAGACAGAGAACAGGAGTTATTGGATAATGAACTTGGGACAGAACCGCAGTATGTAAAAAAAGGATCTTACCAGCTGTCAAGGTTTCCCTTAATGCACTACCATGCATTTGACATTAGCTTTTAAATTTTATTATTAACTATATGATAGAAAATGTAAAGCTTAAAATGATGGCCACATATAATACTCTTGTAAGAGTTTAAACATGAAAAAAGACAAATCCTTTGACAAACTAATACTCGAGGCAACTGATAGTTGCACCATTGTTTTACTCTCAAGCAATGCACTTCATTCTATCCCCTCCATGCTATTTTTGCAGATATATCTATCACCTCTAGAGTGCCAAAAGCATTCCCAAATATTGCTTACCTACTATTTCATTTATTTGTAGAAAATAACTAGGCTTTGTCAATTCACAAAAACTAACTTCTGTAATATGAGTGGCATGCACGGTTTTATTTTATTTTTTGAGACCAGATCTTGCTATGGAACCCAGAATGGCCCAGAAAACCCAGCAATTCTTCTGTTCCTTCTTTCCCCGTGCTAGGATTTGCAGGCATGCTCCATTATGTCCAGCTAATAGCATTTTACAAAAGAGAACTTATGCTTCCAAATTTAACTCACGAACACAAGAGATTATGTTCATTCTGCCTTGTCTGAAATCAATATTTTCAGAATATAAATTCTCGATTCACATTCTTCAAATATCAGTAATTTCTCAGGACCCATAAGAAAAACGCCCAGAAAAACAATCCTTAATTTCTAGCACTGAATATAAAAAATGTACTTTATAGCTGTTGTAAAACTCATTGCTCATTGGAGGAAAAAATTAATTCTAAGTACTATTATGCACAAAATAAAATTTACAGAAACATAAAATTCTAGGATGAACTTTCCATTATCCTTCTCACTAGTCTGGTTTGCTAAGAACAGAAGACTATTTGGATGTTTAAGCACACAGTGAGTATTTCATCCACAGAATATAGAGACCTTTCATTAGAGCTAGAGAGAAAGAAAAACCTACAATCTGGAGAACAAAAGCTAAGAGTTCCAAGTTTTAGTGACCATGTTTCCCATAGGGTTATTGTATAAGAAGAGTAATACTATATATTTTTTCTATTCACAGATGAAAAAGAGTAAAATTTTATTTTCTTTATGCTCAATAGCAATAATCTTGCATAGGTTTCTGAAAAAAATGACATACATTTTATAGGGGGATAATAAGAACTATTAGTTATTAGAGAGAATAAATCGTTCTCTTTCAATTCAACAGGCTTATCCACTCACTCATTTAATAGACTATCTCTTTCTCCTTTTTTCCATTAAAATGGCTTTCTTATATAGAACACCTGGTCATGCAGCATGCCACCAGACAGGAAGCATCTTGATGGGAGAGAAATAAAAATAGAGAATTTCCAAAGTGAAGCCACAGGATAAAACCAACACTTGATGCTTGCCTTTCATTTCAAGGAAAGTAGCATAAAGGCAGTAGAAAAGGAAAAAGGTAGCTGAAAAATATACTTGCTCTCAACAAAAGAGACTTAAAAATAAAAAATTCATGAACTTAATCATTTTCCTAAGAAACTATACCATTATTCCTGATTTCTTTGTACTAACTAAAAGGACAAAGTATCAAACTTCACTAAAGTTTCGACGCTGTTATACATTTCATTAATCAAAGATAAAAACTCCATTAAAAGCAAGAGAATTATTTTATGTCTGTGATTAGGCAGCTGGAGGGCTTGTATTTCATGTATACATTTGTACACTTCAACTTATTTAACAGTGTCAGTTCACTAACTGCAGTTTTTTACATAAAGAAAACAGATTTAGAATTTTGAAAATAAATTATAGTAATTTTATGCCTAGAGCTTGCACCTCTTTGAAACCCCTATAACCCCTACCACTCCCCTTACTTTGACACTACTTCCACATCCCCTCCCTATCCCTCACTAAAACCACAAACTACAAGAGAACCGCTAATGGGGGGCTCAAAGCCCCAAGTGAAAAGCCACCTTAATTTTTCATGTGGAATGAAGAAATAAAGGGTGCACAGTTCCTTAAGAGAGCAGAAGCAAATGCCTACTGAGATTTGCCTAGTGCATTTTAATGTTTCCCTCAGCTCCTAATGGTTGATACTTATTAATGCAGAACCCTACACAAAGAAAAAAGATATACTACTTAGTAGAGCTAGTAATGGAGAAGATGAGAGAAGAGGAGACACAGAAGAGAAGGGTGGCTATACAAGTAACAATTACACATATTATTGTTATATTAAAAAAACTTATCAAGAGGCCAAAAGGAAAAGTAGTTTGGAATGAGGGAATAGCAGCACTTTCTCCATGGTTCAAAATACAAGTATTCCATTGGCTTTAATAAGTTATATGGCATGAAGAAGGAGCTACTGAAGAACTGTGTTGACACTATCTCTGTTGTACCAAGAAAGCTTTCTGATAATGGAGTAGGAATGATGGATACATGATGGGACATGTCCAAGACTGAAAGAGGTCCTGTATAGATTGAGATATGTCAATTACATGAAACCCCCAAAGATGGGACTCATTAAACTGCTAGTAGAGCTTTGCAAATAATTTACTTAAACCAGATTCATAAAACTGCCAGTTATGATAATGTATATTTAAGTAAACAAATAATAGCAAGTAATACTGTCAAAAAAAGTAAAAAAAAAATCTAACCACTACAGACGCTTGAGTTCCATGGTAAAGAGTAGAATTAATATAGCCAAGGCCCTGAATTCAAACCCCAGCATACAGAAAACAAATCTGCTCCTTGTGGTCTTAATTATGACCTTCAGAATGTAAAACAGTCCAGTTCACTCCCAGTATAACCAGTCTTGACATACCAAGTGGGTCTCAGGCCTATTCACACAGAAAGGCTTCATGACCCTTTACTGTCCTATTTTGATAGAACTCTATGTTTTGCACTTCCTTCTGTTAACTAGCATTCATTATTTTTTTAGTATTATTTTTAATTAATTCATTTACTTTACATTCTAGCTGCAGTTCTCCCCCTCCTCTACTCCGAGTCTCTCCCCCAAACTCCATCGGTTACCACTCCCTCCCCCCAATCTACTCCTCCTGTGCTTCTATTTAGGAAAGGGCAAGCCTCCCACAATATCAACAAAATATAACGTATAGAGTTCCCTTAAGACTAGACACTTCCCCATGGGCAAGGTGACCCAGTATGAGAGAAAGGGTCTCAAAAGCCAGCAAAAGAGTCAGAGACCGTCCCTGCTTCTGCTGTTAGGAATCCCACAAGAAGACCAACCTATACAACTGTAGCATATGTGCAGGTCAGTCCAGTACAGGCTCTCTGGTTCAGTTCAGTCTCTGTGAGCCCCTATGAGCCCAAGTTAGTTAATTCTGCAGGTTTTCTTGTGGTGTCCTTGACTCCTCTGATTCCTACAATCCTTTATCCCCCTCTTCTGCAGGATTCCCAAAGCTCAGCCTAATGTTTGTCTGTGGGTCTGCATCTGCAACTATTTCTTTCAGTTGCTGAATGAAGCCTCTTTGGTGACAATTAGACTAGGCACAAATCTGGTCACAAGGAGTGCAAACTGGTCCAGCCACTTTAGAAATCAATATGGTGGTTTTTCAGAAAACTGGGACTCAATCTACCACAAGACTAAGCTATACCACTCTTGGGCATATGTACAAAGGATGTTCAATCATATCAAAAGGACACTTACTCAACTATGTTTATAGTAGTTTTATTCATAATAGCCAGAACCTGGAAACAACCTAGATGCCCCTCAACCAAGGAATGAATAAAGAAAATGTGATACATTTACACAAGGGAGAATTACTTAGCTGTTAAAAAACAATGACATCGTGACAAATGGATAGAACTATAAGAGATTTAGTGAGTGGACTGTGGGCAGGTGGGAATGGGAGCACAAGAGATCAGGTTGCAAGAAATGGAGGGGGAAAGAGTACTGAAAGAGACTACTGGAAAAGGGGGGGGCATTTCAGAGTCAAGTTAAAAACCTGGAAGAAAGGAATCTCCCAGGAATCTATACAGCTAAGACCAAGAAATAGGGGATATATAACCTAAAATGGTATTCATTCTTAAGATGGAGCTTTCCCATCTTCCCTCCATTTCAGTTCCCAGTCACTGGAAAACTCAAAACAAAACACACAACAGGACAGTCTGCCTTTGGATCAAGTTACTTATTATATAACAAATGGAAAAACAGAGAGAACTAATAAAAACTGGATTAGCTTTGAGGTTTCAGTGAGAAATGTGGAGGCACAAAGTGAAGTTGAGAGGAAGGTGAAGCTCCTCATGCTTGCATATCCATATCGTCTCTCTTCTGTAAAGAACATCTTTTACAGGCTCTTAGAGCCATGCTATTTATCACTAAGAAGCAAATTTAACATAGTGGTCAGGAGAAGCTTCAGTGTCACATAGTGCTTAGTTAAAATCCAACTATAGCCCCATACTTAGCAAGTTATATGATCAAACTATCAGCTACTTCACATAAGCTTCCTCCTCTGTAAAATGAAGCTTCAATGCACCTATATGAAGCTGTCACAAAAGCTGAATAAGATGTGGCAAGTACTTATCACAGCAAACAGAGTAAGCACTCAATGTATAACAGAAAAAAAAATGAGGCTAAAAAATCATGCATTTATAGTCTCCTCCTCCCAGCTGAGGATTTATAAACATCATCAAATACAACTCAACTTGGAGAATACATTATATGATTATTTTGGTAGCAGAATTTTATCTTCCTAATTATGTTTTGCTTAGGCAAATGTCAAAAATGAGTTTCCACTTCCAGATCAGACACTGATGGGATAGTAAGATGGGGGTGGAGGGGTTGATCTCAGAAACACACTCAACAGGGGCAGGATGGAATATATGTGATTTGATAATGAGCTTTGGAAAATCCAATGACATGCCACAAAGACATACTGAGTACTACCTATGCATAAATCCTATGGACTGAAGGAAGATGGACATATTTACACAGAAGCCTGAAATTAGGGTGGCAGGTGGCTATACCACCATATGCTGAGCACTCCCTCTGCCTCAAGCCCTGTGCTGAGCATCACACATACATCTTATCTCTCTCAGAGCAATTATAGTCTATTACTCACAAAATAAATCAATGTACAGAACAAGATGCAGAGGCTTGTTAATATCAAAACTAGCATTTAAACCAGGTCCCAGTGATGCCAACATTCTGTTCAAGCTAGACATTTTAGTTAAAGTCAGAGAAGACTTTTGCAAGAAAATGAGCGACACATTATTTAGAGAATGCACAGGTTGGAGTTAGAAAACTAGTCGGAAACTGTCAAAGCTAAAGTCCATGAGATGTCAGCAGCATTAGTAGACTTGATTTTTGGAAAATGTGGTACCATCTAAGGACTTTATTAAGGAGTACTTTAAAAACATTCAGCCTTGCTTATGACAGAATAAAGCAGGGACCTTAAAAGCAACATAACTATGCTCTGGTCACTTGGAAGTAAAATGAGGGATGTTTAAAAAAACATTTTAAAGCAAAGATGGCAATAATAATGACATAGTAAAGGGTGAAACTGAAATAAAAATCAAAGAGACATTAAGGTCTCAAGGTTAGCTGTTACCTCCTGGGATGATGATGATAAACTAGGAAACAGTTAATTCCTATAGAATAACAGTGAGTCTTATTTTAGAAGAATATAAAGTAAAAACTAAATATTGCAAAGTCACGTTTTCTCATTTTATAACAAAATACCTTTAGACAAACAAGATGGCTAAAAAATGCAAAATATCATTAATCTCCTTAATAATGGAAGGTCACTAATTAGACCTTTAAAATTTTAAGTCCAATGGCCATATTGATACCTAAACTTCTTTCTCCCTCTGCACCTACGTAGTGAGTACACATGTCGAGCAGGCAGATTTCCACAGATTGCTATGTATATGTGGAGTTCACATTCTAATGGAAGATAGGAACTAAACAATTGTAAAAATTAAGAAACAAAGACGTAACGCCAAAATCCTGAATCTACAAGCAGGAATCCTAACAGTTACAAGAGGACTAGGCATATCATGACTTTTTTATGAGAGTTCCCACATGTTTGAGACACTTACCTAGCCACAATGCAATGAGCACAGAATCAATTCCATCTATGGGCTCACAGATCCGAGCCACGACAGGGTGGATCTGCTGGGCCAAGTAGTATTGGGTGTCGATGACTAAATTGTCCTGTTTCTGCAGCTGCTCAGGTGCATAGGCCCTCTGAGTTGCAGGGAGGTTTGACCCATCCTAACAGAAAACACAGTGTAAGTAAAGTTGTGAGCAAAGCAATAATCACACATACACTTGCTTAATCAAATAGAGGGACAACAGTTTAAATTTTATGTGTTCAGTTCCAAACACCAATAAATGGTACCCTATTGAAAATCTCACATGTATCTTAGAATAGGAAGCCCAAGAACTTCTCGGCCTCAATCTTATCCATTGCCTGAGAATGTAAATCCAGTGTCTTGTGTTCTTTGCTGGCAGAATATGGAACCAGTAAACAAGATGTCACTAGCTAGATTATATAATTCTACCTGTCATGACATAAAAACACATTGCAAGACTCGTGACAATTAGTCTACCGAGAAAGGCTTTTAGAGGCACAATAATAAAAGAATAGCACGTCTTTTATTCTGTTAATACAGTAACTTCCAGCCACAATTCCAGCCATAGAAGCATGTTAGCGCCCAACTTTGCCCCAAATGAGCAAGTGGGAAAGCTCAAGAACTAAACCCCAGTAGAAACAAGACATATATGCAAGACATAAGACAGAACAGTAATAATAATGCACAATCCTAGTAGGGTGGCTAACTTTCATTGTTAGTTGACTGGGCTAAGATATACTTTGAGTTTTAATGAAACAACCTTCTAAGCATGTCTGGAAGAGTGTTTCCAGAGATAATTAACTGAGGTGGAGAAAACGAGCCCTGAAAGTAAGCATTACCATGCATTGTGCTGAGGTTCCAAAATGAATAAAAAGGGAAAAAGGAGAAAGCCAGCAGAGCATCTGCCCAGCGTCTCCCATTTTCTGCTTCTTAGTCCTACTAAAATACAAATACCTTCACAAGCTGGTCCCACTGCCATGCCTTTCCCACTGTGATAAACATATATTCTTTCCAACTTTGTGTCAAAATAAATCCTTTGCCCTTTGTTTCTTTCAGGTATTTTATCATAGGAACAAGAAAAGTAACTGATCTACCTTGAAAGCAGCAGTGCTCAAAAGTCAAATATCTGACCAGAGGAAGGGCTATTTACTCTCCACTGTTAAGCTGGCTCCTCCTCAAGCAAATGAAGGTGGGTTAGAGGCTCTTTTCAAGAGCTATTTCTTTTTTACATTATAAAATTAAAGTTGTGAGATTCTATGTAACTAACCCACATGCAGCTCTATGGAGATGTCACTGTCATCTGTGAATCAAAAAGTCACCATTCTACTGGACCAACATCCAATGACTCACTCCACTCTTGTTCTTGACCGAAACAACAGAATTTAATATTCAGACTAGTAAATTATAACTATTCACAGGGCTCAGCTGCTCTGCAGAATTGATTATAATGCGAATCCTATTCTTTCACTCATGCCACAATCAGTCTCTTCTCAGCTCAGCATCTAGCTCAAAGTTGAGGCAACCTCCCATATCACAGTCTTTCCCAGGGACCCAAACCAGGGCGTTGTCTCTCAGGTTATGTTCCCAATAGAAGGTATTTGTCTTTCAACTACGTTCTGCCTGATCTAAGGCATAATAAAATACCTAGAAAGAAAGCAACCCTCACGTTAAAATTTGTTTTCTCCCAAATTTCACAACTAAGTAAAGAAAAAATTAGAATTAATCAGGCTTAAGCAATGTCCTTTAATAAACTAGAATTTTAAGGTGACAATAAGGCAACAGTTGCTAACTAAGAGTTTGAAAACAAACCACTGGTCTGTGTCTTCCTATACTTAGACTGCCTTTTAGAAATCTGGTCAGCCTATAGAAGTGTATTTTTTGATCAGTTTAATCTTTATTTTTTGTTGCTGTTGAGGCTGATCTTATGTTGCCCTAGGAAGGCTTCTAGCTCAGAGGACCTGAACTACTACTGACCTTCCTCTTTCTCCCTTCCTTCCATCCTCCCTCCCTCCCTCCCTCCCTCCCTCCCTCCCTCTCTCTCCCCCTTCCAAGAGCTGAGTTTACAGGCATGCGCCACCATACCCAGAAAATTCTCTCATTTTCAAATCATGAATTAAAGTCAAAATTGGAGAAGCAAAGAGTTTTAAAGGCACCGGTGGATTGAACGGAAGAGGTAAAGTGCTTGCCTGGCATTAGCATGCACATGGTCCTAAGTTCTATCCCAAGAACTACAAAACAAATGCAACCAAGTTGCTTGAGTTACTTTCTAGCATGTCACTAGAAGTTCTCATAAAGGAATATTTGTACATTTAAAGAGCAGTTGAAAATTTCTGAGCATACTTTCTACTTAAAGCATTTTAACTCTAAATAGCTTGTAGCTAATAGTAACCCCAACATATTTCCAACTGTATTTTTAAAATCTAAGCTCAAAAACAACACAACTGGTTAGATAATAGTTTTCCAACATGTGCTGGGAAAACATCTAGGCTTACCTAAGACATTACTCAAAGATCTAGTCCTTAAACTGAACAAGATTTCAAGAACATGTGACATACACCTTTTAAGAACAAATAAGGACGGAAGATTGGTCTTTCTTGAGGTGTCAATGTAGCAATTCATAAATTTTAGGGATAATCAGATGCTCTAAGTTAACCATTGTTTGTGAGAAAATAATGGGGGAAAATTTAAATGGTTGATGGGAAGGGGGGGATCTCAAAGATATACCCTACAAAAATTATGACTAATGAAAACTAAGTAACTACAGGTGTAAAATTCGTAGACAAGAGGCTGAGGAGATGGCTCAGCAGTTAAGAGCACTTACTACTCTTGCAAAGGATTGAGTGCTTTAGTTCCCAGAACCTACATGGCAGCTCGCAGTAGTCTGTAACTACAGCTCCAGGGGAACTGATGCCAGCTTCTAGGTTCCATAGGCACCAAGTACACAAGTGTTGCAAAACATACATGCAGGCAAAATACTCATACACAATTTTAAAAATTAAACTTTATCCATATTATGCAATATTCTACACATAAAACATTCTATAAAACCGAACTTGTTTGAAAGACAAGCTGTTCTTAGAAGACAACTTGGCTTAGGGCAGCACACAATCTTCTTAGAAACTTGTCACCATACATTATCAAAAATTCATTCTAAATGTTATGCTATAAAACTAGAAAGAAAAAGAGGCAGGCAGATTTGGCCAATAAACATGATGAAAGGTGCAAGTATCCCACTGAGGGCAACAATGGCAAATTAAAGTCCTATGCCCTTTCTCAGAATATGATATGGAAAATAAGCTGATAAAACCAAATATAACTTGTATTTTAAAAAGAAGGAACAGCATTAGTGGGTGGGAAAATGTTTAAGTCACATCAAATTGGGTATACTATACTACATTAGCATCAGCATTTTAAGGACATAAAATAATCAAAATAAGAATAAGAGCAAATATTTTGACATTAAGGAATACAAGTTTGACCTTTAGATATATCTATCATGCTATTTTATACATCAACAAATACCTCCACTTCAGTTTTAAACAAAATACTGTTTTAAAAAAAATGTCTAGATTTTATCATTAGATGTTATTTCACTAAACCTGTAATATTTTTCAAAATTGTAAGCTACCGTCTGCTCCTGTTATTAATAAACTAGAATCTTGTCCATGTATGTGAAGACCTAAGTGAAAAAAAGGTCTATTTACCAAAATCTTTATTTGCATAATTTGAAAATTGTTTTTTGAAACGAGACTTGTCAGAAGCAATATGCAAAGCACATTAAGGATTTGAGCAAGCCAGACATTTATGGAAATATTTTCCTGCAGGAATTGGCTTTCTCTAACAGTTCTTAATCAAGGGTAACCCTAGGAGGGAGATAGAGTCAAGTGCTGATGCCTGTCCATGTACTTACCATTGTTATGTACATCATCTACAGTATGTGGCAGACATTACATTAGTAGACTAGCTTTTGATTTTCATAAGGCTCTATGCATTATAAATCAAGCTGGCTGTATTTTAGCAAAGGGCAATTGTATAGGTATGAATTTTAAAGTTTATCTAAAGATTTTACTGGAATAATGTAGTATTGCTCTTATTGTTTTAGTTGGGGTTTTATTGCTATGAAGAGACACCTTGACCACAGAGACTCTTATAAAAAAAACAATTGGGGCTGGCTTACAGTTTCAGAGATTTAGTCAATTAACATCATGGCAGGAAGCATGGCAGTATGCTGGAAAATTCTACATCTTGATCCACAAGCAACAAAATCATCTTTGTCCCACACTTGGCATAGCTTGAGCATATATGAGACCTCAAAGTCCACTTCCACAGTGACACACTTCTTCCAACAAGGTCACACCTAGTCCAACAAGGTCACACCACCTAATAGGGTGAAGCACTAAAACACATAGTTCTATGGGGGGGGGGCGGTCGTATCTATTCAAACCACCACATTAATGTAAAAGAAAGAATCTTATTCAAATGAGTTATGTGATGGGGTAAGTAGACCATACAATAGTAATTTTAAAGAACATGAGACAGGCTTACAATTGACATACAGAGAAAAGATTGGGTTTTCTATCTTCCAACTGAAGTCAAGTACTTTCGGAGAAAAAAAAAAATCCTGATTTCCTTCTCTGCCATACTTTCCTCTTTACCCTGCTAGGGACAGACCATTCTCAAACAAACTAGTTATCAGTTTTACTTTTTTTTTTGGGTATATCTTAGGAGATTTTAATAACACATTAGTAGATTTGAAAATCTGAAAAGTTTTATAGAAATCTGCTTAACTTTGCTTGACTCAATATTTTTATTTTAATCTTTTTTTTTATTGAGAAAATGAGAAAAAAAAACAAGTTTCCACCTCCTCCCAGCCTCCCATTTCCCTCCCCCTCCTCCCACCCTTCTCCCCCTCCTGTTGAGAAAGCATACAGTTTCCTTAGAGGTGTTTTACAAAATAGGGAGAAAGAAATTATGGGAAGGAAAGAGGCTGTAGGAAGAGAGAGGTAAAGTTAAGTCTTTGTGCCTTCCAACTTTCTCCATATATCTATGCATTTCATATTTTTAAGTAATATTTTGATAAGCTAGGAGGAAAAACCACTTACTTTATTATTCTATTCACTGACCTTTCTTATTAAAATTGTCAGAAAAGGAATGATTAAAAACAACAACAAAAAGCTACTACAGTTGCTAGATATATCACCAAAAGTACACATACTATTTTATTTTCTCTTTTTGCAGTGTTGAGGATCAAAGCCAGGGCATCACACACATTAAGCAGGTATTCAACCACTAAGCTACAACCAAAGCCTATGACATAATTTCAGGAAGGTAATTTACAGCTGAAAAACAGTAGTAACTGTGGGAGGTCCTTTTGTTGCTTTTATTGGTTAATGAATAAAGAAACTGGCTTGGCTTGATAGGGTAGAGCAGTGTTAGGTGAGGAGAACTAAACTGAATGCTGAGAGGAAGAAGGTGGAGTCAGAGAGACTCCATCTAGCTCCACAGGAGACAGAGACCAGAACTTTAGCTGGTGAGCCACAGCCATGGGGTGATACACAGATTAATTAAGCCAGTCTAATAAAAAAATCTCAATGACTTTCAAAAGCTACTTTGAATTTTTTAGTGGAACTTGTAATGAAACATTATAGAATTCTTTTTTAAAGATTTGAAAGCTAGTTAAACTAAACCATCTCTCTATGGAACCAGTTATTCAGAGAACTACTACTAAGTAAGATACTATGGCAATCCAGATTTGACTCAAGGCTATGGGATAATGCTCTTGCACACTGTAAAGATTTATCACTTATTGGTTTAATAAAACACTGACTGGTCAGTAGCCAGGCAGGAAGTATAGGTGGGGCAACCAAACTAGGAGAATTTTGGGAAAAGGGAAAGCAGAGAGACAGTCACCAGACAGATGCAGAGGAAGCAAGATGAGAATGTCTTACTGAGAAAAGGTAACAAGCCACATGGTTAAACATATATAAGAATTATGGGATAACTCAAGTTGTAAGACATAGTTAACAATAAGCTTGAGCTAATAAGCCAAACAGTTTATCATCAGTATATAAGCCTCTGTGTTTCTTTGAGACTGAATGGCTGCAGGTCCAGGTAGAACAGAAACTTTTGCCTACAACTCAAGATTCCTGTATAAAGACCAGGGGTTTATGTTCATGTGTGCACCTGTGTGGAGGATGGTCAACATCAGGTAACTTGCTCTATTACCCTCTACCTTATGTTTTCTGTGTACGGGTGTTTTGCTTATATGCATGTCTGCGCTACCTGTACCTAGTGCCTGTGGAGGCCAGAAGAGGGTATAGGATTCCCTGGGAATGGACTTAAAAGCAGTTGTAAGTAAGCTACCATATAGGTGCTGCAAATTGAATCCAGATCCTCTGGAGCAGAAGCCAATGCTCTTAACTGCTGATTAAGTTCTCCAGTAGCCTATATTATATTTCTAAAACAATGAATGCCAGCAAGCTCTGAGTATCTGCATGCCCCCACCTTCCAGCACTACAGTTATAAGCACAAGCCACTATACCTGCCTTTTTATTTGAGTGCTGGGAATCTGATCTCAGGTCCTCACTCTTGTATTGAGCTATCTTCCCATCCCAGGATTCTTAGGGGGCACAAGTCTTATAAAAAATGAAATAATTTTACCTGACAGATGACATAGGACACCGTATCTCCAGCTTTCACCTTCCGGCCTCCTTGAGAATTTATCCATAGGGCAACATGCACATGAGGTAGACTTTTTTTATCAGGGTAATCCTGGGGATCCTTTGTCAATGCCTAAAAGGCCAAAAAAAGGGAGGAACAATAATCTCGCCAAATTTTAAAATAAAACTATATATATATATATATATATATATATATATATATATATATATATACATATATATATATATATATACACACACACACATATTTTTGCCAGAATCATATATGTATAACATGAAAATGACAATGTATACAGAAAACATGGTTTCCTTCTCTGTCAGTTAGTAAGTGGCATAATCACATACAAGCCTAACAAAAAGAAATGTAAGTTTATAAACTATGCCACATAATATTTGAATATTTAAAATAATCAAGACTCTAGCTCCATTGTTCTCTGAAGCCTTAGAGTTTCTCCTCATGTTTGTAGTTTTCTCATTTGATTAGTTGGGATCAGAATATAACAGCTACTCTGACTTAATGATCTGTTTCTCAAAGCCTTCTCTAACAAAATAGACCTCCAAAGCACTACACAGAACTGAATTTATTTTGAATGTCAACTTGAGCTCTGCGGAGTACAATGCGTTTGTAACAGAAAGTGGCAAAACAAGATCAGCAATAGCACCAGTCGGGAGAAAAATTATTTTCTAACAATACTATTTGAATGATACAGAAGAAAAGCTTGGTAAAAAATGTTCATGCCTTATAAATATGAATCTAACAGTAACACCAAATTGTACTAACACTCAGTATATTACTTTCCATCACCATAGTAAGGTATTTTCATTTGAGAATATTCTTGACTAAGCAGTAAAAACTAGTAAATCTGAGGGTGTGGTCTCCCTTTATCACCCAGGTTGACATGGAACTCACTGTGTAGAGCAGGCTGGCTATACAATTGAGGCAATCATACTGCCTCAACTTCCAGAATATTGGTATTAAAACTGTGAGCCATCATATCTAGCAAAGTTAGCAATGTGTAAAGCTTTTAAACTGTGAGAATAAGTCTACTGTTTTATATGATTAAACACAAAGAATACATACAGCATATATGAAGAATGACGGTTACTATAGGAAAATTATTTGTGCAAATATTACAAGCTAAACTAACTGCTGTTTACATAGAATGCAATTCTTACTTGAAAGAATGGTAGGAAAACAATAGTTATTTTGACATATGGATCTAGCAGTTTCTCAAAAAATAAAACCTGCTAGTTCAAGGGGAAAAAAATGTGACAGTAGATATCATCAGTGACAGAATTCAACCTTTCAAGTGCAATTCAAACTTTACAAAATATGTTTCCACTTCTGGAAGTCTGACAGCTTCCCAATACTTAAATACATTTCTAATGAAGTTGGAGTATTTTAACATGTGTTTTGATAGTATGCTTGAAATACATCCATTGTAATATCTGCATAATTCGGGGAATAAATCAACAAATAATCTACAATGTCATACATGGATAAACTAGCTACTCAAGGTTCAATACAGGAGTGAATAAGATAAAAATATATGATACATATGTATGAAAATAACATATAGCACATTTTTACAATGACTATACACTAACAAAAATACGGAAAAAACTCAAAGTACAATGCAGAGTAGAAAATTTTAAAGTAAAAGAAAAAGATTGCTGGTATAGTCTTAGATTTCATATTACAAATAACTTTAACAATGTACAAAGATTAAAGATTACTAGGAAGACAACTAACCTTTCTCATATGAATGAATAGGTGACTATAAATAGACACAGACTTCTATGCTATATTTATCAGAATTTACTATGCTTGTATTAACACTACAAAAATATAAAAAACATAGGGTCACACTATGTAGCCTTGGCTGGCTTCAAGCTCAGTAAAAAGAAAAGGATGGCTTTGAACTCAAAAATCAGCCTGCTTTTGCCTCCGAAGTGCTGGGATTAAAAATATGCACTACTATACCCAAAATATACCCTTCTTTATAAATACAAACACAAGGGCTAGGGAGATAGTTATATCATTAAATAGTTTAACCACTGTTAAGAAAAACAAACAACAAAGCAGCCAGCTTAGTAACTAATAAATATCATGTATTAACAATGGAGATGCAGAGACAAGTAGCTACCTGGGGCTCCCAGGTCAGCCAGCCAGCCAAATCCACTCAGTAAGTTATAAGTCAGTGACAGACAAACCTGTCTCAAAAAGCAAAGCAGGGACTAGGAGACATAACTCTTGCTGTGTAAACAGGAGGATCTAAATTTGATCCACAGAACTCAAGAAAAGTAGTTAGGTATGACTTGCCCTTGCAATCTCAGTACTGGAGAGGTGAAGACAGGAGGATCCCTGGAGCTTTCCATGAGGCTAGCCTGGTCTACCTAGCAAATTCTAGGCAGTTAGAGACTATTTCAAAGAAAGAAAATCATGCATGAAAACACACACACACGCACGCACGCACACACACACATACATTGCACTATTCACAGTGAAGAGCTTTTTTAACATTAAAGACATGATGGTCAAAGTATAGAAAACAAAAAATTGACCCAAGTATGAACGTAAGTTCTAGAAAATATTCTCTCGAAAAATCAAATGAAAACACACTGTGAAAGTGGTAGCAAAGTTTTATTTTAAAAAATCATCACCATTACTAAGAAACTGTGATGAAAATAGCATCAATATTTTGTTATTATTAACAAGCACCAACTTTTCACAAAACAATTTTCCTAGACCCATTCATATAGTCATATCTTTGATACAAATGCTTTATTTCAAGGAACATACAATAAGAAAGTAATCCATCTAAAAGCAAAATGACAAGTGAACATAGATGTTCAATGGAATTATTTATAATAGAAAACTTAATAATCAATAAGAAAAATAAATAAACATGTCAGAAAAAGATATTAATATATTGACAATCCTAGGGCTTTACATAAATTATTTTCCAGTAATATGAAAATATTATATGAGATTTTTCAGGTATTATAGATACACAGAAGCCAGGCATGATGGCACTTATCTGCAATCCTGGCACCCTGAGGGAGATGGGAAGATCAGAGGTTCAAGGCCAGCCTCAAGTCTATATAAAGTTTAAACTAGCCTGAGCTACATAAAACCTTGCTCTGTCTCAAAAAAATATAAAAATGGATTTCAAAACAATAAAGTAATTCTAACAATATAAAATATGTTTTCAAGTGTATGGACATGTGAAAAATGACAATCTTTAACAAAGACGTAGTATAAATGAGTTTTCATTATAAAATTTCTCCTTAAAGTCATCAACAGATCCTTTATTTTTTTGTTGGAGTTTTGACAAAGAAATCTATCAGAAAATAAATAAATAAATTAATTAATTAAAAAAAAGAAATCTATCAGAAAGTGGTTAAACACTTTTGGGTATAGAACCAAAGGATGCTCAATTGTGCCACAAGGACATGTGTTCAACTATGTTCATAGCAGCTTTGTTTGTCATAGCCAGAACATGGAAACCATCTAAATGCCCCTCGATTGAAGAATGGATAAGGAAAATGTGGTACATTTACACAATGGAGTACTACACAGACAGGAAAAGAAGTAATAACATATTGAAAGTTGTGGGCAAATGGATGGAGCTAGAAAACATCATATTGAGTGAGGTAACCCAGACCCAGAAAGACAAATATCATATGCACTCACTCATAAGTGGATTTTAGACATAAAGCAAAGAAAAACCAGCCTACAATTCATAATCCCAGAGAATAATGAGGACCCTAAGAGAGACATACATGGATCTAATCTACACGGGAAGTTGAAAAAGACAAGATCCTCTGAGTAAATTGGGAGCATGGGGACCATGGGAGAGGGTAGAAGGGGAGGAGAGAGGAAGGGAAGTGGAGAAAAATATATCCCTCAATAAAAACAATAAAAAATTAAAAAATAAAAAAGTAGGTAAAGTGATTATTTGAAAATCAACTTCTCATTATGTAAGGATACTTGTTTTTAAGAGGAAGAAAAATCTATTAACTTACCGGTAATCTTCCTTATTACACACTACTTTGGAAATCAAGATTTTGCTTCTCAAATTAACTAAGAAAAATATCCATACCCATGATGTGACATGGTTTTGTTTTAAGATGTACTTGTGCTTCAGACATACAGAATAGGTTATTACTATAATTAACTCTATACTCAAAAGACTTTTGATAACACATACACATTTGGGGGTGGAAGCAGAAGAGAGGGAAGGAGACAGGGACAATGAGGAATGGGGAAGAAAGAGAATGAATGGGAATATAAGAATGAATATGAATGAACAGATCTATCTGTCAAACAACTATTACTTTGGAGGAGTATGCAAAAATGAAGCATTCTCTAGGCCCTTACACATAAGTAAATCATTCCAACAATGACTGGAATTAAAAAGGAGAAGTCTCATCTATAGCAGATATGGTAGTACCTGTGGCTGGGAGAGTTATGCTAATGTTCAATCTGTGAACCAATTGTTAAGCAGCGGTCACCCCCAGCCAGAATTTATTTAAATTGCAAGGATGAGGTGGTTCTTCAACTATCTGAAGGAGGAGAAAAACATATGACAGCAGCTGGGCTCAGCAATAAATGCTACATTTACCTTGTGAATTTCAAACTGGCTCACTGGGACACTGCCATTTAGCACATTTTCTCCAATTTCTATTAACCTCTTCTGAATGTTTTCCACAATAGTGTCCCGGCTTTGATCAGAAAGAATCTGCCCAATGACAAAACTGTATAAAGAAAGAAAAATATGAGTTTTAATATCATGCATGCATGAACAAATAAAAGAGACATGTTCTGAGATTGGTATGTGGACAAGACCTAAGAGCTAACATGAGGATTAGTGTCTAGAAGGCAGTTTAGATTTTATGTTCATGAGTGTTTTGCTGGCATACATGTCTGTACATGAAATGTGTGCCTGATATCGGCAGAGGTCAGAAGAAGGTATAAGATTCCCTGAAACTAGAGTTATGGACGGTTGGTTCTGAAAATCAAACCAAGGTCCTCGGCAAGAACAATAAAGGCTCTTGTCCACAAAGCCACCTCCCCAGCCCCCACTGAATTACTTTATTTTTAAATATGAACTCTACCAAAAATTTACTAGCCTTAGAATTCCCTTTTACATATAGTTCAGTCATTTATATGGCAGCTTTATGCACTACACAATACAGAAAAGTGTGCCATCCCATTTTATGTAATTATAAAATCCAGAAGCAATTATATTCTAACCATAAGTTAAAATTTATCTTTATTAATAAAGCAACAGATAGCATCTTTGGCATCAAGATACCATCTCCACCTAAGACAACTATTTAGCTAGGTAAGACGGAATATAAACTTCTTAAAATAAACTTTTAAAAAAATCTAAGGGGCTAGAAAATTGGCTTAGTAGTTAAGAGTATTTGTTCTTACAGACGATACAGGTTTAATTTTCAGTGTCCACACGACAGCTCACAACTCTAGTCCCTGGGGATCCAATGTCCTCTTCTGACAACAATGGGCACCCAGCATTAACATGGTACATAAACAAACATGCTCAAAAAACACTCATACACATAATAAACTAAAAAAGGAGAAAAAAATCCAAGATACCAAGCTCTTCTTTCTTCAGCTTCCTCTAGCTTTATGCTATCCCTCAAAGCCTCAAGAAAAAAGAAATACAAATAAAGAAGCCAATATTTTAACCATTTCTGAAAAAACACAGAGCAAGAGTTTGACAGCTGCTTTACAATTTGTCAGAAAAAGAATCCTAACAAAAACATTTGTATAGCTTTAATTACTAATACATTTCTAACTCAGAGAAATTTACTTCTATTATGATCCATCTTTTCTTAGAAAACACAAAAGCTGAGGAAAACACTCTAATCGACAACCTACACAAAGTAGTTTCATCTGGAGTATATTTGATGGCAAAGAAGCATTTCAAATCACATTTCATAAAAGACAGACCACGACCTATACTCAGATGATCAACTTTGCCTAATCAAAAGCAGTTTTGCAGAAGCAACACAATCTCTCAACTTGAAAGCAGAAAAGATTGGAAAATAAGTTTAAAATGCTGATATTTAGCAAAAATTAAAAGAACTTTTGAATCTAGCCATAAAGAAAAATTTTATTTTCAAAACTGATCTAGATCACAAAATAGGAATATGTAAAGATGGCAAATAACATGTATTAACTTTTAAAATGGTTACTTCATACATTAATAAGACCATAAACAAAAATCTTTGAATCATAATATTCAGTTTAAGGTACAAGGCTAGTGGGTTGCATATTACTTCAGAGGCACACACAGTATTTTGAAACTAGCTCTCAAATTAATCTGTGGTTAGTTAGAAATCATTTATATCCAAATGATATATGGGAATAAAGTCTCACTCCATGGCCCACTTTTAATCACACATTTTAAGTTATAAAACAGGGAAATCATAAAAATTATGTTTATTATTAGGGTCTAGGGATTCAGGAGTATAAAACACAAAACTTTCAAAAAGAGGAATAATAAAACAGTATCAACGAAATCAACCCTTTAAAGATCTTAGGTATAAAGATTTACTTTTAACATAAGATGTTATCTTTTATCTAGTGTCTTGCTGTGCAAATTTAGCTTTATCTAACTTTCAATCTAACTGTAAAACTCTATTTGTAATATGCAATAATAATAGCAACAAAGAATTAAGGTGTATCCTTATGCTTGGCAAACTGACAGAAATTTTCCATAGTACTTGGATTTTCTAAAACAAAAATTTGAAGGACAAACAACAAAAACAAAATTAAAAGCTAAACTCACTTTCCAGTGTCCTTGGCAAGATCACACCAGTCTCTTCTAACTATATCTAATCCTTTTAGCTCCTGTTTGGTAATGTAATTCCCATCTGACGTTGGTTCAACAACCAGAGCAGCATATTTCTTTTTCTTCAGCAGTAGTAGAGACTTGAAAACACCATCAATGTCTATTTCAAGCAGTTTGTATAATTTATTCACTTCACTTTTTACCTGTGAAAATTTCAATTATGTTATTGTCAGATCCACAAACACCTAGCAGGGTAAAAATGCACATGTTATAAAAAACTTGAAGGCGCATGTAATCAAAGTTTATTATTTAACTTATACAACACAGAATTATTTAGGATACAATTTAAAAACACTAAAGTACAAAATGAGATCTTAACATCACTCTCCAATGTTTACTGGGAATATTCACAGACAGAATATCACAAAGCTATTGGCTCATGGATGTTTACTGTAGCACTATTAACACTAACTTAGTTATGAAATCAGCCTAGGTGTCCATCAACAGAGGAATGGGTAAAAAACACTCAGTATATCCAAACACAAGGAATTTTTCCAGGCATAAAGAATTAAATTATAATGTGTGTGTAAAAATGAATACAATAAGAAATATTCAACTAGTTAAGTCAGACTCAGAAAAACAATTATATGCATTGTACATTTTATATATATATATACATATATATATATACATCCATACACATATAAAATCATATGACATGAAAATAGAAACAAAAATTATCTAAGAAAACAAAGGAGCTTAATTCACATATGGGGGTAGGAGGCTATGGAGAACATGGCCAAAGTACAGTGCATACAGTATGGCAATGTCTGTATAAAATCTAGAAGTATCTACAATGAATATACACCAATTAAAATAAAAATTGCAACAAATCGGGAAGTTGAGGCAGGATGACATCAGCATTGAAGTCAATTTTGGGTGGTTACAAAGTTCAAGACAAGCTTGAGCTATATAACAAGCTTTTATATCAAAAAAACATTTTTTAAAAAAAATTGACAGAGATAATTATATAAATATTATTATTCCATCACAAAAAGGCTATGAACTGGCTCGTTTCACTCCAGGAAATACATAAACTAGGGGAAATTATATGCAGGTCTTTCTTGAGTGTAAAAGAATGCAAATGTATTTGCCTTGAAACTACTGAATTGATTAACAACCAGACAATCCAATAACTATGAGGGCAAAAAATATATAAAACTTTGATAGATAATGTTCAAAATGTTCATTATCACCTTGAGTACAGACAAACAACAATGTGCTGAATGAATAAGTGAACAGTCTTGAACAGTCTCTTGTCCTTTGCTGACAAGGCCAAGGCACAAATCATCTCCTCTAGGGAAAACTTCAAAGGTTTACAATGCCCACCATGAGTACAAAAGACCAGGCCTATGTACAAGTGAAAAGTACAGTTCAAATTCCACACTTTCCAGGAAGGAAAACCTGGTAATTTGTAAGGTATTTCCACTTTTAGAACACTAACACAAAATCTTAACAATCAAGTGCTCAAGTGTGAATCACCATTAAGAGGCCACCAATGGCTGGGCAGTGGAGGCACATGCTTATAATCCCAACACTCGGGAGGCAGAGGAGGTAGAAATCTGTGAGTTCTAGGCCAGTCTGGTCTACAAAGCAAGTTCCAGAGAAGCCAGAGCTGTTACACAGTAAAAACCTGTTTCAAAAAATAAACAAAAAAAGAGGCTACCAACGACAGCTTCTAAATGTCCCTTTGTATTTTCTAATCTATTTAAAATACTCAGATAAAATTAAATGTGTATGTGTGAGTACACGTGTATATGTAGAAAGGTAAATACTCATCCAATCTACATATGAAATATATCTCAATACTATTGGAAATAGTTTCCTTGTGCATGACAATTCATGAAGTTCTAATAGGACTACATTTAATCTTTTTTCAAAGGAAAAATGTAATCTACTTTTTTGTTTTTTTGGTTTCTCTGTGGCTTTGGAGCCTGTCCTGGAACTAGCTCTGTAGACCAGGCTGGTCTCGAGCTCACAGAGATCCACCTGCCTCTGCCTCCTGAGTGCTGGAATTAAAGGCGTGCACCACCATCGCCCAGCCTGTAATCTACTTCTTAAGGAAAAGAACTGCCTTTGAACTTTGTCCTCAAAACAAATTAATATAGAGAAAAAAATAAAGAATGAAAAATTTAGTGACACTCAATTTATTATTTTCAAAAATATACACATATACATAACACATGAACTGATTGTATTTACTGCGTTAAATACAGAATTCACAAATCCAGGTAAAATAAGCAATCATTAAATCATCTCACCTTGTTTCCTAATTTAAATACTTCTTCCAGATTGGTGCTGTTGGTATTTATCATAATTGAATCTGTATCTCCATAAATAACTTCAAGATTCATCTAATGAAAGCCAAAAGTATAAAGATTAATAACAAAAACACACTAATCACTACACACAATGAAGCTAAAGGTTTCTAATACTAGAGACTATAGGTGTCACTGATTTTTCACAGGTCATGTTACTTACTATCTAGACTGTAAGGCTACACTTGGAGATTAAGCCTTTTAGGAACTAGAAATGCAAGCATTTCAAGATTAAGAAAACTTTCTCAATAATTGTTTTAAAAATCTAGAAGATTTAACTATATGTAGTTTCAATTGAAACAGAATAGGGAATTTAATAAAAATAAGAAGAATAAGACTAGGAAATGGTCTATATTTAATTATTCTACCATGTCCTTAGCAGTCATAGCAGTTTAAAAAGCAAAATTATGGATTTAAAAAATTCTAGGGCCCATTTATTGGATTCTCAAAGAATATTTAGTAGAATATGAAGTGTGCCCCAAATAGTCAATCATAACAAACAACATTGCAACAAATATACTACAAAGGCTTGGAAGTAAACTCTAATTAGCACCACAACTAAGTTGCCTGAAAGACATATAGGATTCAAACAGGTCTAGTACTAGATCTTATCAGGGCTGATTCAAGAGAAAAGGCTGCAATCTATTATCAGGGATTATAAATGTAAAGGAGGTATACAGTATGTTTGGGTTATAATTTTCCTTGAACACTAAAATGTCAGCTGGTATGATATTTAAGAGTTGTTTTAGAATGCAATGTTCAGCATTACCTTCTGTACCATGTCTTTTGTGTGCATCAAAATCTAAATAAAACAAAAGTCAACATTAATATATTGCACAATTACAAAGGCACAAGTATAACACAATTTCCAAGCATCTTTAAAGCTCTTGAATGTTTCATAACACCCAATCTCAAATAACAGTAACAGTAACATCCATATAATCTAAGTTTGCCTTCATGCTGATACCTAGTAGAGACATGCAAGGCAATAAGTATCTATTCCTGCATATCTTTAATAATCATGTATAATAAAATAGCCCTTAATAGTATGGTAAAGGTCACTTATTCTCAGTACTAAAATTTTAATAGAATTGCATGACTAAAGAAAGCTTTATAGTGCTTAAAATCTAGCAATTCATATCCATATTCAGAATCTTAAGAGCTGAAGAACAAAGTACTCCATTTAATTTAAAATTCTTTTCTAGACTAAATTCCTTGAAAGTGACTATATGGTCTGGTAAAATGATGGATTTCAATACAAAGCAAATGAAAACAAATATACAGATAACTATGGATGGGGTCTGCCCCCAGGCACACATGGCTACATGCTTTAAAACAAAACAACGTAAACACAGACAAAAGCAGATATGTTACCTTGGGCCCTATCAGAGGCATCATATTTAATATGTGAAGGACTCTGAGGACGTAATAATATGATGTATTGAGAGCAAAGAGATACTAAATCATGTGCAAGATACCGCTATGCTGAGAGCACTTCCTACATTCTGTCCTTTCTTTCTCCAAGATCTCCAAGAGATAGCTACTATTAATATCCACATCTGTTAGCTGTGAAATGATAAAGAACGTAATTTCTCTGTCTTAGCCACAGTAAAACAAGGGTACAAAACTAGGCACTCTAGCTCCAGGGCATAAACCTTAGTCACTCAAAACTATTGCCACTCCAGTATCACTCATTCTCCATGCATTGATCTAAGATTTTTTTTCAATGAATCAGAAGTTTGCTTTCATCCATGGTTCTTTCTCCTACCTTTTCATCTAAGCTGAAATCTCAAGGTTTCATTTCAGTCTTTCTTATCCTCCATAGTAAAGAATACTCCTGTCTTTGAAGAACCTTATCCATCTACCAATCACTGGCCATCTTCATTGTTCACTGCCGTTTCTTACTATTGTCCAACTTTCTTCAGATGTTCAAAAGTTCTTAGTCGTTTTCATGCCTTGGTGGGGAATGGGGGCTCATGGTGAATTCTGATTAAGCTTTGATCATATGTTCAAAAGTAGTTTTTATAATGGCTATATAGTGTAATTGATGTGGGAGTCCCCTCTGTGTGTTGCTTTTCTTGGTTAATGAATAAAAAAAAAACTGCCTTGGCCTGTTGATAGGGCAGAACTTAGGTAGGCGGAGAAGACAAAACTGAATGTTGGGAAAAGGAAAGAGTCAGGGAGACACCATGGATCCGCCACCAGAATAAGACATGTTGCCAAAACTTAGCCAGTAAGCCACTGCCACGTGGCGATATACAGATTAATAAAAATGTGTTAAACTAAGATGTAAGAGTTAGCCAATAAAAAGTTAGAGCTAATGGGCCAAGCAGTGATTTAATTAATACAGATACTATGTGGCTAGCCGGACGGCCAGGACAAACAAACAGGCCCTCTCCTTGCAACATGTAATTACCTGAGGATCATTAAATAACTAAAGCAGTGACAACCAAAAAGTGTGTAACTCTCTCTGACTCCAGTGTTGAGAACTACTATGCAAGAGTACTAGCTTTCTAAAATTTATTACATGGTCCTATTTTGTTCTCTTCCAAAGCAAATATTTCCCTCCACCAATATCTGGTCCAGAATATCTTTGACCAGAAGTGGTTTTATTAATTAAAATATTTTTCATTTATTTTATATCCCTACCACAGTTTCCTCTTCTTCCTCTCCACTCCGTCTCCCCTCCACCCCCATCCACTCCTCCTCTATTTCTGTTCAGAAAGGGGCAGGCCTCCCATAGGTGTCAACAAAGCATGGCATATAAGCTGAGGTAGAACTAAGTTCCTCCCTTTGTATTAAGGTCGGTGAGGCAACTCAGTATGAGGACTAGGTTCTAAAAGCCAGCTCAAGTATCAGGGACAGGCACTGATCCTACTGCTAGGAGTCCCACAAACAGACCAAGCTACACAACTGTCACTCACAGGTAGTGAGCTTAGGCTGGTCCCATGCAGGCTCCCTAACTGTCTCTCTAGGAGTTTTTTTGTTTGTTTGTTTGTTTGTTTTGCTTTTTTGTTTTGTTTTGCTTTTCAAGACAGGGTTTCTCTGTGGGTTTGGAGCCTGTCCTGGAACTAGCTTTTGTAGACCAGGCTGGTCTCGAACTCACAGAGATCCGCCTGCCTCTGCCTCCCAAGTGCTGGCATTAAAGGCGTGTGCCACCACCGCCCGGCTCTCTAGGAGTTTTTAAAAAGAGTTCCCAAGATGATTCTTAAGATTGGTCCAAGAAAACCATGGTAATTCCATTCTGGAGACCTTCCTGACTTAGACATGTTCATGACTTTACCTTGACCAATCAAAGGTAAGGAGAATTCCTCTAGAAAACTTCTGCAAAACATTTTTGTTTCTCATGAAATTAAAAGAAAACCAGCATCATACATCGAGGGCTAGCTAGAGCAGCAACACCCATCATGGTAACCATGAAGGACCATTCCGGAAGGTTCAACCTAAAATACTGGGAACAGAACTGTCTCACAGAGATATGTGGTTGCTGCTGAATAACACCTGTAAAGCAACATTCTAACTTTTCTTAGAACTTACCAACTTGAATGAATCAGGACGAATCTCCTATAATGGGAGCCTCCAAGATCAAACCTAAATTCTACAGTTACATCTAAACCCCAGCTCTACCTATTCAGCGGTTATTTCCTTCTCAAAACCTCTAGCTGGGCAAGAAAAACTTCATAATCTTTAAATAGTTACCACATACAGGTTCATCTTTTGGTGCCTTCAGTAATACAATGGAATTTCTTCCCCAGTCCTCTGACGATGATTACATTTTACAAAGTTCAGCTTAAACAAAATTTTATTCCATAAAATCTGAACTGACCATCCAAGCTAGAACGATCTCATTGACTGTCCTCTAGTTTCTCACAGACCTTGCTGTTTCTCTGGTAACTGAATGTGCTTTGTTCTATTAATGACTGTTACCTTCCCTAGGTAGACCACACGCTTCTGGAGGCCCAAGGGCATGTTCATACCTACAGACCTTAGATATGACAAGCAATCAAAAGCTATGTGTCAAGTGACTGACAGGTCCCATTGTAATCTCAATTATTTTTCTAATAGACACTAGAATTAAATTATGGTACAATGCAGTGTGGGGAAATACCCAACAAACTTTTGAGGAAAAGGACATAATACGGTTAAGTTAATAAAAGAGAGGACAGAACTACTTATCAAAGGTTCATCTCCACCTCCTTATAAGACATAGCTACTCTCATCACAATGGTCAACTCCATAAGTTCTCTAAGTAACTATTACATGCAAGTGAAGTAGTACAAGAACAATTTGTCACTTTTTCAATTCATATTCAGTTCTCCAGTGCTTTCTACTAAGAGCTGGTGACAATGCCTTGAGGTCAAAGTTCTCACCACAGTCTGCAACTCTTCAGTTTATCTGATGTTGTATCAGACAAACTGTAACCAGGCTGATTGCTAACCTCTTATGTTTCTTCACTAAGCAGTTCTACAAGGTGTATACTGTGGTAACCCTGAGTCCGATGCTAATCGAACTACTAATGAGCAAGATCATCCAAAAGCTGCCTTAGGCTAAGGCGTCAATTCAAACTGCTTATTGGGAAGTGCTCTGCTATTGGATACCCAGTGAACTACAAAACTTAGCATCTAGCAGAGGGCCTGGTACATGGGGACCACTAATGAACAGTTGGAGGGTAATGGCTGAATGATCCTAAAGATGATGAGGAAAATTAAACTCTGAGACTTCACCTGAAGATGTGTTTGATACAGAGGTTATAGTTCACTGTCTGACCTAGAACAGGACCTTTGGATTCATTTTCTTTTTACTATATCCCACAGCCTTATTACAAAAGCCAATCCATGTGAATGTTCTAGAAACTATTAATCAAAAACTTATACATTACAGGTATTTCCTCCACTGAAGAAATGCATTTTTAAAAATAGCCACTGGTATCCAGAAAAATCTACGGGACACAAGGTACAGTGAATACCAGATGACTGTTCATAAATTCATTTCAAAGTGACAAGCCTAATTTTAAAGCTAGCCATTCTGACAGAAAATCATTTTATAAGCACAAGCGGCCAGCAAACAGGGCTCGAAAAGATTGCTAAATTCATTAATAAGGCAGTCTGCAGCTATCTGATTTCACAGCAACACCTGCATATTTAGCTACTCATTACCAATTGGATGATGGAATTTTTTCAAGCACATTTCAAAAATCTGCCAACTTCAAGTGTAAAAAAATAAACTTTGTGGTTAATTTTTCCCTTAACAAAGTACAGCTGTTGAGAATAATTGTTCAAGATCTTACCCTGTAATGTCAACTGCAGCAGAACAAAGAGTATTTAATTAGCAAATCTATCCAGTAATTCAACACCTATTATATAAAATGCCTTCGTGATTTTATTCAGGATAATTTGCTAAGAGGGTTATTACTGACATTCAGATGGAATTTAAAATTCCTACGCAAGTCGAGTCATAATAGCAGTAATGATCTCCCCAATCAGGAGATTCGGTGTCACACAAGGCTCTCTTGCAATGCAGCAGCCGATTTCCTGACTTCTTAATTCCTGGGCTCAGCTCAGTGAGAGCCCTTCATGCCGATATTTCAGTCAGCAATACATCTTTAATGGGACTCTATTAAAATAACTAGAACAAAAATGACTTTTTTTTGGTTAAAAAGAATGACAGCACTGCCATCATATCAATCATTGCAGGCTTTGCAGAACAGGGCCTTTAGGGGAAAGAGGAGGGGGAAACAGGAAAGGGGTGGGGGTGGGGAAAGCAATAATTAAAATAATATCAAAAGGTATTTAAACCCAAATCTGAGCCTCTGAAGGCTGGAGAAAGATGGTACAAACTAGAAACAAAACTTAAAAAATTTGTTTTTAAAAGAAAATGGTTTGTTCTGAAATATACTTACAATATGCTGTTTACTAAGCAGAAAGTACAAGTTTTCTACACCAAGTTTAACAGCAACTACCTAAGCCTACTACTGATATGCCAAGCAGGACACCTGGGATTTATTTATATTTTCTTTCGAAACAATACTGTTGTGTTGCAAAGCACTCAGAATTTATGAGCTGTTTTTAGGTGTCATTACTGATTTATAGTATTTATTAACACTAAACAATAGAGAGCATCAGTTTTTTAGTTAAAAAAAGTTTCAAGGTCCTACTCCCAAGATTATGTCTACTAATAAATACTAACAAGAAACCCACTTCGATGTGTAATCTATATGTTAAACATAATGAAAATATTACACTCTAGTGAAATAGTGTATAAGGTTAAATTCCAAACAAATTATACATAAAGAAATGATAAGTGAAATCTCAATGGCTACTAATGACACGGAGTTAGAAATAACTGGAAAATTTTAGAAGTAGATTAGCATAATAGAGGTAGCAAAATGAAGGATTTTGAATGATAGGAAACAGGAAAGTAGAAGGAATGTAAGTATTGTGATATTTGGTAATCCAGCCATCATCTAAGTGCTTCCTCTAAATTTCAGCAGTTTCCAAGCAAGACCCAGTGCTACAATTCTACTTGGTGAACATTTTTAAAATAGAATTTACACTGCATTTTCTCTCCACATTTTTAGTCTTAATTCTTATATGTTTTCTCTGTAAAATGCGCAAAGAATAGGTGCTGAGAGCTTAATAAGCATTCTGTTTTCTATCTTTAACAATTACTGCCTTTATGCTACTGAGTTGCTTACTGTTATTAATATTAATTTATTTTCTCTAAAACTGGGGTGTTCTTTGTACCTAGTTCCCTGAACTGGGTTGGAATAAAAAGAACTATATGCTGAAAAAAGTGCTCTGTAAAGATAAAACATTATACAAATATTAACTTTAAAAAAAAAGTGGAAAAAAAAACCTGAGTCCTGATTTAAACTACCAATTATTAGTTAGGTCTCTGAGTCTTCATTGATTAAACAAGGAGGCTGGGAATACCTACAAATCTAAAAATCTAGAACTTCAAGTTTGACATGAATAAATGTCTCTTCACTAGATTTGGTTGTTTTGTTTCTGAAGCAAACTCACTTCTTTAGTATTAGGAAAGGAAGACATTAATATATCCAGCAAAAATAACAACACTGACTTCGAGAATATATTTTCATATTTTTTGCCTTTGAAAGTTTTAATTGTAAAATAATTAAAACCATTAGTGCTCACAGACTGTCTACATAGCTTTATGCATAGTATAAGTGGGTGGCTGGCTGTATTTGCAGTACTTAGAAGCACCCAATACCTTTTGTTATCTTTTTCTACTCCCAGAGAGCGCACATAAACATCTACAAATTTATCATGGTCTCTCATCATCAGCACCATTTATATTTTAGGCCACATAGTTCTTTGTCAAGAAGCAAGATTGAGAGGCTATAAGCTAGCTATAGACAGAGATCATGTCGTAACTAAACCTAACACAATTCTTGGCACAGAACAATAATTCAATAAATAATTATCTCAGGTTATAATATAATGAGGAACACCCTCAGTGGTCCATTTTGAAAGAATAAAGCTATTATAAATCAGAACATTCATCTCTAGAAGACCTCTCCTACACACACAATATGTATTTAAATGCTGGCTCTTTCCATATAAGAAATGAAGTGAGTCAGTTTTAATCTTCCAACTCAACCCACGGTTATATAAACAGATCAAAAAATGAAATTCTAGTCCAACAATAAAGGCCTATCAATTATAAACTTAACTGAAATCATATTCTCCTATACATCTCCAGGTAAATGGAGTTTGTTTTAAACCCTAAATTTATTAGATCTTCTGGTAACTTATGTATAAAGAATAGAAAACATGTTGAAAAACAATACTTTCTGGAAGGTTTCTACTCCCTAGAAGACACATTTAATGATATTTATCAGTATCTCTCAATTATTGCCCTACAGTTTGACAGGGCTCTAATTTTGATCCAAAAGTCTAAAATATCATCAACTATGGCTTCAAATTTTAAACTGAATCTCTTCCATATCTTACAATTTCTTTACTCGAATATGAATATTTGTCCTGTGGATTTTTATAAACTCACATTCCAACTTTAAAGAAACCCCCCTTTCACAACCAACATGCTTATTATTCTCCATTCAGTGTACACTTAAGTCTTTGGTTTAGAAGTTCAAGTTCTGCTGAAACAGTAACACCAGGCTTGAGGCTGTAGCTCACAGGGGACCCTGGAGAGTTTGTGGAGATGGCTGTAAAGCACACTTAAATCTAATCTACTCACTAATACAAGAGCTCAAGCATGGGCCTGTATACTCCAAAAATATTAAATTCCCTATAAAGAGAAAGAAAATCCTAGGAAGCTAAGATTGAAACTAGAGCAGGGGATATTAACCTAAGGTCAGTAAAAAATTGTTGGAACTCCTAGCAAAGATTTGAATATATGCATTTTACTAGGAAGAAGATCCTCATTTTTCATCAGATTTCAAACTTTAATTTGCTTAAACCTAAGTACCCTTGAAGATACCCAAAAGTCACGAGAACAGAACCTTCTGACCCTTAGGATTCTTAGAATGTCCATAAGATTCTAAACACTCCCACTCAATGGCTCTTGCCCCTAGCTTTTGAGTTGGGCATTTTCAGCCCCTACCTCTAGGGAAATTCTCCTCCCAAAAAACGCATGTACATGTCCAAAAGCTCTGAGAGTGGACTCCCTGATTGATTCATCTGTGCGGCTAATTAAGATGCGGCCAAGCTATGTCCATGCTTTAGTGAACATCAGCACTCAAGCAAGTTTCACACAACCTGATTAAAATTGACTCAAAATGTCTTACTTCAGTAATCACTTAGATGGAATGAATTTTACATTAGTGGGATCAAGCATGAACCAAGCCTCAGTGGAAATGAAAAGGGCTTACAGTAATAGGATTTATAAACCCACCCATTAGGTTAATGGCTAAATGATTTACATGTAACTTTCTCCCCCACCCCGCCTTCCCTCACCCTTTAACTCAGTAAAAACTATGCTTGGCATTTTCCACTGCAGTGCCACACACAAAGGAAATAGCCTTTCTATTTTGGGACATTCTAATTTCTAATAATGGCCTGGGTAGCTACCATTAACTCTTTCAAAGCACAAATAATTGACTAATAAAATTAAGTATTCTATAAGGCCTGAAAGTGCTTAATTGATCATAATTGTCTATTTGAGAAGGAGGCGTCAGGCTGGCTATGCTCAGATAATGAAGTTGGGCAATTCTGAAGCACTGCAATCAAGATAATACTTACAGCTAAAAGGACATTAGCATTTTCTAGAATCTGCAACATTTTCTTTATAACTGAGGTCATGGGAAAATCTGACTAGAAAACTTTAAGCTCTCAACCCCTAACAAACAAATGACAGATCTAACAAGTTGTCACTTGTCATTACTAAGCACATAGCTTAAAGCTCAATCTTGAAAGAGCACATAGCTGGTAGTCTTAGAGGACATGAAGCTGGAAAGTGACCAATGCATTACCATCATCATTTTGACAAAAGCATTTCTGGTTTCACCAAGTCTCCTTTGTAGGATCAGTATGCAACAAGACAGTCACTGTGCTGCTTTTCATTACTCTCCATGTACGTGCAGGTGGAAGAAGGAACTTTTGTCCTTCCTTTTTATTCTAATTTTTTTAGTATTGAAATTGAACCCAGGGCTTCAAGAATGTCAGGAAAGTGCTCTACCACTGATTTGCTCCCCAGTATGACTTAGACAGTTCTACACTGAATACTTTAGAAGGTAACGTCTTTGCTCAGAACTAAAATTATACAGGAAATTCTGTTTAACAGTGATCATCCTTTCAGTACACCCTCTTATAGTAAGGTTTTTAAACAAAGGCTATCGTATTAGGAGTTCAGAAAAACAATTCCATGCTTTAAATCGAGGGGCCCACTTCAGAGAAACAACTTTCAGAAAGATATTCTAGTTTCAGGAAAAAGTAATTGTTTTCATCTATTCGGGGACATAAGTACTACAGACACTTGCTCAGCCATTCTTCTAGAATATAAATATTTAACAACAAATCAAATAACAGGTTATCATTTATTAACCATTTTTTTTTCTCCTGCCCCATTACCTTCTATAATTTCAGGGAAAAAAGTATGAAAGGAAATTAGAGAAAAGTCACCTAGGAGAGAGCCATAGAAGACAGTCTAGAAGCAGTAATTTAAGATTTGTGTAAGAATCTGCTTCTCACTGCCCCCCCCCCCCAAATTGTCCATCACTTCCAAAGTGGCATTTCTACTCATTCAAGTTGGCCATGGCTCAAGCATTTTATACAAATGATATGTGAAGCACTGTATTATCTTTTATCTTCTTGTTTAGAAGCTCCCCCCCAAGAACTCATTTATTCATGCACCAAAAAGAACTCACTGAATTTCTCCTGCACTCACTGATAGGGAACACAAAGATGAATGATTAAGCAATGACCCCTTTCTACAGGGCAATGGTGCCACACACCTTTAATCCCAGCACTCGGGAGGTAGAGGAAGGCAGAGCTCTGTGAGTTCTAGGCATACCTAGTCTACAAAGCAGTTTCCAGAATGGCTGTGACACAGAGAAACCCTATCTCAATAAAACAAAAACAAACAAACAAAAAGAAATGATCCTTTCCTTTGTGTGTGTGTGTGCACACGCGCGCACGCGCGCGCGCGCGCACACACACACACACACACACACACACACACACACACGTACATGATAAAGGACACTGGAACCAGAGTCAGAAAAGTTTTTGGAAATAGATTGCATATAAGTGGAAGATGAATCACAGAGATAACAGGAAAAGAGAATGAAGGAAGACTATGTAAAGAACATACAAAGTGATACACAGAAACTGAAAGCTAATAAAAGGAAATCACATTGTTCTAAAAGTTTTTTAAAATAAGAGTTTTATTCCTCCAATAGAAAGACTATAAAACATACATAGGGTTAGAATGGTCAGGGGAAGCGGGTAGAGTATAAAGAAAAGCGTATTAAGGACTTGAGAGAGTGACAAGGTAGACTGACAGCATAAAGAGGTCTCTAAGACAATAAAACACGTAGCAAACATTTAGGGTAGGAACACAGTGACCAGAGTGGCATGTTGTGGGCTGAACAGCATGAAGAGTGTCGGCAGGAATACAGAATCACATGTATTTAAGAAATGAAATCTAGATGACTTGGCGACAGGTTGCACTTGGGGTAAGAGGACAATGGGGTCAAGTATAATGCTTATGTTCTTGACTTAACAACTGCATCATCATTCATTATGAAAAGGAATCTGGGGAGGGCAGTTTTGAAATTGAATAGGACATACTTATGGACTTTTCAATGAAGAGGACAGGACTAGCAAGAGGTTCAGTGGGTAATTGTACTTTACTGGGCAAGCCCAGTGACCCGAGTTCAATCCCTGCAACCCTTGTAAAAGCAGAAGGAGAGAACTGACTCCGGAAAGCAATTGTCTTAATCTCCACAAGTACACCATGGCATGTGTATATGTGTGTGCACACACCCCTACACACTACAAACAACAACAACAATAAATTTAAATGAAGATTGCAATCAGGCAGGTAAAAGCTAAAATGCTCAGAGAGCAGAGGGGATGTAGAGTATTTGGGGTACAAAAAAATCTAGTTGAAAGAGGTACAGTATATGAATAAGCAAAACAATGTCAACCTACAAATAACAGTCTTGAGACACAGACAGCACAACTCAGGAAGGCATAGCAGAGAAAGGGGAAACTACACAAATGCTCACCACAATCAATGATACTAAACTGACAGGTGCTCCAAGCTCTTGATCCCTCATTCCTCCAGTACCTTCCATTCCCTATCAGCTATCGTGTCTCCATTCTCTCTGTCAAAATTGGCAGGTGTCATACAAATGAGGGGCCACTGGCAAATCTGACACAGACTGCCAGTCAGACAGTCAGGCACCATATAATGACCTTGAATGAGAACAATCCTAACAGGTGGCTAGTACAATTGGGAACAAGGTCAAAAAGGAGGAACACTGCGCCTTTTCACAAGTCACCAAAACAGTTTCAGGGCGCAACTCAAATAGCAACTAAAATCTCCATTTCTGCCTGTTTTTGAGATATGTTGATAAGCTTCATGGGAAAACTGAACAAGGATCAATTTATATCACATGAAACAACTAACTTTAGTCTTAAGTAACCATCCTTTCCTCGCCCCCCCCCCCAACCAATGTTGCAGGGAAAGCTGTTCTTTCTTATGCCAAATTTGGTGCCGTTAGAAAGCAGTTGATTTAATTTATCCAGTAAAAGAAAAAATGATGGATCCAGACTTGGTGGCTCACACCTAAAGTACTAGCTCTCAGGTGGCAGAAGCATAGCAGTCATCATGAATTAAAAACCAGCCTGGATTACATAGTGAAATTGAGGCAAGCCTGGGCTACAAAGTAAAGCCTTGCCTCAAAAACTGAAAATAAAGCAAAACAAGACTGGATTCTCCTCAGTATTCAAATTATATCCTTCACACTTTCCCAGAGAACTATGACCAAGTCAAAAGTGATTTTTCTACTTTGTGACTGGTTAGATTTCAAAACAGCAAATGTCTCACAGTTCTCATAGAACTTTAGCCCCAGAACAAGTCACTGTTTATACCGGGCAAGCAGCTGGAACTCAGAAGCAGGTGGAGGTGGAAGGATTGATACAACCTTCTCTAAAAACAAAACTTTAATCAAGGCCCAAAGATCCCATTGATGGTAAGAAGCCAGGAGTCCTGTAGCCTACTGTTACTAGGAATGGTGGTGATGTTTTTCTCTTCTCTGGACACAACTCTTCTCCACTCCTACCCTCTTAGGCCTTCTGACTGCAGATGGCATGGTGAGAATGAGACACACACCACTGGCATGTGGGTACTCAGATAAAGAATCCTACCAGTAGATCAGGTTGCTGTCAGCTGTGAAAGAGCCAGCACTCCAGCTGCTTCTCATTCTTTATTTTTAAATGGCAGAATGGACTCAAGGGCATGGTAGCCTGTTACCCAAGAAGACACTAAAGATTTAAAAAGATAAAATCAAAACACTTGAGGGTGCACAAACTCAAATAGAACTAAGGAACTGAACAAGTGCTTCAGACAAGCCCAAAGAGCATTTGAAAAAAAAACAGTAACTAAAGAGCTTCTCTTAGTGACACAGTATAGGGGGAACTAAAAAATGGGAATAAAAAGTTCAAAAATACAAATTAATTCCTAACCAATAGGATTATAATTAGAACACTGAGAACAGACCATTTGGATGTATTCCAAAGTTATCTAATCAGTCTTCAAAACCAAAGGGCATACAAGTAAATCAATAAAATTTCACCAGCCTAAGAACTTCTTGATGTAGAATTAAAAAGCACTTTATGTATTCGCACACCACTACCAACATCATCACTGGATCAGTCCTGACTTAATTCTCGTTAGTTGTAGACCAAGTTGGATTTTGATGTGCAAATTGCTTTTGATGATATTTCATTTTAAACAGATAAACACTTTTAAAAAAATGCAAGCCAAAAACACCCTTTTGAGAAACTAAGAAAACAGATGTGGAAGCCATTTGTTTAGATGAAGAGGAATTTTTGCTTTTATAGGAATACAATGATTCATGAACAGGAAAAAAATTGTCATCAAGTTTACTTCAATAGATACTCTTGGGTTTGAGGCAGCTTTCTAAATATGGCCATTGCTTTTCTTCGCATCTCAACACTCCTGAAATATCTCAAACTACCACTAACACACATCACTTTTGTCTTTGTTCTTTGAAGTTTTCTGCTTAGTTTTAATATATTATGCTGGGGAAAAATTCCACAACTGTTGATACCATAGATATATTTTTCTATCACTTAGATAAACTGGACTAACTACCAAAGGCTTTTGTTGTTTATCAAAGCCATGCTGCCCTGGGCAAGGCATGGTAACCTTTCTTTAATCCCAGCACTCTGGAGGCAGACACAGGTGGATCTGGATTCAAGGCTGGCCTGGCATGCAAACTCAGTTCTAGGATAGCTACAAAGTAAGACTTTGTTTCAAAATAAAAACAAAAAGAAACAGACAGGCTTAAGATTATTATAAAGAACACAAATCAACCTCTTAAATAATAGCTCTCCTCAATCTTGAAGGAAATGGAATAAGAAAGATGAAAGTGAAGTTTTTCCAAGAACTTCTGTCAAAGAGAAAAACTACCTTTCTTGGTTTTTGTTTTATTGAGATACTAAAAACTAAACCAAGAGAAGAAACAAATGGTATTAAGTTTAAGGCAAAGGCTTAAGAAATTTCTCTTCTTCCTTTTTGTCCTTTTTTTATTCACTCATATATTACATCCCAACAGTAGTTTAGCTCCCTCCTCTTTTTCCAGCCTCTCCCCACCTCACCTTTCCCACAGATCCACACAGTCGTTCCAGGGATATCAACAAAACACAATGTAAAAAGTTACAATAAGACTAGACACATACCCTCATATTGAGGGCTGAATCGAGCTTATAGGAGGCTGGAGTGGGCCAAGTTAGCACAAAAAAAAAGTGACAGTTAGAAAAACGTGCAGTTGGCCCAAAAGTGTAACAGCTACATCAAATGCATAACAGAAAAGGGTGCGAAATTCAACAACAGGAACGTCACAAAGCCCATGAAGAATTTTCCCAGTCAAGATGGCGCTGAGGGGGAGTAAGGGGTAGGAGATGTGACTTATTTACAAAAAGGATGACTGGAGTTAAAGATGGGATAAGTTGACAAAAAGTGTCTGAAGCCCTCGTGATCCCCATTAGGGGCTGTAGGAGCCGTGGGTCATGCATAAGTGACTGCTGATGTGATTGGCTAATTTCCCTTCCTCTTCTGGGATTCGTGGGGGTTTGCTTTAGAAGTTGCAGGCTGTAAGGAAATAAAGGAGTTCCTTGTTGACTCGACTGCACACTGAGTCTGATTGTCTCCAGACAGGGGGCTGAGTGACTGAGCTGCATACTTCCCCTCCTCAGCCAGGGCCAGTCGTGGACAAATGGCTCAATACTTAAGCAGGGTCTACAGAGAGACCCTGCACTCATATCAAGGCTGAACACTTGATCTTAGCACAAAAGCTGAGAAGTGTTGGTCAAGAGTAATGACACTTTCCTATCTCAATCTACTACTTATGTTTATAATCTTAGGAGTAATGCTATAGAACCTCTCTAGTTAAAAAATATTTACAAGGGGCTCAGAACTGAGGGAATCATAAAAGGAGTTTCACTAGCCTAAAGGAATGTGTAGTAAAAACCAAATAATGATCACTTCCAACTAAATACTTTCCACTGTTTGAAACTTAAAGCAATGGGACCCAAGAGCTGGACTAAAGGAATGTAAAAACAGAGGGCTAAAGTAATCACACCAAGTCCCAAAACCTTTTTCTTTGGATCCATTCCTATCTCTCTGAAAACAAAAAAGACACAGCTTGAGACCATGCACAGACCAAACAGTGTAGTCAATTTTTAAAAGGGTGGGGTGTTGATATAAGATGGGAAAAGGGGGTAAGTGGTTAGACATCATTTAAATATACCTGACTCTACTTGCTATACTTTTCTTTAAAAGGTAATCAATACCCAAGGCTCTAGCCAGGGTCAGATGTCTGGCATTTCATGTGCTTTTAGTGGAAAGACCAATATGCTCTTCGCATTTCCTCAAAATCCAGTCATTTCTGTCAAGATTCTGTAAGAATCTCTTCTCTTCAAGTCTCTCTGGCTCCTTTCACTCCAGTGTCTGTAGCATTCGTTTCTCCCCAACCAAGGATTACTACACTTGACAAATACATTCTGACAGTCTACAGTGCTCAAGACATGACACTTAACACTGAAGATGAATAAAAAGCAGTCTGCACCCTTTAAGAACGTGCAAACTATATTGAGAATTTGCACCTAACCCTATCACCACGTCATGTTTAATGTGTAACCATGTAACCTATGCTTCATTCTGAAAACTTAAGATTGTTCTTTTTCCAGTAAAATTTTCTTGGCAAAATTAATGGTCATTTCTCAAATTACATTCTCCAGTAAACACCTACCCTAATAGAACTAAGTCTTTCATCAATCCAAAACAAGCACATATGTGAGCATATCTCAAGACATTGACAAGAGTCCCATATCAACAAATTTGTCCCTCTTGAGAATCACTAACCTGTATCTGTAGCTAAAATAATCTACATAATCTTAGTAGGTCATGCCTGAAAAGTGACTTTCATAAAACATACTGATTCTAAACATATGCGTACTGCAAAAGTATCTAATGCATGTTACCGAATAGAGTCTTTTCATGTTTAGGCAAACTTTTCTAAGTCGCCAAATATGTCAGATAGCTCACATTGACTCCATTCCAGTAACTTGGGTGAGAAGGCTGGCCTAATGTACTAGCCAGGTATCACTAACAGCCAACTGGACTTGACTAACAGGAATCACTGCAGTGATCAGGAATGGAAGGCGATTAGAGGTAAATGCCCAAGGCTCTGTGCAGAGGAATGGGAAATGCTATCTGGGTCCACATACTCATGATCAGGAGTTTTAAGTATATCTCCCTTCCTCTTTCCGAAGAGGAAAACATTCCTGCACTTAATTGCCCTAGAGTTCTTACAGTTTCTCTGGTTATTTCACTACTGTCAGCCCACATTTTTTAAGTCATCTCTTCAGCAGACACGATTACTCCCAGTGCTATCTTATTCCTGTTGTAATCATGGCTGATACATCAAATAAATTCTAAAACAAAGGAAGCATTTTTAATGTCTTGCTTGATCCTCTTGAAATCGGACTCAAAAGAAATATCACATTTTGAAAATCTAGGCTTTTAGGATTTCTAAATTACATGTACTATAAACTTTCATTAAAGAATGATCCTATGATACATCTCTTAACTGTGACATATTAATCAAAATGTTCAAAGCTCTATTTATTTTAACCAGAATTTATTACAAAGAGAAAGTAAGCAGACTATCATCTCCCCCAAAAGGTTTTAAAGTCATTACATGTGACTATTAGTATATGTTAACTACATGATTATGTTTCCATGCATGTTACTGCACAAAGAAAGTGAACATGAAATTTGCTTGTTTTTTTTTCACATGCAATCATATTCTGCAACAGTCTCTTTAACAGAGAATATATGTAAAAAAAAACTGTCAACAGTTGAAAATGTTACAAAAGCAAAACCTATTAAGGACACACGACATAGTTATCCGAAGCTCAATTACTTCTGTGTTTCCTTATTTGATATGTTACCAAGAGATTCTGCCACCAGAAGAAAAATAAAAGCTTCAAAGGTGAATATAAAACCTTAGAAAAAAAGCTGTATAGCCATCAAGATTATTTTTCACAAGTAGCCAACATGAAGTAAAACTGACAACTGAGACAGGAAGAAGAGTAGGTGGAGTTAGAATAGAAGGAAATGAGGAGGCTCAACAAGAATTAATTACTGGTAATTACACATGCTACAGCCTCTCTTCTTTCTCCACCCTCTAGCTAATCAACAGTGGGAACAGATGTGGTCTGTGGTATTGGGGAGGGGGAGATGCTTAACAGCTGTTTGGAGAACATGCCATTAAAAAGCAGCCTTGTCCACAGAAACCCAAGTGTTTTCTGCTTCAAAGAAAAGAGGTAATGAGTAACGACCACAAGCTTACTTTGAACTTCAGTTCTTTGAGGTCAATGGAAAAAGTCTTTCTCCTAGTTTCTGATATAGTATGGCTATTTACAAGAATGCCTAAATACTTCAATCTCTCTCACATTATCCAAGTATTCCTGAAACCAGTACAAAAATCAAACTACTCATTATTGAGGAGAACATTATTAATCTTAGCTAACATAATGATTATCACAAGAAAAACCTAACACTCACTGTCAGGGATACTAAATTAAGTCAAAATAATCCTAAATTTGCTATCAGCTGTATAACTTCTTTCAGAGTAAAAGCTCTATGCAATATAGAACTCAGCACCCCAGTTTATGTCTTGAAATATTTGAAGGTTACAACATACTGTCAAGACATATGGTCTTTTCTAAAACGGAAAGTACAAGTCAAAGAGTGTGGATGAATTAAAAAACAATGAGAAACTATAATCAGAGTTTGCACAGGAAATGTAGTTTACTCACAGAATAGAACTTACAGCCTCTTTCTGGTAAGGAACTCTTTTTGTTTCCTCCAAACTCAGGATTACTGATCTGGCACAGCTGGGAAATCAATGACATTCCCACCCCATCTGCAATAGCCCCCAAGGTTCAGGGAATGAAAATAAGGATTAGATGATATAATCAATCTGGTTTCAGAGATAAGCACTTGATACATTAACTCTTATGCCAGAACACCACAAAATATTTAGCCTTCACAACCACTGAGATGCCAAAAAAACTACAAATAACTTCATTTACTTCATAAAACCAAAGTGGTGGTCAATAAATGCCTGGTTATGCCACCAAGACCAAGCATTCAAAATTCCTCAAGCAGTTTAATAACTTCAAGTTCTTCTCAAGTTAACTGTTTGTGGTTTTTTTTGGTGCGTGCGTGCGTGTGTGTGTGTGTGTGTTTCTTTTACATTTTTTCAAGACAGGGTTTCTCAGTTTAACAGCTCTGGCTTGCCTGGAGCTAGCTTTGTAGGCTAGGCTGGCTGGCCTCGAACTCAGAGTCGCCTGCCTCTGCCTCCTGAGTACTGGGGTTAATGATGTACGTAGAAAATGTATGTGTACATAAAACTTTTGCAAACTTGAATATATATATATATATATATATATATATATATATATATATATATATATATATTTGTAGAATACAGAGCTAAATTCTCAGGTCTACTCTTAAGCAAAACTTGCATTCTTCAAAATTCACTCCTAGGTATTTTGGTGGGCATCTTCATAATTTCCATTTGGAATATAAAAAATTCTGTTTTGGAATATAAAAAAAATCTACTAACTGGTTAGAGCTGTGGTGGCGCAAGCCTTTAATCTCAGCACTTGGGAGGCAGAGACAAGCGGATCTCTGTGAGATCAAGGCCAGCTTGGTCTACAAAAGCTAGTAACAGGACAGGCTCCAAAGCTACACAGAGAAACCCTGTCTCGAAAATAAAAAATCTACTAACTATGATTAAATCCTGTGAGACAGATGATGCTAGAGTTGAGAATAGAAAGAAGGCAAAAGCTAATGCCAGATATAAGCATTAAGATTTTTTTAAGAGTTTAAGCCTGGTTTACTTAATGAGATCCAGACCGGCCAGAGTTAGCTACATACAGTTGAGACCCCACCTAAAAATCCGACAAGATTTGAAAATGAAGGCATACATTTACAACAAGTGTCAAGAGCAAAGGTTATAAAAATGTGAATAAGGAGCTCCAAGCAAATGGACAGCCAACAGTTTCTGAGTTTAAAAATCAGAAAACTAATAAACATTAGACAACCAACCATGTTGAAGGAGTGGAAATGCCTCAAAAGGACACTTATTATTAGCAAAAAAAAAATTATTAAGGAAGCGGTAATATGTAAAAAAAGATATTGCCATTTATTACTAATCCATAAAGTATAAATTCAAGGGTCATTTGTACAACATTCAGAAATTATTTAAGTAAGTATAAACACTGTTTATTCCTAAGGGTTTCCATAGATACACTCCTAACTTTAGTTTCTCTACAGCTATAGTTCCTATGAGGTCTAAAATTCTTGGGCTTCTATTCTACACACATGACAGTTTTCACAAACCTCTTGATCCTGGTGATAAAAAGACTGTTCCCTTTCTTTGCAATTCACTAGGATAAAGCTATTCCTTTTGGTGTGCACTGCAAACCCACCTTTTGATCCCTAGAAACAATGTTAATTACCTGCAAAAGAGCATGTAAGAAGTTTAAATTAATCCTTCATCCTGAATTATGTTGCTTTTCTGCATTAGCAAAGACACATTGCCATGCAAAATAATGAGGTGGGTTTTTTTCACCCTGATAGAGAGTATATTTGGGAGAAATGGTAGTTTCTGGCAATAAATAAATAAATAAATAAAGGCTTCGTTGCTTCAGATTTAAATGTAAATTAGGCACTCAGCTGCTTGCAAGTTAGGACAATTTTTCTTACACAAGATAAGATGAATTGTATTTTATTCCTTAGATTTTAGCAAGAGTCACTTCCTTAGACATACCTTAAACAAAGGCGTTCTTTGTTAAAGCTTGGGAAATGTTTTTATTACTGATGTTCTTTAAATATGAATAAAAATCTTTTTTCTATACTCACGCTCATAACAGGCTGTTACTTTGGCAAAGAATATCTAAAATGAATATAGAAATAAAAAGAGGAATATTTTGCTTTCTATGTGAGGACTATACATATCGCCAACTAATAGCTGATTTTTTAAAGCTTTGAACATATTATCTTTACATCTATCTGTGCTTTTTCCAATTTCTTTCATCAATAAACACAGATTTTAGTATACAATATCATTGTGGCTAAATTTGTACTTCAGCATTTTTTATGGTGCTGGGGATGAAAGCCAGGGCCTTCCATATATTGGACCTTCCATATCCTCTACCATCATGTTACATCCTGAATGTGTATTTTTTTTGGTGCTGTTGTAAATGAACAGTTCTCTTGTGATCCCTTTCATATCATAGGTGCATGGAAACAAATAATTTTTGCATGTTGATTTTTATATCCTGTAGCTTTACTAAATTAATTCATTATTATTAGTTCTAACATTATAGTGGAGTCTTTAGGAAACTTTAGTTAAGAAAGAGCATATTCTCTGAGAAAACAGTTTGACTTCTTCCTTTCTCATCTGGATATCTTCTGTTTCTTTCTACTGCCTAATTGTTCTGACTAGGACTTAAAGTCTTATGTTGAATAGAAGTAACAAGGGTAGGACTCTTTATTACCTTCCTCATCTTAGGAGGACTTACTGAATATAATGTTAGTTGTGGGTTTGGCAAACAGTCTGTACAATGTTGAGATACAATCATTCTATCTCTAGATTGTTGAGAATTTTTATCATGAAAAGTGCTTAAATTCTATAAATGTTTTAGCAACATATATTGAGATTATCACATAATTGTAATCCTTTAGTCTTTTTTTTTCATTTGGTGGAATTAGGTAAGGAGTACTAGTCACTTGAGCAAGAATAGTAACAATGAAGGCAGACAAGAAGAATGGTCAGATATGATTTTATTTTTAAATCAAAGCTAAGAGAATTAAATGGAAGATTTCATAACATATTTGGGGAAAAAAGTTCAGTTTTGTTGGTTAAGGCTGTTTGTTCATTGTTGGGCCAGTATCTCAGGGCCTGTACCTCAAGGCCTATAGAACAGAAAAAAAGCCTGGCTTGAGTTCAGGGCCTATATTTTGAGGCCTGTAGGACAGAGAAAAGCCTGGCTTAAGTTTGAGTGAGGATGAGACAGCAAAACCTAGGTAAATGCCCCTCCAGCCAGAAGAAGGGTTTGACTGCCTCTCATTGACTGGAGGTACCCTCACATAACAGGATGTCGCTTACTCTTTTTTTTCTTTTTTTATTGATAAAAGGAGAATAAAAAAAAACAAATTTCCACCTCCTCCCAGCCTCCCATTTCCCTCCCCCTCCTCCCACTCTTCTCCCCCTCCTCCCACTCTTCTCTCCCTCCTCCCACCCTTCTCCCCCTCCCCCCACTCCTTTCCCCCTCCCTTTCCAGTCCAAAGAGCAGTCAGGGTTCCCTGCCCTGTGGTAAGTCCTAGGTCCTCCCCCCTCCGTCCATATCTAGGAAGGTGAACATCCAAACTGGGTAGGCTCCCACAAAGCCAGCACGTTACGTAGGATCAAAACCCCTTGCCATTGTCCTTGGCGTCTCATCCTATAGCAATACTGACGAATATCTTGCATATCATCATAGAACCTTCATCTGGTCATGGATGGAGATAGAGACAGAGACCCACACTGGAGCACTGGACTGAGCTCCCAAGGTCCCAATGAGGAGCAGAAGGAGGGAGAACAAGAGCAAAGAAGTCGGGACCACGAGGGGTGCACCCACCCACTGAGACAGCGGAGCTGATGTATTGGGAGCTCACCAAGGCCAGCTGGACTGTGACTGAAAAAGCATGGGATAAAACTGGACTATCCTTTAGTCTCTTAATATGCATCACATTTGTTGATTTGTAGATGTTAATCCACGCCTGCATATCGGGGATAAATTCTACTTGACCATGATATATAATCTTATGCACTACAGTCTTTAGTTTGTGAGTCGTTTTTGTTTTTTTTTCCTTTGAAGATTTGCATACACATGTTTATCAGTGATAGTTACCTGCAATTGTCTTTTTAGCTAACTCTGTATGAGAATTAGACTAGTCTTGTAAAAACAGTTATCTGTAAAATTAGACTTTTCTGGGGTTGGTGAGATGGGTCAGTTAGTGAAATGCCTGTTGTGCAATTATCAGTACCTCTGTCTAGATCTCCAGTACCTAAGTAAAAGCCAGGAGAGGCAGTGTGCATCTTTAACCCCAGCACAGGGGAGATAAAGAAAAGCCAAGAGGCCAGTCTTGCTAAATTTGGTAGGCTCCAAGAATAGTAAGATCTTGTGCCTCACTTTACAAATAATAAGGTGCAGAGAGATGAAGAAAGATACCCAAGTAAACTTCTGGCCTCCATACACGTGCACACACAGAAATACAAACACAAACAAGTACATATGCCTTGCACACACACACAATATAGAATAATGAGAATATTCTTCACACTTATTCAAAACAATCTGCAAAGTCAATGAAACTCCTATCAAAATTACGTTAGCTTCCTCTTGCACAATGATTCCTCCAAAGGGGAGTAGATTATAAGACCTAGAGGTAGTGAATGTCTGCAGCAAAATTACTTGCCAGACATAACAGGACCATTATACACAATAACTCACAATGGCTGTGACTGTGTGCATGAGGTTTGTACAACATTAAGACAGCCAATATCGAAGCATAAACGAGGGAGAAGTTCATGAAATCCCACCACTAGTTAAGGAGCTACTGGAAATCAATGGCTGTTGGGGGAGGGACAATCAGTTTTTCTTCAGGCATGTAATTCCTGTACCCATGTACCTACTAGCAGGACTAAATAGACACAGTAGGCTTAAAGAGGGAGCACATGAAGTTGGGAGGGAAAAATGATAGGGGGACTAGAGGAGGAGATTTAATCAAAACATATATTCATGTATGAAATTATCAAACAATAAAAATAATAAAAATAAAATTTTCAATAGTTTTATCTACACAACAAAATAAGAAAAGTAAATTCAAATTTAATTTAGGAGCTACACTGACAAACCAATTCTGGCAAAGTAGAATAAAGGTGGAGGCAACACTACAAACTACTTCCAAAGTTTCAATAACCAAATGAGATGGATGATTACATCAAAACTAGACAGATCAATGAAAGAGAACAGAGAGAGTAGAAAGTAGCCCATGTTTATATGGTCAGCAAACTTCTGACAAGGGCATTGAGAACAGACAATGGGGAAAGAATGTCATCCTAAGATATGGTAATGGAAAAACTAGATATTCAATTCAAAAGAATATTTGACCCTTTCCTCAATAGTATGAAGAAATGAGCTCAGAATGGATTAAGACTTAAATTAAGAATTAAAGCCAAAAGACTTCTAGAAAAAGAAAGGGGGGAGAAAAGGGGGATCCCCTTGACCATGATCTTTGGAATGGTATTTTGGATATAGCATCAATAGTTCACACATCAAATTAAACAAGGGAACTACCTCTAACTAAAGGAGACAATTGTGAAAAGAAAATGCAGCCTACAAAAAGAGAAGATATTTACAAATTATAAATCTTTTACACGGATTAGTATTCCCAATAGAGATTGCATAAAATTGCAAAAACAATCATATATATATAAGTAACAGCACACAGATTAAACAGGCTATATTTCGGAATAGGTATGTATTACACAAATATATGTGCATGTAACAACATCAATGAAAAGGAAGGCCATAAATTAGAAAAAGAACAAGAAGGGGTATATGGAGAGAGTAAATGGAAAGGAGAAATTATGTAATTGTAATAGATCTCAAAAAGAAAAGAAAAAATCAAACAAATAATCAGATTTAAAACATAGCAAAGCAACTGACTATTTTTTCAAAGATAAAGGAATGTTTACTAGGTATATTATAAGACACCATCACAAACCAACAGAGAAATGCAAACCAAACCACGATGAGATATATACTTTATATCTCTTAGGGTAGTTATTACCAAAAAAATAAAAGTAGTAGCAAGTGTTAGCAAGGTATACTGAAGAGGAAAACCTTACACAATGTTAGAGAATATAAACTGTTAAGAGTTATGTGGAAGACAGGTTGGAGTTCCCCAAACAAATTAAAAACAGAACCATCATGTGATCTCTGGGAATAAAATCAGAGGCAGTGAAATAACCATTTCAACGAAATAACTGTACCCACAGATTTAATACAGCATCACTCACACAAAATATAAAGACAATCTAAATAATCAATGATTAAAACTGCAATGAGACACCATCTCACTCAAGTTAGAATGGCTATTATCACACTTACATACCTTCAAGACTAGCCTGAGTATAATAGGGAGCCAACCACATTATTTTTAAAAATTGGCTATTAACAAAAAGACAAATACCAAGCTTTTATACCCAGATAGTGAGAATGTAAATGAATACAAGCACAATGAAAAAGTGTGAATTTCCCTTTAAAATATTGAAAACAGAACTACTATATGATTTAAGAAATTGACTATGTTCTTCAAAGAGATACTTTCATGACCGTGCTTATTTCAGAGAGGCTAAGTGAGGCAGGCACAGCACAAGAGGATAAAAGTCTTCTCATTCGTCTACGAGTTTTAAAAGAAGGCTAGGAAGGGTAGAAAAGAAGTTTGGAAAAGATGAATCAAAATACACTTGGGACTTTGGTAAAAACAAAATATATATGAAATTCTAAAAGAATGAAAGCACTTATAGAATAATCGAATGTTCTAAAGTAGAGCCTACTTAGTCTACAAAAACTTATTTTGAAATTTAACTAACTAATGAAGGGTTCTTAATGTATCAATGTTAATATTTGAGAAGATGGAAATGTTAATAACCTGACTTGACCACAACACATTTGTATATAAATATCAAATTATAATTCTGCACCTCATAAATAAGTACAAATATTTTATAAAAACAAAATTTTTTAAGATGAACAAATTATGGGAATGTGAAGTACAGTACAAGCATTTACAGTAATCATTAAAAAATATATATGTATGTGTGTATATCAGTTTGGTTACAGTAATCACTATACAATGTATACATATGTCAAAACATATCACATACTTCGAATATGCTTATAATCTTCAGTTGTAAATTAGTTTTTGAAAGCAATAATTGTCCTTTGAGTTTTTACTGTCTGAATTTAGTTTAAACAGTGATTCATACAGAATCACACTAATACAACAACCACTACTTGATTTCTTTTAAATCCATACAATTTCCCAGTGTATCTACTGTCTCTACTCTGCACAAGCATTTTAATAAAGCTAGTGCCATCTCTGACTATGGCATAGTGTTTGCTAGCTACAAGAAATATGTCTCTAGTACATTCGCCTATTCACAACATCCCTCATATACATAAGAAGCAATGATAGTCCTCTGAATGGTTTGCTCTAATCTGACTATATTACAAGACATTGATCTTTCAACCTAACTGTGCACCCATGGCAAAAATATACTCCTTACCATTGGTCTAGAATTTCCCTTTTATTCTGACAGCATGGATATAAACAAAAGAAGGGAGTATAGAGAATATGTTTAACACCTTACTGAATTAACTCATAACACTTATGATTCTAACACACAGCATCAAGCTTTTAATATCAGCTTTACACTTGAGAAATTCTGTAAAAAGTCTTTTCAAACTAAACTCCTTGAATAATATTTCATCTAATGAGAGTACAGCTGACCTAAATTTCTACATCATGGAATCTTACCTATATGAATCATTTTTAAGAGTATTGTTGTCCAAGACTATCCAGGAAGACATAGGGATACTCCATCACAAAAAGAATTACTAGAACTTAGTCACATGTTCGTATGATGGCTGAGCTTTGTTATTTAGTGCAGAACACTGTGTCTATACCTATCTATTGCTGTTGTAATTCAGCAAATACCCATAGAAGATAAGAGAAATGAATATTTTTATATTACACTAATATCTACTACAATTTCCATTGCTGCTTATCTGCAAAACCAAACTTCTCACATATTTTAAACTATCTAAGAAGGAGGTAAATATATTTAGAAATATTAACCTCAAGAAAAAACATAAATGACAGCAAAGTAAGTTTGCAATCCTCCTCCCTAAACTAAGCATAAGTTAGAGTCTACAACACTGTGACTCGACATATGGCTAATGAACACTTGAAACACAGCCAGTATAACCAAGGAAGCCAATTTTTTGTTTGATTTGATATAATTTCACAGCCCCATATTGGCTACTATGTCTACTGGGTACTTGATATGTGGCTGGCATGACTGAGAAACTGAACTTTTAACTTAATTCAGTTAATTAAAATTTAAATAATGACCTGTAACTACCATATTGGCCAATGTATTTCTAGAACACTGATAGCAAAAAATAATGTATGCAAGAAAAGCTGTTGTTAACTGAAATATATTTTAAGGATGAGTAAATACTGAGACTGACAAAAAAAACATAGAATGACACAGTGCACTTACAAGTAAACAAATGGCTTTAAAGTACAGACCACATCCAAAGAGTCAGAGGTAATTTTCATCTTAAAACAGTGGTTCTCAACATTCCTAATGTTGTGACCCTTTAATACAGTTCCTTATGCTGTTGTGACCCCAACCATAAAGTTATTTTCGCTACTTCACAATTGCAATTTTGCTACTATTATGAACTATATTACAGATACCTATGTTTTCTGATAGTCTTTTGTGGGTGATGACCTATAGGTTGAAAACTGCTGTCTTAAAGGATCAACTTGTATTTAGGTGTGGTGGGTGGTATATGCCTGTAAACCCAGTACTTAGGAAGTAGAGGCAAGAGAATCAAAAGCTCAAAGTCAGAGCAAGGCGGTGGTGGTGTACACCTTTAATCCCAGCACTCAGGAGGCTGAGGCAGACAAATCTTCGTAAGTTCGAGACCAGCCTGGTCTATAAGAGCTAGTTCCAGGGCAGGTTCTAAAGCTACAGAGAGAAACCATGTCTCAAAAAACAGGAAAAAAAAAGGTTCAATGTCAGAGTTGGCTACTAAAATTCCTGTCTCAAAGAAAAATAATCAATTTGTTATCTTTTACAAAACATAATTTGTCCATCAGGAAAATAGGAAAAGTACTAGAGCAGTTCAGACGAAAAAAAAAAAAAGATTCACTAGTTGCTTTTGTGTGGGGGGGAGGCGTCCATTAACTGAATTGTGTGTGGTAATGTGTATGGAGGTATGTGTGTACATGCATAGAAGCCAGAGGAAGATTTTGGGTGTCCTGCCCTAACACTATTCATTGTATCCCTTTGAAACAGGGTATCTCATTTAACCTAGTACTAGGCTGGAAGCCAGCAAGCTTCAGCAATCCTCCTGTCTCTACTCCCAACAGCACTGAAGCTATAGAAATGAACAATGGGGAAGCTGAGGATTTGAACTCAGGTCCTCACATTTGTACAGCAATAACTATTTATTACCCATTGAGCCATTGCCCTAGTAATTGCCTAGCAATTGAATCATTGCTATAATTCATCCTTTTACAACCAAAAATTTATAGTTGCTAGAGTATAGGTTATGGCTTAATAGAAGGCAGAAATGGTTACTAATATATCTATGCATTGTATAACCTAGTAATGAAATTCAAATTAGATTAATTCTGGTGAAAGGGCTCTTATTAGTTTGCTTTCCTGATGCTATAATAAAACACCATGACCACTTACAGAATGGAGATAGTTCATTTTTGCTTACAGTTCTAAAGATTTAATATTCCATAATGGCAAGGCAAAGGCAGCAGGCAGACATGCCAACTGGAGCAGAATACTGTGAGCTCATATCCTTTACCTTAAGCATGAAGCAGAGAGGGCAACTGGAAATGGCACAAGTCTTTAAACTCTCAAAGCCTTCCTTCAACAAGATAATACCTCATAAACCTCCCCCAAACAGTGCCACCAACTGAGGACCAAGAGTTCAAATACTTGAGCCTATGGAGGAACTCATTTAAACCACCATAGAGTTTGGTTTAAAATTACAGAGCCAACACACATTTTAATTTCTGCTATATGTTCTACTGTTGTGGTTCTTGCCTTCAAGAAATGTAAAAATGGGCCCCTAGCAAGGCGGAAAATTTTAGTGGTTATATAGACAGTGATAACACTCCACTGGTACTAAGAATAAAACAATCATGGATATCACCAGGTAGGTCTTCATAGTTATTGTTTACTTCTAAACACAGTAACTGAGTGGTACTTCCACGTTGCTGGTGAGTGGTTTATGTGTAAACAATTATTGAAGGAATGATAAAATAATCTAGTGACTAAAAATGGCTTAAAATTAAGTGTCTGAATATCCAATGCACACAAAGACATGTTATTTACCCATGAAAACAATAACTTTTCAAGTTCTCTGGACCTTTTATAGAAAATTCTAAATACACTGATTTTTCCTTTTTTAATTTTTAAAATTTTTTTCTTTCTTTTCTTTTTTTTCAAGTTGGTGTGTATGGTTGGATTTCAAAACTTTCTAGGTTTAAATTTATGTATTTATTGTTATCTTTAATAAATTCATTTTATCTCATTAAGACAAATCAAACACTTCCATTGAAACATGCTATTTTATGAGGATTGTTCTTAAGAATGAGGTTCTGGTATCAGTAAATCACAGGGAAGACAGTAACTACTTAAACAGACTCAAACTAGTAATACCAGTACACAAGGGTCATTTACAGGAAATCGCCAAACCCTTTCCACACTATAGATACAAGGCAAAGAAAAAAGGGGGAGAAAAGGGGGGGGGTGCAAGAGAGAGAGGCACTATCCTCTGAGGGTAAAAATACCTGCATAGTGCTTTATTGAAATCAAAAGTGGGTGTCAACATGTGGGCTCAGCCCCAGTTTCTGAGTGCCTCTAAATATTTCCAAAGGTGATCTAAGTTCAGTTTGGGGGGAAAAGCCTAGATTATGCTTGTCAGTTATCTGTATTTTGTGGCTTGCTTTGGGAAAAAAATATTAACAGAGGAAAACAGTCAGCACAGAAATAAGACCCTCAAACACCAGACACTGGCAAGCTTTTCTGCTCAGCACTACTGGGGGAAACCCAAATAGTCCCTGTAGCAGGTGGATGCTAATCATGGATTATCTAAGCAAGTCCTTTTGTTTTGATTCCATTCTCACCAAGCAACCCTGTGATTGTAATTTGGCTTCCCATGTGGCTTGTCTATAAAGAGAAAATGTACTAATCTCTCAGTTCAACCTCACCAGTCTAATTAACAGCTGTAGTTCTCATTTCAAATGAACAAATTGGCATTAGGGCAAGTACATGTGAGTCTGACCATCCAGTGTGCTAACAAGGTAAGATCTCTGAGTATCTAAGAATATAAGCTCCTCCTTTACTACTGAATCTCGTGTCCAAAACACAGTGTGGTTCATGATAACTGCTCAGTAAATATCTGGTTGAGATCAGAGACCCAAGATGACTTTTCCTAGTGTCTTTCAATTTAAATTGTAATGTATACTAAGAACACTAAAGTTAGATATCAACTGATCACGAAATGAATTCTACTATAATTATTTAAGTTTCACAGCATCATGTGACTAAAACTAATTTATTATATGTAATTCACATTATACAATTAGAAATGTTTTTTCCAGTTCTAAAACATCACAATTTTCATCATTTTATCTTGAAAAATTCCCTATGACAGGCAAAACACTCACAATCTTGTTTTAAAAGGCATATTCATTATTCAAAATGTATACTTTTTAAAGTGGTAAATGTCTCTCCCACAGAAAACATTTTGAAAAAAGCTAACCCAACATTTCCTTTCTGCTTTTCCCCTGAACTCCACAGTTTATTCTATATATCCAGTGGAGCTAGGCCATATCAGATCCAATAAAGGCAACAATGAAAAAGATGCTGCTAAGTTATCAGGTTCTATGTATGCTATGATTGCAGCCATTTAAAATATCTCTCATTTTTGCTAGAATGCCACAAAATCAGAAACCGAGATTCTATCTCTATCATTGAGCAAAAGTAGTCTTATAAAAAACTATAGCTTGGACATAGCAAACAAAAAAAAATAATAAAAGAAAAATTTAAACCTGAAGGCAACCTTAAGTAATCTAAAAATGCATATTAAGACTATACCTGAAAAGTAGAAAAGGAATCAGACAAGATGCCTAATGCTCCAACTTTTCACCAGAGGGAAGGCACAGAATCTGAATGGAACAATAATAATGTAACTACCTTGAAGAACTGAAGACCTTGTTCAAAGTAAACACAATAGCTGGTGTAATAAAAAGATACAAATAATCAATATCAAGAATTAGGTAGATATTACCACTATCAATTCTTTAAATCATAAATGGTAAAAATACAAAAATGTCGTGGCAAAAAAAAAAACCAGATTCCATGTAAGAAACGAACTACCAAAACTCACTTAAACAATGGAAATTTAAACTATCTGTTCAGAAATTTATCTGTAGCTTAAAACTCTTAAACAGATAAAAGCACAAGCTCAGGTGGATTTAAGAGTGACATATTCTAAATATTTGGGAACAACATAATAAAAAAATTCTATAAAAGAAAAACTCTTCCAGGACTACTTTTCAATACACTATACAGTGTTGTTCTTACCCTTGCTTCATAGACTAACAAAGGCATTTTAAAAAAAACGGGCTGGAGAGATGGTTCAGTACTTAGAGGACCCTCAGTTTGGTTTCCAGTAACCACATCAGATGGCTCACAAATGCCTGTTACTCCAGATCCAGAGAACCCAATAAATACTTTCTTCTGGCTTCCAAGAGCACTTGCACTCATTTGAACATATACCCACACAGACATACAAACATAGACACAACTTAAGTTTTTTTTAAATTCCAGACAAATAGTCTTCATGAATATAAATATTCTAAAGGCTTTACTAAATAAAGCCACAAAACATAAAATGTATCCATCAAGAAAGGTAGGATTTATGCCAAGAGTACAGGTTGATTTATTGTACTTGAAAACCCATAATCACCATTTTAACAAATTAAAATGTAAAATAGCATGAAAAATTTGTGATCAACAAACATAAAAAGCATTTGAGGACGAGAGAAGCAGCTCAGCATTTCACACTGCTTACTGTTCCTCCAGAAAGATGTAAACTCAGTTCCCAGTATCAAACCAGGTGACCCACAACTGCCTATTATCCAAGTACCAAGTGAATCTAAAACCATCTTCTGCCCTCCATGACACACGTATGTATGTGTGCATAAACACACACACTACAATTTAAAATATTAAAGCCATTTGAAAAAATCCAATAACCATTTTTTATTTAAAATTTTTAAAAAGTTATTTTCAGAAAGGAATTTTCTCAACTTAAAAAAATATTTAAGCTGCTGGGGGAGGGTGGCACATGTCTGTAATCCCAATATTCAGAAGTCTGAGGTAGGACTGTAAATTTAAGGTTAGTCAAAATCTGCTCAAAACGTGAGGTGGGAAGTTATCTAACAAAAGCTTGCAATCAGCTGCTTAATTAATGCCAAAAGGCTGAATGTTTTCTCTCTAGCTTCAAGAACAAGTCAAGTCTTTCCATTCTCTCATTTCTATGCAGCATGATGGTTGAACATCATGTACTGACAATCTTATAAATACAAACAGTAGAAAGGAAAAAGAAAAGAACATAATGAGGACATGGAGAAATAACTCAGTTGGTAAAATACATGTTATAAAAGGATGAGAAACTGAGTTCAATCCCTAGAACCCAAGAACAAGGCCCAGCATGGTGGTACATGTTTGTGACCCCAATGAAGCAGAGACCGATTTCAGGGACTCAACATCCAGCCAGCCAAACCCAAATGTGAGCCATGAGTCCTAATGAGAGATTCTGCCTCAAAAACAGAGTGGAAAACTGTTAAAGAACACCCCTATCTACCCACAACCACACTAACAAGAAACAAAACAATGAAATTAAGGGTTACTTTTTGGAATAGCTAAAATAAACAAAAAAAAGCCCTTTAGCTAAATAGTAAAAGGGGAAAACCACAAATTTTCATTTTAGGATACTATATCTGATAATACAAAATTATAAAGAGTGCATAGGAAAATACTGGAAGAATCCAAATTCCAACAAATAGAATAACAAAGAAGAAATGTAACATATCTTAGAAACATTCTTACTACAACTGAATCATGAAAAAATAGAAAACAATAAGACTGAACCAATAACCAAAGTCTTCCAACAATACAAATCTAAGGACCTAATAGTTACACTGATAAAATTCTACCAAACATTTAAAGAAAAACTGACTCAAATCAAGGGTATGGCTCAGTGGTAGACTGCATGCCTAAAATACACAATGTTTTATGGTTAGTTTCTACCACCTAAAAAAATTTCAAAATTATCTAAATACCAAAGATCTGAAAATTAAAACTGCAGAGCAGTTCTCTTGATGAACAGGAGTAACAGAAACCTTCAACAAAATATTAACAAAATAATCCTAGTGGCACATTAAAAGTAACATACATTATGATCAAGAAGACTACAATAGGGCTGGAGAGATGTGGCTCAGGGAATAAGAGCACTGGCTGCTCTTCTAGAGGACCTGGGTTTGATTCAAAGTGTCCACATAGTTCATAAATTTATGTAACTCTACTACCAGGGGATCCAATGGCTTCATCTAGCCTTCCTGTGCACAAGGCCTGCACAGAGTGCACAGACATACATGAAAGAAAAATACATATTATATATAATATATAAAATAAAATAATAAAAATATTTAGAAAAATACAATAACCAAACACATTCATTTTGACAAGTTGATAAAATGCTGGTGAAAGAAAAAATGATGTCAATTATTGGGTGGTGGTGGGGCACGTCTTTAATCCCAGGCAGAAGCAGGCAGATCTCTGTGAGTTCAAGGCCAACCTGGTTTACAAGCTAGTTCCAGGACAGGCTCCAAAGTTATAAAGAGAAACCCTTTCTAAAAAAAAAAAAACCCAAGAAGAAGAAGAAGAAGAAGAAGAAGAAGAAGAAGAAGAAGAAGAAGAAGAAGAAGAAGAAGAAGAAGAAGAAGAAAAGAAAAAAGACAATAATTAGAACTGTCAAAATTAGTAGGGTCTGGTTGGGTGGTGGAGGCACATGCCTTTAAAATCAGTACTTGGGAGGCAGAGGCAGGTGGATCTCTGTGAGTTTGTGGACAGTCTGGTCTACACAGTGAGTTTCAGGATAGTCAGAGCTACCAAGAGAAACCCTCTATGGGGAAAAAATTAGTATGGTCTGGAGAAAGACTTTGAAGCAATAATTTCTGGATTCAAATCCTGGAGCCACTATTACTAGTGTGTGATTTTGGATATGTTATATAGCCTCAGTTTCTTCATCACAAATTGGGTATGGCATTATCCATTTACCAGGTATGTTCCTCAGAAGCTAAATAATATGCAACCTACAAAACAGTGCTCAACACATAGTTAATAGCTGTGCCCCTGTGAGCTATTATATCATTAATCACAGCTCTAGCTTTTCTCCTTCATGCAAAGACACTACCTGTTTCCCCACCTGATAAATGTGAAGGTTTAATGACACTACCTAAAAAGTCAGGAGCAGTTCTATTTTTATAAAACTATGAAAATTATATAATTAGGAAAAACAACAAAAAGTACAAAGCTAACATCCTACAAAATTTTAAGATATATATGTGTGTGTGTGTGTGTATACATATATATTTCAGTCTTCAAATCTGTGAGTAGTTTCTATACACTTATATGCTCAAACTCAGTAATATCTATATCTGTTTGTACATATGAATATATACACATATATACAATATAAGTATATATTGTGTTTGATTCTAAAATTGACAAAATGTGTTTCTCCTCCCCACAAAAATTAAAATTCGAATTAAAAACCACAATACTACAGAGCAGCAAAGATGAGAAAAATTCAATTGTCAATTAATGGATGAATAAATAAAATGTGATATATGCATACAATGGAATACTATTCAGCTTTAAAATGGAAAATATCCTATCACAACTACAAGACACTAAGTGAAGCCAGACAGTCACAGAACACAAGCACTGATTCTATTTACATAAGGTATCTAAAGTAGTCAAAATAAGAGTCAGAAGAAAGAATGGGAGTTTGTAAGGACTAGCGCAAGGAACCTGTTATGCAATGGGTAATAAGACTGTTTTAAGATGAAAATATTGAGATGTTTCAAAACATGAATATAATTTGTAATACTACATATGTATCTTATGGCAGACTTTGTTGTATGTTTTTATTATAGTAAAAAGAGTACTTAAAATGAGAAAATAATAGTAATTTAATATTTCGTTCCATTGTCATAAGACGACACAAACAGAATGCTAAATATTAAACCTCTAACAAAAATTTCCTTACCCCCAGAATTCAAGTAGTTTAAAGCACATATAACAAAAAGAATTGTTTAAACTACTTTACTGTGACCAAAATATATCCAGATATTGTCCAAGTGAACAAAATATTTCCTAAACATACAGACAGCATGAAAGGTTAGAAAGATTTTTTTTCCTGGCCAAACTTTGTATTTCACATACTACAACAGATGTCCAATTTAGCTGAATTCAAAGAGAAACAACTGTGTGGAACCTATTAGAAGTGTTAATTTGAAAATACGTCTCAAGAAAGCTTAGAATTCAATAAAATGTATGAAAAAGTATTTGTCTTAACCATCAAATCATAACAGTACTATTTATTAGTGACTGACATAATGATCTCCTCTGAATTATTAATTTCCAAGGATTAAACAAGATTTGCCTGAATTTAAAGAAAAAGCAATTATGGTTTGAAAAAAACAAACAAAACAAAACAGAAAACACAGATCAAGCCTGTCTTAGGTCTAGATCACATTCACTCACAACTTAAAAATCACATTGTTACTGGTTAAGTTTGTTGTTTTTTATATTTAAGTAGTTTCCAGGCACCCAGTTTCTCAATCGTACTACCAGTTGACACAATTCTGAACTGCAAATTTATTAAATGTCATAAGCACCTGAGAAAATAAGAAATAATCACATAAAACAGTGAGAATAAACCAAAGCACTTTTTCTATCAGAAAATGAGGCCCTACATTCTGTCATAATCGTTCTAGGGGAGCTGTTTTGACAGTTATCAACAGCAAATAGAACTCTATCCCCAACCTATATTACAGAAAATTTAAGTACAGTTTTGTAAACTCTAGACTATCCACAGATCTATAACAAGGTTGAAAATAGCACAAACTACTCTCTGTGCTTTCCTATAGTTTACAGGGTGTTTTTCCTTAAGAGTTTTTCAGCTCTTACCTATTTAGGAAAGGAAAAGGGGGGAAAAGCTATACAAACCAGATCCACCCAAAAACAGATAGAGGAGGGAAGAGAAAAAACCTTTAAAATAACTGTGCATGTAATAATTATGTTTTCCTACTTTACCCCCTCCCTTCACTGAGCATTACATTGTCAGCATGAGTCTTTCAGATGACTTTTAAGTGGCAATAAGAGAGTAAGCATTTCTGTTAACTGGGTAAAAGGTAGACAAAAAAATCTGCTCAGACTTTGTGAAAACTATAGATGGAACAGATGAAGTTATTTAAAACAAATGATAAAACCTATTAAGACATATGGACCCAGAAAACATTCTTTATAGATAGTCATTTTCTATGATGATGTAGTACTTTCCAATTACTACAATAGTGTTTGGAGCACTACCAGATTGGTGAAATCCAAGCAGCTCTCCCTCTGGAAGGAAGACTCCTGGGTTTAATTTCATATCAGTCCTGATTCGGGCTCCATCAGATTCTATGGATTTACTCTTTCTTCATTTGTAAAGTGAGAAGGCTGGATTATAAGGTTCTTTTCATATTAAGTGAGTCTACATGCCTAATATTTATTAATCATTTAAAATATCTTTCAATGCTAGGGATGTAACTGATGGTAGAATTCTTACATAGCATATTTCAAGGCCCTGGGTTCAAATCCTATAAATGCAAAACAAACAAATAAACATCATCCATGTCTATTATTTGAATAATTACTTTTGCAGACTCTTGTATTCTGTACTTCAGTACAAGGACAAGAGAAAACACATTCTGCTGTGAACAGCTTCTCTGTTCTTCAAACTTTGAGGTTCTATTAAAATCCTCCTATTGAACTACAAAGCTGTGGGTTTTTATAAAGTTTGAAGATTAAAAGGGGATGCAAAGCCTTCATAAGACACTAGGCTTAGCACACCAGCTCAAAATACATGCACTACAATCCCAGGCCTTGAAAGTATCAGCCTTTACCACAGTGCCTGTATGTATCAGCATCATGATTCCCATGATGCACCTGTGTGCTCCACATTGAGGTTGAAAAAATACTGAAACTCAAAAGGAGTAAAACTAGAATGACTGCAACAGAACAGCCAGAATAAGATTCCATGGGTGTTTTGTCTGCAATTTATTACACCACCTGGTCCACAGATGCTTTCTCTGAAACATATTAACCCTTCTTGCTCACAAATCAGTGATTCTTTGGGTAACTCAGTGTACAGCAAGGATGTCAGCTAACGGCTATGTACTATAGGATGTAGATAGGCTGATCACAACGAAAATGCAGCAAGGCCAGTATTTCACTTCAATTATTAATTACCAAACAACACAACTAAGGACAACCTTTAACATTAAAACCATGGGCTAGAGAATTTTCTTCAAAAACTTTTATTTTTCCAAAGTGACCTCTAATAGTAGGTTTTATAAACAAAAAAATTAAAGGAGGGAAAAGCTATTTCATTTAAAATTTGAGAAGTAAAAATGTGCACATATCAAACATGTAAAATAATAGATACGGTATAAATACATCAGGTTAAAATCCCACTAGGTATCTAAAAATAAACCGTTAAACCTCTTGCTTTCAAGATAATATCAAGTTTTGTGAAAGAATCTCAAAGAATTTCATATATGTCATTAATTCCCATAAACCCTTGACAAGTGTGGCAAAAAGCCAATGCTACAAACATTATAAATGAGAGGCTCAGCACAAACAATTACAAGATATGTCAGAATTAGTCAGCAAAAAAAGAAAAAAAAGGATTAAGTTCTCAATTCAGGCTTCTAGCTTCACTATTATGAGGCTACTTTTTATTAGCCAAAGGGCAAAGATTCACAATTCATCATGACAGAAAAGTCATCTCAACTCAGTGTATTTAAGTTCTTATGGCATGTAAAACAATATGGACTCCACTGCTCCTTCACAGATATTTAGAATACTGATAGTAAACCTAGAGAGTGAGCTGCCTGGCACCCAAAAATCCAAAGTAATAGCTAAGAAGTCTATCCTCAGCCCTGGGTAAAATATAAGGCCATATTCAACAGACAAAGCTTGTGTGTGCTTTTTTTTCATTTGCTTTTGTTTTTTGAGAAAAAGTTTTAGAACTTGCTTTGTAGTCAGGAATGACCTTGAACTCACACAGATCCACCTGTCTCTGTCTCCCAAGTGCTAGGATTAAAAGTGTGTGCCACCATGTCCAGCTTTTGTGCGTGCTTTCTTAAAAACCAGCCTGAGACACATTTTGTTGACAACAATTTTCTACTTTCTTATAGATTTATGAAGAAAAAAACATGCACCCTCATTTCAAATCATTACCTACACACCTCCCACTAAGGAATGATCAGTCTAACATACAAGTTATGCTATAAGATTGAATGAAACTGAGGGATGGACTGATGTCAGGCTGACACACAACAGATGAAAGAAACAGGGAACTGGAGGTAGGCAAGGATTAGTAGCAGCAATCCTTCAAAAGATGCACTGAGGCCTTACTGCATGTTCTGTGTTAATCCTGAATATTCCACTTAGAATCACTGAACCAGTCTAGACTTGGAAGTATATTCAGAGGTCACCCAGTCTAAGGTCTAGTCTATCATACTACTATAATGATCTAAGACTTCTACTTGAATTCTTCCACTAGAGCAACTCTACTTCTGAGTTGGGCTAATTGGTGGAAAGTCTCTTATTGTCAGTTCTTGTGGGTTAAACACATCTCTGCTTTCTAGAGCTACACAATAGAAATATCAGTGCTGTCTTTAAAGGACAGTTCTAATACTATAAAGCAAATGAGAGGCTTGCTCATTACACTTCATTGGCAGTATGAGCTCATTCTACCTACCTCCAAAGTCTATGAGTCATTCATTCATTCAAGAAGTGTGCATTATTTTCCATCTAAGAGAAAAATTAGCAACTTCTACTGATCACTTACTAAGGATTACATTTACAGTATTTCTTCTCAGTGCTTCACATTTAATAACTTAATCTCCCCCCCCCCGCAAGAAACACAATGCTTGTATTCTGTTAATTCCCATTTTATTACCAAGGATATTAGTACAGAATAATTAAGTAACTTTGTCTAAGTCTATATAATAATAAACAACAGTATGACCTCCAAAGGAATGTTCTTATATTCAAAGAATCCAGTCTGATAGGAAAGAACTAGTACCTATCACTCTCTTATTTTGTGGCACAGGTGTTTGTTTATAATCAAAATTTCTACAACAGTATCCTTCAGGACAGGGTCAAAATTTGCCAAAAAACCATAATATAGGTGTCCCCCTCACTTAATAGTTGTTTAATAAATTTTTCAGGGCATAGTTGCTGTGTAAACTAGAGGTCTCCAATTATAACTGCATTCAGTGCACACTGATTTAGCCAAATCTAAAGACACCATGAGAAACTCAGATCATTTAACAAAAATCAAATCATATGATCTATTTACTCAATCTATCAAAGGTAGAAAACCAAAATTGGCTGATCCTGTTTTTCTTGTTTGTCTTAGAAGTAACAGTTAATTATGGTGATTGTAACAGCAAAGTTACATATTTTTGAGGAGACTGTAAATCCAATGTCAAGCAATTTTAAAGAATATTTTAAGACCTCACATGCTTTAACTAGAAATGGCACTTTTGAAAGTTCACCCAAAGGAAATCATCACTAATGCAAACCAAGATTCATGTTTAAGTTGCTAATTGTTGCTCTAGAATAATGTTCTTGTACATTGTAAAGATTTGTCACTCATACTGGTCTAATAAAATGCCAACTGGCCAGTAGCCATGCAGGAAGTAGAGGCCAGGTGACCAGAGTAAAAGATTCTGGGAAAAGGAAAGGCAGAGATGCAGTTGCCAGCCAGATGCAGAGGAAGCAAGATGAGAATGCCTTACTGAGAAAAGGTACCAAGCCACATAGCTAAAGTATAGATAAGAATTATGGGTTAGGCCAGGCAGTGGTGGTGCACACCTTTAATCTCAGCATTCAGGAGGCAGAGGCAAGTGGATCTCTGTAAATTTGAGGCCAGCATGGTCTGCAGAACGAGTTTCAGGGCAGGCTCCAAAGATAAACAGAGAAACCATGTCTCAAAAAAAAGAAAGAAAGAAAGAAAGAAAGAAAGAAAGAAAGAAAGAAAGAAAGAAAGAAAGAAAGAAAAGAAAAATGAACATGGATTGCTTTAAATTGTAAGAGCTAGTTAGTAATAAGCCTGAGCAACGGGCCAAATGGTTTATAATTAATATAAGCCTTTTTGTGTTTATTTGGGAATAAATGGCTATCGGACCATCTACAAATTGTGGTGCTATTTATATTATAAAAACTACAAACAAAAATGTCTTCAAACAGGCTTATGAATAAATTATGTCTCCTACCTAATAAAATCATGTTAAAAATTGTTTTTAAAAAATTATTAATTATAAAGCAATATAACTTGTACAGCCACTTTGGAAATCAGTAGAGCAGTGTCTCAGAAAACTGGGAATCAATCTACCTCAAGACTCTGCTATACCAATCTTGGACAGATACCCAAAGGATGTTCAATCATGCCAAAAGGACACTTACTCAACTATGTTCATAGCAGCATTATTTGTCATAGCCAGAACCTGGAAACAACCAAGATGCCCCTCAACTGAAGAACAGATAAAGAAAATGTGGTATACTTATACAATGGAGTATTATTCAGCTGTAAAGAAAAATGACAACATGAAATTTGCAGGAATGGATGGCACTAGAAAAACTTCCTGAGTTGATGTGGGAATTCCCCTCTGTATGCTGTGAATACCATTGGTTAATAAAAAAAACTGTCTTAGGCCTGTGATAGGATAGAGTAGAACTAGGTGGGGAAAACTAAACTGGACGCTGGAAGAAAGGAGGCAGAGTCAAAGAGAAGCTATGGAGTTGCCACTAAATACAGACATGCTGGAACTTTGCAGATAGCAAGCCTCGTGGTAAAATATAAAATAAAGTAAATGGGTTAAATTAAGATGTAAAAGCTACCCAGTAAGAAGTTAGAGCTAATAGGCCAAGCAGTGACTTAACTAATTCAATTTCTGTGTAGTTTTTTGGGGAGTCTGGACAGCAGGAAAACTAACAAGCAGCCTCCTACTACACTGAGTGAGGTAATCCAGACCCAGAAACACAAACGTGGTATGTACTCGCTCATAGGTGGATACTAGATGTAAAGCAACGGATAACCAGGCTATAATCTACAGCCCCAGAGAAGCTAGGTACCAAGTAGGACCCTAAGAGGGACGTATGAATTGTCCTAGGAAGGGGAAATAGATGAGATCTCCTGGGTAAACTGGGGGTGGGAATGAAGGGGAGGGGATGAGCATTGGTTGAGTAGGGAGAGGGATGGAGAGGGAGAGCATTGAAAGAGTTATCTTGATAGAGGTAGTCATTATAGGGTGAGGGAGGAATCTGGTACAAGGGAAATTCTCAGGAACCCACAAGAATGACCCCAGCTAAGATTCCTAGCAATAGTGGAGAAGGTGCTTGAACTAGGCCTCTTCTGTAATCAGATTGGTGACTCCCCTAATTGTCTTCTCAGAGTCTTCATCCAGTAGCAGATGGAAGCAGATGCAAAAATTCACAGAAAAGCACAGGGCTGAGCTGAAGTTCAGTCAAAGAGGGTATTATATGGGGTGTGGGTAGGGGGGTCAAGTTTAAGACAGGGAAACCCAGAGACAGCTGACCCAAGCTAGCGGGAGCCCAGAGACTCTAAACTGACAGCTGGGGAGCCTGCATGGGACCAAACTAGGCCCTCTGCTGCTAGGTGACAGTTGTGTGGCTTGGTCTGTTTGTGCCCTGGCAGTGGGAACAGGATCAATCCCTGGTACATGAGCTAGCCTTTGAAGCCCATTTCCTACGGTAGGATGCCTTACTCAGCCCTGATACAGGGTAGAAGGACTTGATCCTGCCTCAACTTGATGTGCCAGGCTTTGGTTGACTCCCCATCTACTCCTAGGATGGATGGGGGTGGAATAGAAAGGAGGTCCGGGGAGCAGTAAGAAGGGAGGGAGGGGGAACTGAAGTTAGTATGTAAAATGAATAAAAACTTTAAAATAAAAAATAAAATTAACAGCACTCGGGAGGCAGAGGCAGGCGGATCTCTGTGAGTTCGAGGCCAGCCTGGTCTACAAGAGCTAGTTCCAGGACAGGAACCAAAAGCTACGGAGAAACCCTGTCTCGAAAACTCAAAAAAAAATTAAAAATTTCTAATTATAAGGAATTGCTTGGTTTAATTTAAATAGCCAGAAATTCTACAAACATGAACTATATTCTACATAGATTCTGGTTGAAAAAATATTCTGGTGAACATACATATGTGCGCATATATGCAAACATAGGAAAAATAAGCAAAAATTAAATTTTAGATCATGGGTAACTTTTATTTTCCTTTATTTTTTTCTGTATTTTCTAGCCGTTTCACAATGAACATGTAATAATCCTATGGAGATAACAAGTGGAAACTATGGTGATGAATCATAGGAAGCTGCTAATATTCAACTGTTTTGGATTTTTAAAACATACAGTTTCATGGAATCCAAACTAATATTAAACTTAAACAGTTCAAAAAAATTAACAACACTGGTTTTGGTTTAGGTAAAGTAATATTAATCCTTGGTGATTACTGTAAAATGCCACAAAACAATTGAGAATTGTATTGTATAACTCACTAGTTGCATTTTTCTATTATTTGCCTTTAAGAAAACAGAATCAACATTCTCTATATTCACTCTTCCAGAAGCAAACCCTAAAATTTTAATATGGTTATATAATTGGTATCTCAAATTACAAATTATGGTTGACCCTGCTATTTCTGTCCTGGGAAAAGACAGAAACTGAAACGTCTGTTACCTTTTATTGTACAAGGTGCTAAAGAATCCCATCTTTAGGTCAAACACAATGTCTGAGTGCTGTTTAGTCCTGTTTACTAGGAAACTGACACTGTGAAACACCCTAACTGAGTTTCGCTTCTTGTCGTCCCGATCTGAATGTGATCAAAAAGATCTGAAATTATTCTGTTAAGTGAAGTGGGTTTTTTTTATTTTTTTTTTTTTCGAGACAGGGTTTCTCGTAGATTTTTTGGTTCCTGTCCAGGAACTAGCTCTTGTAGACCAGGTTGGCCTTGAACTCACAGAGATCCGCCTGCCTCTGCCTCCCGAGTGCTGGGACTAAAGGCGTGCGCCACCACCACCCAGCCATGAAGTGGGTTTTAAGTATGGCAAAGCCCAGAACATTTGCTATGCAGAATTCCTTAGAGATTACCTATATCTGTTTCATAATCCTATTTTTCTTCATAGATTCTATATCAAAGATAAGGCACCACATTAGGAACCACAACTGTCTTGAACATTCTAGTATAAGATGTAATACCTATAAAGTTGATTATTGTCCTCTCCAGATCTGTGAAGAATTTTGATGGGATCTTGATGGGGATTTCATTGAATCTATAAATTGCCTTTGGTAGAATTGCCATTTTTACTATGTTGATCCTCCCAATCCAAGAGCAAGGGATGTCCATCCATTTTTTGGTATCCTCCTCAATTTCTTTCTTCAATGCCTTAAAGTTCTTGTCAAATAGATCTTTCACTTCCTTGGTTAGATTTACCCCAAGATATTTTATGCTGTTTGTGGCTATCGTGAATGGAGAAGCTTCTCTGATTTCCCTCTCTGCTTCCATATCCTTTGTGTATAAGAGGGCGACTGATTTTTTGGAGTTGATCTTGTATCCTGCCACATTACTAAAGCTGTTTATCAGCTGTAAAAGTTCTTTGGTGGAGTTTTGGGGGTCGCTTATGTACACTATCATATCATCTGCGAATAACGAAAGTTTAACTTCTTCCTTTCCAATTCGAATCCCCTTGATCCCATTATGTTGTCTTATTGCTATTGCTAGAACTTCCAGCACTATATTGAAGAGGTATGGCGAAAGTGGACAGCCTTGTCGTGTTCCTGAGTTAAGCGGGATGGCTTTGAGTTTCTCTCCGTTTAATTTGATGTTAGCTGTCGGCTTGCTGTATATAGCTTTTATTATATTTAGGTATGACCCTTGTATCCCTAATCTCTCCAAGACTTTTAACATAAATGGATGTTGAATTTTGTCAAATGCTTTTTCAGCATCTAATGAAATGATCATATGGTTTTTTTCTTTCAGTTTATTTATATGCTGGATTACATTGATAGATTTTCGTATGTTGAACCAGCCCTGCATCTCAGGAATGAAGCCTACTTGATCATAATGTATAATTTCTCGGATGGGTTCTTGGATTCGGTTTGCCAGTATTTTGTTGAGGATTTTTGCGTCGATATTCATGAGTGAGATCTGCCTGTAATTCTCTTTCCTGGTTGAGTCTTTGTGTGGTTTTGGTAACAGAGTAACTGTAGCTTCATAAAAGGAATTTGGTAATGACCCTTCTGTTTCTATATTGTGGAATACATTGAGGACTCTATTACAGAGCTACAGTAATGAAAACAGGGTGGTACTGGCATAAAAACAGAGAAGTCGACCAATGGAATCGTATAGAAGACCCGGATTTTATCCCACAAACCTATGAACACCTCATTTTCGATAAAGGAGCTAAAAGTATACAATGGAAGAAAGAAAGCATCTTCAACAAATGGTGCTGGCACAACTGGATGTCAACCTGTAGAAGAATGAAAATAGACCCATATCTATCACCGTGCACAAAACTCAAGTCCAAGTGGATTAAAGACCTCAATATCAGCCCGAAAACACTGAACCTGATAGAAGAGAAAGTGGGAAATACCCTACAACAGATGGGCACAGGTGATCGCTTCTTAGGTATAACCCCAGAAGCACAGACATTAAGGGCAACATTGAATAAATGGGACCTACTAAAACTGAGAAGCTTCTGTAAAGCAAAGGACACTGTCACTAAGACACAAAGGCAACCTACTGACTGGGAGAAGATCTTCACCAACCCCACAACAGACAAAGGTCTGATCTCCAAAATATATAGAGAACTCAAGAAACTAGACTTTAAAAGGCTAATTAACCCAATTAAAAAATGGGGCACTGAACTGAACAGAGAATTCTCAACAGAAGAAGTTCAAATGGCCAAAAGACACTTAAGGTCGTGCTCAATCTCCTTAGCAATCAGGGAAATGCAAATCAAAACAACTTTGAGATATCATCTTACACCTGTCAGAATGGCTAAAGTCAAAAACACCAAGGATAGCCTTTGCTGGAGAGGCTGTGGAGGAAGGGGTACACTCATCCATTGCTGGTGGGAATGCACTCTTGTGCAACCACTGTGGAAGTCAGTGTTTCGGTTTCTCAGGAAATTCGGGATCAACCTACCCCTCGACCCAGCAATACCACTCTTGGGAATTTACCCAAGAGATGCTCTATCATATGTCAAAAGCATTTGTTCAACTATGTTCATATCAGTATTATTTGTAATAGCCAGAACCTGGAAACAACCTAGATGCCCTTCAATGGAAGAATGGATGAAGAAAGTATGGAATATATACACATTAGAGTACTACGCTGCGGTAAAAAACAATGACTTCTCGAATTTTGCATGCAAATGGATGGAAATAGAAAACACTATCCTGAGTGAGGTATCCCAGACCCAAAAAGATGAACATGGGATGTACTCACTCATAATTGGTTTCTAGCCATAAATAGGGGTCACGGAGTCTACAATAGGCGAATCTAAAGAAGCTAAGTAAGAAGGTGAACCCAAGGAAAAACATATAGTTATCCTCTTGGATAAGGGAAGTAGACAAAATTGCCGGGGAGAAAAGTGGGATGTTGGGGGTGGGGTGGGATGGGGGTAAGGGGAGGTGGGGAGAGAAAAGGTAGAAGGAAAGGAGGGGGGACTTGGGGAAACAGGAGGATCGGGATAAAGGAAGGTTGGATAGGGGAGCACGGAACCCCATTTCTTAGTTAAAGGACCCACTTTAGGATGGGCAGGAGACTTGACCCTAGAGGGGCTCCCAGGTGCCCAAGCTGAGGCCCCCAGTTAGTTCCTTGGGCAGCTGAGGATAGGGAACCTGAAATGACCCTATCCTAGAGCAATACTGACGAATATCATGCATATCATCCTAGAACTTTCATCTGGCGATGGATGGAGATAGAGACAGAGACCCACACTGGAACACTAGATAGAGCTCCCAAGGTCCCAAGGAGGAGCAGAAGGAGGGAGAACATGAGCAAAGAAGTCGGGACCACGAGGGGTGCACCCACCCACTGAGACAGCGGAGCTGATCTACTGGGAGCTCACCAAGGCCAGCTGGACTGTTACCAAAAAAAGCATGGGATAAAACTGGACTCTCTGAACATGACGAACAATGAGGGCTGATGAGACGCCAAGGACAATGGCACGCGGTTTTGATCCAACGCAATGTACTGGCTTGGTGGGAGCCTAGCCAGTTTGGATGTTCACCTTCCTAGATATGGACGGAGGGGGGAGGACCTAGGTCTTACCACAGGGCAGGGAACCCTGACTGCTCTTTGGACTGGAGAGGGAGGGGGAGAAAAGTGGGGGGAAAGGGAGAGGGGTGGGAGGAGGGGGAGAAGAATGGGAAGAGGGCGAGGGAAATGGGAGGCTGGGAGGAGGTGGAAATTTGTTTTTTTTTTCTTTCTTTTCTTTATTCTCCTTTTATCAATAAAAAAAAGAAAAAAAAGATGTAATACCTATGAGAGGAAAATGAAATTTGTAAAAGAATACTTCGTTACTTGAAATATTTTCACCTACCTTGGACTCTGATGTCCATTTGACAATCTAGTTATAGTTATGCCTCTTTTCATTATCACTGGGAGGAGATGGCAGTCTTTTATTTAAAAAAAGAAAAGAAAAAGGAAAAAAAGAAAGAAATTAGTTCCCTTGCAGTCTTTTCCCAAAGGATTGATAGGAGTTTCTGGCAGGAAGATTTCAAATTCTGTTGCCCCATAGCAAAAGACTTTTGGGCAGGAGGCTTCTCAACCTGTCGGTCATGACCCATAGATGGTTGAAAGTCTTTTGCAGTGGCCGCCTAAGACCATCGGAAAACAGATATTTGCACTATGATTAATAATAGTAGCAAAATTACAGTTATGAAGTAGCATACGGTTGGGGGTCACAACAACATGAGGAGTTGTATTAAAGGGTCACAGGAAGGTTGAGAAACACTGCTTTTGAGTGTCAATCATATAAAGAGAACTCTGCAATGTGAATGATTAGTAATCAGATAGCTCCTGAGTAAATGACTGGGGTCAAATTAGGACTTACTCTACTCTTCTTAGTGGAAGGAGGGGCAAAAGAGAGGTATAGCTTGACTTTTAAAGTAAGAAAATAAAAAGTCATAGCTATAGAAACAAGATTTTTTTTCCCTTACCAAAACCCTAAACAAACAAACTACTGTTGTGAATTTAGATTACTAGCTAGAAAAACAGGTCCCCAAACTGTATTCCTAGCTCATGACTCCTCTCAAATTTCACCTGCAATGACACCATCTCAATCTTCTCTGAAAAAAAAACTGGCAATAACCTAAGAATTAATAGAAATAAAAGTGAGAAGTATTCTATGGACATGTGCATCATTCTGTAGTTCCCGGTAGTGTTTGTCTTTCTCCTTTTCTTTAAATATACTATATCTACACACTATGGAGAGTGTTCACAGGTCAGTACCTTTACTCCCCCCACGACCTCTACTCCTAATGCAGTCTTCAACCAGGGTCTATAGTCCTACTTTTGTATTCTCAGAACTCAATAGTAAATCTAGCATAGGCAAGCCATGGAACTGAAGTGAACATGGCCCTTAAAATCTTCAATTTTAACAAAAAGTTCTCTATTGAAATATAGTTAACAAAAAAATCTGATCCAGCCTTTTGGTAACTGTATCAACCAGTAGTTATCAAGTTATCATCAATACAAATATTTTTGTCTATGTTTCCTGTATTTCAGAAGAGTGGTACAGATTGTGAGAGGTCGTGTTCATTTTAGCTACTCAAAATAAAGAGACCTTGGCAATTTACTTAATCCCTTTGAGGCTTTATCCTTATTTGTAAAAAGGGATAATATCCTCTACCACAGGGTTGCAGGGGATTAAATGAAATTGAGTAAGTTCTCTATGTGGATAGCAAGTGGGCTCCCAGCCAGAAGCTTCCTGGCATCTACTTCATCCAACCAGGCTGTCTTTTTTTTTTTTTTTTTTGGTTTTTCGAGACAGGGTTTACCAATGCCTGATTGCTCTTGTATGTTTCCAGCTCTTCCACAGATCACACCAGTGCACTTCAACTTACATATAATCAAAAACTCAACTTTCACCTCCTTCACATCTCCTTCCCTTCTCACTTCAAATCTTGTCATAAGCTACCAATGCAAGAGGATTGCAACTTTGGCTCTTGAGAGATCCAAAGGTCCTGCATTTAGTTCTAACATGACTGCTTAAAAAATATGAGATGAATTGGAAGAAGGTCAAGCTCCTGGTTTTACATTTAGGACTCAGGTGTAAGCAAATTCAGAAAGCAAGAACACTTGTTCCTGGAAGGAAGCTTTATACTTCCCATTGAAGGAGTATTGAGACAATCACAGGCAGAACAGTGAAAACCTGAAAGTGGAAAGATTAACATGAACTGGGAGAACAAAAATTAACCCAGCCAAGCAAGTCTAGTACCAGAACATTTTCACTTAGCCCCCCCAACCCCCATAAAACTAATTAGTTCCAAGAAAATATGTCACTTGACATGATTAAGAATGAGAAAAGCTAGGCATGAATCTTACACAAAGTAAAGAAACAGTAACAGAAAAGAAAAAGTCTATAAATCCTACCAAATTTAAAAAAGCATGGGATCAAATCAGTCTCTCTGAATGTGGCAGACAAGGAGGGCTGACTGAGAAGCCAAGGACAATGGCACTGGGTTTTGATCCTACTGCATTCACTGGCTTTGCGGGAGACTAGTCTGTTTGGATGCTCACCTTCCTAGACCTGGATGGAGTGGGGAAGACCTTGGACTTCCCACAGGGCAGGGAACCCTGACTGCTCTTTGGACTGGAGAGGGAGGAGGAGGGGAGTGGGGGGAGGGGAGGGGGAACAGGGAGGGGAGTGGGGGGAGAAGGAGGGAAATGGGAGGTGGCAGAAATTTTCCATAATAAAAAAAAAAGAATATCTTTTTTTTTTTTTTGGTTTTTCAAGACAGGGTTTCTCTGTGGTTTTGGAGCCTGTCCTGGAACTAGCTCGATTCAAGGCTAGAATTTATGTATTTTTCATGACACTTCTGATAATGTAAATGAAAGTACTTCATTATTTCTTTGTTTTTTCTTTTTTCTTTCAAAATACCTTCTACTATATCAGTGATCACATGACTGTAGCTGTAAGTCATTACAAAACGGACCCCATACACTGTTTCTTTTGCCATTTTCAATACATTCTGGCAACATTCCTCCATATTCAATACATCTTTTCTAATAAAAAAGGCATATAATTAATCTAAAAAAACTAATTAGAAAAAACCTGGAACTCTACTATGTAGAACATTAAGAAAAATTAGAATGGCAAAGATAGGATGGCAACAGGCCCTATTAACAAGAAAGAGTATGACTTGGTAGCTTTAACACATTAAGAGGTCAAAGATAGGACAGAGGGATAGATGACAGAGATAGAAACAAATTATCACACAGGTACACTTTATTACACTGCAGTAAAAGAATAAAGCACTATTTCCGGGCAACAAACACTTTAGGAGCTTAATATTCACTGTGTAGAATCCTTAAAAGTCAGTGAGTGTCTTGAAATTTCACCACACAAACTTGCGTCACCACGCTCTTTTGTGTCAGACTGTTTAATTATCTTCAAGACTTAGCATAATTGGAGCCTCAGTCTAAAAATAGGCAATTTTTTTCCTTTGCAATCTGATTGGTAAATAAAAGTTAGGGGAGTTTTTATCTCCTTCATTTGTTTTAAACAACTCCTCTTGCTTCTGCTCATCAAGCAAAGATTACATGAATAAATTTTCTGGATACATTTGTTTATTCTGCTTAAGGCAAACAAACTGTGACCTTCACCATTATATTAGCTAAAGCACGCCACAAACAAGCTACAAAAACAAATGTTCCTGAAGCCTTCAAGATTTCAGGTGTCAACATCAATGATGGCATTTAATCCCTGAAGACATAATGTGACAGAAGGAAGCATTCCTCCACTTCCCTCATCTTTTCACCCTTGTATCCTTTTCCAATCTTTGTTCCTGTAAGAATTCCATTTCAAGGCCTCATTAATTATAATCCTTCAGTTTTCCTTATAACTGGCATCAAAGGAAATAAAAACAATCAATCTCGGGGGGGGAGGATCTATAAAGTAATAGTAAATACTAACTGATCGAGGATGACACATGCTAATACAACCCACACCCTTTTAAAAAACAACAACAAAAATGGCTGCCAGCACTGTGAATACATGACACTATTTCTTCCCACATTCTAACACCTCTGACATAGATAAACTCTAAGAAAACACAACCAATAAAGCATGGCAGTTAAGAATGAACCAACTGCCTGGGCAGTGGTGGCACATGCATTTAATCCCAGCACTTGGAAGGCAGAGGCAGGTAGATTTCTGTAAACTCTAGGTCAGCCTGGTCTAGTGAGTTCCAGGATAGCCAAGGCAGCACAGAGAAATGCTGTCTCAAATAAATTAAACCATAGTTCCATTATTCACTAGCCCTGGGACTTTGGACAAAACACCTACACTTTCAGGTTTCCTCCTCTTTAAAATGGTGTTAGGGCCAGAGAGATAACTCAGCAGGTAAAATCACATGCTGTGGAAACTTGATGGCCTGAGTTTGATCCCTGGAAGCCATGGTAGACCTCTACAAGCGCACCATGGCACATGGGTTCTATGTGTGTGTCTCTCTCTCAATAATAAAATAATTAAAAATAAAAAATAAAAGAGTTAATAGCACAAAGCCCCAATTAAATGGTATCATAATCAAATCCAGATATAACACAATTAAGAACTGGTTTCTATCATTAGGATCAGGAGAAAGCTTTCATGAAAGGGGCAGGTAAAAACATCCTATACCCATACAGATTTTCTCAGTTCAGTGCAATTCACTTAATAAGTGAAACTTTTCCTCCACCTCCACAAGCTTCAGTGAATAGAAACCACATTTTTTAAATAAAAAAAACCTACTTTTCATCAATCTCACAATGAAATGACTTCTACATTTTGTACAAATAGAGAAGGGATTCCGGACTCAGTTTATTTATTTTAGTAGTGTTTTATTGTTAGTGTAAAACACTTAAAATGGTATCAGATAAAGATCAAATGCTAAAGTTATTTCAGTTATTATTATTCTTAATTTAACTATTAAAATACTATTATAAATGGAGGGGGAGACCGGATCTTAATTCTATTTTTGAGTTTATCATAACTGCCACCAAATATAAGTCAAGGGCCACATTGAGGTGAGGGGGAGAACTACTACATTCCAAAAATAAAAAAGAACAATCAAGGAAGCAATAGCATAATACCTGATTATTACTCTATTTTTTACCTGCTAATACCACCTCCACATAACTACAGTAGTTCAAATTAGTAACTAATAAATGGCTTACACACTTCTCAAAGAATAAATGACATATCATGTGCTAGCAAAGATGACCAAAGTATGATTACAACAACAACATTAATTTGAAGAAGTTCCCCACTACTACTCTTTGGTTGGCACATGTAAATTCAAACAGACAAACATGAAGACAGTGATAGTCAAGTATGATGGCATATACCCAGTATTTGAGAGGTTGAAGCAAGAAGATCATGACTTTGGGGAAACCTGGGCTACTTAGCGAGATCTATAATAGAAAAAAATAACAGCCAAAAGCTTCAAAGAAGACCCAGAAAGCAAAGAATCTCTATCAATAATCTCTATTAAGTGAGAATTTTAAAATACTAATTGATTTAAGCAGCCTTGTCTCAAAGATCAGATGACTTTCCTCTATGTCTAGTTGACACTCTATGCCTACCAAAAGTAAAAGCCAAAAACTAGGTGGCATTTACACATTAAATCATCCACCTCTAAAGTTCTATAATATACAGTAATGCTGCTATAGGTATGGAAAGAGACCATAATTAATCAACTCAGCTCCTTTAATAAGCACAGTTAGTTCCTGTCATCCTTTGATCCATAGTCCAAGTTATAAAAGAGCCTAATAAAAAAATCATTTTTCTTCAGCTCCTTTTCATGAAGATTGATGTGGGAGTACCCAGCTGACTGGGTGCTACCACCTTTGAATGGTCCTGGGCTGTCTAAGAAAGCAAGCTAAGCAAGACATGAGGAAGCAAGCCATTAAAGCAGTCAGTACTCCTCCATAGTCTCTCAAATTGTTCCTGCCTCTAGGTTCCTGATCTGTCTTCCCTCTTAACAGACAACAATTATAAGCTGAAATAAACCCTTTCTTCCCTAAACTGTTTTTGGTCATGGTGTTTTATCATAGTAATAGAACCCTAAGGCATTAACTCATTTAATTCTTCAACAACCCCAATGGGTATTAAGTTACCCTTATTAAAAATGGAAGTTGAGGCTCAGAGAGGTTAAATAGTTCATCAGTAGTTCTAAACCAACCCAGGAAGAAGCAGAGCCTGGACAGAGAAGGTGTTGAGTAAAAGAGGAGGGTGTCTGAGGCCTGTGGGGCAGAGCCTGGATTTCAACTCAGCCCAACAGTTAATTTGCTCTACAACTTTCCCTCACTCAAACTTCTTAGGCATAAGCCAAAACTTCTAATCTCTTAGTACAGCAATTCAGCTTCACTGTCATGACTCCCATCAAACTGAAGCACTAACAAGAAGATATCTATCATAGCCTTGTCCCTAATTTGGTGGACATTTTTCAAAGCAATCAACGCTGCTTCTCTGTGACAACTAATCACTACCTACCCCCATGAAACATTCTTCCTTGACTTACTTTAACCCTTCTCTGGCTGTATTTTTATATACAGTTTAATTCTAAGCCCTCCCTCCAACACCACCAAGTTGTGGACCCTTATGCCTAAGTTCTATACCCGCTTTCCTTTGTTTTTTTCCCCCAAAAAATAATTTTATCAATCATTTCTTTCTAAATATCTTATGTAGGATTCTCCTCTGTATGCTGTGAATATATTTTATTACTACTGGTTAATAAAGAATCTGTTTTGGCCTATAGCAGGGCAGAATAAAGCTAGACGGAAAATCCAAACAGAGATGTATAGAGAGTAGGCAGAGTAAAAGAGACACCATGTAGCTGCCGAAGGAGAACACCAGAACCTTACTGGTAGGTCACAGCCTCACAGTGATATACAGATTAAGAGAAATGAGTTCATTTACAATGTAAGAGCTAGTTAGGAATAAGGCTAAGCTATTGGCCAAACCATGTTGTAATTAATATAATTTCTGTGTGATTATTTGGGTCTGGGTGGCTGGGAAACAGAAAAGCAGTCTCAGTTTACACATATCCCTGAGTCCCAAACTTATACCTTGACACTGCAAATTAACACGTCCATTACAGAATACAATTGGTCAGGTGAAATATATTCTAACATTCTATAGCACAGTAGGGTAACATGGTTGACAAGAATTAATTAAATGTCCCAAACTACATAGTAAAGAATTTGGAATGTAGACAACACAAATAATAAATATCTACAGTACTGAGAATGCCAACAGTCTTGCCCTGGTTGTTATATATTATATTGAAATGTCATATTGTACTCAAAAAGTATATATAATTATGTCAATTAAAATAACAGTATTTCTTGAAATTTAACATGTTCAAAGTCAAACTGTTCATTGTTCCTTTGTCATGTCCTAAACGTGATCATCAGTACTTCAGTCCTACAAAAAGCCAGGAGCTGACCTTAATTGTAGTAATAGGGGCGGCGGCGGGGCTGCATCCCCAAACACCCCAGCCGCCTGCCAGGCTAGCTTTACCCGAAATAATTACACAGACACTGTATTCATTTAAACACCGCTTGGCTCATTTCTACCCAGCCTCTTCTAGGCTAACTCTCGCACCTAGACTTGCCCATTTCTTATCATCTATATAGCACCGGTCTTACCGGGAAGATTCTAGCCTGAGTCCATCCTGGGTCAGAGCTTCATAGCGTGCGTCTTCCCTGGAGCAGGTAGCATGGTGTCTCTCTCTGAAGCGTCTGCTCCCCAGCGGAGAGCTGTCGAGTCTCACCTCACTTCCTCTTCCTCCCAGCGTTTTGTTCTGTTTACTCCTCCCACCTATCTCCTAAGCAATGAGAGCCAAGCAGCTTCTTTTTATTTCACCAATGACCTTCCTCCATCATTTCCCCTTTTTCGGTTTAAACAAAAAAAAGGCTTTAACTTTAACATAGCAAAATTACATATAACAAAACAGTTATCAAGTAAAAGTTACATCAGAAACATTTATACATATAACAAAATTGACCGTAAATCTCTATCAATAAAGCAAAATCTATACTAATGCAAATTATTCATGTCTATATCATAAATGATGGAGGAAGGTCATTGGTTAAATAAAAAGAAGTTGCTTGGCTCTCATTGCTTAGGAGATAGGTGGGAGGAGTAAACAGAACAAAACGCTGGGAGGAAGAGGAAGTGAGGTGAGACTCGACAGCTCTCCGCTGGGGAGCAGACGCTTCAGAGAGAGACGCCATGCTACCTGCTCCAGGGAAGACGCACGCTATGAAGCTCTGACCCAGGATGGACTCAGGCTAGAATCTTCCCGGTAAGACCGGTGCTATATAGATGATAAGAAATGGGCAAGTCCAGGTGCGAGAGTTAGCCTAGAAGAGGCTGGGTAGAAATGAGCCAAGCGGTGTTTAAATGAATACAGTGTCTGTGTAATTATTTCGGGTAAAGCTAGCCTGGCAGGCGGCTGGGGTGTTTGGGGATGCAGCCCCGCCGCCGCCCCTATTACTACACTTAATAATCTATTCTACCCTAAACTCTGTATCTCAGTCACCAAGCCTTTGACATTTATAGATTTTAGTTTTGAAATTATAATTGATATCATTTCTTCATTTTCTTTCCCTCCCCCTACTCCTCCTAATATCCCCTTGGTCTCAAAAATCTGTGGACTCTTTTTGTTTGTTGTTACATGGGTCATTGCCATTAGCATTTATGTTTCTTTTCTTTGCATCTTTTTTCTTCAGTTGCATAAATGTACATTTGGCCATTAATCTTAAATACTTAAAATTTACCACTGTCTTTCCAACACCAACACAAGTCTATCACCTAGTAGGTGTTCAATATCCTGCGTGATTGCTTCCTCTGGGTTTCCATGAGAAACAAGACAATGAACTACACTAAAATAAAATACTTCGCACCTGCAGCCTACTATAAAATAATCATGCTCACCTATCCCCCACTGACAAAAAAAAATGCAGAGGCTGAATCACTTGCTCAAAGTCCCACCATGCAAATGAATGGGTTAGTGTAGTACCCTAGATATCTATTCCACGAATTCCTTGAGTACATTTGTTTGGATTTTTGTGCCTATGCAAATAAATAAAAATCCTTCTCTTGTTTATTATTAAGTTATTATGAGTCTAGACTCCGAAGCTTTTGCTCTTGTTTTATCTCATGCCTGTGGGTCACAAGTAATGTCATTTGTCTCCATTTCTCGAGTGATATACATTCAGTAAATATTACTTCAAGAATTTCTGACTATAAGGCAATAACGAGCAACTGAATTAAGTATATCCATCTACTCTAAGTCCTCCTTCTGAAAATAAATTATTTCCCCAGTCAGAACACTATTAAAAAAAGAAATATCAAGATTTTTTCCTATGATGAAATTACCATCTGTCCATTGTATTGTGCCACAAAGTCCAGCAGAAATAGAACATGTGCTCTACCCTGTATAACAGTGCTTAAAAATATGACATATGGCCTCAAGAACAATGTACATTATTAATAGACTATGCACATATTCCTCACAGCAACTATCACTCTTTTCCATGGGAAAACACACTACCTTCCTACAGGGGGCTGAAAATGTAACTTGTTTCTATGTTGGCAGTAGCAAAGGGCCCCTGAAATAAATATAGACAAATGTCTGACACTTCAAACTATGAAAGAAACTTAATATCCTTGCTCGAGTTCTATCCTCAGTCAGCATTTAGCATTAAGGCACATAAATTCCATCACTAGCCTGAAAATACAAATCTTATTTTAAGTATTAAAAAAGGCAATAAAATAGGTAATTGCCACCCCTAAATATATAAAAACTTAGCAATGAGAAGAATTCCAAAGACAGCAAATAAGCCATTTCTGGAAAGCACTTGTGCTTTGCTGTTCTTTAAAAAATATGAACAGGGATTCACATTACTATTACAGTCTACTTCATATTGCTTTTTAAAAGAGAAGGGAACTCTCTAAGGGAAATTTTAGATTTAGAGATTCTACCACATTTAAGTTTAAAAGACATTCAAGTCAATTCAACCACAAGAAGTAATAAAAAGAAAACAAGAACAGCTGTACAAATCAATGTTAGCACTGAATGTGAAAGGAAGTATAAAATTAAGAAAAGAATGACTATATAGGCCCAGGGATCTCTGGCTTAAATTCAAACCACTTACACACACACACACACACACACACACACACACACACACACACACACACACAAAACAACAACAACAACAACAACAACAAAACTCTCACTGCTTTCTAAAACACTATTTATGATCTGGCAAAACAGCACAGGCTTATATTGCCCAGTGAAAAAATAGTCTGGTAGTATCTGCTCAATCAGCCAGTCATGAGTTATAAGCACAATAAGTTTGTTTTGTTAACATGGAGATACCTTAAATGGGTCTGATTACACTATTGCGAAAAAGCAGTTAAAGTCATCAGACAGTACAGGCTGCCTAAAGTAAGTTCTTCCAATTAGTAATAAACATACTCTGTATGGCAGAAGTAGAGTGTAAGGATATCATTTACATTATAGTTGCAAATAATCTGGCATGTGAAATCCTTAAGGTTATTGGGTGTTATCATGTCATTCATAAATCTTACATGACAAATAAGGAAAGAAAAGCCTATGTGGAATCAAAGATCAATACTGCGGATTTTCAGAAATTTTTTTACTTTGATTTAAATAAACTTGTGAAAAGAAGAGAGGGTATGGGAAAGAAAAACATCTATGTCACTCCCTCTTTTCTAAATAATATTAGCCAGGAAATAGCCTATACAGGCTGACTATAGAAACAGACAATTAACTCTACTCCAGTTTCCATGCCACTGGTGAACAGTGGTTAATAACTTCACACTTTTCTTTTTGTCTGTTAACAAGGAGGGAACAGCACTTTTGAAATCATTACTGCTCTGTCATCTTGGTTTGCTGCCAAAGTAAGGAGCTTTAGAACACCTGTCAAATAACACACAGCTTGTGAAAAAGAAACATAGACCAAAATAGGCTGAAATAAAATGTTCACATATGCAGAAAATGGGATGAATTTAAGTTAACAGAGAGTCATTCATTCTAAAGAAGATTGGAGAAGAAAGAAAGAGATTTCCATGGTCATGATCTATGTGATTCGAGTCAATGTAACAAAATTTAATCTCAGGGATCAGTAACAATGACATGCAGCCAGTCTGATACTATTTCTCTCTTACCCATATTCACAGTCCAAATGTTTTCTGTAATTCTAAGGTCAAAATATCATAGCAAAAGTATTCCATTTGTGCCTTCTCAAATAAAACTACTTACTACAAATGTACAAGGTACCCATTTTCTTGTACTGAGTATCCTGGCTATTCTTATATACTCAAAACAGGCTTAAATATCAAGACTCTACATAAAAAAGTATCACCTCCATATCAACCCATCTACAATTGCAGAAGCACAAAGATGAACATGACCTAAGAGTGAGGACAAACAAGGATCCCTGCATGGGATGGGGAATAGGTAGGACACAAACACATGTAGACTGAAATCTAATAATAGAAAATCCAATATATAGTTGGGAAAGGGCACAATTTCAACTGAGAATATATAAAATTCATGAATGAAAGCCTGGAGAGGCCAACCACAACTAGAAAGCTGAGACCATGCATTAATACATTGGAATCAGTTGGCAGTAGAAGAAGGATCCGCCTTTTCTGATAAAGATACTGGCATATGGGCCCATGCCTGAATTCTTCAAAGCTCAGGTCAGACAATTATGTAGAAATTATGAAAAACTTAACTAAATGCAAAAGAAATATATGAGAAAGTTCCTAAGTGGTCTTTTTGATGAAGCCTTCTTACGTTCACAAAAACAGCTCTATTACACAGGTGACCTCAGTCAGATAAGGTTCAAACCAGTCTTTCTCTTCCCACATGTGTGCAGCTTGTAATCTCCTAGACTTGATCTTTAAAATTAATGAATAACTAGAGGTGCTGATTTCTAACTATTACTAACAAAAAAAAAAAAAGAAAGCCATGCTACATTTGTATTGACTCATTTTTTTCTTTATTGGGCTACTTTGAAAGAAGTACTCAGTGTTTTAAATTATAGGGATTGTTTTAAATGAAGGCTAAGTGTAGTCCACTTATTTATTTCTATAAACGCAATGTTGTGTTATATCAGAGACTAATATATATGCATTAGTTATGTTTAAGTGTATACTGTTTATTGCAATAAGTTTATATAAAAATGCAATGGCTTTGTTTTGCAGTTATGGGGGTTGAAGGAAGGGACTTGAATAAGCAAGGTAAACATACAACCACTGAGCTACAACCAGATAGATTTACTCTAATTTTTGTCACTAAATTTCTCACAAATTATTATGTTTTTGTTTTGTTTTGTATTGATTTTGTTTTTCAAGACAGGGTTTCTCTGTAGCTTTGAAACTCACTCTGTAGACAAGGCTGGCCTCAAACTCACAGAGATCTACCTGCCTCTGCCTCCCAAGTGTTGGGATTAAAGGCTTGTGCCATCACCACCCGGCTTGTTTTTTCCTTTTTAAAATCAAGAACTAGGCACAGTGCCATGTATCTGTTAATACTTAACCCTGGGGAGGCACTATAAGGCGGCCTGGGATACATACCAAATCTCAGACGAGCACGTGCTAATTATAAGACTGTCCTAAAATAAAATGAAAATGGGGACTGGCTCGGCAGTTAAGAGTTGATACTACTCTTGAAGAGGACCTCAGTTTGGTTCCAGTACCCACGTCAAGTGACTCACAACTACCTATTAATCCCAGGGATATTTGACATTGCCTGCACTGGAACCTGTGCAAATGAGCCTCTCCTCCTCCTCCTACACACACACACACACACACACACACACACACACACAATTACAAATAAATCTTTAAAAAGTCAAAATGTTAACAAGAATGTCAAAAGGACTCTTAACAGTAGCTATTACAATTCTGAAGACAAAATAAGAACTCTTCCTTCTACCACCTTTAGCTTCCATGGGTCTGGTCCAGCAAGAAAATGCCCCAATCTGCTGTATTCTAGGTGACAAAACATACATTTTTAAGGCTATAATTTCACTTCAGGCTATATTTAAAGAGCCTACAACATCTGTAATTTCTTATGACCAAAAGATTGATTTTCTTCCTTTTTAATACCTTCAGTATAATTTCCTATATTTTCACCAATCATGCCTGACTATGTTTGAAATGAGTCACTCTTATATTACAAAAAATTATCTTTTGCCACAGAAGATGGCAAAATTTTTCTGTACAATGGTAAATAATATATATTTTAGGCTTTGTGGCAATTACTCAACTCCAAAGTTTGATATAAATACAGTTAAAGATAAATGGGTATGATTGTGCCGAATAAAATTTTATTTTTGAAAAAAATAGGCAAATAGGTCTGCCAATCCCTGGCCACAGAAATAAGTTCAATAGAGCCACAAAGAAGAAACCAGACAAATATAATTAGATCACTAAGTTATCCTCAAAACAATCTCCAGCAAGACTAACGATCTAAATAAAAAAGGCCAAGTTTTGCAATATTTAGAAAAAAATAGGACAATATTTGTCTTTGGAGGAGAAAAATGTATTTTCAGAATAAGCTTAGAAAGTGAAAAGAAAAATATCAAATATATAGTGTTAAAAAAAGATGTTTCTTCACAGTGAAAGACCATAAAAAACCAGCAAGAACAAGCCAGACTAATTTTAATACAAATAACCAAATGTGATTCAGTTTTTGAATACCTAAGAAACAGTAAGAGACCTACAACGAAACAATTCAATATAAAAAGAATTAATAAACATGAAAAGAGATCCAACTCTTAATTAAGGAAACAAAAATTAAAATCACATGATAACACTTAACACTAATGAGACTGGCTTAAAATAAAAATTTGGCCAGGCCGTGGTGGCGCATGCCTTTAATCTCGGCACTTGCGAGGCTGAGGCAGGTGGATCTCTCTGTGAGTTTGAGGCCAGCCTGGTCTACAAGGGCTAGTTCCAGAACAGCCAGGGCTACACAGAGAAACCCTGCCTTGAAAAACCCCCCAAAATATTCTATCTAGGTATGGTAGCACAAGTTTGTAATTCTAGTGCTTAAGGGACTAAGGTTAAGAGGATGGATATTTCAAGATTGCTCTGGGAAAAACAGCAGTGTGGGGTACCTAGAGAGACCCAGTAACAAAACCAAGTAAACAAAGCCCAAATAATAACAAGTGTTGACAAAAACATGGAATAATAAGAATTATGTGAGTATATTTATAAATACATGATAAGTGCAAAATCCTTGAAAAATAAACAACAAATTTCAAAGACAAAATTGCTTATCAATCTCTAGATTACCATCTGAACCTGTGACTGAGAAGGAATTGTGTTGTGGGTCTTGTCAAACATGTGAACTTAGTTAGCTATTTGACAGAATTTAGCTTATTATGGTAAATAAAATCTTATACATGTCACATTATCTATTCTAATCCTGCTTGTAACAAAAAATAAAAGAAATGAGAACTTGGGAATTCGATATCTTGGATAAAGTTAAGACAATGATAGTATCACATACTTTTAATCCCAATAGCAAGAAAGCAGAGACAGGAGATAGTCAATATAGGCTAAAGAATAAGTTCGGCTTGCTTAAGCTTCATATTAAGATCCTATCTCAAAGAAGTGAGGAGAGGGGCCTTTGACAAAATCCAGTACCCCTTAATGATAAAAGTCCTGGAGAGATCAGAGACACAAGGGACATAACTAAACATAATAAAGTCAGTTTAACAGGAAGCCTATAGCAAACATTGAATTAATTAAATGAAGAGAAACTCAAAGCAATTCCACTAAAATCAGGAACAAGGCAAGGTTGTCCACTCTTTCCACTCAATATAGCACTTGAAGCTTAGCTAAAGAAACAAGACAACAGAAATATGAAAAAAATCAAGGGGCTACAAATTGGAAAGGAAGAAATCAAAGTACAATTATTTGTAGATGATATATACATAAGTGACCCTAAAAATACCACCAGGCAGCACCTACAATTGATAAACACTTTCAGCAAAGTAGCTATATACAAAATTAACTCAAAAATTCAGTAGCCCTCCAATATACAAATGACAATTGAACTGAGAAAGAAATCAGGGAAACAAAATAGCCACAAATAACATAAAATATCTTGAGGCAACTCTAACCAAGCAAGTGAGAGACTTCTATGATGAAAACTTTAAGACATTGAAAAAAGAAACTGAAGGAGATATCAGAAGATAGAAAGATCGGCCAAGCTTATGGAGCAGTAGGATTAATATAATAAAATTACCGCAGCGTAGTACTCTAATGTGTATATATTCCACACTTTCTTCATCCATTCTTCCATTGAAGGGCATCTAGGTTGTTTCCAGGTTCTGGCTATTACAAATAATACTGCTATGAACATAGTTGAACAAATGCTCTTGTCATATGATAGGGCATCTCTTGGGTATATTCCCAGGAGTGGTATTGCTGGGTCCAGGGGTAGGTTAATCCCGAATTTCATGAGAAACCGAAACACTGATTTCCAAAGTGGTTGCACAAGATTGCATTCCCACCAGCAATGGATGAGGGTACCCCTTCCTCCTCACAGCCTTCCCCACAGCCTCGCAAATGGAAATAGAAAACACTATACTGAGTGAGGTAACCCAGACCCAAAAAGATGAACATGGAATGTACTCACTCATAATTGGTTTCTAGCCATAAATAAAGGTCAGTGAGTCTACAATTGGTGAACCTAAAGAAGCTAAGTAAGAAGGTGAACCCAAGGAAAAACATATAGTTATCCTATTGGCTATGGGAAGTAGACAAAATTGCCGGGGAGAAAAGTGGGATCTTGGGGGTGGGGTGGGATGGGGGTAAGGGGAGATGGGGAGAGAAAAGGGAGAAGGGGAGGATGGGGGGAACTTGGGGAAACAGGATGAGTGGGATAAAGGAAGGTTGGATAGGGGAGCACGGAAGCACAATTCTTAGTTAAGGGAGCCACCTTAGGATTGGCAAGAGACTGGAACCTAGAGTGGCTCCCAGGAGCCCAAGCCGAGGTCCCCAGTTAGTTCATTGGGCAGCTGAGGATAGGGAACCTGAAATGACCCTAGCCTATAGCAATACTGACGAATATCTTGCATATCACCATAGAACCTTCATCTGGTGATGGATGGAGATAGAGACAGAGACCCACACTGGAGCACCGGACTGAGCTCCCAAGGTCCCAATGAGGAGCAGAAGGAGGGAGAACATGAGCAAGGAAGTCAGGACCACGAGGGGTGCACCCACCCACTGAGACAGTGGGGCTGATCTATTGGGAGCTCACCAAGGCCAGCTGGACTGGGACTGAAAAAGCATGGTATAAAACCGGACTCTCTGAACATGGCGAACAATGAGGGCTGATGAGAAACCAAGGACAATGGCACGGGGTTTTGATCCTACTTAATGTGCTGGCTTTGTGGGAGCCTAGCCAGTTTGGATATTCACCTTCCTAGATATGGACGGAGGGGGGGAGGACCTTGGACTTTCCACAGGGCAGGGAACCCTGACTGCTCTTTGGACTGGAGAGGGAGGGGGAGAAGAGTAGGGGGAGGGGGAGAAGGATGGAAGAAGGGGGAGGGAAATGGGAGGCTGGGAGGAGGCGGAAACTTGTTTTTTTTTTCCCTTTCTCAATAAAAAAAAAGAAAAAAATAGTACAGAAAGCTAAAAAAAAAAATATAATAAAACTAGCCACCTTACCAAAAGTAATCTACAGATTCAATGCAATCCACATCAAAATTACAATACAATTCTTCACATAACTAAGAGGGGCAATTCTCAGATTCATACAAAAAAAACAAAAAAAACCTTAATAGCTAAAAAAAATACTGAGCAATTAAAGAATTGCTGGAAGTATCACCAACTCCAACCTCAAAAACTGCTTCAGAGCCACGCAATAAAAACTACATGATATTGGCACAAAAGCAGACACATTGATCCACAGAATTGAACTGAAGACCCAGACATAAATCCACACACCTATAGAGTCCTAATTTTTATAAAGAAGGCGGAAGTACACACTGGAAAAATAACAGCATCTTCAGTAAATTGTACTCGTCAAATTGGATGTTTATATGTAGAAGAATGTACATAGACCCATATTTATCACCTTGCACAAAACTCAAGTACAAGTAGATCAAAGACCTTAACATGAAACCAGATACACTGGACCTAGGGAATAGCCTTGAACTCAGTGACAAGAAAAGACTTTCAGAACAGAAGACTATTAACACAGGCAATGATATCAACAATTAACAAATGGAACCTCATGAAACTGAGAAGCTTCTGTACCACAAAGGTCACTATCTTTCTGACAATACAACAGTCTACAGAATGGAAAAATATTTTTACCAAGTACCTATCCTATAAAGGGCTAATATCCAAAATATATAAAGAACTCCAAAATCTAGGTAGTAAGAAAAGAAATTACCACATTAAAAAATAGGGTATAAAAAAGGAAAGGAAACTCAAATGTCTGAGAAACACTTAAAGAAATACTCAACATCCTTAATAACCAGGTAAATAGAAATAAAAGTACTTTGTGATTTCATCTTACACCACTGGGAACGGCCAAACTCAATAACATAAGTGACAGCTCACATTAGTGAGGATATGTAAGTAAAGGGAATACTTATTCATTGCCGATGGAAATGCAAACTTATACAGCCACTACAAAAATCAGTGTGGTGGTTCCTCAGTAAGATAGGAATTGGTCTACTTCAAGACCCAGCTATACAACTCTTTGGCATATACACAAAGGAAGCTTCATTCTGCCACAGAGACACTTACTCAACCATGGTCATTGCTGCTCAATTCGTAACAGCAATCTGGAAACAATCTAGATGTCCCTCAACAGAAGAATAGGTAAAGAAAATCAATGGAGTATTATTTGGCCATTAAAAATGAAATTTGCAGGAAAATGGATGGAACTAGAAAAAAAAATCACCGAGTAAGGTAACCCAGATCCAGAAAGACAAATAGGATATGCAATGATGAATAACCAAGCTACAACCTGTAGAACTAGAGGCTAGGTATAGAGTAAGGGTCCAGGCAGGGCGAGGGAGAAAGAGATCTCCCTTAAAAAAAAAGAAAAATAGAATAAATGGTTATGGATGAATGGGGAGGGGAGCTGGAAGTAGAGGATCAAATGGAAGAGGGGGAGAGACGAGAGAGAAAATACAGAGAGGGCCAACTAAAATTATGGGCCATTTAATAGATTGTATAGAAATATAATGCAGAAGTTTCTAAAATATAAACATATATGAAGGTGATCTAAATCAAATCACCAAATAATGGAGAAGAGCTCCAAATGGCTAGCACTTGTCATTAAATGAAGCCTCCAGTATGGAACTGAGTTACATCTAATTGAATTTTTGGCCAAACGGGTCCCATTGGAATACCAAACAACCCAGGCTATTGTCAAGACTATAAGTTGCTCTCTATAAGCGGATGGGAAGGCCCCACTGCTGAAGATACGCCTATACAACTCATTGAATGTGGAGAAGTTGGACTCATAGAATATGGGAAAGTGAAATAGTGCCTACTCACAGATGCTAGCATCTTTGGTACAGGAAGGTACTCTGGACACTAACAAAAGAGAAATCCAACCCAGGCACAAACCCTTTGATCTACAATGGTGTTCTGCCTGCAAGATAAGCTAGTGCAACGATGGCACAAAGACTGTGGAAGTAACCAACCAATATCTGATTTGACTTAAGGCCCACTCCAAAAGATAGAACCTATACCTGACATTGACAGCCTAGGACCTAGGGTAAAACCAAATACTACTGTTCTAAAAGAAGGTAGCAATAATGTAACTCCTGACAACATACTGCTATACACATAGATCAGTGTCTTGCTTAGCCATCATAAGAGAAGGTGCCTCCTAACAACATCCTTCTATACGTGTAGAGCAGTGCCTTCCTCAACCACCATCAAAGAAGCTTCTTCCTGCGGCAGATGGGAACAAACACAAAGGCCCACAGCCAGACATTATGCAGAGAGTGAGAGACCATGGAACCTATAAGGGATTATCTCATTAAATTCCTCCCCTCAGGTCTCAGGGAACCCTGGGAAACAAGAGGTAGAGACAGTGTAAGAAGCAGAGGGGATGGAAGACAGGTGAGGGTAGAAAAAAACAACAAAGAAAACAAGGCCCTCTAAATCAACATAAACAACACACATGAACTCACAGAGCCTGTGGCAGCATGCATAGGGCCTGCACGGGTCTGCACCAGATGGGGTACAAGAGCTGAAAGAAGTGGACACATGGCACCATCCTTAACCCAGAAGCTATCTCCATAGATAAGCACTCCTGTCTCAGAAAACACCGTCTCGAAAAAAATAAAAAAACAGGTATTTTTAATGAAATATATTCGAAAACTGAAATATCCACTTATTTCCAAGTAAAGGCAAAGAACTCTTAATAATTAAAAGATCCTCTTTCATCACAAACAGCAACAAAGGCAAAAGCCTTGGCCAGTGCCGTTCTCAAGGACTCCTCACTAGCACTCCTTCAATCACGGGAATTCAGACAACCCAGCCTAAATAGTCTCTCTAGTGATTGGCTGCTTTGTTTTTCTGATCTTCAGGTTGAACCCAAATATCTGTCTCTGGGTTTTTATTATTCATCCTACAATGGTAATGTTTGCATACAATGATTTGGATACATGTTCTAAATTGCACAGACTTCAGTTCTGAATACAACTGAAAACAAGATCTTCTACAACTGGTTGGGAAAACAGGTTGGCAATGACTCAACCTACAGGAGAGTAAAATAAAAATATGCACGGTCAACTCCTGAACACACTATTTGAAATTGCAATCAGAAATCCAGACCAAAAGTTGTTTCCTCAAGAACACAAATATAAAAAAAGGCAGAAACAAATTAATGAGTAAGTACTGATTATTTTATAAGGACAAATATCTCTGTTATGTTAACAATTACACAATGAGTTTGCTTAGAAATCATTTAAAAATGTTTTAAATTCCTCAATTTAAGAAAAAAAGTATTTAGAGAGGCAAAATCACATATCATAACATTTCCAATTTTCTTTCAAGTTACCTATGGTACTATTACTCAGAAAGTTATGTGTCTCCGTGATCAGAGATATGATTTATTCACCTAATGGAAAAATTAGCTAATATAAATTAAATGATTGTTCTTATCAATAAAACTTACCATGTAAAAATCATCATTTTAAACACTAAATCTATTAGACTATTACAATCCTTTGGATCTCTTTTAGCCTTCATTTAGTATTTTCAAAAGTAGTAAGAATCTAAAATATGAAGATATTTAAGACACTAAATGGCCTTTACATTATTGTTCACAGAATATCTTTAATTGATTAATGATCTTAGGGTGTCTATCGCCATCTAGTGAACAATCACTTCAATTACTACAGCAAATATTTGACATTTGATAGTTGTCTTCATGGTTTAAATATTTGTGCCCACTCAGTGTTACCACTCAGGTTTACCCAATTTCTCTTTTTATGCCTCTTCATACACACATTGAGAATAAGAACAAATACAGATGGTATTGTTACATATTAACATCTAAATGTCTATAAATGAAGTTTCTATATTTCTTCCCTGGAAATGCTCACTTAATTATTTTTAAATAACTAGTATACTGTGAGGTTCCTACATAAAATTCTTTCAACAGCAACTAATTCCTCTAATATCAAGCAATTAAAAATTATGGGATAGTTGAAGTGAAAAGGGATGAAGTATGAAAGATAAAACATGTAAACAGCAATATTGATGCCCATTTGACATAAATACTTTTATTATAAACCTGTTTTTAAAAGTACAATTAGAAATTACTTAAGTATTCTAGCAACCATATTACATAACAGGCCACCAAAGGCAAATCTGCATGATTCCAACAAAACTCAGCACACACAAAATCTACTTAAAAATAATATGGGAGGGAGGACATCAAGGCCATACCAAAACACAAAATTTTATGACTCCCCAGACCGTGCATTAATCCATATCGAAATGAAAACCCTTATAATCTTTTCAAAGGCATGTTACCAGGATCCCTTCTCATTTCTATATGAACTTTAATTTTAATTTAAACAGGAAACTTAAATGGAAAAACCTTGCAAGATCTTCAGGTTATTGCATTACTTTGTCCCTCTCTACCTTATGACCAAAACACCAGTTTATTAAGATGCAAAAGTATTCTAAAATCTCAAATTCACCCCTCCTACCTCTTTAACAATTAAGAAATGCTTGACAGGTGTATGTCTGCAATTATAGCACTTAAAAATCTTGGGTTCAAGGTCAGCCTATGGTATATGGTCATATTCTGTTTCAAAACATGAATGAAAATCTTTAAAAACAAAAGACTCCACAGTATATAGGAAAATGATGGCAAAATAAAACAGATTTTTCACTAGACTATCTGTCAGTGTTACTAACTACTACCAATATTTTAACAATCATTATTATTTTAGTAAATAACTTCTACAGAGATCTTCGGATCTTCCAAACTAAGAATTGGCAGAGAATAGGTGTAAAAATAGGTGTATTCTATACTTATTGCTTCTCATTAAATTCACAGTAAGGACATAACTACAACTGTAGAAGGTATTGTATATAGGAAAGAAGGTATTGTATATAGGAAAGAAGACAGATGAAAACAAAAAGGGAGAAAACAGAAACTAAGACTTTGAATCCATGATTTATTTCTAAATTTTTCTGAAATTCTTTTTTAGTGAAGTAAGCTCGGAAGTTTTATATTTTACTTATTATATGTAATTGCTATATTTTATAAAACAAAAAGTAAAAATTTAGCTTAGTTCTGTTATATGTTGAACAACAAAAGTAAAATTTGAGTTTTAAATTCCCTATTAAAAATCTAGCTAAAAAAAAAAATACTGCCCCTAAAATACAATGGATTAGGGGAGTTGGAGAGATCATTGGACAAATTTGGGGCTTTTCATTATCAACGGTGCCCTTTTAAGCTTGTGGATTTCTGAGCCAATGCAGAAAATGTAACAACAGGGATTTCTCAACAGCAAGAGGCACACTCCAAGGGAGTAAATTGTCAACTATTGCCTCTTGTGAGAAACTTAAGAGTAACCTTGATCCAATCTCAATAGTCAACCCATGTATTATCACCCAGTTGGGGCATAGTAAGTGCATTTCCTAATACAAAAATAAGATGGTATTCTATCAGAAGCCACTGGATATATATACAGAAACAAAATTTACATAATTTTGAGGTAAACTTAGCCTAAGAATCCAAAAACATCTTTCTTTCATTTCAACTAGCCCCTAAAAATACCTATATATTTCTTATGTAAAAAAGAAAATAAAAGGTCCATGTTATGCAATAATTGATATTGGAAAGAATGACTGTCTAGGAATAAGGATGAAGACAAAGCAGAACTACACTTGCAAAAACTATCCTTTAAAGGTGAACACAAATACAGTAAAAGACTTAGAATCAGGAAAACGCGGATTCAATTCAAGGTAGCCTCATCTACAAAACAGAATGCTATTATATGCTAAAGGACTCTGAAGTGTTTTTGATATAATAATGCACAAAACAGCTCTTAACACACCATCATTATTCAATACATGCCTTGTTCTTTTCCTCTGTGTCCTAACCCACATCTCTGAGAAAAAACAACAAGAGCAAAATGACTTGAAATATCATGATGTGTGCTTCATGTCACAACTGGATATTTACTTGTCAATATGGTAGTCACTCTCCACATGTTACCTATTCACGTTTAAATTCATTTTAATTACAACTAAATAAATGTAAAAATCCAGTTCCTCGTCTAATCAGGAATAACCAAATAAAAAATGTTTACCAGCACCTATGTTTAGAGGCTATTATATATGGATAGCACACATAAAAATCATTTCCCTCTTAAGTTGTCCTGGAACTACCAAGTAACAAGCATTTTAAGCTTTTCAGGCCACAGAAGACTTCATCCTGACTACTCAACTCTACAACATAAATGAATGGACTTGGCTCCATTTCAATAAAACCTTAGTTATAAAACACAGATAACAGGTTGGGATTTGCCAATATGATAGCTTGCCAATCATGACTCTAGAGTTTGAGTCCAGATGCTCAGTATGAGCACTGTGAACTATGTTTCAACTAAGAAACCTTAAATTCAATGCAAGAAATCAGTATATTAATGTACTTGAATTAAATGTTTAATATAACCATGTTTTTACAGATTATAAAAATAAAAACCTCTACACAAAGCATTAAAGCAGATTAACTTAAAATGTTTATAAAGTGAAAAGTATTTAATGGTAATTGTGATATAGATATGAATAATTTGTATTAGTATAGATTTTGCTTTATTGATAGAGATTTAAGGTCAATTTTGTTATATGTATATACATATTTCTGCTATTGATTAAGATATTGTGATTGTGTAGTTCATTTAAAAATGTAATGTATAATTAGAAATATAGATTGTTAATAGATAATCATAATAGTCAAGTTTGTAGTCATGTTAGATAAGATTTTCTAGATGTACATAGATGTATTTTAGATAGGCATTCTTCATATTTTTCAAAGATTATGGAATATGGCATTTTAAATGTTTTAATAATTTAGGGCTTTTCATGACAATGAGACACGTCTGCTCCTGGCAGCACCAATCTACTTCAAGAAGATGGGCATCGAAGAGGCACCTTATGGAGTTTGATAGCCATTTGGGCAAGAAACTGCTCTTGCCTGAACTATTGCATAAACTGGACACAGAGAACCCGCAGAGAGAGGACTGCTGAACTTGCCTAAAGGTGAGATGATCTTTCGGGGTTCCTGATTCATGAAAGAGTCTGCAAGACATTCTTCAGGACACAACAGATAGTGACTGAACTGACTTTGAAATGTCCTGCTTCATGGAAATGTCTGCTGGATACCATGGGCCTGAAGGCCAAAGATGGATGTCCCAACGGTACAGAGGAACTTTGGGTGACTGTCCAGGCAGCGAGATGTCTCTGTCATTTCTAGAGTTTGAAAGTTGCTTATTTCTTGTTTGCTTAGGTAATAGTATATCCTTCTGGAGTCTTTGATGGAGTTAAAGAATATATAGATAGTTATAGTTTTCCTTAGTTATGAAAAAAGATAAAATAGATGTAGATATTGTAACTTTTGTAACTTTTACTTGATAACTGTTTTGTTAGATGTAATTTTGCTATGTTAAAGTTAAAGCTTTTTTTTGTTTAAACAGAAAAAGGGGAAGTGATGTGGGAGTGTCATCTATCAATCTGTTGATTTCATTGGTTAAGTAATAAACAAACTGCTTGGGCTCATAGCTTAGAACATAGGTGGGTGGAGTAAACAGAACAGAATGCTGGGAGGAAGAGGAAGTGAGGTAAGACGCCTCAGACAGAGATGCCATGCTCTGCTCTCCCAGACAGACGCGATTCAGCTCCAACCCAGGATGGACGTAGGCTAGAATCTTCCCGGTAAGCGCACCTTGGGGTGCAACACAGATGATTAGAAATGGGCTAAATTAATATGTGAGAATTAGCCTAGAAGAGGCTAGATAGAAATGGGCCAAGCAGTGTTTAAAAGAATACAGTGTCCGTGTAATTATTTCGGGTAAAGCTAACCGTGCAGGTGGCTGGGGTGCTGGGGATGCAGCCCCGCCGCTCTTATTACTACAGTAATTGGTCTATCATCTGTCATCCTCAAGTCAGTATGTAACTCCAGCTGTGACATAGACCTAGAATTCTGGATTCATATGCCCAATAACTTATTGAAAATGCCTAGAGATTTATTACTCAAAGACAACATGCAGAAGACAGAGTTTTTGATCCTGTTCTTTGTTTTCTCCCTCTTAGTAAAAAAATATAAGGATCTACTGCTATTCTCCTGAATTCTAAACTGCTCTCATATTACACAGTAAACTATCCATTAAAACAATAAAAATTAGCTCCTATGTTAGCATGACTAATCCAATCTAAATCTAAGCTAGCCTCCAGACATTCTCAAGGTTGCCACCATCTGAATTATCAGAAGAATGTTACTTCTATTATACTCATCCTAAATAGTTCTATACTTATTCAGTTGTTTTCCCAAACTATCCTCTCTTCAACTCAGGTACTCTACTTTCGTCCCATTCCCTGCACAAGTCTGGGTCAAATACAAGCTTTACATAATGTTTCACACTCAATCTTTATTGCCTAGAGGAGGCCTGGCATATAGACATTCAATAACTGCATACACACGTGCAGAACTGACAAATTCTTAATCAAGTGCCTATTTGTCTCAAACTTGTTCTAAACAAGAAATATTTCAAGCTGTAAAAAACCAGGTAATAAACTTAGTTCTCCCATATTGCAGCATATATTTACACATTTATTGATGTGAACTTTATTTTGCCATTTACCTCCCTTCCTTTGCATGTCACCAAGGCAGCCAGTGGTTTGGCATAAAATCTGCTGTAGGAAAATCCCAGACAACCATACATACTGTTTGCCGTGAGCTTCAAAGCCTTCTGTCGGATGTCATACTGCAGAGCAACAAAATGACAAAAGATAAACAACAGTATCTGTAGATGCTTAAGCATTACATTGGATATCTTTCTAGATCACAATAAGAGGGAGAAACTTTCAATATCCAGGGGTAAGGGGAATACTTAATACTCAATCTGTCTCCCCAGATTCATCTTGCCCTACCCTCTTAGAAGGAAGTACATAGACTACTGATTTCCCAAGATTCTGTAAGATCTTGCTCAGATATGGCCTTAGCAGCTAGAGAAGACTTCAATTCTGAGGCAGTCTAGTGCATCTGAATGATTATTATCCAAAATAAAACAAGCACACCATACTATTAATCCCACTCCTCAATAACCAAGTGATAAAAAGTGAAACTGTCAAGCAAACATGCTGCAGTGAAAAGATTTACCTGAAGAACAAGGTCCGAATTTAAATCTTGCTGTTTCATTAGCTGTTTGACTTGTTTTCTCCGCTCTACCAGTTTCCGGATCTCTCTGGGCAAAATGCCCATATCTAAGTTTGGATCTGGCAACTCAGGGATCTGTTCTTGTTCTTCATCCTTAAAAACACACAATAGAAACTTCAGACAAGTTAAACATTAATAAAAAAATAAATTCTAAAGTAATATTTGACAAGTGCTTTATCCCATTATCACACCTTAGAAATCTTTCCTGTATGAGGAAATCAATAATTTAGATTTACTGTAAAAGGATGGAGTTTTACAAATGTGGAGCAACATGATTGGGAAAATTGGTTTTAAAATACAGCTGTTAAGAAAAATTCCTAAGAATAAAAAAAAAAACCAGCTAAACTCTTTGTTTTTTAACATTTGTACAACCAAACAAAATGCTATAGAATGTTTCACAACAATCACTATAAATGCTTTTGCTGTTAAAAATAAAGAAGTTATATACTAAATCAGCAAATCTCTTTTTAGGATTTGGATCACATTTAAATAGGTCATGACATTTCTAAAATTAATTCACATATACACACATATATATTACACATATTCCTTAGTGTTTATGGAGTACCTTTTACCTATAAATTGCTTTGCAATCACCAGAAGAATAGCAACATTTTAGAAAGGCAATCAGTAGACTTCTTATATTAAAATTTACAGCAGGAAAAAGCAGGGAAAGCATTAGGGCTTTTTTCTCAAGCCTCCATTAATCCTATTAACAGGCTGCAAAGAACAGCCAGGCACAGTTACCCTTTGAAAGGCTCAAAATTAAAAATAAACCTTTTGGCTTAAAGCATGTCAAGTCAATGCCATTTGATAACCCAGTCTTTAAAAAGTATGTGATTTTATAAAGATCAATATCATAAAATAAGTACCCTTACAATACTAATAAGGACCTATTGTTTTCCAATATAGCACATGATGATAGCAAACCTATGAAAGAGACCTTGGTATATATTCCACTGTATTTCAGCAACTAGAGTCATATAAAAAGTAATTGAAAAGATTCTTGGGACAGAAAATTTATAATTCATCTGAAGCCCTACCACCACCTACAGGGTGAAACTACCTGCTCTGAAAACCAAATGAGGTGCTGCACATGAAAATGATAAAGAATTCCTAAATCAATACACATATAGTGTTTCTTAAGATGACCTCTTGGATCCTTCCACTCTATTATATATCCAGAAACCAAAATGAAAAGTTCAAATAAGCAAAACATTGGTAGGCATCAGTTGTGAAAGCAGCAAGAATAACTGTCACATTTCTTAGAAAATATCAGGACACAGCAAAAGAGTATCAGCAGCAGTTGCTAATTTGGGGGATTTGTATGTCCAATACTTTCTTTGTAAAATTATCCTCTAATCCCACAGAGAGGTCCACTTTTAACAGTCAGATTTATAGAGAAAGAGTCCATTCCTGTGGAGAAAAGTGATAGGACTAGGGGTGATGACTGACTCAAGCAAGTCTATCAGATACTCTCTTCTAGGAATATGGAACTAGAACTAAAAAAAAAACAATACCAGACAGTTTGAAACTAAAGGATATATAAATTCAGAACCTGGAGGACAAATGGGGAGAAAGCAGGGAGAAAAAGAAGGGAGGGACAGATGGTGAGATGGATAAATGTGATGAGTAATAATCCTATGCTGCACTGAGACAGGATTATTCTAGAAATATGGACAAATGAATCTCAGAAACAGTATGCTAAGTGAAACAAGCCAAACACACGAAAAAATCACACCCTTTATGATTCCATTTACATAGAATGTCCAAAGTAGGCAATTTTACAATCAGAAAGATTCGTGGTTGCTGCTGAGAAGACAAATCTCCAATAGACGATTCCAAACTCATGATCACACACATGGCCTAGGTTAAGTTCATTAAGTCAAAAAATAAAACAAAAAGACATGAATGTGGGAAGAGGGGCTTGTAGAGAAAAAGGATATAGGAGAGGGTGTGGATGAGAGCAAACAGAATGCATTATATATATTCACAAAACTGGCAAAGAACAAATTAATAAAAATCTACAGTGAAAAAAATTAATGACAGACTAGAGCTGGGATGGATAGAGGAACTTGTTAGAAGTGACAGCTACATGGATTTTGTGGAATAATCGAGCTGAATGAAGCAATGGTTTACAAACTCTATGAAGACACTAAGAACTAATACTGCACATTATAAATAAGCAGACTGTAAGGAAAGTGAATTATATCTCTACAACATTGTTTTTTTAACAAAGACACAGACCAGTCTAAATCTCTTTTTGGTTGGTCCTCCTTTTTGATGACAATGAAAGTATTTAATTAGGGCTGGAGAGAGAGTTCAATCAGCAAAATATTTACTGAAAAAGCATGAAGACCCAAATTTGTATCACCACAATCGAGGAAAGAGCAAGCACGGGGCCAGTAGGAAGGTAAAAGATTTTTTTTTGGGGGGGGAGCGGGTTCAAGACGGGTTTTTCTATGTAGCCCTGGCTGTCCTGGAATTCTCTATAGACCAGGCTGGCCCCAAACTCAGAGATCTACTTGCTTCTGCCTCCCAAGTGCTGGTGTTAAAGGCGTGTGTCACCACCTTTTAATGTACAAGCCTCACAGACTAGTTTGATCCCCAGAAACCAGTGAAAAAAGGGATAATTCCTAAAAGTTATTTTCTAACCGCCACATCAACATTTACATTGACGCACAAACAAAAATAATGAATAATAATGAATGTTTTGTAAGGTCAACATGGTGCTACACCCCTATAAACCAGTTGGGGGACGTGAGACTGACACAGGTAGATCCCAGGACCTCACTACCTAGCCAGTCTAGTAAAAACAATTAGCTCCAGGTTTAGTGAGAGACCCTGTCGCAAAAATTTAAGGTGAAGATTGACAGAGGAAGACACTGGCTGGCAGTCAACATCGAGCATTCACGCATAACACATTTGCACGGAAACACACATGGACACATGAACATATCCAAGAAAGAATGCTGTTAATACAACCATTCAAAGGAAAGAGAAATAACTATGATACTAAGCCCTTTGGCTCTTTTACTTCTTTAAGGAATACCTTTAAAATTGACTTCAAGAGCCCCAGCTGAATACAAACCTCTGCAGCTTTCTGCACCTCTGAAGCAACTCTTTGTACTGTTGTAAAACAAATGTTAAATTCCTGAATGATGGAAGGATATAAACTGTTGAAATCCAGGAGCAAAATGAACTTGTCATAAAAACCTAAAACAAAAAAGCCACATAATATCACATAAAAGTCAAAAGAAAAGTGCCATCAAAATACCTCACTATATAGAAACTGTATAACATCCAGCACTGTAAAGCAGATAAAATGGGGGAGGGGGTTAACTACAAATCTATAAAATGACTTAGATTACAGTAAAATTCACATCACAAAAGAAAGTGAAAAGGCTGCCTTTCTTGAGAACCAGTGACAGTGACAACCAGCCTGCTCTCAGGCAGTTCCAAAACATGTCATTATTGTGTGCAAACACCTTCCCTTGTCAATTGTTTTAGAAATTATCATGTTTGATTCCAAAAAACAAACACAGTTAAGTTTAAGTATTCTTTCCCACTATTCTCACCCCACCATAAAAAAAATGCAGTAAGTGGTTATACTGCATATATATCTTTTACAACCTCACCTTCAAGGAATAAAATTGTCAGCACATTTACCTCTACAAAAACTGTTTCAAATCAATCAAGAAATGGATATATAAATGTCAGTAGTGGGACGATCGACCCTTTCTTCTTGTAAAAGGATGAAAAGACAACTACTATATTTCTCTAGGACATTTATAAAAAGTTATCTTCACCTTGAGAAGAAACTGACAATATAAATGTCCACTGAAACAGAACTGCAAACTTGCATTGGTAGTTGACAGGGTTTCTCTTTGGAGCCCATCCTGAAACTAGCTCTTGTAGCTCAGGCTAACCTTGAACTCACAGAGATCTACCTGTCTCTTTCTCCCGTCTCTGTCTCCCGAGTGCTGGGATTAAAGGCATGTGCCATCACCAGCCAACTTTACTCCTCATCTCAGTCCTACTTACTCCCTCTGCTCTTCTGTGGTAGATACCATCATCTCCTTTTCATAGAAAAAGAGACTGGGGTAAAAGAAATTAAATAGGCAGCACCCAAACCAATATCTAACACCAAAAGTATCATTCCTTGTCATCACAACTAATAAAATTGTTTGTAAAAAATGTCTCCTCCTGAGTTACTTGATAAAATTCACACTAAATGTGAATATACATAATTATACTATTGAGTATACACACTTGCAAACAACTAAGATGGTCTGAAAAACAGGAAAGATGAACCTCTAAACATCACAAACCTTATCTTTCCCTTCTGCACAACAAAGAAAAGGCACTTTCCTATTAAATTTTAACTCAGTGGTTATTTTACTTTCATAAACATTGTTTTCCAAATTACCTGGCACACTGGGCAAAGATGAGGACATTCTCACATAAAGAAGGAAAATTAGGTAATTCTACTACAGGCTGAACAGCAATCTCTATATTAGAGCAGAGACTGAAACTTGAGTAAAGACCAAATTTGAGATATTGCGTATATTTTTCTAACACCTATAAACTAACAGCATTCTAAATAGCTAGAAAAGTAATATATATAAAAGATAAGTGAAATTTAAGTTTCAAGGTATATAAGTAAAGCTGTGTTGACATATGGCAAAGAATTCATACTAATTCCATGTTAAGTAACTAGTAAACTAGATTTCACATGTGTAAAGATAAAAGATAAAACTAAAGTCATTAAGAAACCAGTTTGCTTACCACCAATATAAAAACAGATATTTACATTACAATTTATAACAGTAGCAAAATTATAGTTATAAAGTAGCAATGAAATAATTTTATGGTTGGGGGTCACCACAACATGAGGAACTGTATTAAAGGGTCACAGCATTGAGAACCATTATCTTAATACCAGGGGCAAACCAAACTGCTACCAAGTCTTACCAACTTTGGGGTCCAAAACCAAGCCTCCAGCATAAGCCGCTTTCTTACGTCCTTTCTTGTATTTATTGGTATCTCCATCAATTTCTTCATCTTCATCTCCCTATTTCAAATGGAAATAAAACATCACCAGCTAGCAACTAGCTAATGAATTATAATACTGGGTTACAAAAAATATTTACTTTTACTTAATGGTCCTACCTATGCGGGGGAAATCTATTATCATATTACATTTACGGATCCAAATGAATGCCAAGCATGGTAGTTTCTTAAGTAAATAACCAGTTTTCTGAATTCTCTATTTAACTGTCTCTGGAATCCTAGAAATTTCATTTGAGGGCTAGGGATATAGCTCAGCTAACATAGTGCCCTCCTAGCACTTACAAAACCCTAGTTCCATTACCAGTACCACATAAAACCAGGTGTGATGACACATACCTGTAAGCCCAGTGGCTTGGAAGGTACAGCCAGGAGGGTAGTAAATTCAAAGGCATCCTCAGATATACAAGAAGCTAGAGGACAGCCTGAGCTAAATTAGAACATGTTTAAAATATATGTATTTTTTAAAAATGAGCAAAAAGAAGAAAATTTTATTTTAAAATCAATAGGTATTAAAATGTTTCATGTTACATAACTGTTGAGATTGTAAAGGAGTTTTACTAAATTCACTACTCTGGCTGGGCAGTGGTAGCATGTGCCTTTAATCCTACTATTCGGAACAGAGGCAGGTGAATCTCTGAGTTTGAGGTCAGCCTAGTCTACAGAGTGAATACTGGGATGGCCAGTGCTATACAGAGAAACTCTGTCTCAACCCCTCCACCCCCCAAAAAACCACTAATCTTATATTTATGATGAAAAAGGGGTAAAACATTCTTCTGATTCATTATCATTATTCTAATTATTATTACTTTTATGATATGGGGTCTTGGTATGTTGTTCTGGGCTCAAACAATCCTCTTGTCTCAATCTCCCAACTCTAGCAAGTACCATCATGCATGGCTGATTGCCATTATTAGTAGGAATTTCTTAAAATAAGTATGCCCACAAAATGAAAAATCCACTTTCAAGCAGTTTATTAACAGTCAACATTCAATACCTCTGCAGAAGTTAAATAGATCTAAATTAGTATTTGCTGTACGATATTCAATAATGTGCCTAAAAATAAATGAAACTGGGTCACACGCTAACACTCAATTCCCATTCTTAATTACTATCAGTACTGATAAAATGGAAAATAGAGTAAGTTTTAGTTCCAAAGTCATAGAATCTACTTCAGAAACCTGATTGGTGTCATAATCGCACTAGTAGCAGGTTGTGTGACCCCAATCCGAAAATCTAAAGTTCAAAATCTGAAGATTTTTAAGTGAAAATTAATGACTCTACGAGCAGAAATTAGCACATCATCACATGTACCAGGAAGTTTAAATATTATAAAATCACTTTCAGTTAATACAAGCACCCATACACACAACATACACACACACACGTGAATCCCCAAATTAATTTTGTGTTTAGAGATATATTCCCATCCTAGGGTTTCTCATCACATATATACAAATGTTCCAAAATAAAATAAATAAATAAATCTAAAACACTTCAATCCCAAGCATTTTGAATTAGGGATACTCAACATATCTATAAACTACAACACAAAAACCAAACCTCAAAGGCTAAAGCAACAAAAGGTTTAACTGATATTTAGTTCTGAGTAAGTCTTAGTGAGAGCCAATATTTTCTATATCAAAAAGTCTAACAAAGTCCTCAAAGACATTTCACAAACAATTTTGCCTTTACAGAGAAAAGTAGAGAGGGAAACAACCACACAGATACAACAGAACAAGCTCAAGAATAATCCTAATTTACAGAAAATTAATTATAATTTTAGAAGCAGATGCCAAAGCAATTTTTTAAAAGGTTACCTAGGCAATAAAAAAGGAGGGAAAAGAAAAGGCAAAGTACTATACAATCTTGTACCCACCAGTTTTTGCTGAGGTTTTCTGAAAATCTGCTTGTCAGGCACAATATAGTTGTTTTCATAAAATGCATGAAGCAACAAGAACTCATTTCGTTCAGATCGTCCACCCATCAGTGTTCTGGACTATTAAACAGAATTTTTAAACCATTGAGCTTAAAACCATCACAAACAAAAGCAATGTTGAGTCAGTTTATTTAATCATGGAACCTCCTTCAACTACTCAGCAACAAAGGTTACTTTTTCTAAACTATCTAGCTTTCTCTTTAAACATTAAGGGAGATAAAGTAAGCTTAAAATACTGTCAGTGTATCATTCCACTAAAAACATCCAGATGTTAGAGATAAGATCCTTATGTTCACTCAAATCTCTACATACTGCACCTGGCATTCCTCCCTTTTTCCCAACCAGTTGTTGCTTTTACAAAAGCTCAGCTTTCAAAATCCCAGCTCCTCATTTTATTATTTTTTTATTAATTTATTTATTTATTAAAGATTTCTGTCTCTTCCCCGCCACCGCCTCCCATTTCCCTCCCCCTCCCCCAATTAAGTCTCCCCCCAGCCCGAAAAGCAATCAGGGTTCCCTGTCCTGTGGGAAGTCCACCAGCTCCTCATTTTAAAAGCATACATTTAGGTTCATTATCATATAACAACTATCCCAAGAAAACACTGAATCCAACAGGAAATGCTTTTTCCCCCTTTCTAAGTTAAATTTACCATAATGTTCCCAGCGATGTTAGTGATCTGCAATGCTAATGGAAGAACATTTAGCTCACACATGATCTGCAAAATGAATCTGGCATCTTTCCAGACTTGTTCCAACAGGTACAACAGATGAGAAGATTCACTGTACAGAAAAGTAAGAATGAAACAGAATCAAGCAATTAAAAGACACAATGACTGTAATCAGAACTTAAAATATTACAAGGAATTTTTGGTGTACGTAACTTCAAAGCAATGGAACCTCGGCTTCGGAAACTATTTAAAATAAAGAGGCTAAATAATTAGAAATGCATTTATACCACCAATCCCAGTATCCTTCTCTCAACAAAAAAAAAGAGTGAAATTATGTGTTAACTATAGCTTAAAATTTATCTAGTGTTAACCATAACCTAAAAACTATCTAAATTCTTTTGTTCATTCAATCAGTAAGTATATATTACAAGCCAACTATGTATCAGGCACTGGGTATGACCAAAGGCACAAATTCCTGTCCTGGTGAGGGAAACACAGTATAAAAAAGAAAAATAAATAGATAATATTCATACAATGGTAAATAAGTGTTAAAGACAAACAAAACAAAAGGGTAAGAAACAAAGAAAATTTAAACTTTCAGGAGCAAAAGCTGAATTTTTACATAGAGAGCTAGGGAAAAAGTCATTGAAAAGAAAGACCAAGAAGTGACAGGACAAGCCATTATAATAGATGGGTATTTTAAAGAACAGCATTCCAAATAAAAGCACAAAGACTCTGAGTGAGGCACTAATCTAGCAGTTACAGGAACACAATGAAGTTGATATGGCTGGATCAGGGAATAATAGATAGAAATAGCAGTAAAATAACTTCAAATCAACACCACAAAGACACAGTATACAGGAACTAGTAAGCTAAAGTAAGGACTTTAAGTAAAAGTAATATCACTAAGAAACTTTGATTAGACTTAATTTGAGCAGGATTACTTTGGTCCTGGATTAATTATGAAGAAAACTGAAGAGGGCAACAAAATTAGTACATAAACCCACTACTATGATTTGATATTATTTGGTTCATTTGAAACTGGGGAGTGGGGTTTAATCCCCATGATGAAGTACTATGGGACATACAAGGATAGACCCTCAGACCTTGATGTTATTAGTACCATCAGCTACCCATGAAGTGCTATGAGGATGAACACACATATACTAAAGATGAAGCTATTGAGTCTCCATGACTGAACACTGGTAACTTTATAAGAAAGATTAAAGGTTATAGACATGTATGTACTTTTCACCAAATGATACCCTAAACAATTACACAACTCTATCAGAGGAGATCCATCAATCTTGGACCTCCAGAATCATATATCAAAACAAACCCTTCCTTTTCATATCATCCAAAATGTGGTATTATCAACAGAAAATGGACTAAGACATTCAGTGATTCGGGGGGGAAAAAAGAGTATGGTAGCTTTGGGTAGGGTAGGTTCAGTGAAAGTTAAAGAAGTACTAGGAGCTTTATTTAAAAAACACAGCTGAAAAAGTCCATTGATGGATCTATTGTGGGATGTAAGACAGAGGAATCATTATTGTGGGATGTAAGACAGAGGAATCAAGGATGTCTAAGAGGTCTGAGGTAGAAGATGACTTTGAAGACTTTCAGAAAGTTGTAACATTCATAACTGTCACTGACACAGTTATGAAAGACTAAAAACGGAATCTAGGAAGAGAAAAAAACAGTTCAGTTTTTAACAAGCTGAAGGTTCATACTAGATATCAGGTAGGTAGATGAATATAGAATTTGGTAGGATGTTTAAAACAAAGATATACAGGTGGGAGGCAGTAACCCCAGTATCTAAGCTACACATCAGCCAGCCTAGAGAGGAAAAATAGTCAGAAGTAGATGAAGAACTCAGGAGAAATAGCTTAGAAATGGGCTCAAGAAGCAGAAACTATGCTTTGCCTACGGGTTTTTTTACCTTTCTTTATCTGTATCTTTCTTTACTTCTTACTCCATGACTGGCATCCTCCTCTCCTTTTCTCACTCCTCCCTCCTCACATTCTTCCCTAGATTTCTCCCTCTATTTATTCTCTCTGCCAGCCAGTAGCACCTATTTCTCTCTCCTGCCTAGATATTCAGCTCTTTATTACACCAATCAGGTGTTTTAGGCAGGAAAAGTAACACAGTTTTACAGAGTTAAACAAATGCAACATAAAAAAGGCAACACATTTTTGAGTCATTAAACAAATATTTCACAGCATAAATGAATATAACATATCTTAAAATAATATCCTACAATACAGGTCAACTGATTCCATTAGAATAATTCAAGAGATAAACTAATTTAAAATATGAAAATAATGGATATGATGGAATTGGTATAAAGATATTAATTTTCTGCTCCATGGCGACTGGCTGGTGTACCTCCAGTCTTAAGACAGTAGTAACACCTTACTGTTGCTCAATTCAAGAAAGATGAATTCTAAGTAATACAGGGTCATACCTATACATGTTTCGTATATTTTCTGTTGGAATTACAATCCTTTCAGTTTTCAGAATCTGTTGGACAAGTTCAGATAAATGGTAGCTTTTACAATGAATCAATTCTTTTGCTGAAATTTCCACATCACATATCATTCGGCCACAGGTAGCGTTTCTTTCACCAAATCCACTCCGGCTCTACAAGGCAAAAAAAAAAAAAAGAAAAAGAAATCAAAACAAATCTCATGAAGAGGCAAATACTGAGAACAATCTGTTCTAACCTATTTTGGAAGTGTCCCCAAAATAACAATATTAAAATTCTCCTTCCACTCATAAGTCAGGTGCTTTTGAACACCTACTGTATATCTGATGATGCTCTAGGTACTTAGTATATCACTGTGAATAAAACAACAATTCCTAGTTATATAATTAAAAATTATACAATGTAATCAAGAAGTCAAATGGTTTTAGAAGGCAATAAGTACATGGCAAAGGAGATATCAAAGAAGGGTGAGGGACAGAGAATTTGGAGGGACTGTATCTTAGAGTGATCGGGGAAGACCTTACCAAGAAGATGTCATATAAAGAAAAACTTGAGCTTCACATGATGGTTTATGCCTTCAATGCCAACACTTGGAAGCCAATGCTTGGGGACTGCCATGAGTTCAAAGTCAGCTGTGTAGTAAGCTGCAGCCACCGACTCCCCTCCCATCTCAAAATAACAAATACCCAAACAAAAATTTCAAAGGGGGCAGAGAAGCAGCAGCTAAACAAGTATTTGAATAAATGCTAAAAATGACCTTATTTCCTTAAAGATATGAGCAGAGGTAAAAAGAGCTGTAGCCCCAACTCTTGATTCCTAAGAATAGAGTTCTCTAGAAACCCTTGGCATTATAAAAGGTACCGATTCCTAAATTCTCTGCTGAAGCAACATGTTCACTTTAGTTGTAACCTTTAGGTAAAATAAGATTTCAAGCATAAGCACTATCACACTTAGTAAGAAAGTGCTTCATTCAAGAAAGTACCAAAGCCCATACATGCAAGCATAGCAAGACCTTGTCTCAAAAAGAAAAAAAATATATTAAGAGGCCAGCCTGAGCTACAGGAAACTCTTAAAAAGCAAACAAACAAATAAGAATAAGTGAAAAAGGAGGAGAGAGGGAAAAGGAATATAAACTTTCCGTCATTAACCAGCAGTATTTGGTTATGCTGTAAAAATTTAGAGGAAAGACAGGGTAAATACTAACTTCCTTCTTCACACTGACATTGTAGGAGGTTGAGAATCATGACATGCAGTGCCAAGCAATGTTTTATTTATTCAGTTCTGGTATTAAATCAATTCCTATTCAAAAGACAGTGCATTCCCCAGTAGCTCCCTCATATTTAAAAACCAAATAAAGTGAAATTTTGAAATTACCCCAAGTTTTGGCATGTTGGATCGCCTCAGTCGACCTATCTTGGACCAGTAAGGAACTTTGCCCACATTAATTCTTTGCAGAAGCACTTCCATTTCAAAACCACAAATATTATGACCCTAGTCAGAAAAAGACAGCCAATCACATAACAAATACAAATTAGATGATTTGTCTTCAAATGCAGAATTTCTTTAGCCTTTCTTTCTCTGGTCTCTTAACTCAAGAGCTTACCTCCAATTGGGGTCCTTTCTCCTTCAGTATCAGCAGTATTCATTAGTCTTGACATTAACTAGGCTGCTAAGCAGATTGCTGATACAAGGTTCATATGGTGTCTTTTAATTTACTGCTCAAGTCTTACAATGTTGGAGGCAAATGCAAATTTTAATGTCCCATACCTTTTACATGATCAATAAGAATTTAAAAACAACAAAAAAACTGTGTTGTATACGTTTACATAGGACTTCTAAGGAACTCGAACTAATTTCATTAAAAACTGAGCATGAACACAACTGTGTTGGACCTTTAATCAGTGCACAACAAAATATAAATACTAGTAAATACTAGGAAACAAAATTAAACAGTAGATAAGTTATGGGACTATGGCAGGTGGTGGTGGTGCAGGCCTTTAATCCCAGCACTCAGGAAGCAGAGGCAGGCGGATCTCTGTGAGTTCGAGGCCAGCCTGGTCAACAAGAACTAGTTCCAGGACAGGCTCCAAAGCTACAGAGAAACCCTGTCTCAAAAAACAAAAAAAAAGTTTATGGAACCAGAGACATGGTTTAGCATTTAAGAGCTCTGGCAGCCCTTCCACAGGTCCTGAGTTCAATTCCCAGCAACCACTTGGTGGCTCACAACCATCTGTAGTGGGATCTATTCCCTCTTCTGACATAAAGTCAAGAGCACTCATATACATAAAGTAAATAAATCTTTAAAAAAGAAAAAATAAAAGTTATTTAACACAACCTGAGTTTTCTATAATTTCCAATTTATATCATTTGAATAACATTTTTAACATAGCTAGGTTTACTAAAAAATCAGGATGTTTCAAATCATTCAGATCAATCCATAGATTATTTTAATTAAAGATATATACTACCACTTAGAATAAACAACATTTTATTGGAGATTGAACGAACTAGTAGTTGTGAGGGTCTGGAGAAATGGGGAAATAATGCTCTAAAGTAGTGGTTCTCAACTGTCCTAATGCTGGGACACTTTAATACAGTTCCTTATTGTGATGACTCCATGCTACTTCATAACTGTAATTTTGCTACTGTGATAAATTGTAATGTAAATATCTGTGCTTTCCAACTGTCTTAAGCAATCCCTGTGAAAGGGTCATTCAACCCCCCAGGGGGTCGCAAACCACAGGCTGAGAACCACTGGTCTAGAGTTTTAATTTTAAAAGATAAAGAGCAACAGAGATAGCAACAGAGCAATATTGGAGGTGGTGACAAATGCACATTATGAATGCATATAGTACCAATGAATCTACATTTAAAGGTGGTTAAAATGACTAATTTTAGGTTATAAAAAGCTTACCACTACATGAATGTACATATACTGTACATATTTATGTACTGCCATAATATATAGATATATAAAACATAAATATCTTATGTACTGCCATAATATATAATATAGATATGTATACATATATCTACATATTTATGGCAGTTTATTTATTAATAAAGGAACAGAGGGACAGGACAAAAACTTATTTCCAAATTATTATGGCTAGGGTCTCATCTTGCATCTGGATCTGTCATGTACTTCTCTCTAATACCTTAGGCTGGGTATCCGAGGCTCATATCATCTACTTGTCACTCAAAAGACTGTTTTTAAAGGGTGGTATGGGTCTACTGCTAAGTCACAGCACTGTATATAAAATCTTTCTGGCACTTTAAAGAAAGGTCCTGAAATAATATAAGGTTATACAGACTTTGGCATCATTCCATATACAGATATAAGCTACACCACTACCAGCTAAGGTGTCCAACAGGAAAAATGAGGTTGAAGACACAGTAAACAATCTTTTTTTTCTCTCCAGAATGGATTATAGAACCTTGGATCTGGGCTTTCCACACAGGAAGCACTCTACCACTGAGCAATAACCCCAGCCTCTCCATATTTTTTTCTCAAATATCTACTTATCTCTATTCTTACATCACAAGTTGTTGATGTAACCAAACTAATAATACCACATTTAAAATATATAGGAATTGGTAGCCTACCCACTGCTTTAAAAAATATAAAATCAGATTGATCCAGTAACACAGACAAAAGAAAAGAAAGAATTAGGATCAAGAAGCCTCTTAAACTAAGGAAGGTCAGAGAATACACAAAAGGAAAATGGGCTTTACTACAAGGAAAAGGTACGAATCAACAATAAATTACTACCTTACAGTCCAATGAGAATACAGTAAATTGCCAAGATGAAAAACAAATCTCTACCCCTGAGCTCTCAAAGGAATCATAAAGATCCACTGAGCTCTTAAAATATTTACTTTTGTATTTGTAATTTATCCCAAACCAAGAAAATCAATTAGAACCATGAAGATATTGGCAATTTACACATATTCACTTATCATTGTGCTACAAGAATCTAGCAATTTAAGCCAGGCGGTGGTGGCGCACACCTTTAATCCCAGCACTTGGGAGGCAGAGGCAGGAGGATCTCTATGAGTTCCCAGCCTGGTCTACCAGAGCTAGTTCCAGGACAGTTAGGACTGTTACACAGTAAAACCCTGTCTCAAAAAAAAATCACGAATCTAGCAATTTATACATATTTGTTTACTGAAGTGCTACTTTGTTAATGGAGGTAACTAAATATCCTGAGCTGACTTCTAATTCAAGAACTGCTCTTACACCAGGAAAAACTATCTAGCATGGGTTAGGATTATTCCTCCTTAGATAGATGAGCAAATCTCACCAATCCAAGAGGTCATTTAATTCTAAAACATCCTTTGATACTCAAAAGTAAATAATCAATAAAAAGCAAATCACCAAGAAAGTTGCACAGAAAAGAATGAAGGAATGAAAACACTTCCCCATGACATGATCAAATATCTACTCACCACAAGAATATCAGGATCAATTTTGTGAACTTTTGCAAGGAAAAATCCTAGCAAAGTTCTTTCTGTTGCAGCAATCTCAACCTTCATATTCTGTTAAGATACCAATCAAGACTTTAAAATATCGCAAGCCTTATTTTCTTGTCCAACCAGAGTAAGATTTCTTAGTGTTAAATGTAATCATTCACTTCTAAACAAGATATAGCAATAAAATTTCTGATCCAGGTTTTGCATAATAATAACTGCACAAAATCTCTGAGGACCTCATTCTAGTAATATGCATGTAAATCATGCAAAAATTTAAGTGCTAAGCAACATCAAGAGCAGAAATGTCCTTCCACAGAGACATGTTTGTACACTGGGCACATTTAAAGTGTATAAATCAGAGTGTCTTTCCAAAACATTGCTTTTTTTGCTATATAATCCCTGGAAGACTTTGTTGTTTATGTATTTATCAAAGAAATCCCAAGGATTCTATAAACTAATCTCAAATAGCAGGGTGATAAACAATAAATAAGAAACTAAAACAAACATGTACTGAAGAATTGCAATATATTACATTTTCAGTTGTGAGGCTAGCCTTAAATGACTGAGCAATCGCTCCAGCCCAGGAATTGCAATGTCTTAAATAGAAATACCAACCCTCACACACACAAAAAAAAACCCAACTTGGATTAGTGAATATCTATCAGGTACTCAAAGCTGCTCATATTAAAACGCTTTTAAAACAAAGGTTGATTACTATTATGTTTTCTATAGCTCAGTTTTTAAAAATGTCACTTTGACTTTACAGGAATTTTCCTGGGTCATTTGATTTGAATAGATAATTCAGGACAGATCACAAATGACAGTAATACAATAGTAACCCCTACCTCTAAGAAGCCAACTGAAACAGCTTTAGAGTGGAACCTTACAAATTGCACCATCTAATTTTGTCACATGAAAATATTAACAAACAAAATAAACCTACAACCTTTTCAACACTATCATTTCACAAAACAAATAATGTACTATTCAAAAACTACATCCTTTAGAGTAAATATATTTATTTTTATAAAGAACTCAGTTCATTATAATGCTTCCACTGCCATTTTATTAAAGGTTTATGATACCAACTTCACACAACATACTTGAGTTCAGAAATCACTGATGGGCTTGGGACAGCAAATATAAACCCTGTCAGTACATGGTCTTTTAATACGTACAGTATTCCCAACACTACATGGATTCCCTCAATTTGGAGAGGGGGTCTATCCAACATGGTTCCAAAATATGTGATCACTTTAGAAAAGCCTCCATATATGCTAACTGATGGTAGGTTTGAATGTATCCATATCATAATTCCATCATCATCCGAAACTAATTTAAGAATTATTAAACATGTTTAGTCTTATATTCATAATGTATTTTATCAAGTTAGTACCATAGTTCAATACACCAAGAAGAGATCTAATAAAGTAAAACATAGAATAGATGCTATTTTCCTATTCTCTTTCCAAACAGATATTCTACACTTAAAAGAAATGAGTAATTTACCTTTTTCTTAATGACTTCTTTGAAAGCACATGGGAAAATACAGTCCTTTGGCTTAGAGATAACTATAGGAAGAAAAACACAAGATTTTTATACCAATATCAGATAGTACATGTTTCTAAACAGAAATTGCTTTAATATAAATTTCACATAAGCCCTAAAGAATTAAGAAAGTCAAGATCTCCAATTAGTCATATTGTTGGACCTCAAAACAACAACCAAGAAGGGACCCTTATGTCTGTATAACTGTACAAAATGCTTTGATCAAACGTTTGTTTTCCATCCAAGTTAGAATGGAGGATTAGAACAATCTTTCCCAAAGGAAATCCAATTACCATAAAAGCTTCAAAGAAAAACTTAGCTCAACTTTCTTAAAACTGAGAGGTACTATGGACCAAGGCTTCTGCTACTACACAAAAGGCTTCTTCCATACAAAGCAGGCACTCACACAGTGAAATACGCAGAGATAAATAAATGCATGCTAACATGAAGCAACAACTATTCTCTTCCAAGTATTTCCTAGACTCTTATCAGTATTCCTAATACTCAAAAAGCCAGACACAAGAGGTTGTTGAAAAGAATCTCTGGTTATGGACTAGAAAAGAATCCAAAAATATAAAACACTGAATCTTAATTCTTACTTTCTTTTTAAACAAAATGCTTACTTAATCAACCAAGCTCTGAATATGGAATGTCAGACTCCTTGAAGACCAACTCACAAAACACACACATACCCCATTCTATGAAACTATTGCACCTACTGAATTTTATGCATAACACAACTGAATTCCAGTTTGGCATACTATAATGTCTCACAAATAGGTAAAGATTCATTTATTCCTTAACATTTTGCCTCATCACAGATTTTATTCAATAAAACTCAAGTTTCCACAGCTGAAAGCAAACATCTTTACTAAAATGTCCTAATTAGGCCAGGCAGTGGTGACGCACACCTTTAATCCAGCACTCGGGAGGCAGAGGCAGGTGGATCTCTGTGAGTTCGAGGCCAGCCTGGTCTACAAGAGCTGGTTCCAGGACAGGCTCCAAAGCTACAGAGAAACCCTGTCTCAGAACCCCACTCCAAAAAAAACGCCCTAACTACTCTCAAAAGCAAGTTTCAAAATATAAAGTTACTTATCCAACAGACAAAGAAAAATAAAATCAAAAAAGAAAAATCAAACTCTTAAAAATACATACCACAGAAATGCGTCTGAAAGGGGGGCTTTGGAGGTGCTTTATCTAATGCAAAACTGTGATGGACGAGAGCTGCAATAGCAATAATCTGCAAAGAAAGGAGCGGGGAAAATCAGATACCTACTATATGTTTTACCTTACCACAAGAACTACTAGGAATAATAAAACATATTTTAATATATATAAATTCCTTTCACTTTTTAAAGAAAGTGTTTAAAGCTCTGACAAAGGGTTAGTATCTACAATATAGATAGAACTAAGCATCAAGAAAACTATTACCAAACTAAAAACTGGGGCATGGAACTAAACGAAATTCTTAGAAGAAATGCAAAATGGCTGAGAAGTATGTTTTCAAATATTCAACATCCTTAGCTATCTGGGAAATGCAAATTAAAACTGTGATGCCCACCAACTGATGAATGAATACTGAAAATGTACACATATACACAATGGCATATTATAAAATTCTCAAGCAATGGGCATAGCTGGAAACCAGAATTCTAAATGGGGTAACCCAAACCCAGAAAGACAAATACCGTATGTTTTCTCTCATATGTGGATGCTAGCTGACTCTTTAGAATGTGTGTTTAAACTGGAGGAGCCATAGAAGGTAGGAAACTAGTAAGCAGTCATGGGGGGGGGATTTCAAGAAAAGTGGGATAGAACTCAAGGTTCTTTACCAATCACATGCTAACAACCACAGGCTCTTACACTCCTTCCCCCTCTTCTGCAATGATCCCTGAGCCTTGAGGAATAAGGTATGATACAGATGCCCATTTAGAGGCGAGCACTCCATAGCCTCTTATTCTCTGCACTTTGACTAGTTTTGGATTTCTGTACTAATTACCATCTATTGTGAAAAGAATCTTCTCTGATGAAGGATACACTACTCTATGGGCATTAAGATAAAAACTTATCTAATACTGTTTCCATTTGTCAGATTCTTTCCTAGGGCCTATGACCTAGCTAATCAGGGAGTCACAGCCCAGTCAATGGACAGTTCCAGTCTTGAGGTCTGTCTTATGGAACAAGCTTAAAGTAAAATCAGAAAGTGGTTGGTTACTCCTGTAACATTCATATATGTGCTGGCTAGTTCTTGACATTTTTCGTTCTTGTTGTTTCTGTTTTTGTTGGTTTTCTGTTTTCCAACTTGACACAAGATAGAGTTAACAGGGAAGAGGAACCTCAGTTGGGAAAATACCTCCATCCACATTGTCTGTAGGCAAGTCTGTAGGGCATTTCTTGATTACTGATTTATGTGGGTGAGCCTAGGCTGGGGTGGAGGGGTGGTGGTGGGGAAGGGGTATACCTCCCCTGGGCAAATGGACTCCTGATCAGGTGATCCTGAGCTATATAAGAAAGCAGGAGCGGTGGTGGCGCACACCTTTAATCCCAGCACTTGGGGGGCAGAGGCAGGCAGATCTCTGTGAGTTCGAGGCCAGCCTGGTCTACAAGAGCTAGTTCCAGGACAGGCTCCAAAGCTACAGAGAAACCCTGTCTCAAAAACTAAAAAAAAAAAGAAAGCAGGCTGAGCAAGCAATGATAGCAAGCAGGTAAGCAGCATTCTTCCATGGCTTCTGCTTCAGTTCTTGCCTTTAGGTTCCTGCTTTTATTTCCTACCCTCACTGATAGACTCTTATCTGGAAATGTAAACTGAAATAAACTCCTTCCTCCCCGTGTGGTTTTTGGTTCTGGTGTTTGATCACAGCAATAGAAACCCTAAGTAAGATAATGTCACTATTGTACCAGTGGACAAATCTTGCCAGGCTGGTTATTGTAACTTTTAGGATTCACAACTAGGTAGGAGTGTTCAATACTTTCTTCCCCAGTAGCAAAACTAGAACCTTCTGGCATTATTAAAGCTAGGCTGGCTAGGTGGTGGTGCTGCCTCCCAGCAGTCGGGAGGCAGAGGCGGGTGGATCTCTGAGTTTGAGCCCAGCCTGGTCTACAAGAGCTAGTTACAGGATAGGTTCCAAATCTACAGAGAAACCCTGTCTCCAAAACCCCAAAAGCTAGCCTGTATGGATGAAACTTAAAACTTATAGGTTGGTACCAGCTTGATTTCTTTATATTCCGTGACTCAGGTATGTGCTGTCATTTGTAATAGTGTATAACTGTCAAGGGACACTCATAGGGAGTGACACTATTAGGAGGTGTAGCTTTGTTCCCTGGAGTGGTTATGGCCTTGTTGGAGGAAGTTGAGAGGGAAACATGGTGAGGAGATAGAAGATAACTGGAACGGAATGCGGAGGTGGATTTGACAAAAACACATATGCAAAGTGATTCCCACTGAAAAGATTTATTTATATGTGTACACACACACATACACACACATCTGTGTATGTCACATATGTGCAAGTACCCATGGAGACTAGAAGAGGATATTAGATACTCTGGAGCAGGAGTTACAGGTAGCTGTGAGCTGCCTGACATGAATGCTAGAAAGTGAACTCAGGTTCTCTTCAAGAGCCGCATGGATTGTTAGCTACTAGGCCATCTATCTGGGCTCTTTTAACTCTACTTGTAAAAATATTTAAGCAGATTTAAAATTGAGTAAAAATTAATAAAACTAATTCCCATACACTCATAGTTGGGTTTCAATTATCATTTTTCCTAGGTCTATTTCAGTAAGAGTCTTCAAAAGTGTTTTTCAATCTCAGTACTATTGGTATTTCATGTCAAACAATTCTTTATGAGGGCTGTTCAATGCACTACACAATGTTAAGACTTACTCACTAGGTATTAGCACTGCCATCCTTTTCCCTCCTCATATCTCTGAGTTATACCAACCCAAAACATCTCTCAACATTGACAAGTAAACCTTCAACAGCCAAATCTTACCCAGTCAAAAATAATCACTCTAAAAGACCACTTTTTTAAAATGTAGTCATGTTTTTTCTTTTATTTTTAAAATCTTTATCTTTATTTTTATTTTATGTGTATACACATACATACATATAACCTGTGTACCGTAAGATGGTAAGACCTTATTACAAAGGACACCACATATTTGCAACGTAGGACATGAAAAGAAAATCAAGTTGGAAAGCCAATGGAAGTTTCATCCATACAGACTAGTTTTAATAGTGCCAGAAGGTTCTATTTGTGCTATAGGGGAAGAAGAGTATTGAATACTCTTACCCAGCTGTGAACCCTAGAAGCTACTAGCCTGGAGGTCAGAATGAGCACTGCATTCCCAGGACTGGTGCTATAGTTAGGTGTGAGCTGTGGGTGCTGGGAATGGAACCTTGGTCCTCTGGAAGAGCAGCCAGTGCTCTGATCATCTCTCCGGTCCTTGACAGTCTGTATATCTCAACAGGGTTATTTGACACCTTCTCCTGTCTCTGTAATATCTATAAATTCAGTTAGATCAAAAGACTTGATCAAAGCCAGGTTCAAACTGCTTGCAAGATTTTAGATGTGTTACTGATTATTTCTATTAGAAGGCATATGTCTGCTTCTCTGTTTCAGTAATATGAGTATCCACTGGTGATCATTACTTAGACCAGTGGTTCTCAACCTTCCTTTTACTATGACCCTTTAATACAGTTCCTCATGTTGTGATGACCCCAAACTTTTGTCGGATATTTGTACACTGTGTGAAGATATACTGCTGTGATTGGTGTAATAAAGAGCTGAATGGCCAATAGCTAGGTAGGAGAGGATAGGCAGGGTTTCTGGCAGAGAGAGAGGAAATGAGAGGGATGAATCTAGGTGCAAGGGAGTCACTGTAGAGAGATGAAGGTAATGAACAACATGTCACAACACAAATTTAAAAATATGGGTTAATTTAAGTTATATGAACTCCTTAGGAACAAGCCTAAGCTAAAGCCAAGCTTTCATAATTAATAGTAAGTCCTCAGGCCATTACTTGTTGGCTAGTGGTTCAAATATAGTTTGACAAGAAAGCTTGTTACACCCAACCATAAAATTATTTTGTTGGTACTTCAGAAATGTAATTTTGCTACTATTATGAATCACAACGTAAATATTTAATATGTAGGATATTTGATATGTAACTCCCAAAGGGGTCACAACCAACAGAGTGAGAACCAACTTAGACCCATTTCACTAGGGATTACAAATTGGTCGTTTTTTTTCCTCATCATGTACTGAAAACTTCTAAGTAGAGCAATTTCACATTTCAATTACCTGGCATCAAGAAGTACTTATCCCAGAAAAGTCAGGACAAATACTTGATTTGGTTTTTTTTCTTTTTTATGTTTTCAAATGAGTTAGTTCCCTAGTTTCCCTCATGAAGTGATTAATGTGGTGGTATTGTTTGACATTTATGTGTTTATTATAACTTAGGAACTTGTATATCTGATATTTCCATCTGTAGCAGTTATTCTTCTGATGTTCATAGTGCCCCATATTTTGCATAGGAGACTTTTCAACTTGTTTCCTGAGTCACCTGTATCTTCAGAAAATTTTAGTAACGCCCTTGCTTTCTGATATAACAAAATGTTCCAGGCTTACCTTATATATTTCCTGCTCTGAATCAGCCTTTTCTCCACAAATTCCTATTCCCTTTGTTAAGAAATGGTATCACTCTAGGAACGGGTATCTCTCTTAATTCGAACCAAGTACTAATTAATTAAATCTTTCCTCAATACTTAACTATTAACACTGGCTATCTACTATGTTAACTTATTTGAAAAATCAAGGGCATGGAGCATCACTCAGTGGTATAATGAGCTTATCAAGTGCAAAGTCTTGAGTGAATCCTCAATACTTCCAAAAATCAGTAAGAAAATGCATAAGTAAAATCTCAGATTATATACTAAAAGAAAACATTTGTCAAATGTTATTTTTTAAATCATAAGTATCAAAAAGACTTAGAAGAAAACATAGAGAAGCTTTGATTAACCAAAGTAAGACAAATATACCCATGAAAAACAACAAGCTAGGTGGGGCAGCAGTCCTGTAGTGAAAGCCATTTGGGAGACTGAGGTGGAAGGAATTCATTAACACATACGTTCAAGACCTGGGCAATAGAGTAAAACCCCAATTCAATAGTAATAATAGTAATGATGAATGCCATAGATTAAAACTACCAAATAGCCCACAAGTAACAGGACAGAGATTGTTGAGCAGGCAAAGATGCTTGCCACCAAGCCTAACAACCAAAATTCAATCCCTAGGACATGGAGGAAAAAGAGAACTATTGCCTATAAATTGTGCTCTGACCTCCACACACATGTTGTGACATGTATGTGTCTACACACCATACTGACACATGCACAAAAATATAATTTAAAAATTTGTAATATAAAAAATTAATAATATAAAATACAGGGACATCATGAACACATAAAATCTATGTACAAAAAAGTCAAAGCAGAAACAAAGATAACTGATGCTCAAGTTCCCAACCCCCTACTCTGAAAATCTGAAATTAAAGCATTTAGCCTGTTGTTCCTATACAATATAATCAAGTAATTGCCAGTTAATGATGGTAACTTTACAGAAAAATTTAACTCATAAACATGGACATAATTAGAAAGCCACCACTCCTACAGTGCCTCTCTAGTGGGGTAAATTTATCTCCTTTTCCCTCTGAATAATATCTAGTAATGGCAATAGGAATTTTTCAGTTGTCACAATTAGGAGGAAGTAGTGCTACTTGCATCTAGTAGATAGAGGCTAGAGATATTATTAAACACAGAACAGTGCTTCAGAACAAAGAACCACCCAGCCCAAAACATTTGTAGTTGCCAAGGTTAATAAACTTTATGAAGAGCTCATAGAAAAATTTATGATGACCACTAATTGATCCCATTAACCAATCCCAGCCTGAACAGTTTGACTAGGCATTACCTGCTTTCTGAAATATCCAATATTAAGTATACTGGTCACCTACCCATGAATTATTCTGTATAAAAAGCTAAATTTTAATCTAATTAACTTTAGCGTTAATGTGACACACTGCAGAACAAAGGACAGAATTGAGTGTGGCACACTGTCAGAAATATTTTAGGCTCTTCAGACCATATAACCTGTCATTACAATCTGATTGTTATTGTAGTACAAATCTGAAAACCTACTGTATCTCAATAAAATTTTATTTACAAAAACAGGTGGTAGGTTGAATTTAGCTCACAGGCTACTCTGTGTCAGCATCGGGTATAGAAGATTCCTAATGGTATCCTAATAAACATACACAAAAAATGGGGCTTCCTATGTGATCAGTGGTTTTGTAATTATTCCTTAGCATTGAGAAAAACTGAAAGGCGATAGGTGGGAGCTATTGTCTTTAAAAAGAGATTCAAGAAGCATAAAAGTGAAATGTTAACCTATGAATCTAATGTGCAAATCTGGATCCAAACAAATCAACTTTGAAAATCATGAGAAACAGATTCTTCCAAATATGTGCTAGAAACTGTAGACTATATCAAGGAATCATAATGTTAAGTATTCTAATAGTGTAATGTAAGAAAAGTGTGCATTAAGTAAGGATGCGAAATGGCAGTCAGTTAAGTGCCTGCCAGGCTAGCATGAGAACTTAAGCTTTGATCCCAAACATAAAAAGTCAGGTGTGGCAGCATGTATTTGTAACCTCAGTGCTAGGAGATAGGCAAATCCCTAAAGCTCCTTGGTCAGCCCAGGTAACATGATTGATGAGTGTCAGGTTCAGTAACAGACTCTGTCTCAACAAATAAAAATAAAAAAAGCAATCAAGTAAAAGCACCCACTATTCACCTCTGACATTCACATGCACAAATGTGTGTGCACACTTGTATACACTCTTACTAACAAATACATAGACTACAAACACACATAAGAAAATATGCATATAGTGAGAGACGTATACCAAAGCATGCTGGGGTAAAATGACAGTACCTTTTAAATACTTAGGAAGGAAAAGGGAAAGAAGGATACAAACATGTGTCACAAAACATTGTTAACTGCTAAACATGTGTGACTGACATAAGGCGCTCATATTATTTTCTCTATGTCTACTTAAAAAATAAAAAAACAAAATATTTGCAGCAATTTAATCCTTTAAAAACTGTGAAATACCAGGCAAATTCAATCCATTCTATAAAACATAGCCCAGTGCCAAGTTTGCACCCTTTCCCCTCTAAAAGGAAAGCAGATCAAACTCAGGCAAGTATTGTATCTGAGGCGTAAGTACAAACTCTGCCATTTTACTTTACCTCATGCTCATGGCTCTTTACATTTTGCATTGTCTTCATGCTGAAAGACATTACCACAAGTGGAGGAGGACTGACATCTTTAATCACATTCACCAGGTCTGGTTTCAAAGCCACCACCTCAAATTTACACCAACTGATTGGCTGGTTCAAGAGCTCTGAGAAAGAATAGATACAACATATCAATAACTTACTGAAAAAGAAAAAGTACTATAATTATGACATTTTTATTAACAGATAGTCTTCAAAGCTATTGTCTACTAAGAATGACATAATATGACATCTACCTAAATATAAGCACATTAGTGGGCAGTATGCCAATCCTTGCGTGTCTGTGAATAATACACCTGTGCTCATTTGGGATGAGTAAAGGAGGAGCAATACCTTTTATAATTTTTTTCAAGGAATCCAAGATCAGCTTTAAAAATAACAGCTGTCTTAGAGGAATTTAAAACATTTTAAAGAGATGAAGACAAAATAGTAGCTTAGATACAAGTGCTAAGATGATCAAGTAACAAGCCAGAGAATTCTGTCCACGTTAGGTTGTGCTTCTCTCCCTTCCAAAGGTCAGCAGTGCACTCTGGAGAACAGTTGTACCCTATCAGTCAGGTTAAAAGAACACTCAAAAAACAACATAATGACCCACACAACTGCCTACACTAAGATCTTCCTCAGACTAAATTGTCAGATATTGGAAATTGATTCCAAGTGTATCACCTATAATCACTCAAGGAAAACATTCAAAAGACAAACACAAAAAAGAAGTAGAAACATTAAATAGACCAATTCTTTAACTTCCCTTAAAAAATCTAAAGAGATCCCATGGAAATTCCTAAACAACTCAGGCTGTTGCTAAAACAAAGGGTTATACTCTCTGCAAACTGATAGCAGGGCCCTAATGCCAAAGACAATACTCATACAATTCACTGTAGTGTCTTTGGTGTAGGTACTCTACAGGTTACCGAAAAAGAAATGTGAACACCAACCCAACCACAAAACCTTTGACCTACAATCTGCCCTGCCTTCAAAATCAAGCTAGGGTAATGGTGACACAGAACTTGGAGTAGCCAGCCAATATCTGATTTTACCTAAGGTGCACTCCACAAGATAGAACCTATACCTGACACTGTTTGAGTAACCAAGAACCAGAGATTAGATAGCCCAGAGACCAATGGTAAAACCAAACACTACTGATCAAAACAGAAGTATCAGTAAAATGACTCCTAATGATATTCTGCTATATTCTTAGATCAGTGCCTTATCCAGTCACCATATGGCTTCCTATGGAAGAAAGGAGCAGCAACAGCCAGACATTATGCAGAAAGAAAGTCTAAATAGGAGATCTCCATCAAATCCCTCCTCGAACCTGTGATTATATAACAGCCAGAGGGGATAGAGAACAAGACCCTCTGAATCAACTAAGCAAGGAGCCTATGAGCTCACAGAGACTGAAGTAGCAAGTGCAGTGCCTTCAAGAGTCTACACCAGGTCCTCTGTATAAAAACTATAGCTATTAGCTTAGTATTTTTATGGGACTGTTAACTATGAGAATGAGGGAGTCTCTGATTCTTTCTTGTGCCTACTCTTGGGACTTTTTTCCTCCTGTTAAGTTGTCTTGTCCAACTTCAATATGATAGTTTTGTTTCATCTTATATTTTATTTTGTCATGTTTGGTTGTTATCTCTTATAAGCCTGTTGTTTTCTAATAAGAGACAGAAGGGAAGTGACTCCAAAGGAGACAGGAGGCAGGAAAGAACTCGAAGGAGTAGATGGAGGAGAAACTATAATCAAGATATACTGTATAAGAAAAAATCTATTTTCAATAAAAGGAAAGAAAAGTGAAAAAAAAATCTCAGGAATCTACTTAGCATTTTTCCTTACGTGGATTTTTTACTTCAAGCCAACAAGGTCCTTTGATCTTTCTGTTCATCAAGAACAATTCCAAGCTAGATGTGTTGGTTCCAAATACATGAGAAAATGTTTCACCTTTCAAATGCTGTGGAAGCTGTGGCATTTCCGCCTGAAGAAGAAAAAACTTCATTTTGTTTAAAACTATTACTTCGCATTTTCCCGTTGATATTTGAAATAAACAAAGCTTCTATGGAGCAACAGAAGAACCCCTTTGATATATAGGAAATGTAATCTACTACAAATGAATCTAAAACAATTCACAATGGAAAACAAAAACAATTCACTATGACAAAATAATGCATCTTAATGACACCTGTTAGAAGAAAAATAGGCCAAGAAGCTCCCTCAAAAGAGAATGTCTGTCCAGAGTTGTCCTGTCTCACTAATAAATAGCCAAGTAAGTACCACTCCATTAGAAGAATGAAAGCAATCAAATGGGACTCACTAAAATTGTTTTCACGTTATTTTTCATCATCATCACTGTCAAAAAAATTCCTTTTCCAACAGCAGGATCAAAACACCAGAACAGAGGTAAAAAGGTAACAGTCCAGCTAATACCCAAAGCAACTACTTTGCCTCTCAGAGGAGCAGGAACAGCACTGTAGCAAATCCTCTCTCACCTTTCCTCTGCTCACCAGACATTTCTGTAGACTGATGAAGTCCAACTCCATCATGCAGCATATCTGTTCCACCTGACAAATGGTTGTGCTATTTCAACTTTCTTATTTGAAGATGTGTACTTGAAAGGCAGCATAACTTATGCTCTATTACTTAATTTTATCTATTTCAATTATTAATGAACTGTGGGCTTCAAGAATCCTGCCAATACTCCTAACTAAAAGCCAGATGAAGATTCAAAGATTAAAGAAAAGTCATTCAAAACTAAGCCCCAGTTTTCTTTGTCTGACTTACCGAGTATCTAACTTCCAAGTACTCAGATTTTTCTGGAACATCAGGTATCTCAAAAGCATAGTTCTTTTCCACTGTCTGGGTAAGCAGATATTTAAAAAATTATCAGGACAAGGTCTTTGCAAAAATTAAATCAGCCAGTATGATATACACATAATACATGTTTGCATATTTAATCATAAGAAATCTAGCATCCTAACAGAACACCAAAATAAACAAAAAAGATAGTTTTTCTCCTTTCAACTAATACTAGAAACACCTACTGACAAAAATATTAAAGAACATCTCTTGAACACTAGAGAACTTATGAAATAAGTGCATACAAGGGGAACAATAAAAAACTGATTTCTTAAAATGATAATGCACTAAGTCATTGCTACTATTTGAAATTAAACAACTGCATCTTGCTGTAAAAACTGACATTATAAATTCACTTCATATGCAGTATCAGCTATGTGTTAAAAATTACTATAGTATAAATTATCACCTAATATGAATTAAGTGATTTAACTCTGCAACTTTTGCAATACGGCTCCTTTTTCAGCACAGAAAACTGACTGCACTTTCCATAGTTCCACAGTAGTACACACAGGGCAAAGTTTGAATACACAAGCAATCCAGCCCCAGCACCTACATTCTTTACTATCATACATAATATACTGTTTCCAAAATTTTTGGTTTTGAAGTTTTTTTGTTGCTGTCTGTCTGTAGTGACGGTGATCAAACCTGGGGTTCTTTGTACTGTTTCTGGAATTTTGAAGATGTGACTCTCAATTTCAAGCTCAAATAATTAAGAGTGTTAGCCTATCTTTAGCAACTCAATCCTCCCTTTACTGAAACCATTTATATAGCCAGTATCTTCAAATGGGCTACAGTTCCCACATTCATAGCCAAAGGCATCAATAGCTTAGCAAAATCAAGACAATACACCACACAGATCACACAAAGAGAACATTTTCATTCTGTCAGAAACAGTATCATAGGCATGGATTTTTAAAGACAAAGCCTTACCCATGCTCTTAAGCAAAATTGCACTGGCAATAACTAGTATAAACAAATCAGAATAGTTTCTTCATTTCAGAAAAAAATACATGATATATTGTAGGAACTGGGGGCAACTAATTTGCTTCAAATCATGTTTCTATTCAAATTCATGACCATTATTTTGTAAGTGATTTTAAAAGAAACAAAGTAGTTTTGCAAATTTAGCATACTGTTTTTACATTTACACCTATGAAATTTCCATTTAATGAGTTACAACTATGCAGAAGGCATTCTGCATGAATATGCAGTTAACTATCTGGTAAATCAGAAAATAAACAAAAACCATAAAAAATACAGTATTGAATACAAACCTTGGACTTGAACTTCATTATTTTATATTTTGCTGCAATTTTTGAGTCAAATTCTTCATAAACATCCTTCATTGTAACTGGAGTTGTTGTTTCTTTCCCTGTGTTTAGGTCAATTTTCTGTTATCCCATGGAAAGAATAATGAAGGGAAAAGAGTATAAGTCTTCTCATCCATGAAAAACAGAAGCCTAAATCAATTTTCACCTCTATTCATTTAAACATTGACTAGCACAGTCTTACAAATGAGTGTGAAGGCAAAGACTTAAAAAGTATACTAAACTCAATGTCAAATCCCTCCAGTGCATTATAAAAGCCAATCAGAAATAAAGATGACCAATCCTAAAAAATGGGAAAAACAAGTTTTAAATCCTGGCCCAGAAGTTAAACTAAGATGGAAAGGGGAAAGGACTGGGGATTAAAGGGATTCGAGATGTTAAAAATAAAGAAGGGAAAGGATTCTCCAAATAAAGGGGTGTCGTGCTGTGTCCGCAGGTATCACTGGTCCTCTCACAGCCTGTAGATGCTGAAATAAAAGCTGCTGTTTGGTAACTGTCAAAAAAAAAAAGAAGGGAAAGGAAATGGAAATGATTTTGTTAATTAGTCATGAAGATGATGGTACTGCTACCTAGAGAGCAAAAGCATGAAAACTGAATCAAATGCCATTGCAGAGACTTAGTTACAAGTCCATAGTGCTAGGCAAAGGGGAAATAGAAAAAAAGTAAGCATTACATATATTTTAAAATTTATTATTTTTTAAACTATGTCTATGAAGCCTGGCACAGTGACACATCTTTAATCCTGACACTCAGGAGGCAGAGGCTCGTGGATCTCCATGAGTTCAAGGCCAGCATGGCCTATATAGTGAGATCCAGGCCAGCCACAGTTTATGCATTAAGACCCTGTGTCAAAAATAAACAAACAAAAATTTTGTCTATGTGTGTATATATGTATATGAAGGTGCCAGTGGAATCTAGAAAGAATGTCAGATCTCCTAAAGTTCAAGGGGGTTCTAAGCTACCTGATGTGGGTGCCAGGAACTCAACTTGGGTTCTCTGGAAAAACAGTACCAGCTCTTAACATCTAAGCCATCTTTCCAGCCTCCAGCAATATATATTTTAAGTTTTTATTATAAAAATAGAAAAACTCAGTTATACTTTATTTTTATACTTTTTAAATTAAAATTGTGTCATTCACAATTACTGAGATTAAAAGAAAATCACTAATGTTTACCATTTCACGGGGAAGGAAGTAAAGTGTTCGCTCGATGTTTTTCACCATAACACAACAGCTCACATGGATTTGGGCAGATTCAATCCACACTTTGCCAAACAGAAAAACCACACCTGAAGAAACAAAGGAAAACAAAAGGAAATAAAACTTTCAAGTAAATAGAATTAAAGGGGCAAGTCAAAGGCCCAATGAATTGTGTTCACATATTATACCTAGTTCATATTTGTATTCCCTTATATTCTTCTAAGATCACCAGGTAATAAATACTGTAGCATTAAAATGTGGCTTTGCAAACATCGAGTCACTATTCATAAAAACTGGCTGTCAAGTAAGAACTCCAAAGATTTGATAGCCAACTCAGGAGATGGTCAACTTTGCAAAATCCTGGGCTTCGTGAATTATGAGTAATCAGTACAGCCACTCAAAACAGCCACTGATCTTAAGACACTAAGAAAATTGTGACACATGCAAAGGTTGCTATTCACAAGGCCAATTACTCTAGTTTCCAAGACAGCTCATCAGTGTTTTCTTTTGTCACTCATCCTGGCAGAAAGAAATAAGACCACCCAAGGATTTTCATTTCTGCAGATGATTAAAACTCTTACAAAGATTGTATAATTTTCAACAAGGAGGTGGGGTGTATAAGTGGGGAATATAAAGAGAAGGAAAGGGAATACAGAGAATAATTTAAAAAAAATCTTCAGAGTAGCACAGAAAATTAAAAGTAATCCTTACAACAGTTAAAGATGAAAAAACAAAATTTCATGCAAAGAAAAAATGAAGACCCTAATATTGGATTCAAAGATTCAAATAGCTCATTTTACAGTCAAACTAATATCACACTTCATGCAACACATTTGACACTGTTTATGCCTCATTTGCCACAAAAAGATCATGGTAAACAAAGATTACATTCCTCCCCCCAATATTACTAGCTGAAACCAGGTGCAGTCAGGATTATTCAACCTTGAAAAAGTCATAATGAAGACAGGATATGTTCCGATATGCAAAGAGTAAGATTCTTTTCATAATTATGGTTCATTCAGCAATAACTGACTGACTTAGAATCTGGAAGAAAGTGAGCAACAATAACGGGGTCTTTAAGCATACTCCGTTCTTATTAGCAGCATTGACTTCACCAAAGCTTAGTGATCATTAGCAACCATCATGATGAAACTGTTCAACCCCTTAAGATTACAGCTTTTAAAAGCTATTTTATTTAACCCATTGGCATCATAAACAGAAACATATGCCACTGCAGAGAATGCAACTTGAGAAGTGCCACAGAAAAGGGAAGTGGACTTAGAGAGGGAAGCAGAGACTTATGACAGGAAAGGGCCAAGGGTACATTTTTCAGTCATGCTGGAGATTGAACTCAGGACCTTACGTATTTTAAGCACATGCTCTGCCACTGAGCTATATTGCATGAAACGTATTTTACATTTACTTTTTTATATCAGTATTGCTCAGGTTGCCCTCAAACTTCTCAGCTGAAGAGACCCTTCCACCTCACCGGGGTAACACAAGAGAGCCAACCCTGTTGGCAGAGGTATGGGTGAGCCAGTCTTAAGTTGTTTGTGTGGAAGAGCTGACCCCACTACTCATCTGTCGTTCAGAGGTGGAGGAAAGATGTCCCCTTACTCCCCGCTACCTGCAACAGACTAATGCGATCACCGCCCCCCTTGCCAACTGCAGCAGAGTTGGCCCTGTTGCCTAAAGTATGACCCACCCCATGTTGCGAGCAAATGAGAGCTGTCCCCATTACTCATCTGACATGAGGTCACATGGGTAGAGAAATACCATCCATTCCCACACCAACACACACCCCCCATCAATGTCTGAGACAGGTGGAAGAGCTGGTTCTGGAGTCGTAAGAGTGGGAGGGCTGTCCCTGATGCCCACCAGCTGCAGCACTTGGGAGAATGGCCTCTGCACCTCACCTGAGCAACATAGTAGAGCTGACTCTGATAGTGTAGGTGCTTGAGAGACAACCCTGAGGGCATGAGAACAGGAGAACTGGTTCCATTCCTTATTCACTGCTGCAGGGGCAAAGCTGGAGAGTTCACCCTGGTGGTAAGGACAGGGGAGAACTGGCTGGCTGACCAACCCTGCAGCTGCCCAAGCCCAGAACCAGGATTAGGAATTGGCCCACCCCAATATCCAACCCATTTATGTTCTTCTGGAGCACATGAAGTGGTCTGACCCTGACTCAGAGCTGCAGGATCTCCAAACCACAGGGCAAAAACAGGATATCCAAGAATCTCAGTGAGGGCCCAACAATGATGATGTAACAGAAACCAAGGCCTTGAACCAGATCAATGATGCTTTGCAAAGAATACTTGCAAGTAATGATATATGGACAAAGGGGTTTACTGTGTGATCCACTGTGTCACACTGTAGCTTCTGTGATAGAGATTTTTAATTTTTCCCTTTTTTCTTTCTTTCTCTTAAATTTTGTTTTATTGGGGGATTACAGGAGTAGAGGGCAGATGCGAAGGGGCAGGGAAATGAATGGAATCAAGATGCATGATGTGAAAGATACATTGAATAAATAAAAATTTTAAAAAAAGCAAGAATCCATAACAACATCATCATGCTCTAGCTAAAGTGGAGTTGGTTAAGATACCATTTCTGAGCTTGACTATAACTGCCTAAGAAACTAAGATAAGGCCACATGCTACCTAAGTGGTTCTGAGAGAACATATAAATATTTGCTAAGAGGAAGTATATTAATGATCTAACAATTCCTCTAGGAACCATTAACATTTTTCTAGGTAATATCCAGTTAGCTTTATTTAAATCAGGTCTCCAAGTCAAACAGTCATCCTTCTTACATACTTGCTTTACTAATATACAGTTATTCCCTCAAGTTTCATTAAATGCAGTCTCCAGGAAATCATTCTGAAAAATACCACTTATATCCACCACAGATCCCAAGATACCTAAATGCAGACAATTCTATTTCAGGTGTATATGGTATTTTATACTATCAAACAGACCATGCTGATTCTGACTATATTGACTCTGATCCTTTAACAAAGATTCCTACACCACAGATCCCAAGATATCTAAATGCAGACAATTCTATTTCAGGTGTATATGGTATTTTATACTAATCAAACAGACCATGCTGATTCTGACTATATTGACTCTGATCCTTTAACAAAGATTCCTACACTATACTGGGCCCACAGGAAATTCTCCTCATCTCTTAATTTAATCAAATCTATAAAGTCTGCCTCACAAGTTCTAAACATATATAAGAATGCAGATGTCAGTATACAAATACCTGAGGTTTTAGCCTTTATATATTGGGAGGGGGAGTGTCAAAGTCAGAGGATAACCTACAAGAGTCAACTCTCTCCTTCACCATGTAGGTTCTGAGGGCAGAACTCAGGTCACCAAGCTAATCAGCCTTTACCTGCTAAACCACTTCCAGCTCCTATTGTAAAAAGACTAACTTTGAGGAAAGGGTCCTTATGCTGCTTATAACACTTTAATTCTACAAAACTAAATTTTTCCATAGGTCTTAACAGAAAACAATACAGAAGACATGAACCCCAAGGCTAACAAAGGCAGCTAGCTACTCAAATGCAGTTGTAATACCCACAGCTAAGTCCTTCTGAATGCCAGAATTCATTTAATGAATCATGGTAAGTGAAAAGTAGTTTTCCCTTCTGTTGATGAGCAAAAAGGCTAAAGACAAACACGCACACACACACATTTCCACTACTTCACTTGGGAGTACTTTTTAATTTCTTAAAAACTTAACCTGAAGAACATAAAACAAGTTCAATCTGGTAGCAGAGACACAGACCCAGAAACAGCCATAGAAAAGACATCTGTTCAATTCAAGGAGTGGTGTGGGAGGTCCTTCTGTATATGTGTTGTTTTTATTGGTTAATGAATATTGACAGGGCAGAGTAGAGCTAGGTGGGGAAAATTAAACTAAATACTGGGGAAAGAAGGCAGAGCCAGGGAGAAGACATGTAACCCCACTGGAGACAGATGCCAGATCTAGACAAAACTTTACCCAGTAAGCCACAGCCACATGGTGATACACAGATTAATAGAAATGAGTTAAGCAAAAATATAAGAACTAGCTAGCAATATGCTTAAGCGATTTGCCAAGCAGTGATTAAAATAACATAGTTTCTGAGTGGTTATTTCGAGTCTGGGCAGCCAGGAACAAACAAGGGGCTCCTACTACTAAGGACTTTCTCAGACAGGTATTTGTGTTCAAAATGGAGTAATATACCTCTGACATCACAATGGTGTTCTGAGCTTAGGTGATTTTTTCCCCTACAAGAGGGAATAACAATATCCTCAATGGATGCTCAGCCCTACAAATTCATAAAGAATATTCTCTTTGTTCTATTATTGGACAGCCATTTTAGTGAACCCACTACTAGCATTTTGTGAGTCAAGAATTCACAGAATTAGCTCATTAGAATAACCAGGGAGAAACCCAGTGTGAAACCTGGTGGTGACACACACCTTTACTCCTAACACTTGAGAGGCAGATCATGTGAGTTTGAGGCCAGCATGGTCTACAGTGCTAGTTCCAGGACAGTCAGGGCTACAAAGAAGAACCCTATCTCAGAAAGCAAACAAAGAAAAAAAGAAGAATAACCAGGGTCAGTCTTGACTCCTATTTCCTGGCCCCATACAATCTACAAAATGTTTACATCAAAATATAGTTAAAATCTCTTTACTTTTCTATTTCTTTCTTTCTTTTTTTTTGTTTTTTTTGAGACAGGGTTTCTCAGTAGCTTTGGAGCCTGTCCTGGAACTAGCTCTTATAGACCAAGCTGGCCTCGAACTCACAGACATCCGCCTGCCTCTGCCTCCCGAGTGCTGGGATTAAAGGCATGTGCCACCACCGCCTGGCTACTTTTCTATTTCTTCACAGTAATCAGGTTCCAATTATCTAACACTTCTACCCTAAACTGACTGGTCTTCAGGGCTTCCACAATTCCCTACTACCCCACTCCAGGCTCCTTGAGTGCTTACACACACACACACACACACACTTCTCCACACATGTCAGCGCATTCCTGTTAAAATGTAAGGCCAATTATGAGATCATAACACACTACAATTAAACCTTCTGACTGACACATTCTTCGAGTAAGATTGAAATTCCTTGAGAAGGCTTTTAAGGCCTTCAGTATCTAGCTGTACTAGCTAGTTTTGTTTTGTTTTGTTTATCAAGTTGACACAAGGTAGAGTCATTTGAAAAAAGGGAACCTCAATAGAGAAAATGCCCCCACAATATTGGCCTGTGGTCAAGCCTGTGGTACACTTAGTTGATTAATAATTTATGTGTAGGGCTTCCAGTTCACTGGAGACAGTGGCACCCCTGAGCTGGTGGTCCTGGGTACTAAAGAAAGCAGGCTGAACAAGCCACAAGGAGCAAAAAGCCAGAAAGCAGTACTCTTTCATGGCCTCTACATCAGTTCCTGCCTCCAGGTCCTGCCTTGAATTCCTGCTCTCCACCTCAGTGTGTATTTATTCTCTGTTGAATAAAAAGACAAATTAGGCCAAGTGTGGTAGTGCATGTCTTTAATCCCAGCACTAGGGAGGCAGAGCCAGGTGGATCTCGTGAATTCAAGACCAGCTTGGTCTACATATGGAGTTCTAGGACAGCCAAAGCGAGATAAAAAAAAATAATCAGTTAATTTAAAGAGACAAATTATTATCTGATTCCATTAGAACAAAGCCAATAAGAATCACGAAACTATTTAAAGGAAAAGGTATTACAGTCTGTACTAAAAGTCTAAGTATAATTACCTGGTTGATTGTATGGATCTTCATAAGCATCCAGCCAATAAAATTGAAATACTTGTTCATCATCTGCCCCTTTTACTAATGGGAGGTGACTGGAATCCACTTGAACTTCCTGAGCTAAGAAACTGCTTTCATCCTCCTGATCCATTTCCCAACAAGACACATCTGGGAGAAAACTTTCTCTGCAGAAATCACATTTTCAAAAACTTTATAATCCAACAGAATAATTAGAGTACTATTTTTCTGAAATATTATAAGATTTACTTACAAGAAAGATGTGGTCCCTTTTGTAGGATCTGCCTCATGTTTCACCCTCTCTACTGGCTCATTCTCTTGGTCACAAGTCTTGGCAGTCACAGACTCCCCATCTACCTCCTCAGCTTCCATGGGCTCATCAAAGTCACCATCTTCAAACTCCATTATCCCTGATTCCTGCTCATCTTCTGGACACTCTGTTTGGGCCAGCTCTCCTGTAAACATCACCATATGTTCCCATCACATGCTAGTGTCATGGGCCACAAAGCTTACTCTACATTGAAATAACAGCCTTTCCCTATGTTATATTTCTCTTTAATCTTCAGGTTGGATGCTTTTAATTTTTACTACTATAAATTCAATCTTTCATGATTAGATGTGCCACCTTCAAAATTACCTCCACCCCTGTATCACCAAGCCTCTATGTGTTGCAGTTACTGTTCAACAACTTGTACTTTTGCCTGACATGAGACTTACCAGCAAATTCAGCACATTTAAGAGGAATGGGAGTTAACAGAGGTTCCTTCTTAAGGACAGGGGAAGCAGGTTTTCTTGAAGGAATTGCCTGTAAATGTTTTTAAGTGTTTAGTCAGTTAGAACTGCATACTAAAAATATGCAACTGTCCTACCCTGACCAAAGATAATGACAGTTCCCATTTATAAAAAGATTTGTGTATTATTAATGTAATGGCTTCAATTATTTTACTGTTACCTGGATTTACACAAAAAAATACTTATTTCCAGGAAGAAAATTATTGCATTTAACACAGTTGTAATACCTATAATAAACATGTACTAGTTACTACAAAATTTACTACAAAAATGCAGGCACATGCTATTTTTGAAATACATGAAACTATATACTGAATGGAAGTTCTAATTTAAAAGAAACAAAACAAATTCAAAATCATCATCGCCTTTATATAGGCAAATAAAACAAATTTAAAGCAGAAAAATATTCCTCCAGAGTTTACCTTAGGGGTGTGCACTGAGAAAGGATTGAGCAAAGCTCCAGTGGATCTTTTTTTCTTTGGTATCAATACAGGTGGTGGAGATGTTTGAGATATCTAAAAGGAAAGAGAAGACAGACATTTCATTGTCATGCCTGATTTACCACATAACAGAAAAAGTACATTTCTTTGCTTATGCCTAATAAGTAAAGTGTTTTTCCTTCCCTGCCCCCCAAACAGGATCCATGCTCATGTACTGCAGTTACTATAGCAACAATACTACAGAAATCACTAGAAAACCAGAATAGATAATTAATCAATCCCTAACTACTTTTCTTTCAAAAATTTAACATACTCTCTTCACTTACTCTTTCAGGTACTATATTTAACATCAAACAAAATAGAACTACATAGTGTTGGTATTAGTCAATCAGTAGTCACTTAGAAAGAAGTACACCTCTAAATAAAAGCTTAGTCTTTATATGGCCAAATCACAAAATTCACAGTGTAAAAGAGCCTGTTTGAGTTCTACTAAAGGCAGCTCACTTGCTCTTCCTTCACTCCCACTCAGAATTCAGAAAGGGGCTCTCATGCCTAAGTGTGCTGATTGACAGGCTTCAATCTATTTATGGAACATACACTATAGCAACAAAATACAAGCAATGAAAATTCACAGAACCAACTACTGGGTGGATTCTTACTACTTCCAACACACACCCACACAGCCCATCTACATAATCCTAGAGCAGTAACAGTTGGAAACTCGTCACCTAAAATGGTGAGAAGAAACCTAAAACAGTGAGAAAAAAACTAATTTGGGGGCTTTTGTTTTCTTTTTTTGTATGGGGGGATTTTGTATGTGCATGTTTGGTGGTATCCTGGCACATTTCTTTCTAGTGATAGTTTGTTTTGTATAATTACTGAACTGTTTCTTCAGTCTATGTCCCTGTATCTTATAACTCCAGGAAATTCACTTACCTCAGTGTTCAGATCCTGTAGAATGTCACCTAGCAGATCATCCTTGGACAAGTCTACTGCTTTCTGTATAGTATATAAAATTTTTTTAAAGTGCAAATGAGATTCTGGATTGAACTTTTTCATGCAGACCACACATACATTTCTGAGAGGAAGAACCTGATCCCATCAGTCCTTCACTGCTCACTCTCATCTACTATTCATATTTCAACAATCACCTGTGCATATCTAATTACATTTATACTCCCAGCCTCTATTTCCATCTTCACTCTGTAACTCTTGCTTATCAATAAAATTAAAGAAATTGTCATTTCACCATTTCTATTTAATTTTCTTTTGTCTCCTAAGTTGAAACCACTGAAGTACCTATATTCACATAAAACCTAAATTCATCTTACTAAGTGCAATTCATAGAACGTTACTCAAACATGTATTGAGCACATACAATTTGGGCAATGAAAAATTAATTTTATTTCATTTCATAGAGGGGGGAAAAACAATATAAGGAAACCTGAAACTCACATCTGCAGTTTTCTTCCCAGCACTAGCAATGAACATTGCCTTGATATTGTTTGGTTTTGTCACTGGAGGTTTCTTTACATCCTTCCTGTCCTTTCTGTGTGCTCTGCCATCACTTCCTATTGAAATAAAATGTATTCAGAAACACGAACTATGTAAAGCAAAGGACACTGTCACTAAGACAAAAGGCAACCCACTGACTGGGAGATCTTCACCAACCCCACAACTGACAAAGGTCTGATCTCCAAAATATATAAAGAACTCAAGAAACTAGACCGTAAAAGGCTAATCAACCCAACTATAAAATGGGGCACTGAGCTGAACAGAGAATTCTCAACAGAAGAAGTTCAAATGGCCAAAAGACACTTAAGGTCATGCTCAACTTCCTTAGCGATCAGGGAAATGCAAATCAAAACAACTTTGAGATACCATCTTACACCTGTCAAAATGGCTAAAATAAAAAACACCAATGATAGCCTTTGCTGGAGAGGTTGTGGAGAAAGGGGTACACTCATCCATTGCTGGTGGGAATGCAAACTTGTGCAACCACTCTGGAAAGCAGTGTGGCAGTTTCTCAGGAAATTTGGGATCAACCTACCCCTGGACCCAGCAATACCACTCTTGGAAATATACCCAAGAGAGGCCCTATTATACAACAAAAGTATATGCTCAACTATGTTCATAGCAGCATTGTTTGTAATAGCCAGAACCTGGAAACAACCTAGATGCCCTTCAATGTAAGAATGGATGAAGAAAGTATGGAATATATACATATTAGAGTACTAAGCAGTAAAAAACAATGACATCTTGAATTGTGCATGCAAATAGATGGAAATAGAAAACACTATCCTGAGTGAGGTAAGCCAGACCCAAAAAGAGGAACATGGGATGTACTCACTCATATTTGGTTTCTAGCTATAAATAAAGGACATTGAGCCTATAATTCACAATCCTAGAGAAGCTAAATAAGAAGGTGAACCCAAAGAAAAACATATAGGCATCCTCCTGAATATTAACCTTCATCAGGCGATGAAAGGAGACAGAGACAGAGACCCACATTGGAGCACCGGACTGAAATCTCAAGAATCAAATCAGGAGCAGAAGTAGAGAGAGCACGAGCAAGGAACTCAGGACCGCGAGGGGTGCACCCACACACTGAGACAATGGGAATGTTCTATTGGGAACTCACCAAGGCCAGCTGGCCTGGGTCTGAAAAAGCATGGGATAAAACCGGACTTGCTGAACATAGCGGACAATGAGGACTACTGAGAACTCAAGAACAATGACAATGGGTTTTTGATCCTACTGCACGTACTGGCTTTGGGGGAGCCTAGGCAGTTTGGATGCTCACCTTACTAGACCTGGATGGAGGCGGGTGGTCCTTAGACTTCCCACAGGTCAGGGAACCCTGATTGCTCTTCGGGCTGATGAGGGAGGGGGACTTGATCGGGGGAGGGGGAGGGAAATGGGAGGTGGTGGCGGGGAGGAGGCAGAAATCTTTAATAAATAAATAAATTATAAAAAATAAAAAAAAAACACGAGCTAGATGGAAAACTAAAGCCTAGTTGCAGTCACTCATTGTCTGTATATGAGAACTTAAGAAGAAAATAAACTAAGAATTCAAAATACAAAATTGGGAAATTCTGCAGAAGGTACACAGGAAAGTCTTTTAAATGAGATAAACTGAAGAAAAATGAAGACTAAATTATGAGAAGCAACGGAATACAATGAGTTAAATATCGGGGGAGGGGTAGGTGACTAGTTGTTGAAGGAGACTGCTCTTTCGTTTCCCGAACACTCAGACCCAAATAATCACAGAGAAACTATATTAACTGCAATACTGTTTGGGCAATAGCTTAAGCATATTTCTAGGTAGCTCTTAATTCTTAAGTTAACCCATTTCTGTTAATCTGTGTATCACACAAGGCTGTGGCCTACCAGTAAGGTTCCAGCCAGCGTGTCCTTCTCCTTAGCCAGCTACATGTTGTCTGACTCTGCCTACTCTCTATATATATCTCTGTTTGGACTTCCCAACTGGCTTTGCTCTGCTAAGTCACTGGCCAATAAAGCAACACATACAGAAGGGCACCCCACATCAGTTAGTAGAAATGCAAAGCTTTTGCAAAGGGGTTAATTTGCTGTCTTCCTTCCCACAAAAAAGGCAATAAAGATAATCTGGAACTAACAGCAACTGGACACATGCTCTATGCTGTATCAAAACTGAGTGGCACAAGTGTACTTGCTCATTCAAAGAGAACTTTTGTCATCTGTCTTTCTTTGTGGGCATGACTAAATCACCTGAGAACTTTTCTAATACTGTCCATTTTAATATCATTTTCCAATTCATTCCAAAAAATATAAAACTAAAAAGAAACTAGAATGACCAATTAAAACAGTGCAGTAGCAATATACACAGACTACATGACGTAAAAAAAAGTCTAAAGAAATGTGACATTCATATAAAAAAATAAACACAATTATGTCTCACTCTTTCCAAGTACCACTCTTAATACTAACCCATTCTCAATTCTATTAAGAAAAATATCATTTAATAAATTTCAACTCTGCTTCATAAAAAAGAAGTCTAGAAAACAACACAATTACTTACAAAAATTTACTTTATACGTTGGCAACTCACATACTTGAGTTTTCAATAAGCCATGTTGACTAACCATTTCTAAAGCAGTAAATCAGTATTAACACCAAAATGACAAATTTAAAAATAAACAACACAAGTATCTTGGGGGTGCTCAAAATTTTTAATAATCTATTTCTTTGATTTTTTTTGTTTTTCTAGACAGGTTTTCTCTGTGTAACCTTGGCTATCTTAGAACTCACTCTATAGACCAAGCTGGCCGGGAATTCTGGAACTCAGAGATCCGCCTGCCTCTGCCTCCCCAGTGGTAGGATTAAGGCATGTGGCACCACACCTGGTTGAAATTTTCATATATATACACAATATATCTAAATGATATCTAACCTACAATTCCCTTGCCCCAACTTACCCCGAGACCCTCCAACATATCACTCTCCCAATTTCATGTCCTTTTCTACTATAACCCATTAAGTTCAATTAATGTTGCCCATATCTACATCAGTGTGATATCAAAATTCAGGCTTTATTCTCCCCCACAAAGATTTCTAGTGTCCTTCCTCTGGTAACATTCAACTGTCTTTTTTGTTTGTTTGTTGTTGTTTGGTTTGGTTTTTTATTTTTATTGAAAACAGATTCTTCTCTATCCATACATTCCGACTACAGTTTCCTCCTCCTTCACTCCTCCCAGCTCCTCTCCATTTCCCCTCTCTCCCAGACGCACTATCCCTCCTCTCCTTTTCAGAAAAGAGCAGGTCTCCAAGAGATGACAGCCAAAAAGGATGAAACAAGATACAATAAGACAAGGCAAAGCCCTCCTATCTCAAAAGCTTGACAATACATTGTTAGTAAGGCTTTGGGAAAACAGATACTTGTATACTGTTTATAAAAATGCATAATTCCTACAAAGAACATGAATGGGCACAATAGTTCAGGGTTGTAATCCTAGCATTCAATAACCTGGGTCAGGAGAACTCAAGCTGAAACTGAAAGAGCTTGAGTTCAAAAATAACCTGTGCTATGTAATGAGCCCCTAAGTGGCAGCTCACACCTAATTCCAGTTCCAGGGCTTCTGACACCCTCATACATTTGTACAGGTAGAACATGATGAACATACAATAACCATAAGCCTAAAAATAGAGAGAGATGGGTTAAGGGCACTGCTATTCTTCCAAAGGACCCAAATTAAATTCCCAGCATCTACATGACCACAACCACCTGTAAAACTCTAGTTCTGGGGGATCCTATGATCCCTTCTGGCCACTATGGGCACCAAGCATGCATTTGGTGCAGACATGCATATAAACAAAATATGAACAAACATTAAAAATAGATAGGGGCTAGAAAGATGGTTTAGAAGTTAAGAACACTTGTTACTCTTGAAAGTTCAGTTCCCAGCTTCCACACGGTGGCTCACAACCATCCATAACTCTAGTTAAAAGTTCCAGGGGATGTGATGCCTGCTTCTGACTTCCATGGGCATCATGCACACAAGTAGTACACATTCATACATGCAAGTAAAATACTCATATACACTTAAAATAAATAAATCTTTTTTTAAAACTTTTAAGATAATTTAAAAAAGTTTTCATGTACACTTACTCTATAAGCCAGCAACTTCATTTCTAGGAATTTTCCAGGAGGAAGGCACAGAGTTACCAGACATGGTATTATTTATAATAACAAATTATTGAGTCCTTCCAAGGAGTTCATTGAAAGTAGTGAATACTTACACCAAGAAGCATCTGCATGCTGCTTTGCAGCTACAGACACATAAACATGAAGGAAAGATTTCTACATACTCTATATATGTCACTAGAGTGATTTTCAGGGTACCTTGCTATGTGCAATAAAACATGGAAAGTAACTATGTAGACATTATCTTTTATGTAACAAAAATAAATCAAAACAATACACAAAATTCTTGGTATATAGCCTTCCAAACAAAAAGTACTCAAGCAAAAAGTTGAACACAATGTCCAGAGTGCAATAAGGACAATAAACAAAAGATAGAAAAAACACAGATGCCCATCAACTAATGAAGATATAAACAATATGTGATGTATATATATACATATATCACATAATAGTATATTATTCATTTATAAAAAGAAATAAAGTACTAGCACATGCTATAACATGAATGAAATAAATTAGCAATATTATGCTGTCAAAGAAGCCAGACCCAAAAGGTCAATTATTTTATAATTCCATTTATATGAAATGTCCTAATAGAATAAGCAAACCCAGAGACATAAAGTACATCAATAGCTGCCAAGCACTGAAGGAATATAGGGGGGTAACTTATTAATGAGAATTGGGCATGCATCTAAAGTGAAGCTACTCTGGAATCAGATAGTGGAAATGGCTGCACACATTGCAAATTTACTAAAAGTCATGAATAATATATTTTTTATATGCCTGGACTGTGAAAACTGTAGGATATTTGTGAAACTTTAATACAAGACAATTATACAAAGGTCTTTAGATTTTCATTGACATCATTTGGAACAATGTTTAAATGCCAATAAACAAAACTCGGGCTTTAAGAGTGAGTACAGAGAGGTCAATAGAAGTTTGAAACAAACAAAAAAGACTTCATGAGAAGGCTTTAATCTCACCACTGTAGGTTAGTAGGATTTATTCAGAAATACAGGGGGAAAAAGTATAAGTAAATATTGACGTGGAGTTCTTTAGTGCTAGCTTTATTTTACTGTGCTTTCTCATTGATTTCTCTTCACTGCGACGTAGTTGATATACTTTTCGACCTCTATGGTGTGCAGTCAATACATGATGAGGTGATTTCAAATACAGTTGACCTTTTACTTCTAGGCAAAATTCTGTGACTTTTCTGTAAATTTTAAAGTAAATTGTTGATCCTATTTCCCTTCCTAAGCTCTTCTGATCTTACCAGGCTTCTGGCAAAGGATACTGTAATATTGATGAGCTGTAGGTATATGGTGGCACAAAACAAGAAGTAAAAATTTCTAAGACTGTTTTCTAGAATCTCAAAACTTCTTTTCACTGATATCTAATCAAGAAGAAAGAATAATACAATCACGGAAACACAATGATGACTCCTTCAACTCAAGAAATACTGTGTACTTTCTTTGTACTGGCTACAGTGATCAAAACTGGGACAACTGGGACATAGGTCCTTTCTCTGAGATACTTCCTGTCGATTCCAACTTCCTACTACACAGCTGACAAAATTAAAATTTAGACGTGATAAGATCAGGTCAAAATGATACAATTAACAACAATGCCATAATTCAAGCATAACCTCTTTACCTCAGTAGCAATGAGTACATCCATTCCCCAGATTTGAATACAATCCCCACTTAAAAAGAATCAAGATTCTAGGGAGAAACTGCCAATTCCAGGTTTATGACAGAAGTATACAAGATAGGGACTGAAAAATCATCTTTGCTCTAAAAGCTGGGTGTTCAAAGACTAGCAGGACCCTGTCAAAATGATGATTAAAAGGACTCCGTTAAAATGTGAACCTCAAAAGGAAAAATGAAAGACCACTTGCTATGAAAGCAAGATGACCCAGGTTCAAATCTCCAGCACACTCATAATAACCAGGTATAGCCTTTCATGCCTATAACCCCAGTGCTGATAGGAAAATGAATAGATTCAGAGAGTTCACTGGACAGCCAGCATGGCCAAAAACAGCAGACTTCAGACCCTGTCTAAAAGAATTAGATGAAGGGTAAAAAGGGAAGGTCTTTCTCTGACCACCGGCATACTCACTCATACTTAAGCTCAACAGCCAACACACACAAAAAGAAACTAATGGATACTGAACTTTAATAGTATATTTCTTAGAAATGTCCAATTTCAAAGTCATAAAATAAAAGAACAGAGAAGCAGAGTGCAGTGATACCCAAAATGCTTAATGAACACATAAGGCTTAGGCAAAAGGATCACTAGAGTTCAAGAGTTTGATAGCCAGAGTAACATGGCAAACAAGAGCTTATCTCAAAAAGCAATTAAATGAATAATTTAAAAATAGAGAGAATCACCAATAGCTACTCAAAGCATTTGGTGAAGTTTTGTGAGGAAATAGACTATATACAATATATATGGCTTAAAATCATCCAGTACCTGCATGACTACAAAAGGGAGAAAGTTTTGTAAGTAATCTGACATTATCAGTTTAACCAAGAAATCAAACTTAGCAGTAATAATGGAGCAAATGATATCTGATCAAAGGGAAGGTCTCTACTGCTATAGGTGTTGTCACATTTACTCTCAAGTATTTCTAACCAAAAAAAAAAGAAAAGAAAAAAGTAGTGGAAAGAGATATATATTTAAGCCGGGCGGTGGTGGCGCACAACTTTAATCCCAGCACTCGGGAGGCAAAGGAGGTGGATCTCTGTGAGTTCGAGGCCAGCCTGGTCTAGTTCCGTGATGGGCACCAAAGCTACAAAGAAACCCTGTCTCGAAAAACCAAAAAAAAAAAAAAAAAAAAAGAAAAGAAAAAAAGAAAAAAAAAGTAGTGGAAAGTATTTCTTTACTGTTGCCAAAATATCTAACCTGAACTTAAGAACAAAGAAACAATCAGGCAGGGCGGTGGTGGCATACACTTTTAATCCCAGCACTTGGGAGGCAGAGGCAGGCAGATCTCTGTGAGTTCGAGGCCAGCCTCATGTACAAATTGAGTTCCAGGACAGCTAGAACTGTTACACAGAGAAACCCTGTCTTGAAAAAACTTTTAAAAATTAGGGGAGCCAAGGAGATGGCTCATCAGGTGTGAGCACTTGCTGAGCAAGCCTGACACCCTGAGTTCAGTTCCCAGAACCCAGGTTTAAAATATCTGGGATAGGGTAGCATGCATGTGTAATTGTAGCACTCCTCTATAATTCTAGCACTCCTACAGTCAAATGAGAAGCTATGGTAGAAAAATCAGCTAGGATGGGGTTCAGCTAACCTGGAAGTCATAGCAGGAAATCAACAGATTGAGATGCTGCCTCCAAGCAAGGTGGAGGGAAAGAACCAATTCCCAAAACGTCCTTTGATCTCCAAATGGACACTATGGTACAGACATGCCAGTGCATGTATATGCCCCCTCCCTCTGTCTCTGTCTCTCTGTCTCTGTCTCTGTCTCTGTCTCTCTCTCTCTCTCTCTCTCTCTCTCTCATACACACACAAATGTCAATAAATGTTTTAATTATAAAAATATTTTTGAGCTAATTAGAAATTTTTCCTATAGACATCATATTAGATAATACCATGAAAATGGTGCTATGGTTAAACAGACAAGAATCCTTACTCTTGGAAAGCCACTGCTGAAGTTTAAAAAACTCACCACAAAAGTCTTTGTATATGTGGTTAGGAAAAGGGAAAAGAAGCAAATGTATAAAATGTTAATCAAAAATGAGGATCGTTTAAAATTTCAACTAAAGCAAGTTGATTCCCCAACAGACTCATTCATCCTTTTGATATGGCAACATATTATCATCTACATGAAGTTTTTATCTACTAAGTTCACCACTGATTAACATCACACTTTAAAAGTTAACTACAACAAATGCATCATGTTTTAAGGGAGTTTACAGTTTTGTGTTGGGTTGCCTTCATAATTACCTTGGTATATAAACCCTTTTTTCTAAGAAACTAAACTATATTAAAGAGCAAATATTCTAAATACATCACTTCAATAGGAATTAAAAGACATTACTTATTGTTGCATCCTTTAAAATCTACAATTCAAAAATTACTAAAGAACTAAAAATTTTAAAATAAGAAAAACATCAAAGTATTTGGATAATGAGGATATAATACATTTATTTCCTCCTAGAATTTTTGCTTCTTACATGTAATTTTTCTACCCAACTGTTGCTCTATTAGAACATACTCTCAAAGCCAGACTGTATCAGAATACCAACTCACTCCAAATTTTAGACAATTCTTCAAATCTCAAAATGACATCTTTCAAAACAAAACATAGGTACCTTTCCCAGAGGTGTCAAGTGCATCATCCTCAAGGTCATCATCGAAAATTTCTCGGCCATCTTCCACATAGCCTGTACCATCTGAAAGAATAAAATTTAATGTTGAAATTAATTTCTAAAAGTGGTCCAATGCTGGGCATGTGGTGCATCTCTGTAATCTCAGCACTTAGGGAGCTAAGGCAGGGAGACTGCAAGTTTGAGGCCAGCTGGAGTTACAAAACGAGCTGAAGGCCAACCAGGGCTACAGAATGAAAGCCTGCCTCAAAGTAACAAAAAATAAAAAGTGAACAATAATATTTTATTTATGGCTCAAAAAATTAAAACCCAAACACTTACTTACTCACTTTTTCTGTTATGTTCCAATTTGTTTGGTAGAATTCTGCTCAAATGGGTATTAGAAAAGATATAGTAGCATCCACACAGCAGATACAAAGTCAAACCCTAAAGATACATAGCATATCTAGCTAGGTGAGCTAAAGAAACGATCTGACACACAGGACCAAAAAAAGGCTCCTTTATAGTCATTTTGTTCTATGAAAGAAAAGGAAGTATCACAAGCCCTGAAAAGCACCCTAATTTCCATAGGAAGACTAGTCACATAGTTGACCAATTACAGAAATAGGAGTCATGAATATAGTCTTCATCTCTTTCCTCTGTTCAATATTCTCATGCCAGAAAATCAGAACCTACGCCAGGCAGTGGTGATGCCACCTTTAATTCCAGCACTCGGGAAGCAGAAGCAGGTGGATTTCTGTGAGTCTGAGGACAGCCTTATCTACATAGCTAGTTCCAAGACAGCCAGAGATACATAGAGAAACCCTGTCTCCAAAAAAGAAAAGAAAAGAGAAAAAAGAAAGGGAGGGAGGGAGGGAGGCAGGAAAGAAGGAAGGAAGGAAGGAAGGAAGGAAGGAAGGAAGGAAGGAAGGAAGGAAGGAAGGAAGGAAGGAAGGAAGGAAGGAAATCAGAACCTAGAACCTATAAGCAGGAACCAGTGACCTTTATACGAAAACAAAAAGACCACTCTTCAAGATACTTTCTGTGGCTCAAATTATACCTACAACCTGCTGTATTCTTCACAGCAACTCTGGAAGATAGTCTCTTATCTCTATACCACAGTCAGAAAACTTGTGGCTTAGGTGATATTAACTGACTTACCCAAGACTAGATGGAAAGTGTATACCTTAATTCCACGGGCTATGGGGCCGTGTGTTGGATCCACAGATTGGTAGTTCTTCATTATTCCTTTTTGTAAAGGAAGACACTGATGATTGAACCCAGTGACCCAAGCATTCCCTCTCAATTCCTACATGGTCAGTCATGTCCTGGGGGGTGGGGGGATTCTTCGGTATGTTCCTATTATTTTCTAAATGGCTCTTAAGTAGACTTCCTATTTTCATGCTTCCTCATTTTCAAAGCACTATGGAAAATCTAAACAAAAAATATGTAGCAATGCTGTGACAGCATATATTGACTGTCAGCCAAACTGACAGGCTACAGAAGCACCTAGCAGCTAAGCCTCTGAGCATGCCTAGATTAAGGTTAACTAAGGTGGGCAGACCCATCAAGTGTGGGCAGCACCATTCCATAGAGACCCTAGACTTAAACAGAAGGAAGCAAACAGAACACAAAGCATTGCCCCCTCTCCTCATGACTGCAGGTACAATGTCACTTCTGCCACCATGCCTTCCCAAGGACGATGGACTATAGCCTCAAACTGTGACCTAAATGAACCTTACCTTCCTTAAGTTGTTTTCATCAAGTATTTTATCACAGTAAAGAAAAAGATAACTAATGAAACTGCCCCACATCTCCTCGGGCACAGCAACTGCCCCACATGACAATCAAGAAGTAATGAACACAGTGCCTAGCAGGCAATTTCCTCCCACATACCATCATCCACGATCCAGTCATCATCCTGCCGTGCCTGAACCAGTTTCGAATACTGCTCTTCATCAACTTCTTCATAAACACTTGTGAGGTCCTCAACCTGCCATTACAAAGTTTATGGAAAAGCTTCAAATGGAGTGAAAGTGTTAAACAATTCTGATGAAAAGAAATTGTCAAATTGAAACTGGAATGGCAGGCTGATAGAGTAGCTGCAACCAAATCATGAGTTCTGACATTCAACACCACTGCAGGGTTTTCCTTAAATAGACATCAATTAACTTAGTATTCCTTTTAGGTGGGTGTTAACATAAGATATTAAATGATTCCATTAGCATAATACACTTGTCACACCATCAATTACTCATCTACTCCGTAAAAAACAAACTGAATTATAGCCAATTCTTTATTAGCTGCTTTGGGGATTGTTCACATAATTTCTAGACTACTTTTTCCTATACTTAAATGCATAAGGCATAGTGTACCCTTTCACACTAACTGGTAAATGCCCTGCAAAGATACTAATTTTAGTAACAGTTCAATTAACTAAATAAAATACCTTATTCGTGCCCTCCAAAAATAAGCAAACAAATTCACTCTATATTCTGTAGGCAAAGAAGAAACGGTTTTTGAATGATCTATTTGTCCTACCAATAATCCTCCCTGAATTTCAGGCCTTGAAAGTGAATGAGAATCTAAGTGGGAAGTCCAGTCAAAGTAGTGAATTCTCAAATCATACTAGCCCACAAATATAAAAATATCAGACCACCTCTGCACAGTTAAAGCAATAAAAGCACAGGTGCACACCACTACCACAGCTACCGATGGTGATAGGCCACTACCTGCCTGACTGGGAATATGGCAAACCTCTTTTAAAATTGCCCCCTCCTGGCTTGTTGGTGGTGGCAATGCCTGTAATCCCAGTACTCGGGAGGCAGAGGCAGGCAGATCTCTGTGAGTTTGAGGCCAGCCGGGTCTACAAGAGTGAGTTTCAGGACAGCCAAACCTGTTACACAAAGAAACCATGTCTTGAAAAAAAAACTGCCCCCTCCTTAGGAGTCTGTCTTTTTGTAAGGGGAAACATACCAAACATACTAGAAAAGCTAAGATCTTAGGAAAAAACTTGGAACACAGAGTCTTGAAAGCCTACCGGTTAACAGCTAACTAGATTTCCATTATACGGAATAACAAGCAAGATGAGACTAAAAAAGACGGATCAGTGCTTAAGAGGGTCTGAGTTTTAGTTCCTAGCACCCACATAAGATGGTTTAGAAACACCTATAACTCCAGCTCCAAGAGATCCAACACCTTCTGGCCTCCAGGGGTACCTGCAGGCATATGTGCAAACACAAAGGCAGAAACACACATATACATAAATAAAAATACATGTCTTTAAAAGACACAAGGAAACTTTCTCATTCTATCTTCTGCATGTGTATTACTGAGGATAAAACCCGGGGCTTTGTTCTTGTTAGGCAAGTACTCCACCACTGAGCCGTATTCTGAGTCCAGCAGACTATCTTTAAAAAGCACACTGCTATTGCCCATCATGAACTCTTTTTAGAACAATACATGTATAAAGGGACTCAGCCACATAACACCAACATCTGAAATACCCCAGAACTCCTTTACAGAAATTCCTACATTTAAAAATGCTTTACTCACAGGACAGTGGTGGCACCCACCTTTAATCCCAGGACTCAAGAAGCAGCGGCAGGAAGAACTCTCAGTTCAAAGTCAGCCTGGTCTACAAAGCAAGTTTCAGGACAGCCAGAGCTACACAGAGAAAACCTGTCTCAAAAGCCTAACTTCCCCTGCCAAAAAAAATTTACTCCTGCTTCACCATAACCCTTTTAGCAATTCTTTATGATACCATAGCCTCACTTAACTTGAATGGTGTCAAATGGCAAAATCTTTTCTATTTGGCTAATACCCCAATACAATATAGGCCAGAGTTAAATGTAAATATTCCCAAGACAGATCACCTAGGTTCAAATAAAGACCCTTCCACTAGGCTCTCACTAAGCTTCCTGTGCCCAGTTACCCCACCTGAAAAGTTTGTTAATCATACTATCTATTTTGTATGATCACTGAGAAGATTTAATGAAAAGCATATCGGTAAAAGCACTTTGAATATGTGTTAACACAGAAAATATATTAGTTGCTCTTATTTTCTAGTATTTGTTCATCTCTTCTCAGTTGGCAGTTAAGATGTTCAAGAGTATGGAAGGTGAAGCTAGACAATGTTATGCATTCTGATTTTGACCTACAGGCTATAAACAACGGTTAAAAAACAAAACAGTCAAAAGTATCCCATTCAATCTTACCAACAATAAGGTCCAAATCTCCAATGCTGATCCCCAGCAAATGAGCTTAAGAACAATTCTGAGAAAATGCTTAGCTAGACAACTTAATATAATAAAATTAAAAGCACTTCTCATGTCCCTTAAGGGACATACACAGTATGTGAAATAAGAGTAAAACACAGGTGTAACTACTTTTACTTTAAAACTGGCATGCAAAACTCCAGACAACTTTAAAGGGTCTAGTACTCTTTATAATCTGTAAATCTACCTAATGCCCACATATGTCCACTATGTTATAAGAAACATGAGCCAGACCTAGTGATACAGGCCCATAATTCTACTTACTAGAAAAACTCTATGGCATTAGGATTACAAATTCAATGTCAGGCAGTGGTAACACATGCGTTTAGTCCCAGCACTTGGGAAGTAGAGGCAGGTAAATCACTATGAGCTTGAGGCCAGTCTCCTCTACAGAGTGAGTTCCAGGACGGCCAGGATTGTTACACAGAGAAACCCTGTAACACTGTCTCAAAAAAAAGGGGGGGGGGAGGGTTTAAGTTCAAGACCACCATGAGCCATGTAGTGAACTCCAATCTCAAAACACAAAGTGAAAAAAGGTCTAGGAACACAGCTCAGTAGTAGAATGCTTGCCCTGCATGTAAGAGGTCCTAGGTTCTATCTTTGGCCTCCCTACTCTGAAAAAATATTTTAAACATATTAATATTTCTAACGAAATATAAGTGACACAGGACTGCCTGAAGGCTGTGAAATGAAAGACAGGATTAAAACATTACTTACTTCATATTTATACTTCTCACCAGCTTTAGCCTTTTTCAGTCTCTCTAAAGCTTCTTGGCGTCCTTTCTTTGATTTTTTTTCTCGACGAGCTCGAGAAGCTACAAAACTCGCTGAATCTGATACAGCTGAAAAAAAGCCAAGTTTTATGAGATGTTATAAAATTACCAACCATATTCCCTCAAAACCAAAGGATTGTTTCTGGACAATCATAACCAAGTGAGTATTTTTAGAACGCAAAATAATTCACAAAGCTCATGGTCAAATATGAAGATCCTCCAATTTCCAGTTAGAACAGCTGAATCCAGTTATCTTGTTCACTTCTCTGTAGCTGTGATAAAATACTGACTACAAGGCCCGGCATGGTGGCACACTCTTTTGATCCTAGCACCCAAGAGGCAAGGGCAAGTGGATCTCTGAGTTTGAGGCCAGCCTGGTCTACAAAGTGAGTTCCAGGACAGCCAGGGCTAGCGGTCAGTGATACCCTGTCTCAAAAACCAAAATAATAGTAGTAGTAATTATAATAAAGCCACTAATCACAAGCAACTTCGGAAAGAAAAGGTCTATTTTTTTTTTTATTTCATGTTAAGTCAGGGAAGGAACCTTGAGTCAGGAAAAGAAAAAAAATTAAAGGAATGCTGCTTACTGATTTACTCTCAAAACCACAATCAACTATATCTCCCAGGACCACCTACTCTGGGTTGGCACCTCCCACAGTGGGCTGGGCCCTCCCACAGTAATCAATCAAGAAAAGGCCTCCATGGACTTTGCCTACAGGCCAACCTGATGGAGGCATTTTCTCAACTGAGGTTTCCTTTTCCCAGATGATCCTACTTTGTGTTAAAACTAAGCAGCAAACTAACTAGTTCTAGTCTTCTGCTAAGAGGAAAATCTCAAAATCATGTAGAGAAACATTAAAGATGGATATCAAACTTAATATTTCCATCAGACCATGAGCAACTCAGTGAGTCGTAAAGGATAATTTACTTGGTGTTCCATTAGTCAAAACAAAAGGAGTTAAAAAGCATCTATTCTTTGCAAAGTACAAGATGCTATGAGAGATGAAAAAGATATAGTTCCTAAATGCATAGAAATGTACAATCTAACATGAAAGATGAGAAGCGAGGGGCTCTAAAACAATGTTAAGTAGCATATGCCCTGATGGAAGTATAAAGAAAGCACCTGGAATGTCAGAGAAACAAACTGGCTGAAGGAATTTCAAAAGAGCACTCAGAGATTATGACAATATAGGACTGTAGTAAAAATTCACAATGGTTGGAATGCCCTTTGTACAATTAGTGAAATATCAAAAGACCTTGGTGTTCAATCATTCAATTTTTGACCATGTACGCTTTGGATCATCACAAACTGGCCAATACATACATACACACATACACACACAATCACACACACTTCATCCACAGAATTAAGACTTTTATACACATGACAAATGATCAAATCAACAGTGCTGCCTGGCAGCCATGAGTTTAGGCTCAGCATGACGGCCAAATATGTCTGTAAAATGGCTTTATTTTATTTGATACTGATTGATGTACTAAAAAGAGTAATGGCAGAAAAAAGACATTGATAAGAGGCATCCTAAAAACATCCATGCTGGAACATTTGTGACATTAAGTTGTTTGACTAAGTGTCTGACTGAATCGGAAAATAAGACCTAAAGAATGTGTATTCAATGTTGGCTATAAACTGTTGAAAACTGTATCTCTAAAAGGTAAAGTATAATTAGAGATCTTGTTTTCTCCCTAGCTTTCTGGAAATGGAATCTCTGTAGCATCTCAGGCTATTATCTGACATTCACATTTGACTTTTAAATATATTTTCAGAAAGGTATTAATTGAAAATTAAAGAATGCAGATACTTGATGACAGTCACAAAATCTTGGGTGTCATTCAAATGATTTAAAAAAATTTTGAGCAGGCCTACATGAAAAAGGTCCAGAGATTATTGGGCATAGCCATTAAGGATGAATTCAGTGTATTAAATTCAAGATTTTGACATCCACCCCAAACTCTCTAGATCTTAAAACAGATTTACTCCATAGTCAACACTATACCACTGCACAAAGTCTGAAATAAAAATACAAATAAGACAGCTTCCTTGTCCCCAAGGTTCTCACAGTCAAGTAATACAAAAGGACCTAAATGGTGCCATAGAAAAAGTAAGAATGCAGTGGAAATGGAGAGAACCATAACTTCAGGAAATTGAGGAAGGTTTCACAGGAGAGGTCTCCAGCAAGCCTAAGAAGTGGAAAATTTCAACATCACAAAACAGAATAAAACGTGACAGAAACAGAGGAAGAGACCTGAGCCAAATTACAAAGAGAAGAAAATGAACTGTTTCCAGAAACTGAGAGAAAGCCAGTGTAGAAGCTAATTTCCTTGCAAGAATACACAGCAAGTAGGGAAATTAGAGCCTAGATTCTAGACATAACAGAACAGATGCCCCAGTTCTGCCATTTTTAGTGGGTGACATGCGACCACCAGTAAGCCACTTAAGCAATGAACATCTGTCTTGTTTTATTACATTTCACTTTTTTTCTGTGACAAGGTCTCGCTAGGTAATCAGGCTGTCCTTAAATGAAGATCCTCCAGCCCCAGCCTCCAAACTGGTAGAACTGTAGGTATGTGCCTCAATGACAGGCTCACCTTGTTAAGCTGCCTAGTATCTGAAACTGAGAAATTCTCTCCTATGGCTTGAAGATTCACAGAGCCTTTGACCTGCTATAGTAGGTTTTCCTTCCCAGACGCCTTGGAGCTAGGCTATGAACATATAAAATAGTCTCTCCCAATGACAGATTTTAAATTGAAGGCTAATGTCCCAAGGAAGGAGACATGTATTAAGGAAGTTTGCAAAACATAACTACTACAGAACTGAAAATGTGAGGCCAGTATATCTCAAGGTATAAATTTCACCATCCGATACCTTTCCATAGTTTGCAATGACCTCTTCTCTGGCCCAGTTTTGTAGCACAATGGTAATCACTGTTTCTGGCTAAGCAGCCCCAGACTGGCTTTCCAGTCCTACAGGATCACTGCAAATAACACAGCATCCTAATAAATTTCTTCAATTTAAAGTAACTAGAGTTGGTTCCAGTAGCTGTAGTGCTTCTTGAATGAACGACTATATGGCTTTTTTTAAACCATTAAACTCCCAGTCTCTTTTCATACACAGTAAAAGCTACTTATAGATCTTTTAAGACCCTTTCACACTCATGAAAAGGGGGAAACACATCTGCCTCATAAAGCTTAATATTTCTTACATAAAGGTGTAAGAATTAAATAAGAATGGCTATCTTATTTTGTACTTAGCAGTACAGGAGAAATTCAGTGTGCATATGTAAATGTCTAGGGGTGTGTGTGTGTGTGTGTGTGTCTGTGCATGCATGTATGTATGTAGTTATAGGATAAAAAAACACATATACACAAACACTCCACACATCACACCTAGTGAATGCTTTGGTCTAGCTTCAGAAAGCAAAACTAAAGCAAACAGTTTCCTCAGGGGAGACTCAGTGTGGCACTGCATATGAATGTTTACTTTCTCCAGTCCATGAAGGCAGAAGCCACACCCATTCTACCCAGCATGCTAATGCCAGAGCCTGGCAGAATGCCTATGCCGAGTACCTACATAATAAATATTTGCTCAACAAACCAATATACCACACTTTCTATCATTCAAGTCCCCAGTGGCTTTCTATGTACAACAACAGCTAATTACACACCTTGGTACTTTCTGCTGTCCAGGTGCTCCACCTTCCAACACAAAAAGACTGTGTTCTCTTTTTTAAAAAAAAAAACATGTCTCTAATGCTTCATGTAAGCAAGTTGGTAAAAAAGAATAACAATGGGGAACAACACAAAGATTCAAATATTGTTTCCAAACCACCACTTGGAGAAGCTCAACCCTCCCCCAAAGCAGGAAGAGACAGTAACCTACAGCAGTCTTTCACATAACAACCTTCTGGTCTGCTCTAAAGGAAAAATTCCAGTCACAAGTCCCCCAGCAAATACTTAATCAACACTATGACTTAAGAGGGGTCTCAAGATTGCACAGTATCCTCCAAAGCGTGATTTCTTGATGTTCACAGATGGAGTACAGTTTTTTAGGGTGAAGAATGGGCTTGAGACAAATCACTGATGGGGGGGGGTGCAGGCTGTTCACGCACCCACATCCCACATTCCATTTGTAATCCTGACTAGTCGACTCTCCAAAAACAATTGTGTCTTCACAAATGGGAAAGGCTAAGAAAATCTGAAACCTGTGATTTAAAAGTGATTAGGAAGCAAGAGCTCATTAATGGCGATGCACGGTGAGTGACAGGCCATGTGACGTGGGGCTAAGAAAGTACCTGATTTGAAGTTCGAACTGAAGTTCAGTTACACTTCAGTTGAACGCCGCTGCGAATCAGAAATCAAGCAAGGCCGTCTGCATTTGCGAGTTCTACTTTGGGAAATAACTTCAGGAAATTAAAGATTGCTGCTCACAAACTGCCTGATAGCCAGGGCATCCAAAACGCTACAGCTGATTTTTTTTTTTTTGCAAACTTCGCCCAAAATGACTAGACCTGAACACTATTTCTCTGCAGCACATGAAGCATTTATTTCCCTGTAGGACGTGAAAAGCCCTGACCGTGTAGCGACAAAATGCATCTGTGACAGCACTCGCAGTGCTGTCCTCAATATCACTGCTACCGAGCTCGCTGGGACTTCTTAGAAACAGAGGCACACGCATGCTCCATCCCGGCCAGACACCTCGGTCGGAGAGGGCAAAAACCGCCGCCACAGCTTGCCAGGAAGTTGGAACCCGCACGTGCGTGCGACTCATCCAAGGACATGAAAAGAGCCACCAACTGCGGAACCTGTCACACGAGAAGGGACCCTCCCCCGAAAAGCCCTTCAGCCGCTGACCCCGGGAGGAAGCCCTGTCCAACAGCCCTAGGGTCTCCGCCCAGAAAGATTAAGGTCACCCGCCAAACAGACCCGAGGGGCGGTCCGAAAGCGCGCCACCTTCCGAAGAATCCACAGCGGAGACCCCCACCCCCCGCGCTCCCCTCAACCATGCCGCTACCCCCACACTCCCAGCCAGATGCCCTGAGCAAGGGCTCATCGCTCACCGCTTGCGCCCAGGTCGCCGTCGTCGCCGTGGACAGGCGCCATGCTCGGACAATCTCCCGGTTCCCCGCCAAGCAGCCCGAAACTGGCGCGGGGGCCGAGATAGGCGCCAGTAGCAAAGCCAATCAGCAGCTCGGGAGGCTGTGGACTTCCGCCCGGAAGGCCACTGACGTTCAGCGCCCGCCGAGCCGCGTCCCGCCCCCGGCCTTCCCGCGGGAGCGCTTTTGGCGCCCCGTGATGACCCCGAGGGAAAGCGGGAACCAGCAAGGCCTGAGAACTGAGGGAGAAAGCGGGCGGGCGCTGAAAAGAAACCTCCTTAGGACACTGCGCAGGCGCACGCACGCTGTTTTTAAAAAAACCCTGCAGGATTCGTGGGAAAAGGGGTTCTCTGGTCATCAGAGATGATTTTCTGGGAAAAGAAATGCGGGCGGGCATAAACGGAAGGGACACTGTCTCCCAGTCGCTGCTCCATCTCTGTCCTCCCTGCCCCGCCTCCTCAAAAGAGACATCCTTGATGCACAATCAGATGGTGATACGCAGTCTGTTTCTTGCCTGGTCTCTCCGAGTGTGATTATCCACAAAAAACGTGTGTCACAACCTGAAAGTTTGTGCAACATCTTTATTGAGCAAAATACTAAAGTGGCAGCCTCCCAAGAGGAACAATCTGACCTCATGAGTCCTGACATAATGCACTTGGAAAAAGAACAAAATGACTTATGTGGTTTGTGTTTGGGTATTTGCTTATTTCTTCTTTTCTTTCTTTCTTTCTTTTGTTTGTTTGTTTGTTGTTTCTGAGATGGTTTCTCTGTAGCTTTGGGGCCTGTTCTGGAACTCGCTCTGTAGAACAGGCTGACCTCGAACTCACAGAGATCCACCTGCCTCTGCCTCCCGAGTGCTGGGATTAAAGGCGTGTGCCACCACCACTGCCCGGCTGCTTATTTCTTTTAAGAAACAGTTGTTGATTTAAAAAAAAATACAACTCTTACCTGAAAGGAAAAAAACAGTTATCAGTAAACTTTACTCTTGGGAGGCTGAGACAGGAAGATAGCTTTGACCCCAAAATAGACTATTAAGTTTTAGACCAGCATGGGCTACAAGAAAGACCCTGCCTCAAAAAAGAGAGGTGGATAGAGGAAAAACAAGACGGAAGGTTTAATGGTCGAACATCAAATAATAATAATTGTGAAAACAAAAAAATGGGAAGTGCTTAATGATATTTCATATTTAAAAGAGCAAAGGGTAAATTGATGTGTACATACTTAATTGCAACAATCTATCAAATGCTTAGATATATGAAATCCATAAGCAAAACGTGTATTTTGCCAAGATGGTTGAATTATAAATACTTTCTGTTTCTAATGTTGGGAGAATGCAAAGCTCAGGTAGGCTTGGGCTTTGAGTCATACACTTCTATATAACCTTGGACTGGTTTCAGAGACCAAAGTTCTTTCTTTTATAAAATGTTTCTACTTATCTAAGGAATTACTGTGAAATTTAATTGAAATAATTGAAAATATGTGGGGGGGTGGCATATGCCTTTAATTGAAATAATGTCTGTACAGAGCTTTTAAGATCCCATCATCTGGAGCAGTGAAATAGCCCATGGGTAAAGGTGCTTGCTGCCCATGCTGACTGAGTCTGCTCCTCTGAACCTACATGGTGGAAGGTAGCAGGAGAGAACTGATTTCCACAAGTTTTCCTCAGTCTTAACAGACACAAACACACATACATGAGCACAAAATATGTAAATGAAATACTTTTTTTCTAAAATAAAAATAAATACTTTTTTTTTCTAAATTAAAGATCCCACCATCTGAGCTGGGTGCAAAGGCACATGCCTATAATCTTAGCACTCAAGGTGCTGAGGCAGGAGGATAGCAGGCCATTCTAAGCTACATAGTAAGATCTTGTCTCAAGAAAAAAAAACAGCACCTAAAAGAGAAGTAATAATTTTATGTGGGTGTTATCAATATAAACATGTAACCAAAAGGATATAACAGTGAAAATGATGACAGCAAGTGTTTCAGCTAGCAGAAACTTCGATCAGTAAATACATCTGATTATGATATACCTTTTTGATTATGTTGATACTTTACACACGCTGACCCACACTGGCCTTCCTAATTAACCACGTGAGGAGGACAAGCAAGACATCTATGTTCTTTCTTCGTCTTAGTAATGGAACATGAATTTTCAGCTAGATGCATTGACCAAAATGAAATTGTATTTCTTTATCAAAAAAAGGCTTAGCTTTTAACAAATTTCTATACCACAAAAATGTGGTTTCACTACAGAGTGCTGGGAAAGACACGGGTACTTAAAGATATTTGAAATTAAAGAACATTTGAAATTAAAATTCTTTTTTTTTCTTTTTCTTCTCCTTTATTGGTCTCTTCCAGCAACACAGATTTGATGGGTCATGGAATGACTGAAAAGGAAAGTCACAAGCTGAAAATGTAGAACAGAATTTTAAGAATATGGGTCTCTAGTTAGGGGCCACCGTAACATCCTTAAGCTAACTCCAGACTTCTACATGAGAGAGAAGTAACTATCAAACCTACCAAAAGGCACTATTTTTGAGTTTTCTTTCATATTTAGCAGAACCTATTTCTATAAAATATACTTCTTTTTTACTTTCATCTTTTTCTTACTTATTGAAACTTAATAAAATTAGTACTAGATGAGAGATACAGCCTCTTAATTTGTGTAAAAAAAGCTGACACCCTTTTTCCATTGTACAATGTCTCTGGTGATTGTCTGTCAATTTCATCTAAATGGCAGTAACAGTTAAGAGCAGACAAATAACTCCCATAGCATCCACTCATTCACCAAATGTTCAAGTGCCTACTGTCCTTCTGGTATTGCTCAAGGCTCTTGAGATATGTTGGGCAAGGATAACTTTTCTGGAAATTATTTTCTCCTTCTCCAGCAACCTTTTTTATAAACTAATTTTTTTTTTCTTTGAGAGAGAAGAAAGAAATAGGAGCAGGGAGAGACCAGGGGAGAAAAGAAAGGAAGTTAGGGGGCAACAACTACACTAGTGTTGTTTTGTCTTTGGCACAGTGACTATGCCTTAATCTACTGTCACTCAACAGTTGGCAACGCATTTCTCTAGCAGTAGCTGGGCAACAGACTGGCAGGAATTTTTGTTCTCACAGCCACTGGTTCAGCCGCTGCTGCTAAAGGTAGCTTTAACCAGATCTCTATTGTAGTAATATTTTTATTTTAATAAATAAAGTTTGCCTGGAGATCAGAGAGCAAAGCTAAGCCACTAGAGCCCAGGGATTGGTGGCACACACCTTTAATCCCAGGACTCAGGAGACAGAGCCTCTTGGAATCTCTGTGAGTTCAAGGCTACCCTGGGCTACACCAGAGCGACCCAGAAGCAGATCCAAGTGATGGTGGCTCACACCTTTAATCCTAGTGTTTGGGAGTCACACACCTTTAATCCCAGCAGTAGGGAGGTGGAGACAGGAGCAATATGGCTAGTCAGAGAGAGGAATATAAAGGGGAAGAGACGGGAACTCACTGGAGTGTGAAGTCTGAGGCAGCCTGAGAATTGCCCCTTCTATCTGAGCATTGCTAGAGTTAAAAGGTCTCTCTAGTGGCTGCTTCTCTGATCTTCAGATTTAACCCCTATATGTCTCTGAATTTTTATTATTTGTGCTACACCTTATCATTCTATTTATAAATAAAATTCGAGATTCAAAGGCTGGGGTGAAAACCTGCTAGCTCAGACAGGTTGAATAGCAACTAGCTAACCCTCTCTCCTTGTTGGCATCTCCCAAAAAATAAGTGTTCTTCCCCTCCACAAAACAAACAAACAAAACCCACGCCACTCCAAATCACTTCCCACTCCTTCTGGTGCACCTCTCTATCTCTTTGAGACGCTCTCTTATGCTCTATGATTGCTTTTTGTTAACTAGATGCTACTCAGCCTCCTGACTCAGCTGAGTTTTATTAAATAAATGCCAGTGCAAACTCGGGGTTCACAGTGTCATCGAATATCCCCCAATACACTAGCCAGTGAGATTATATTCTGACATTCTTCCTAGGTATGCTCCCATGGAAAATCACCAAATGAGCACTTTGGTTTCAATATTTACGTGAGTTTGTTCACATGAATCTAGACCCCGTGCTTACTTTTCTTTAGGTATATTGGCAAAATCGGCTTTAAGGTCATATGAAGATTCTAAGCTCAACTAGGCAAAATTATAAATTCGTGGCTGTGAAAAGAGGATCATCTGCTAGGGGGAATAATAAGCGAACAGTAACAGAACTTGCATAATACGCTCTTAATGGCCCACAAAGAGTCTGGGTGATAGGAGAGATATACAACTGTGCCCTAGGGCAAACCATTTCCCCTTCTGCATAAAATGTTAAGAGTCCTCTTTTGTCTTACCTACCTAAAAAGATGCATGGCACTAGTGACTATTGAAGGGCCTCTCCTCCTACTCGTGGACAAAGCATACTACTCTGGATGTCATTTGCCACCCTGTGCCCATGAGGTGCTGTAGTGGCTGATCCTAATGGAGTTTGGTTAAGTGCTTGACCTAAGAGCAAATACTCTGAAACTGAGACCAACTGAGTTAACACCCAATAAAGATAGTTTAGTTCAAAGTGAAATCCATGTCACATCTAAAACAAGAATGGTTGAGAGCATCAAAAACCAGGGACCCGACAGATTAAAATTAACGAATCTAGCACGGAAAAGAGACAAACAGGTGCACCACCAGTGTTTCCAGAGCTTTAACACAAATAGTCCCTTAATTAATTCACAATGGATTTGTGTTATTATTCTGATTGCATAGTACTTAAATTCCTTCTGGTGTATGTCAGTCGCTTCCCATATTCTGGATTTTGGAAAACACAAACTATCAGCCTACAAACTGAAAATGTTTCTGTCATAGCAATGCTGTTAGCTACAGCATGAACATGTCTCATCGGCCATTTCCACAAGGGATTTTGATTTTGGAGCTAGTGGCACGCATGCATGCACACATGCATGCACATTCATGCGCACACAAGTTGGACAGTATAAAGAACCACTGCAAATGCCAGTATCCAGGCCAAATTCAGAAATAGCCACGATGCCCTTTACCAGAAAGCTCAAAAGTGTGAGCTTACTAGAGATTTCCTTTTAATGGTTTCCTTTTGTCCCTGCCCACTTCAGCTGGGTTCTCCTAGACAGTCTGTGAGTTACGTGATATTCTCTTTTCTTCACTCATGATTTCCCTTGTCTTCATTGTCATCACCATAGCCGCCTGCCTGCCCTCCCTCCTTCCTTCTTTCCACTGAAAATCGGTTTCTGCTGCTATTTCAACTATCCCTACTGACACTCCATTGTGATGTTTTTGCTTTACGTTTACTTCACATGAACTAAAAAATATCCTGGTTAATATCTCAGACACTTATGTTCAAAGAATAATACTGGACAGAGGATAAAAGCATTCTTCAATTGAAAAGTGACAATTCATACAATCAACTAATAGGTTATTGTTCTAGTTAACAAATATCTTTTATGAGTTTAAGAAAAGTAGGACTGTCCCCAAGGGAATATCCTTGAGTGTTCAAAGAGAATCTAACCAATATTTACAACACTAACGACAAAAATCTGGGCTGTGAAGACTCAGAAGGGTAACCCTAAGAATCCTTCCCCACAGAAGGCCAGCACTAGGCATTCCCAGGCCATAGTCCAGAGGCACACTCTCACTAACCAGAGAGTCTCTCTATGAGGCTTGACCTTCTTAAATATCTCTGTCTTGTCTCTCACTGTGTTTGGTCATTAAAGAGTAAATTCAACATCTTTTCTCATTCATTCCTTGAAGGCAAAATAATTTGGTAAGATCTGGCTTTCCAGTTCTACTAAGTTGAGAGGAGGGGGAAGAGATACTAAAATTAGACATTAATTGTTTCATTTCATAACTGTTCCATGTCATATTGTTAGTAACAATCGAGCAACTATTAGCTAAGTCTAGAAAAATGAACAGTAACTTAAATGTGTGTTGATCATGTAGATATGTTACTATGTTTTACAGCCTAAAAGACTTAATCTTGAAGACCAGAATATAATAAGGCTATCGCCTTGGATGACTTGAATCCTAATCCCTAGAGCCTGAGGAACTTCTGGACAGAAAATTCCATTTTATGGGGATGATTATAAAACCTCATTAATCATATATTTGCCTGTAAATAGCTTTGTGAGAGAGATTTTCTTTCTTCTTTTTTAGTTTTTTGTTTTGTTTGTTTTATAGCCCAGACTGGCATTGAACTCCTGATAACTTGCCTCTATCTCCCAAGTGGCAAGGATTACCCACAAGTACATCATATACATCTTAATTAAACAGCATTAATGTAACCAGAAATATAGAATGAAAATTAACTGTCTTTGAGAAACACTTTTGTACATTTGTAAATTTTAGCCATTTAGCCAATGCATAATGTCCTTATCCCTGCTCTCTTACAGAACATTGTTAACTATAAGTCCTTAAAATGAATTATTAGCCAGTCAAAAAACTTTGGTGATAACAGGGCCTTGGATCATTGTGTGAATATGCAATGTCACTCTGAATAAAACTTCCTCCACGTAGCACTACTCTGTTTCAAGACCGTCTAAAACATCAGGGAAAACTACCACTCTGGAATGGAAAACTTGAACTCATCTAGCAAGTATTAATGTTACTAGATAGGGCAATAAGATGACTGAACAGATAAGGAAGCATGCTGCTAAGCTCGGCAACCTGAATTTCATCCCCAGGACCCACATAGCAGAAGGACCCCCAGATAACTGATTCCCACAAGTTGTCTTTTGACTACCATACATGTACTGTGGAACATTCACACACACCACATCACACACACTAAGTAAATATGTAAATACAATTTTAAAAATCTAATACGAAATTTAAACAAGGTTAGCAAAGATGGTCAATATGAATTTCAGAAGAGAAAGGCAGCATGAGTATTTCATAAATTACATCTGGCCAGTATTCTATAACACAGTGGTTCTCAGCCTGGCTGCATATTTGAATCATCTGAGTGGTTCTTCCAAATGCCAGACCTTTAGAGGACGAGATTCCAATATGCAGCCAAAGCTGGGAACAAGGATCCTTACTGGAGCATTGCTGAACATCAGTGGGATGGGTAACCTGTAAGGAAACATTCAACCAAACAATATGTAGCAGAAGTGCTTGGGTCCAGCTCCTACCATAAGGAAGAAGGGCTCCTCCTTTACCTGTATCTCATGTTATTCAGTCCTATGGCTTCCTGTAAACTGAAAGATAACTAGGTTTATGGAAGGATTTTATACAAAGTCAGCAGTAACATTACTAGAAATATTGCAAAAGATCTTACTCTTGTCATTAAGCATCTTTCATCAAAAGAATTGAATCTGCTAGAATCTCTGTAGTCTAAGATTTGGAAATAGAAAATTGATATGGGAGTGTCATATATCAATCTGTTGATTTCATTGGTTAAGCAATAAAGAAACTGCTTGGCCCTCATAGGTTAAAACATAGGTGGGAGGAGTAAACAGAACAGAATGCTGGGAGGAAGAGGAAGTGAGCTCAGAGACGCCATGCTCCCCTCTCCCGGGCAGACGCGATGAAGCTCCGACCCAGGATGGACATAGGCTAGAATCTTCCCGGTAAGCGCACCTTGGGGTGCTACACACATGATTAGAAATGGGCTAGTCCAGATGCGAGAGTTAGCCGAGAAGAGGCTAGATATAATGGGCCAAGCAGTGTTTAAAAGAATACAATTTGTGTGTTGTTATTTCGGGGCATAAGCTAGCAGGCGGCCGGGGTGCTGGGGACGCAGCCCCACCGCTCCTATTACTACAGAAAATTCCTTTCAGTGCAGTTATATCATTGGTTCCTTCCTTGTGTTACCCTTGTGCTTTCAGCAGTAAAGACAATTTATATTCCACTTTCCTTAGTCCTTAAATACTTACTGACTAATTCCCGCTAGGACAACAAACTGACCCAAACTGTCATGGGACAATCAAGAGTTTGTTTTATAACCATTTGCTTTAAACGATCATCCTGGAAACAGAAAACAAAAGGTACTGAAAGCAGGGGGAAGGATGTATGTCAAACATTACTTTGAAGGCAAATATGTTGAAAAGTTTATATATAAAAAACTTTATATATATATAAAATAACATGTAGTTTATATTATATAAGTACATAATATAATATATGCTAGATATGCTTATATGATATATTATATAGAAATATATAGAATTCCCTTCAGAACATATCTAAGTTATCCTTAGAGCCAAAGAAAACATTACCTCTTGATTGACATTTAATCTCATTCTCCTCTGTTGCCATAAATCATGTCTAGCTGCACTTACTGATGCCTGTACTCAGGATGTCTGTACCTTCTTGACTCAGTGGACACATTCCTCATGCAGCCTCTTAATCCTTACTTGAATTTTTCAGGTTGTACATTTTCTTAAATTTTTAATGAAACTTCTTAATTCTAGATGATTGTAAATTCACATGCAGTTGTAAAAAGCAATGCAGAAAGAGCCCACATACTCTTTACCCAGTACACAAATAATCAGCCAAACTCTATGCGGCCACAGATGTGTGGACAATTTACCCAGTACCTCCCAATGGTAGCATCTTGATTTAACCATGGACAAATACTAACCTGTGTATGCACTATTTTTTATAATCATTTATACAGACATGTTTTATTTCTCTTGGATAAATACTTACAGCAGGGATTTCTGGTAAATACATGGTAAACAAACTGCAAATTTTAAGGTGGCTGAGGCACTTTGTATTCCCCCAGCAATGTGAGATCCAGGCATTGTCCATCCTCAGCAGTACTGTCGGATCCTATTTTAAATTCCTTCCTACTGCTGCATATTAATATGCTGTTGTGAATCTTAGCAGGACGGACTTCTCGGGTGACTACTGATAGGGAGAGTTTTTACATGTGTTGTTAGCTACTCATAACCTTTTCTCTCTCACTGCATATATTGTTTCATTTTCTGCTTCAATGGAGCAGTTCATATGTCTCTTTTTTATTTCCTCTTTTGGTATAGGATTTAATGTATTTTTAACTTATTAGTGAGTGCCCTGAGATTTACAAGTATACATATTAAAATTACATAAGTCCACTTCCAAACTATACTGAAATGCAGGTAATTTTTCTTCTTAATTTCCTTTTTTTTAGATATACCCATTGGGACTGGGCTCCACAGCTCTGCATTTTAATTGGCTATGGTTTTCTATAGTAATCTCTATCCGTTGCAAAGAGATGTGTGCTTGATAAGGGGTAAAGCTTTTTATTACCACTCCTAGCCCTAACTGAGGAGCTTCTGAGGGAAAGAGTCAGTTTTCTTTAAAAGTATGACCACTGGTAGCTCAACAATTCTCTAGAGGATGACTCCTACACCCAGGAATATATGGGTCGCCAAACTGGACTTAGTAGGTTATCAAAAACAAAAAGAGGGCACAAAGTTGCGGAACCAGGGAGATAGTGGTAGATATGGAAGAACCGGAAAAGTTTGGGATGAGTATGATTAAAATACAGTGTATGAAATTCTCAAAAACTTAATAAAACTTTTGTCAAAATTTTATTTCATTTATTTAGGAAAGTTAAGAGATGGGGTGGAAATGGGAAACATTAAGGACAGGAGTTGGGTGAATATGATCAAAATACATTGTATGAAATTTGTTAAGAATTAATAAAATATTTTTAATCTTATTTATGTATTTATTGTGTGTTTACATGTGCATGTGCACGTGTGTGTGTGTGTGTGTGTGTGTGTGTGTGTGTGTGTGTGTGTGTGTGTGTGTGTGTGAGAGACATGATATGGTAGTCAGGGAACAACTTAGTAAAGTTTTTTCTCCTTTCACCGTATAGATCCCTGGGAATGAATAAATGCAGGTTAGACTTGTCAGAAGGCACCCTTTACCGGATGAGCCAAATGCAAGGTACTTTTATTGGTACCGAAGAGTCGAGAGGCTCTCCCACCCCAGGTTCCTCTCCTGGTATCGGGATCCGAAACTGGGGATTTTCTCCAAAACAACCACGTGTTCCATATGCCTGAGCACGATTTCTCCGAATTGGTGAGTTTCCCCATTCTGGCCAGCTTAATGCTTTCTCCAAACCTGAGGAATTGACCATTGAGCTCCAGCAACCCTCTGGTGTTCCTAGAAATGGGGGGACTGCCCCCAACCACAGTCTTCAATCTGTGGATTGCTTCCCTCAGTTGAGATTGTGTTTGGAATGGCCCAGGATGGATCCACCCGTGACTTAGGGCCCAGGGTCCCTAAGATCCTCCTTTCTCTTTTTTTTCCATTTTTCTTTTCTTGCCGTTGAGGCCAATCAGAGCAGCCTCTGGGCTTGCAGGGTTCCAAGTCACCCCGACAGGATCTAGACAGGCCTAACTGTCCCACCCGTGGCAAGGGGATGCCCTCCCACAGGTCTTGTGACACGCTGATTCACACCCCACCCATAGTCAAGAGACATCTCACTGTGGGCCTTGTGGTGTCTCCATTTCGTGAGTTTTCACGTTCTCAACTATGGGAAGCAAGCCATCCAAACCCATCAACCCAGCCTCCCCACTGGGATGCCTTCTAGAGGCCTTGAAACCCCAGGTCTTAATGCCCTACCTACAGATTCCCACACTTGTCCACCTTTGTTTTAAAAAAAAAGGCCTCGTTACAATTTAGATAGAAATCTAAAGTAGCTGCCTAACAGCACCTTTGATCCCAATATTTTATGGGAGTTTTCTAACTACTGTCAGCCTACAGGCAAAGGGAAGGAGTTTCCTTACATCCAAGCCTTTCACTATTTAGGCTCTAAGCCTAAGCCCTCTGTCCTTGCAAGTTGTACACTTGCTCACATGTTCCTGGCTATGCCATCTGTATCAAAAGAACCCTCTACTTCTGCTCTGGACCCTGCCTTTTCAACTGTAAGACTTTAAGACAATCCTGAAGCCATTTTTGACAATTCTGAATCCTCTCAGCCTCTGTGCCATAGTGCTTCCCCTCCTCCCCTGGGAACCAAGGACCTAACAGCTACACTCGCACATACTCAGTTCCTGAACTGAGTACCCATATACGTATGCTTTGGTTCCGTCCCCTGGGAAAAGAGGTCAAAATGACCTCTTACCTCATCTGATCTGGCAACAGCTCTCCAGTCAATTGTTGGTAATAGCCCTTTCAAATAAGCCAATCAGAATAGTCAAAGAACAACCCCCCTTGCTTCTGTGGCCCCTTTAAAAGTAGATTGTACCAGCTATTCGGGGTCCCTTGGCTTCCCGAGTGCTGGGGGACTCTGTCATGACAGAATTAATAAAATCCTCATGCTTTTGCATCAGCTGTGGTGTATGAGATGGCCCCTGGGGGTGACTCCTTCTCGGTGTTTGGACACTAGAGTTCAACACAACCTCAGTGGGCAGCTACCTCCATCTCCCCAGTTTCTACTCCTGTCGCTTCAGCCCCTGCCATTGCTCCTTCAACCCCAGTTCCTACTCCTGTCCCTTCAGCCCCAGCTTCTACCCCTGTCTCTTTAGCTCCTGAAGCCCCAACTTCTACTCTTGTCCCTTTAGCTCCTTCTCCTGTTTCTACACAGGTTCCTTTACCCACTGCTTCTGACCATGCCAAGGAATCCACATCTTCCCAACCTCAACAGGCAGATACTTCTGCTCTTTTACCTCCCTCTACATTGCCACCTCCCTTTGCTTGTTCTTCAGCTCTCTCTCCCCTGCCACTACCTGCTCCAGTAGCCCTGCTGAATCATTCTTTATCTCCAGTGCCTGGCCAAAGCAGCCGCCCTGCTCTGTCACCCACCTCCTCTCACACACTCACGTGCTGCTATGGAAGCTAACCCTAACCAAGCCAAGCCAGCTGCAGTTCTCCTGTTGTGAGAGGTGCCCAATGTAGATGGATTGATTAGGGTACATGTTCCTTTCTCACTCTCAGAACTCTCCCATATAAAACAAAAACTGGGGTCCTATACATCTAATTCTATCACTTTCATAAAACAATTCCAATATCTTACCCAGTCTTATAATCTTACCTTTCATGACATCTATATGATCCTATCTAATAACCTACTTCCTGAGAGTGCAGGTGAGTTTGGGAGCAGGCCAGACTACATGTAGATGAGATTCACCAAACTCTTGCCTCCCACCCTCCCAGAGCAGAGACAGTCGCAGAGCAAGACCCACACTGGGATTATAATACTCTGGGTGGGATTTTAGCTAGGGACTGGTTTTTGACTTGCCTCCTGGCAGGTCTTCATAAACCTGCCCTCAAGCTAGTAAACTATACTAAGCTCTCAGAGATCATTCAAGATACAAAGGAAAATCCTTCCACATTTTTGGAATGCCTCACAAAAGCTCTGTTACAGCAGATCTTAGATCCAGAAACCATGGAAGGCAGAGAGTTACTCATAATTTATTTTTTTTAATCAGTGGTACTCTGACATTAGGGCTAAACTTAAACATTTGGAGAAAGGCCCCTTGACCCCGCAGGCAAAAGTCTTAGAGTTGGCTTTTAAAGTGTACCATGCAAGAAATGATAAAGCCCACAATCACTGTCACGTGGTAGCCATGGCATCCCAACCAGCCGAGGTGACAGACCGCCCAATCCGTGTTGTCAGTACTGCTCCTATTATCGTTTTAGCCCCTGGTCTCTTTAAGAGACAAGCCATGCCCACTCCCTCCCCATCCGCTGAGGCAGGCTTATCTTCAGCTTCTAGCCTGAGCTCGCTCTCTTTTCCATCTTCCTCTCGGAGAGGCAGTTTTGCTTCTGCCTCTCTCCCCATTTCTCTGCTTCCCCCCTTCTCTGTCTCTTTCTCCTCTTCTCTCTCTCTGCCCCCTTCCCCCTGTATAACCCCCTAAATAAATATTCAACCTCACTCTGCAAGTCGTGTCTATCCTTGTTTCTGTCTTCTGCCCGCCCGCCATATGTCTCCCTGCCTGGGACCAGCCACTGCTCAGGGACCAGCAGCCATTTCTGCCTAAGGCCCGCTGCCTGCCACCACATGGCCTGTCACCACTGCTCTGGGACCGGCAGCTGCCTCTGCCTGGGACTGGCTGCTCCCAGGGCCCACTGTCTGCCGCCACTTGGCCCACTACCACCATTTGGGACCGACAGCATTTCTGCTGCCTACTGCCACCAGGGATCTTGCAGCATTTTTTAAAAAATTATAAAATTGGTGCCATGATTCAGATAGGCTCTCCCACTCCAGTTCCTCTCCAGAGATTGGTATCCTGAACCAGGTGTTTTCCTACTCTCGCCACCGGCTTCCATTGGTAAGTTTTCCCCATTCTGCTATGGTTGCTTCCCGCAGCTTAAATTATGTTTGGAATGGCCGGGGCCAATCCACCCGTGACTGAGGGCCCAGGGTCCCTCAGATCTTTCTTTCTCTTTTTTTTCATTTCTTTTCTTTTCCTTTCTTTCCCTCGTCATAAAAGGCTGCTTGGAGCAGCCTCTGGCCTCTCTGGCTTTTGAGTCACGCCAACTGGATCCAGCCAGGACATAACACCCCACCCGGAGTCAGGGGATGCCCGGATCACGGGTCCTGAGTGTTCGCGCCGATTTACACCCTACCTATACAGGGAGATGTCCCATTATAGGCCTTGGGTATTGCCATTTCACGGGTTTTCACAATTTCAGCTGTGGATAGCAACCATCCATGTCTTTCCCCCAGCTTTTATCAATTCCAGCCATAGCATGGTCCGGTTTTTTTCAATCCCAGTCTTTTGCTCCCTGCCACAGCCAGTGGCATGGCGGCTCAGCGACAGGGTGGATCACGCTTCTAGGTCTCTCTTATTATTAAGCTTAAAATACCTGCAGCTCAAAATTTGTGGCTTTTCTATCTCTTATTGAGCTTAAAACCCCTACAGCTCAAAAATTATGGCTTTTTTTCACACAACATGTGACTGCTGCCATTTTGACTGAGGTCATGTGACCTTACCACCATCTTAACTAAAGTCAGGTGACTTCACTTCCATCTTAACTGAGTAGCTTTTTCATGTAGCATGTGACTGCTGCCATTTTGACTGAGGTCATGTGACCTCACCACCATCTTAACTGTGGTCAAGTGACTTCACCGCCATCTTAACTGAGTGACTTCTCCGTACAACATGTGGCTGCCGCCATTTTGATTGGGGTCAGGTGACTTTGTTGCCACCTTTGCTGCTTCAATTGGTGAGTCTCTCCCCGTTCTGCTAGGGTTGCTTTCCTTTACCAGAATCGTATTTGGACTGATCCTGGGGGTCAGTCCGCCTATGCGTTAGCACTGTACACTCCACGTACAGTGCACTCAACTGGGGACCCAGGGTCCTCAGTTTTTTTATCTTTTTTTTCATTTCTTCTCCTTTTTCTCTTCTGTCATCATAATTGCCGCTCAGAGCGCCACCCCCCCCCCAGCCTCCCTGGTTTCTGGGTCATCCGACCAGATCCAGCTAGGCCATAGCACCCCACCTGTGGACAGAGGATGCTCTTCCATGTGGTCTTGGGTGTTCATGCTGTTTCGTGGGTTTTCACGATTTTGGCTCTGGATAGCAACCGGCTCCCCAGCTCTTTTAAATTCCAGCCAGCCTTTTCAATTCCAGCCATGGCATGGTGCAGTTTTTTAGGTTCCAGCCTTTTGCGCACCCCCCCTTTGCGGCTTACAGCAACTGAGCAGATCACGCCTTTAGGTCCTCTTATTACGCTTAAAATCCTTACAGCTCAAAAATTATGACTTTTTTCATACAACACGTGGATGCCTCCATTTTGACTGGGGTCAGGTGACTTTTTCACCATCTTGGCTGAGGGCCAGGTCAGGTGATCAAGATCTCCCAGGTTTACTTATGTATACCCTGCCCTTTTCTCCGGTTTTCACTAAAATCCTCTTGTTAACTCTGTTACATGTGTTTTGCGCAATGGCATGGCTTTGATAGGGTCCATCAAAAGCATTCACGTTGCCCAATTCCTGTTCACTCTTTCTACCTATAATAATTGTTCATTACATCTCATTTCAGACTACAAAATCATAAGTCTCTTATTTTAAACTGGTATGTACTTTTAAGTCTCTTAAAAATATATTAAACTGTTCTCTACCATTGTCAATTCTGTCACTAACCTTATATTACAAGCAGTTTTTTTCTTCTTTCTGCCCTTTGACGAGTGTAAATCTTACCTGTTAGGAGCCAGTACACTCAAGCTCAGACCCAACCTTCCAGACAGATTCTATACTGCAGCTATACATAATAAACAGCCCTCAACTGCTCAGAGATCTGGGGAATGTGATATTTAAGTATTTCATTATTAAAAACCTTTTCATAACAAAAAAAGACAGGTTGGCTCCTAGCTGCAGACTCTTATTTCCTCCAAAGAAGACAGAAGACAAATGGGCAAACAGAACAATGCCCTTCTGCAGTTCGCTTTGACTGCCGAGTGCTGACCATTGGGGAAAACTGCCTTTCATCTAAACTAAAGACCTCTAGATGTAGACAGAATTGCTGGAATTGACAGCCTAGCTGCTCAGGTCAAGGTAGGCATGTCTTCCTACAGATTTCTTAGTCCACAGGGTCTTCTGAAGCCTGGCAGGCCTGGCGCTAACCAGCAAAGGTGAAGTGCAACCTTCAGCGACCATGGAGGACCCAAAAGAGTAGCTCTGGGTGCCAACCAAGTAAGTTCTCTGTTATTTTTTAATCAGCAACTCAAGTAAAATCTTATCCTTCTCAAAGATCTCTGACAGTTTGATAGCTGAGAGGTTTTGCCAGGTTACCTCACCAAACAAATTTCAAATCAAATTTCTCTCTTATGTTGCCTTTCATAGTCTTAAAAAATACTTTTCATTATACAAAAATATCGAAAAACCAAAAAAAAAAATATACTACAGTCATTATGTGTCTAAAACTTCTGTCTTCACAAACCCAAAGAGTTCTTGTGAGTTCCAGGGAGCAGAATTAAAGAATCCATCTTAAACATGTCAGATACCACCTCAATTCCCTAGTCCTAAAAACTTTTTTTCCTTAATTTAACGTTGTTCTTTGTTCTGCCAATACCTTAAACAGGATAAGAGATATCAGACATTTCCATGCCACAGGCACCAGTCAGAAGCAAAGAGACCAGCTATGCCAGGATGTGACCAGCACACAGCCTTCTCAGATTCCCAGAACACAGCCTTCTCAGGCTCAACCCCACAAAGATGATGCCCACAAATCAGCAGGAAGCAGTTTTGAGAATTCACCACCCCAATTCCTTCAAACTGTGGTGTCTAATCTCCTGCTTTTTATTATAAGGAAGACCTGAGAATGTTATGGTTTTGGCCCCTGGTCCCTTTAAAAGACAAGCCACGCCCACTCCCTCCCCATCTGCTGAGGCAGGCTGATCTTCAGCTTCCAGCCTGAGCTTGCTCTCTTTTCCATCTTCCTCTCAGAGAGGCATCTTCACTTCTGCCTCTCTCCCCACTTCTCTGCTTCCCCCTTCTGTCTCTTTCTCCTCTTCTCTCTCTCTCTTCCCCTTCTTCCTTCCCCTTTCATAACCCCCTGAATAAATATTCAACCTCACTCTGCAAGTCGTGTCTATCCATGTTTCTGTCTTTTGCCCGCCTACCACGTGTCTCCCTGCCTGAGACCAGCCATTGCTCAGGGACCAGCAGCCGTCTCTGCCTGGGGCCTGCTGCCTGCTGCCACATGCCTGCCACCACCACTTGGGCCACCACTCTGGGACCGGCAGCCGTCTCTGCCTAGGACTGGCTGCCCCCAGGGCCCATTGTCTGCCACCACATGGCCCGCTACCACCATTTGGGACCTACAGCATTTCTACTGCCACCAGGGATCTTGCAGCATTTTTTAAAAAAATTATAAAAGCTCCCTTGCCCCGCCAGAGCTTAAGAACCACCAAGCCCATGTTTCAAATGTGGTAGGAATTGGTTACTGGGCCCAAGCATGCCCTAATCCTCATCTTGGTCCCATGAGACCTTGGGCAGTAGATTGTCCTCGTGCATGTAGTGGCATGGAGACATCAAACCCAAAAAAATTTCCAAGTTGACTTTCTAGGTCTGACTATGGACGAGTGAAACTGCCCGGACTCCTTTGGCCCAACCACAACCGTCATCTGTAACAGGGAGCCATGGGTAAACATCATGGTATCAGGACGGTCCATCTCCTTTCTCTTGGACATGGGAGCCACATACTCGATACTGAGGGAATTCTGGGGGCCTACCTCTCCTTCTAGTTTCCCTATTGTCGGGGTATGGGCACAGCCTTATCTACCTCAGCAGACCCCACCACTTAACTGTTTTTAAGGGTATTTATCTCACTCATTCATTTTTAGTCATGCCAACCTGTCCAGTACCTCTTATGGGAAGGGATTTTTTTTAGCAAAAGTAGGAGCTTCCATTTCATTTGCTCCTCCCATTTACCCGAGACTCGTCAGTACCTCCACTCCTCCTTCTCCTAGCCTCTCAACCTTTCAACCCTAATGTGTCTTTTCCTCTACCAGCCTCCCAGGTGGACTCCCAAATCTGGGACACCCAAAACCCCTCCATTGCTAAACACCATTCCCCAATCATTATCCAATTACAAGATCCTACTAAGTTCATTATCCAAGCTCAGTACCCCCTCTCTCTCCAGAGCCTTAAGGGACTTAAGCCTATCATTTCTGACCTTTTAAGAAAAAACCTACTTCGCCCCACCTCTTCTCCCTTTAACATCTCTATATTTGCTGTTAAAAAACCTAATGGAACCTATTGTCTGGCTAAGACCTCCAGATCATTAACTCCACAGTGGTCCCTCTTCATCCTGTAGATTAGTGCCTAATCCTTACACACTTATTTCCACTATTCCTCTAGGAACCTCCTACTTCTCAGTTCTAGACCTCAAGGATGCTTTTTCTCTATTCCCCTTAGCTCTCAATCTCAAAACATCTTTGCCTTCACCTGGACTGATCCTGACACTCACTTCTCCACACAGCTCACCTGGACTGTCCTTCCCCAGGGATTCAGGGACAGCCCACACCTGTTTGGTCAGGCTTTAGTTTCTGACCTGCTCTCACTTTCTCTCCCTAAGTCTAAACTCATACAGTATGTGGATGACATTTTACCTTGCAGTCCATCATTGGAGATCAGCAAAACTGATACCCTTGCTCTTTTAAATTTCCTGTCCAAAAGGGGCTATAGAATCTCACCTTCTAAGGCCCAAATGTCTACCCCTCAGGTCATTTATTTGGGATGAACTATAACCCCAACACAAAAGGCTATTTCCCTAGACAGAAAGAAACTAATTCAGTTCCTTGCAGTTCCTTCCACAAAAGAAGAGGTTTTATCATTCCTAGGAATAGCTGGTTTCCTGCATTCCTGGATCCCCTCTTTTTTTTCTCCTTGTCTGTCCCTCATAGAAGGCAGCTCTTGGCTCTCTGTATGAGCCCCTTCTCCATCTCATTACTAAACTTTTCCAGAGACTCCAGCAAGCCCTTATCCAGGCCCCAGCTCTTCATTTCCCAGATTTAACTAGTTTCGTATCACTCTATGTAGCAGAGAAAGAGGGATATGCCCTTTGAGTCCTAGGACATCAGCTGGGACCTTCCTTTTTACCTGTAGCATACCTGTCAAAGAAGATGGACCTCACCACTCAGTGATGTGGGAGTGTCATATATCAATCTGTTGATTTCATTGGTTAAGCAATAAAGAAACTGCTTGACCCTGATAGGTTAAAACATAGGTGGGAGGAGTAAACAGAACAAAATGCTGGGAGGAAGAGGAAGTGAGCTCAGAGATGCCATGCTCCCCTCTCCCGGACAAATTCGACAGCTCTGCTCTCTGGAGCAGAGACGCCATGCTCCCCTCCCCAGGGCAGATGCACGCGATGAAGCTCCGACCCAGGATGGACGTAGGCTAGAATCTCCCTGGTAAGCCATCTCATGGGCTATACAGATTATTAGAAATGGGCTAGTCCAGGTGCAAGAGTTAGCCGAGAAGAGGCTAGATATAATGGGCCAAGCAGTGTTTAAAAGAATACAATTTGTGTGTTGTTATTTCGGGGCATAAGCTAGCCAGGCGGCCTGGGTGCCGGGGATGCAGCCCCGCCTTTCATATTACTACAACTCAGAGCTGGGCACCCTTCATATGTGCTTTATCAGCCCTTGAGCTTCTTATTCATGAGTCAGAGAAACCAACCTTTGGGTCACCCACCACTGTCTTCTCCCACCACAATCTGTCCCATCTCTTAACTTACAAAGGCTTACAAACTTTACCCCCTTCCTGAGTTCTTTACTTCCAGGTGGCACTGGTAGAAGATGCCACACTCACTTTCCAATGCTGTCCAACCCTTAATATCTCAAATCTCCTACCTCAACATTAATTACTCCTCATCTTACTCCTGCATAGAGATCTTAGAGAATCTACTGCCCCACCCCTCACATATACAGGAGGGCAAACTGTCCCAGGCCACATATACCTGGTACACAGATGGCAGCTCCTTTTTATGTGATGGGACCCATAGAGCAGGCTCTGGCATAGTATCAGATATGGAGATAGTGGAGTCACAGGCACTCCCTGCCAATACCACTAACCAACAGGCTGAGTTGATAGCTCTTACCCATGCCTTCCAGTTAGCAAAAGGACACTCTTTAAATGTTTACACAGACTCCATATATGCCTTTCATATCCTCCTGTCCCATGCAGCTATCTGGAAGGAACATGGGCTTCTTACAACAAAAGGAGGATCCATAACTAACTCAGTTTACATTATGGACCTGTTAAAAGCCTCCCATCTCCCCAAAGCTATAGGAATTATTCACTATTGGTCTCATCATACCGACAGTTCCATTATTTCCAAGGGAAATAACCGGGCTGACCGAGCAGCTAAAACAGCAGCATTCCAAAGCCCAAACCTACCTCAATCACCTCAGGGGGTTCATTCAGTACAGCCCACATTCTCACAGACACCCCTGACACCCAGCAAATTCTGTCCTACCTACATCAGCTCCTTCATCCTAATAGCAAAGCTCTGTTTTATTTTGTCAAGGCTCACCTCCAACCCACCCGTGAGGACTCAGAGTTCTTAAAAGCTATCACTGCCTCTTGTCAAATCTGTCAAAAGTCAGATCCCAAGACCAAATACTGTAGCTTCTCTTTCCCATCCACCAGGCCAGGGGCTCCCTTCCAGGAACTAACTGGCAGCTGGATTTTACTCATATGCCAATGGTCAGAAGAGTTAAATATCTCCTGGTCTCAGTGGACACAATGTCTGGGTGGATTGAAGCATTTCTCATCACTAATAAGAGAGCCCAGACAGTTTCCCATGTTCTCCAAGAAATCATCCCCCAGTCTGGAATCTCAAATAATGGCCCAGAGTTCACTTCCCAGATTTCCCAAAATTTGTCCAAGGCTCTTAACATCTCTTGGCATTTTCATATCCCATACCACCTTCAGTCTTCAGGGAAGGTAGAATGAACTAACCATTCTTTAAAAAATGTTCTTGTTAAAATATTACAGGAGCTTCACCTCGACTGGGTAAAACTTTTGCCTCTGGCCCTCCTTAGGCTTAGGGCTCTCCCCAAATGCCCCCTTTTCATCTCGCCCTTTGCAATCATGTATGATCGGCCAGTTTCAACTCCCATCCTCTCACCTAAAACCTCTCCCCTTCCTGATCTCCTGCTTACTCCACTGTTATCCCATTCTACGCTCCCTATTATGGGATTTTACCGACTACTCATTACCTCAACCATGTGTTAATTCATGCCCACCGCCAATTAAAATAGGGGATCAGGTACTATTCTCTCTCCCAGACCAACACCCCTCACCCCTTTCACCTAAATGGCAGGGCTCCTTTAAAGTGATTCTTGTAACTCCCACAGATGCCAAGCTCGAGGGACTTCCTCATTGGATTCACCTGTCGCATCTTAAACCTTTTACTCTTCCAGCTCAAGATACTCCCTCATATACAGTAACTCAAACAGGTCCCTGTTCCCTTAAGTTCCAGAGGACACCAAGTTCAGCCACTCTCTCTCCAGTTTCAGAAAAATAAAAGCCTCATCCTTACTCAACTCTCCTGTGCCAAAACTGAATATACTCTACCTCTTCCTCTTTCTCCTATCTGCTTTACCAACTTCTCCACATCTTCAATGTCATGCTTAAATTTCCAGTTAACCCCTCAGCTGTTATTACAGGGACCACATTAAACATAGAGCTGGAGGTACAAATACTGTCAAAAGCCCAGATGGTAAAAAAACAATAATGAGTTTGTAGCCCCAAACTCAAAAACTCACAAGACAGACTTTAACATAACAGGTTTATCACTGACTGAAGCAGTGTTTCCTGGATGTTAAGGTAATACCATGATGCAAAAGGAAAACCAGTGCCTTAGGATTTACTTCAGGTAAAACATTAAAGGGTCTAATAATTACGCTTTTCAATAATTTCCTCCTTCTTCACCATTTTCCACCCTATCGTTGTAATCATAAACTTTTAGTATGTCTAAAATTTATTTCTTCTCAAACATTTTTAAAATAAGCTCCAGGGAGTCAATTGAACCTACCTAAACAGACCAGATTCACCCAGAATAAGTATCATTTAATTCTTCCTTTATCATTCCTGGTCTCAGGAACCCCTGGAAAATTCCCTCCTCCACCCCACCCAAAAAGAACCCCCCCCCATCTTCCATCTTGGGACTCTCTTCTCTTAATCACTGGGATCTAAAATTTTTTCCAGGCATAATTTTCTGCTTTTCCAGCATCTTGCGTAGTCCAAGCTGTCAACCAGCCAGTTCCTCAGAGTCTAGAAAATACAACAGTAATCAGCCACCCCAGGACATAGTCAAGCATCTCAACGCCTCGATGCCCACAAAGTCAGCATGAAGCAGTCATAAGAGACCTTACGACACCCCATTCCCATCCATTAAGACTCCCCAACCCCCCCATTGTTATAATAAACAAAAGGGTGGAATGTAATTATTCAGCCACAGATAAGGCTGCACTTCTGGGTTCTAAAGGCAGACATGTACAGTCAGGCCCTCAGTTACAAAAAGCCCCATGTGACCCACATGTGCACATGTGTGGTTACATCCACATATGACTCAGCTAAACCCGTGGGCACACGTATGAGTCGCCCATCATCTGCGTCATCAATGTGATGTAGTAACGCCAACCCCCTGTGCGCATGTGCTAGGCAGCTTTTAAAAGCTGGACGCACCATCTCTCATGCTCTCTGCATACCGATTCCCAGGCCTGTAAGCACCCCCTCTAATAAACTCCTAAATGGGTTTGTTGGTCTTCCGTGTCTCCTTCTCACTCGCTCCAGGTAATTTCACCCACCTCCTCATCCCCTTGCTTCCGTCCATTGGTGGCATTCACTTCACTTATTCATATGCTATAAGTAGCCAAAACATAGTCACTGTGCTGTTTGAAATGGTTGTTTTAGATTAACTAGGAGTAAGGAAAGTAGAAAAATGTATTTTGGCTTAATTTGTTCTGTATCTTATAGGTTTCTTTCTTCATACAGATCCCAATTTCTGAACTGTTGTGAGCCACCTTTTTGGAATGACTTCTGCCACAATCCTTACCATGGTGGGTTTGTACAGTCCTGGGTAGGGGCATGAGGATTAGAAATGTTAGGTAGGAGGAACAGAGATAAGAAAGAAACACAGAGACATAGGATAGCGCTGGGAGGGCAACTCAACAAATATTAAATTCTGAATTCATGTTTATTTTTCATGTACTTTTGCCATTAATTCTTGAGAAAAACATTTGCTGTCTGGGGCAGTGAATGGACCCTAGACCCTTTACTCGCTAAGTCAAACCTCCTATTTCAGAAGAAAGAGCAGAAGTACGCTGGAATTCTCTGACCTCTGGTCAAGGTAGAGTGCATCTACATATATGGGCCATCTTAATGTCCCAAACACCAAGGAACCACACCCTAGATCAGGATATCTTGTTTTGTAGCCACACCTATTGTCAACAACTTTGAAAGAGTAAAAATAAGCTCAAACTCTCTGACCTTCAGATAATGTGGAATAGGCTCACATTTTTGGGTCTCCACACAGAATTACCACATTTTCCTTCTGCCCAAATTCTGTTAACATTTCTTGTAGGAGGAGGCTGGTGATGAGTTTCTTTCTGTTTTTATTTGTCTGAAAAAGTCTTTACTGCTTTTTTGTGTGCTTTTACAGATTTATTTTTTGAAGACCATGCATATAATAAGTTATTTGAATGCCACATATAAAAGGAAAAAAAACCAAGAAAGCATTGTAAGTAACATTTAATTTCCTACCAGAGAATAATCACTTAAATATGGTAATTATCTAAAACGATAAAAAATTTTAGCAATCTCTAAGGGTACCCGTCTTTTGATATAAAATAGATGGACAGGACATTAGGAATAATGAATACATAAACAGTATTAGGAATAGTGAAAGACTTTGATAACTGACATAACATTTTTGTTGTATGACTATTTCAAAGTCATACAAAAAATATAAAACCAAAATAACAAAATTCAGACAACTAAGCTTTAAACACACACACACACAGAGAGAGAGAGAGAGAGAGAGAGAGAGAGAGAGAGAGAGAGAGAGAGAGAGAATTATTACATATCCACAACAATGGGAATGAAAACAAAGACGAGACTCCAGCCAGAGAAGCAGTTAAGCTAACTGCAGCTCTTCACCTTTCCCTTTGCTCCTCCAAATCCACTACCCCAGTCTCATCCTACTCTTTGGTGCCCAGCTGCATGCTCCCATTCCACCCTGCTCCCATCTCCAGTGAATCACACAGATATCCCCCTCCAAACTTCCTGCCCAGAGGCATCGAATTATCCCACCCCCCCAACTCCAGCAGGCATTCCCTGAGAATTCATGTGGCACTTCAGGCAGGGAAACAGGTAGGCTAACTGCAGATCTTTACGTCTTCCTCCTTTTCCCCAAGTCCAATCCCCAGTCTCACCCCCAGCTCTATAGCAGATCATCTACTGTGACCCCTTCTCCTATTGCCAAGGAACTAATCAGACCTTGGTGGCATCTCCTGCATTTCTCCCTCCTGTTGACCTATGTCCCAGCCCCTAGCCCATCCTCATTCCTGTGTCATTTCCCAATACCTAGAAACACATTTTCCTGGAACTCCAAATAGTCACACCTCTTAGGATCCCAGAAGAATTCCCTACCATGCAACACATAGCCACCACACTCTCCTAAAGAATGAGAGGACAACAGAAACCAAGGAACAAAACACCCACCCAACAAAGACAAGACCAAATATCAGCACCTAGAACTACAATCTTCCTAAATGCGGATGTCTGAACACCAGCATAACAACACAATTATTAACATCCGGAAAAATACGTCTCCAAGAGAACCCTGAGAATTACAACATATCTAAAGCACAAGACACGGAGTTTAAGATAGCCTTATGAATATGATAGAGGAAATAAATAAATCACTTAAAGAAATCTATGAAAACATAGAGGAAAGAAATGAATGAAACAGTTCAAGATATAAAAGTGAAAATAGAATCAATAAAGAAAACCCAAACTGAAGCCGGGTGGTGGTGGCACTTGCCTTTCATCCTAGCACTCAGGAGTCAGAGGCAGGTGGATCTCTGTGAGTTCAAGGCCAGTCTGGTCTACAGAGCTAGTTCCAGGATAGACTCCAAAGATACAGAGAAACCCCGTCTCAAAACTTAAAAAAAAAAAAGAAAAAAGAAAGAAAACATGAACTGCTCCAGGCAAGGTGGTACTCACCTTTAATTCCAGCACTCAAGAAGCAGTGAGTTCAAGGCCAGCCTAGTCTACAAAGCGAATTCCAGGGCTGCCAGAGATACGTAGAAAAACCCTGTCTCAGGAGAAAGAAAGGAAAGAAACGAAAAGAAAAGACAATCTGATGGAAATCTAGAAATGAAAAATTGATAAACTTGAACAGGAAACTCAGAGATAAGTCTTACCAATAGAATACAAGAGATGGAAGAGATAATTTCAGACCATGACAGATTGAAACTGGAGATCAAAACAGAAACAACAGAAAGTTTACGAACTCATGGAAAATGAACAACTAACTGCTAAATTTAAAAAAAAATAGATCAATTCACTGTTGCACACCCTAATACAAAGATTGAGGGAAATAATGTTATAAAAAAAACAACAGCCAACAACTGGAGGTTCACTTGTTTCTCACCTTTGTGCTCAGGACTTTCTAATTCAGTTACCACGAACTTTCCTGTTTGATGTCTGAGCAAAGAGACCAAGAATTGAAGTGAGTTGCCCAAAGAAATATGGTGTGGAACCAGGCCTGAAGTTTCTAAACATACCACTGTAGTGCATCCCTAAGTCAATGTATTGCTCCCAATATTCTTTCCCCAATGAAAAGCTCTTCGCCTGTCTCTTTTAACCCCAGACTAAGGTGTTTGTCTTTACTCAGGCTCTTCTTGGAGTGCGGAGTCCCTGTTACTGCTATAATAGCGCATGCATGCTTAGCCACTGTCATTCTTCTCCTAGGCCCAGGAACTATATTTGCTGTCCCCCACCCCACCACTCCCTTAATGGTAGTGTCAATAACATGGGATGCAGGGACTCTGTTAATAGGTTTAGAAGAAGTGAATGAAGAAGAAACACGAGGCCTTTCCTCTGTGAGGCAGAAAAAGGAGTTCGTGGGCCAGATGCTTGCTTTCATGTCTTAGGGGCCTTGCTAAAGTAGATGTGGTCTTGTTGGAGGAAGTGTGTCACTGCTGAGGGGGGCTTTGAGGTCTTATACAATCTCAAGCCCATACACAGTGAGAGGATCCACTTCCTGTTGCCTGATGGCCAAGATGCAAGAACCGTCAGCTCCTTTTCCAGGATCACATCTGTGTGCATGCTGCCTTGCTTCCGGCATTAACGAAAATGGACTAAACCTCTGAAATATACTGAGACCCCTCCAATCATATGTTTTCCTTTATAAGAGCTGCTATGGTCATGATGTCTCTTCACAGCAATAGAAACCCTAACTAACACAATGACTAAGTAGCCAGTGTTGGTTCACCCTGAATAGTTTAATTTAGGCATATGTAAGCACAACACAATTTGGTGAAAACTTTCCTAGTGACACATGCATACAATAAATCATCCATGCATGTAGTAAATCATAAATAAATCTCCTTGAAGAACAAAGTAAACTAAATAAAGATTGGATACAATTACATCAAAAGCAGGAAAAAAAGAAAAATGACTCAAGACAAAATTAGGAAATAAATTAAAGACTTTCTAGGATTAATGAAAATAAATACACAACATACTCAAACTTATGGGATACAATGAAGGCTTTTATACAATAAAAAAATGGAGAGATCTCATACTAGTAATTTAAGAGCACACCTGAAAGTTTAAGAACAAAAGGAAGAAATCACATCTAAAAGGAGTACACAGCAATAAATAATCACACTCGGGGCTGAAATCAATAAAATAGAAACTAACTAACAAAACCAAGAAGAAACAATCAATGAAACAAGGAGTTTGTTCTTTAAGAAAATCATTAAGATTGACAAACCCTTATAAAAATTAAGTAAAATACAGAGAGAAAGAATATCCAAATTAACAAAATTAGAGATGAAGAAGAGGACATAACAGACACCAAGGAAATCCAGAGAATCAAAAGGATATACTTTTAAAAATCTATACTCCAAAGAAATTGAAAACATTTAAATAAATACAATTTACTAAAGTTAAATCAAGATTAGATAAGCAATTTAAACAGACCTATAACCCAAAGTGAAATAGAAACAGTCATTAAAATCTCCCCCCAAAAAAAGTCCAGGGCCACATGGTTTTATCACAGAATTCTACCAGACTTTCAAAGAAGAGATAATTCTTATTGTCCTTAAATTATTCTATAAAATAGAAACAGAAGGAGCATTGCCTAATTAATTTTATGAGGCCACAGTTACCTCGATACCCAAACCACATAAAGACTCAACAAAGAAAGAGAATTACAGATCAATCTCCCTTATGAACATAGATGCAAAGTCTCAATAAAATGCTTGCAAACAAAATTCAAGAACACATCAAAAACATCATGCACCATGATCAAATAGACTTCATCCCATACATGCAAGGATAGTCCAACAAATGAAAGTAAGTAAATATAATATACCTGATATGGGAGAGTCTTCTGTTTTGTGTTGATTTCATTGGGTAATAAAGAAACCACCCTGGCCCTTTAATAGGACAGCTCTCTCTTAGTATTCTAGTGCTCTGAAGAGACACCATGACCATGGCAACTTTTTTAAATTAATTAATTAATTTTAAGAATTGGGTGCTCTATCTGCACATACAACTTTATACCAGAAGAGGGCATCATATCCCACTAGAGATGGTTGTAAGCCACCATGTGGTTGCTGGGAATTGAACTCAGAACCTCTGGGAGACCAGCCAGTGCTCTTAACCATTGAATCATCTCTCTAACCTGGCAACTCTTATAAAAGAAAGCATTTAATTGGTGCTTGCTTACAGTTTCAGAGATTTCATCCATTGTCATCATGGCAAGGAGCACGACAGCATGCAAGTAGACATGGTGCTAGAGAAGTAGTTGAGAGTTCTGCATCCAGATCTGGAGGCTGCAGGAAGAGACAGATATTGAGACTGGCTTGGGCTTTTGCAAAGTGTTGTGAAATATTAAGATGTGTTACATTTGTTTACGCTGTGGAACATTTGCTTTAATGATGCGAAGATGTGTTGCATTCTTTTACATTGCATTTGTTTAACTCTGTGAAGCTGTGTTACTTTGCTTGTCTAAAACACCTGATTGGTCTAAGAAAGAGTTGAACAGCCAATAGCAGGGCAGGAGAAAGGATAGGTGGGGCTGGTAGACAGAGAAAATAAATAGAAGAACTCTGAGAAGCAAGAGAGTTCAAGGACAACTACAGCAAAGCCTACCCTGGTGACCCACTTCAAGCATGCCCCCAGTGACAAACTTCCTCCAACAAGGTCATACCTTCTAATCTGTCTCAAGTAGTACCACTTCCTGATGACCAAACATTCAAATATGTGAATCTATGGGGCCATTCTTATTCAAACCATCACAAGCTCTAAACAGGAAATTCTCAACAGAGAACTCTCAAATGGCTGAGAAACACTTAATGTTCAATATCCTTGGTCATCAGGGGAATATAAATCAAAGCCACTTTGTGATTTCATCTTACACCCCTCAGAATGGCTAAGTTCAATAAAACAAGTAACAGCTCATGCTGGCAAGGATGTGAAGTAAGAGGAGCCGTTCATTCCTTGCTAGTAGGAGTACAAATTGACATAGTCACTATAGTAATCAGTATAGTAGTTCCTCACCAAGATGGGAATTGATATACCTCAAGATTCAGCTACACCACTCTTGGACATATACCAAAGGATGCTTCACCCTACCACAGAGACACTTGTTCAATCATGGTCATTGATGCTTTATTTATTTATTTATTTACTTACTTACTTATTTATTTTGGTTTTTTGAAACAGTGTTTCCCAGTAGCTATGGACTCAGTCCCGGATCTCGCTTGTACTCCGCCTGCCTCTGCCTCCCAAGTGCTGGGATTAAAGTCTTGCGCCACCACTGTCCACTGATGCTCTATTTATAATAGCCAAAAATGTAATCAAGATGTCCCTCAACAGATGAATGGTTAAAGAAAATGTGCTGACTGCTGTGGTGCACGCCCACCAGCCTGCAGCAGGCAAGTGACCTGACTCTAAGCTGAGCCCCAACCCTTGCCATTCACAGGCCACTGTCCTGGCAAGACCCACTTTGCTGCCCAACCCCACACGCCTGAGCATTCTCCGTGTCGCCAGCCTACCCCACAACTCCAGTAGACTACATAGACACAGACACAAAAAAACGCTAGTTAGAAAGCCAGGTGAGTGACTAGCCTAACTGAACTCCAGGGTACATCTTGTACCCCTCCCCCTCCCATCCCAGCATCAGCAAGGCAACTGAACCCTGCCCCCACCTCTAGTGGAACTCCATTGTTCCGTTCCACTCCCCACCAGCCTGCAGGCAGATGAGAAGCCCTGTGCACCAACCCCTACCACTCACTGGACACTGTCCTGGCAAGACGTGCTCTACCACCCAACCCCCAGCACCTGAACATCCTCCCCATGGCCAACCCTCCCCCACAACTCCTGCAGACTACATAGGAACAGGTGAAAATCACCAGTTGGAAAATCAGGCACAGGTCCAAACCACAACAATAGGATGAACAGGCACAGGTACAAACCACACCAGTTGTAAGAAAAGATGAATAAATGCCACTGTGAAAATACATTTGACAAACAAAAGAGCAACATGGCACCACCAGAACCCAGCAATCCTACAACAGCAAAACCTGAACATTGCAATGCAGCTGAAACACAAGAAAACAAACTGAAAATTACTTTATGATGATAATAGAGGCTCTTAAAGAGGAAACGAAAAATTCCCTTAAAGAAGTCGAGGAAAAGACAAACAAAAAAATTGGAAAAAAAATCAATGAATCCCTTAGAGAAAACAAAGAAATTCAAGAAAAAAAATCAAACAGGTGAATGAAACAGTTGAAGACTTGAAAACTGAAATAGAAACAATAAAGAAACCACAGAGGGAATTCTAGAAATGGACAGTCTGGGGAAGTGAAGAGGAATTACAGATGCATGCATCACCAACAGAATACAAGACATGGAAGAGAGAATCTAGACACTGAAGATATGGTAGATCCATCAGTCAAAGAAAATGTTAAATCCAATAAATTCCTAACCAAAAAATCTAGGAAATCTGGGACACCATGAAAAGATAGAAGAATCTCACTCAAAGGCATGGCAAACATATTCAACAAAATCATAGAAGAAAACTTTCCCAACCTAAAGAAGGACACACCTATAAAGGTACAAGATGTTTCTAGAACACCAAATAGGCTAGAAAAGAAAATGTCCCCTCACCACATAATAATCAAAAACTAAACATGCAGAACAAAGAAAGAATTTTAAGAACTATAAAGGAAAAAGGCCAAGTAACATATAAAGGCAGAAATATCAGAATTACACCCAACTTCTTCATGGAGACTATAAAAGCCAAAAGGCCCTGAACAGATGTTTTACAGACACTAAGGGACCATGGATAACATACCCAGCAAAACTTTCAATCAACATAGTCATAGAAAACAAGATATTTCATGACAAAAGCAGATTTAAACAATACCTGTCCACAAATCCAGCCCTACAGAAAGTACTAGAAGGAAAACTTCAACCCAAGGAAGCTAACTGCATCCACAAAAAAAAAAAACCACAGGCAACAGATAACCTTACACTAGCAAACTGCAAACAAGGGAAACACACAAATGCTACCACCAAAAAATAACAGTAATTCACAATCAGTGGTCATTAATATCTCTTAATATCAATGGAATGCAAATAGATCCATATTTTTTATCCACCCTGCACAAAACTCAAGTCCAAGTGGATCCAAGATCTCAACATTAATCCAGTTACACTGAACCTGATAGAAGAGAAAGTGGGAAGTATCCTTGAACTCATTGGCACAGGAGACTCCTCCCTGCATATAACAGCAGTAGCACAGACACTGAGATTGACAATTAACAAATGGGACCTCCAGAATCTGAAAGGCTTCTGTAACGCAAAGGACTACACAATGAGAAAAGATGTTCACCAACCCCGCATCTGACAGAGTGCTGATATCCCAAATATATAAAGAACTCAATAAGTTAGACATCAAAATACCAAGTAGTCACATTATAAGTGAGGAACAGATTTAAACAGAGAATTCTCAACAGAAGACTCTCAAATACACTTAAAGAGGTGTTCAACATCCTTTTCTATCAGGGAAATGCAAATCAGAACGACTCTGAGACACCATATTATACCCGTCAGAATGGACAAAAGCAAAAATGCTAATAGCAGTCTATGTTGGAGAGGATGTGGAGTAAGGTGGGAGAGTAAACTTGTACAGTCCCTTTGGAAAGCAGTGTGGAGGTTTCTCCGAAACTTGGGAATCAATCTACCTCAAGATCCAGTGATACCAGTCTTGGGCATATACCGAAAGGATGCTCAATCATACCCCAAGGACACTTGCTCAACTATGTTCATAGCAGCATTATTTGTAATAGCCAGAACCTGGAAACAACCTAGATGCCCCTCGACTGAAAAATGGAGGAAGAAAATGTGGTGTATCTGCACAATGGAATATTACTCAGCCCCCAAAAAACAATGACATCATGAAATTTGCAGGTAAATGGACGGAACTAGGGAAAAAATCATCCCGAGTTAGGTAACCCAGACCCAGAAAGACAAACATTGTGTACTCATAAGTGGATATTAGATGTAAAGCCAAGGATAATCAGGCTACAATCCTCAGCCGCAGAGAAGCTAGGTAGCAAGGGGGACCCTATGAAAGATGAATGGATCTCTCTGGGAAGAGGAAGTAGAAGGGATATCCTGGGTAAACTGGGAGTTGGGGGGAGTAGGGGGAAAGGAATGGGGGGATGGGAACATGAAGGATCAGGATGGTTGAGATGTGGACTGGATGGAGTGGGAGAGTAATGGGGGAGATACCTTGATAGAGAAGGCCATTGTAGGGTTAGGGAGAAACCTGGTGACAGGGAACCTGTGTGGGATCCCAGGAACCCACAGGGATGACTCCAGTTAACACTCCTAGCAATAGTGGAGCAGGAGCCCGAACTGGCCTTTCCCTGTAATCAGATCACTGACTGCCCTAAGTGTCATCATCCAGTACCCGATGGAAGCAGATGCAGAGATCCACAGCCAAGCACTGGGCCGAGCTCCAGGAGTCCATTTGAAGAGAGAGGATGGAGGGATTGTATGAGCAAGGGGGGTTAAGATCATAATGGCGAACCCTGCAGAGACAGCTGGCATGAGTTTGTGGGAACTCATGGACTCTGGCCGGACAGCTAGGGAACCGGCTTGGGACTGACCTAGGCCATCTGCATCTGGATGGCAATTGTGTGGCTTGGTCTTTTATGGGGCCCCTAGCAGTGGGACCAGGACCTGTTCCTGATACATGAGCTTGATTTTTGGAACCATTCCCTGTGATGGGCTGCCTTGTTTAGCCTTGATGCAGGGGGGAGGAGCTTGGTCCTGCCTCCACTTCGTAGGCCTTGCTTTGTTGATTCCCATGGGAGGCCTTATCCCATCTAAGGGGAGATGGAGGAGCAGTGAACAGGGCCATTGAGTGGAGGTGGGGAAGGAAGCTGGAGGAGAGAAGGGAAGGGGAACTGGTTGGTATGTAAAATAAATAAAAAATGATAAAAAAGGAAATGTGCTACATTTGCACAATGGAGTATTATTCAACCATTAAAAATGAAATCATCAGAGAAGCTTCTTCCTGCGGCAGATGGGAACAAACACAAAGACCCACAGCCAGACATTATGCAGAGAGTGAGAGACCATGGAACTTATAAGGGATTATCTCATTAAATTCCTCCCCTCAGGTCTCAGGGAACCCTGGGAAACAAGAGGTAGAGACAGTGTAAGAAGCAGAGGGGATGGAAGACAGGTGAGGGTAGAAAAAAACAACAAAGAAAACAAGGCCCTCTAAATCAACATAAACAACACACATGAACTCACAGAGCCTGTGGCAGCATGCATAGGGCCTGCACGGGTCTGCACCAGATGGGGTACAAGAGCTGAAAGAAGTGGACACATGGCACCATCCTTAACCCAGAAGCTATCTCCATAGATAAGCACTGCTTAATAAAAAATTACTTTTCCCCAAGGGAGTCTCACTGGGAAAACAAACTACTCTTCAAGGGTAGGCTACATGCTCAGCAGTAGATAGCCATTAGAGGACGAATTCAGGGGCATCTTGGGAAGGTCTTTGTCTCATAACGCCATGTCAAGGCTTCTCTTGTTTTTTTAATTTTTATCTTATTTTCATTTTAACTTATCTAACTCATATATTTTCCCGCTTTTTACCCTAACAATCCTTTGCATCTATTATCATGGCTTCCAGTATAGTGTTTTTATGGTATTCCTAAGTGTGCAAACAAGTGGGTCTCTGACTTTCTGTTTCTTGTGTCTTTTTTCAGCTCTTTTCCTCCTGCTGTTTGATTTGTCCTATCTGATGTGTTAGCTTTTTTTTGTAATAGTATGTTACAGTATAATATAGTCTAGTATAGTCTTTTAGAAGTCTGTTTGTTTCCTATGACAGACAGAAAGGGGGTGGTTCCAGATAGAAGGAGAAGTGGAGAGGAACTGGGGGCAATAGAGGAAGGGGAAACCATTATCAGAGTATATTATGTGAAAAAAACTATTTTCCATAAATGTGGAAAAAAAAAGAAAGACGGGCTGGAGAGATGGCTCAGAGGTTAAAAGTACTAGCTGCTCTTTCAGAGGTTCTGAGTTCAAGTCCCAGCAGCCACCTGGTGGCTCACAACCATCTCTAATGAGATCTGGCACCATCTTCTGGCCTGTAGAAAGAACACTACTGTATACATAATGAATAAATAAATCTTTAAAAATGAGAGAAAAGAAAGACAACAAAGGTGAACTTACATCTTTTCTTTTTCATTTGCTAAGATTTGCTTTAGGATTTCCAATTCTGTCTATGCTTTTGTTCTAAGCAAGTGGAAAAATCCTTGGTTTTTAAAACTCTATGGGTTGTTCTTGATCACATAGTTTTTCTTCCCTTGGGGCCGTTAGCTTTCCTAGCTATAGAACGCTTTTTGGCAGGCTTTTTCTTTCAATAGTTTAAAGATTTTGTTTTGCTTTCCTTTCATATGGTCTCTAATAAGTGCACTATAGCCCTGACCATTCTTCTTCTGTAACAGTGTTTTTAAAACTTGTTCAGTCTTCACTCTGGTCAAGCATGGTGGAGCTGGCAAAGCCATCAGTGAGCTGAGGCTAGAAGGCTGTACGTAAGTAAGTTCAAGGGCAGCCTGGGCTACCTAATGAGATACCATCTCAAAATAAAACCAACCAACCAGACACAGATTTTTTACATTGGAATGTGATATTCCTGGAGGTGTCTTCTGCTCTCGTCTGGGAATTTCTGGTGTCCTCTGAGCTTCCCAGATGCATGCTTTGTAGTGGTCACATTATTGTCACTGGGAGAGTTCTTAGCCATTATTACTTCAAAGATACAAAGATACTTTCTTCCCCAAAGTTCCCCAAAGATACTTTTCTCTTTCTGCTGCTACTGATATTCTAATTACAGGTGTATTCCATTATAGCCTTCTATCCCAACCTTCTAATTCTTCCCCTAACTGTGATGTTTCTAGCTGATTTTCTCTAGATTTTGCCCCTTATTGATTATGATTGGTCTCATTTTTTTCTTTAGGTGTGACAAGAAAGATAGAGAGGGCCAAAGTCCCTTTTCCTCAAATAAAAGACTTGACATAAGTTTGGTCTCATAAGAGTTTTCCCTATGGGTTAGCAAGAAACCTGGCTCTAGAAAAATTCCCAGGAATCTACAAGGATGACCCCAGCTAAGACCCTAAGCAATAGAGGAGAGGGTGTCTGAATTAGCCTTGCCTTGTTGTCAGACTGATGATTATCTTAAATATCACCATAGAACCTTCGTCTAACAACAGATGGAAACAGAGGCAAAGACCCACAGCAGAGCACTGGACTGAGCTCCCAAGGTCCAGTTGAAGAGCAGGAAGAGTGAGAATATGAGCAAAGAGGTCAAGACCATGATGGGGACACCCACTGAAACAGTTTACCTGAGCTAATGGGAGCTCACCAACTCCAGCTGGATTGGGAAGGAACAATTATAGGACCAAACTAGTCCCTCTTAATGTGGTTGACAGTTGTATGGCTGGGGCAGACTGAGGGGCAACTGGCAGTGGCACTGAGATTTATCTCTACTGCTTGTACTGGCTTTTGGGGATCCTATTCTCTTTGGATGGATACCTTGTTCAGCTTAAATATAGTAGGGAGAACCTTGGACCTTCCACAAAGCAATGTGCCTTACCCTCTCTTAGGTTTGGTGGGGGAGTTGGGGTGTGTGTGGAGAGAATGGGAGGAGGGGAGGGAGTGAGAATTTGGATTGGTTTTTCTTTTAATCTAATAAATAAAAAGAAAAGAGTTTTCCCTATGGAAAACAGGCCACTGTGATAGAGACATTTTGGGAAAGGTTTCCAAAATAAGCTTGCTATACCTAGGCACCAACACAACTCTCTCTTATATTTTCATTTCACTTTGGAGAGAGAAGGAGAAAGCATTTCTGATGTTTTTGTTTGTTGCATTTTTTTGTTTGTTTTACAAGTACCTGGAAGAAGCAGAAGTCTCTGCCAGCATTGCCTGCAATCGTAAGCCATAAGCATGCCCATTCCTTTGCAACTCGGCCTGTGATGGTAAGATTTCACTTTTATTATTGAGTATAATCCCTACATGTCTTCAAAATAAATAAATCTTCTCTCTGGTATGCGTTTCGTTGCTGAATTATTGTGACTGTTTTTGCCACCCTTTTAACCTCTGGTTTGCCTTTCTTGACTATAGTCACCATCATGGCACCCACAGAAACAGAGCAAAGTCTGTTCAGTCATCCTCCAATTGCCTTCATGGAGCTAAAACACAGATTTTCTTCTTGTTGTTTTGGTTTTGGATGTTTGCTTGTTTGTTTGGAGACAGTGTTTCCTTTCCTTTGTAGTCCTGGAACTCCCTCTATAGACGAGTCTGGCCACAAACTCACAGAGATCCACCTGCCTCTGCCTCCCAAGTGCTGGGATTAAAAGTGTGTGCCGCAATGACAAGCTTTTTTTTCTTCTGTATTGTCAGCACGGTTGATCATTGCTCTTACAGAAAGGAAAACTAGTGCAGCATATATATATATATATATATATATATATATATATATATATATATATATATATATAAATTAGGGACCCTGGGATGGTAAGATGGCCCAGGGGGTAACAGTGCCAGCTACTAAGCCTGAGGACCTGAATTCAATCCCCGAGACCCACACAGTGGGAGGGAGACTCAGCTACTAAAAGTTGTCCCCTGAACTTCCACAAGCATGCTGTGGTGTGTCCATGTACACATACAGAATAAATAACATGTAATCTTAAAAAATTAAAATCCAAGTTCTTCATCATTGCTCCTCTTTTCACAATAATTCCAGATAACCAGGTCTTTGCATGCTCATAAAAATCTTTGGAATCAGTTTCCAGCAAAACACTCACAGTAATTTTGACTGCGATCACATTGAACCTGTATATTAATTTGGGGGATCTTTCAGACAGTTGGGGTACTTTGTAAGAAAGTACTATAAACTGAGTGATTCATAAACAAATAGAACTTTATTTTTCATAGCTCTGGAAGCTGGGAAGTTCCAGATTCAAGTGCTTGCAGGTTCTATGTCCATCCTATGCTCGTAGTCCACCCCAGAAAGCAGCTTCGTTGAGATCCAGATTTCAAGGCTAAGACTCACTTGCCAAAACAAATGACAGTATGAAGGAGAGGGAAGGGAAGAAAGAATGAAGCAATGCTTCGCCTTTTTTGTTGTTTTTGTTTGTTTTTTGCTTTTTTCCCCCTCAATCATCAAAATCATTACTCATGCAAGGGCTGTTAGCAAACATTGGGGGGGGCTGTAGACAAGACTCTTGCTTTCCTTCTGCTACAATCAGTTTATGAATGCTAGTAAGTTGAATATAGTTAAAGATACGTCTCAGTGTTGTAACACTTGCCTATTGTGTTCAAATACTGGGGTTATCACTCAGAACTGAGAAAAGAATATGCTCCCAACTCACTCTGTCTAGAAATTTTGTATTTCTAGATACCCCACCAGATCCTTCTTATGGCTGCAGTCTAGTCCTGAGAAGCATCTACTCATCATTACTTTTAACAAAATGTCAAGAATCTCATTATTTAGAGAAACTCAATAAAGACTAAAATTGCTTTTAGACAACTAAAGTATCATGCAAGGGAAACATTACAAAGAGATGTTCTAGATGTGGGAGTGTGTGTGTGTATGTGTGTGTGAGAGAGAGAGACAGGGGGGAGGGGGAGAGACAGAGACAGACAGGAGACAGAATTAATTATGAAATATATTGTGTTCAGTTTTCCTCCTGATCATTTTTACACCAAATAGGCAGTTTTTTTCTGCTATTGAAAAAAAAACCCTGTGACCCATTAAAATAATTGCTATGAGGTGAAGGAAAAGGAAAGAATTTCAGAATTATTTGTCATACCACTTTAATAGCTTAGAGAAGTTTTGTTAATGGCTAATGATTCACCATACTTGAGATAGTTATTTTCTTGGATCTAGATTGTTTCTCTGTGTTACTACAATGAAAATTACTGTGGATTTAAAAGAAAGGCTAATACATTCCTATGGCCTTTGATAGCTACCATTTCTCAATGTAGTATTTTTTTTTCTTTGACATCAATACTTACCCAGATCCTAACTCCACCATGTAATATTAATCTTATTAAACTTCCTCAAGGTCTTTCAAAACTAAAAACAAAAACCAAAAAATCCTATCACTCTCAAACCATTCCTCTTTTTCTAGCAATACTCTGTATATACAAAACCGCACCAAAAATAGGAAAATATTGTAATTTCAATTACATTCATTAACAAAATATTTCTTAAGCACTTAGTATGTGCCAGGCATTTGGGATATTAGCCCTGAAGCAAAATCCTTGTCCTTACTACACTCTTCTAAGAAAGAAAATTAATAAGTCAATATCTATAATATGTCCCTTTAGAGGCTGCTATTATGAAACGAAACAAAGCAGGGTAAGGAAAGTAACAGAGTGAGTTGGGAGTGGTAGAACGTATTACCTAAGTTGGGAGAATATTCTTTTCTCAGTTCTGAGTGATAACCCCAGTATTCGAACACACTAGGCAAGTACTGTAACACTGAGACATAGCTCCAAAAATATTCAACTTAATAGTATTCATAAACTGATTCAGAGTTCCATAAAAGGGAGTTTACTGTGAAACTGTTTTCTGAGAATGTCAGAAGCTATACTCAAAAAGTCTCACTAACATGACTGCCTAAACATTAGATGAGCAAGGACATCAACAATGGCATGCTAACCTAGATGGAAGGGGATACGAATGCTCAACCCTACACAAAGAACTAGAGACAACTAAGGAATGCTGAGAGACAGCAGGAGGAATCATCTTCCCCAGAGAGGAGCACACCAATTGCTTACTGGTGTGCTAAATGGTCAGTCCTGAAAACATACATAAAAGTAACATTTATACAGACTGAGAATATTGTACTTAAATATTTGGGAATATATACATACATACATATGATGTGGGACTCCCTTCTGTATGCTATGAATATGTTTTATTACAATTGGGTTAATAAAGAAACTACTTTGGCCTATAGCAGGGCAGAATATAGCCAGACTGGAAGAGATATATAGAGAGTAGGCAGAATCAAAAGGAGAGATGCCATGTAGCTGCCGAAGGATACAGATGCCCCAGAAACTTACCAGTAGACCACAGCCTCATGGTGATAAACAAATTAATAGAAATGAGTTGATTTAAGATGTAAGAGTTAGTTAATAAGAAACCTAAGCTATTGGCCAAGCAGGGTTGTGATTAATACACTTTCTTTGTGATTATTCGAGTCTGAATAGCTGGGGAATGAATGAGCCGTCTCTGCTGATATACATATATATGAGAATATCTATTGATGGAGGAAGGTCATTGGTTAAAAAATAAAGAAACTGCTTGGCCCTCATAGGTTAAAACATAGGTGGGAGGAGTAAACAGAACAGAATGCTGGGAGGAAGAGGAAGTGAGCTCAGAGGCCATGCTCCCCTCTCCCGGGCAGACGCGATCAATGAAGCTCCGACCCAGGATGGACGTAGGCTAGAATCTTCTTGGTAAGCACACCTAGTGGTGCTACACACATTATTAGAAATGGGCTAGTCCTGGTGAGAGAGTTAGCAGAGAAGAGGCTAGATATAATGGGCCAAGCAGTGTTTAAAAGAATACAATTTGTGTGTTGTTATTTCTGGTGTAAAGCTAGCCGTGCAGGAACTGGGGTGGCAGGAACTCAGCCTGCAGCTCACACAACAATCTATTAGAATACATATGTTTTATATATATATATATATATATATATATATATATATATGCAATAACAATTAATGAAAAAAGAACATGAATTTGATCACTCATTTGTTTGTTTTGTTTTTTGAGACAGTGTTTCTCTCTAGCTTTGGAGCTTGTCTTGGAACTTACTGACCTTGAACTCAGAGAGATCCACCTGCCTCTGCCTCCCAAAGGGCTGGAATTAAAGGTATGTGCTACTACTGCCTGGTTAAGGCCTTGAATTTGAAAGAGAACAGGGGAGGGTTTGGAGGGAAGAAAAGGAAAGGGGAAATGATGTAATTATATTACAATTTCAAAAATAAAAGAAGCTATTAAAAATAAAATAGAGAGCAATAAAAAAGAGCCAGTTTCTATCTGACTTCAGGCTTGGCACAAAACAGGTATTCAGAAAGTCCAGTTGGGGCTGAAGAGCTGGCTCAGTAGTTAAGAGCACTTTGTTATTCTTGAAGAAGAATATTTAACTCCAGTTACAGGGTATCTGACATGTCCTTCTGATCTCCATGGGCTCCAATCTTGCTTGTGGTGCACATACATATTTGCAGGCAAAACACTCATATGCATAAATAAATCTTAATTTGTTTTTGATGTGGTATAATGCTCTTGTACATTGTAAAGATTTGTCACTCATACTGGTTTAATAAAACGCCAATTGGCCAGTACCCGGGCAGAAAATATATACGGGGAAACCAGACTAAGAGAATTCTGTGAAGAGGAAAGGAGGAGAGTCAGTCACCAGCCAGATGGGGAGGAAGCAAGATGAGAATGCCTTACTGAGAAAAGGTACCAAGCCATATGGCTAAACATAGATAAGAATTATGGGTTAATTTGAGTTGTAAGAGCTACTTAATAATAATCCTGAGATAATAGGCCAAACAGTTTGTAATTAATACAAGCCTCTGTGTGTTTCTTCAGGACTGAATGGCTGTGGGACCATGTGGGATAGAATTTTCTGTCTTCAGTTTTTAGAAACTGATATTTTAAAAATTCAGTGGAAACAAATATACTTACACCCTAAGCTTGAATTTGGATAGATTTTGACATCACATGGATGGAATCTGATTGTAGTTCATACTTTTTTAAAAATATTTATTTATTATGTATACAATATTCTGTCTGCATGTATGCCTGTAGTCCAGAAGAGGGCACCAGACCTCATTATAGATGGTTGTGAGCCACCATGTGGTTGCTAGGAATTGAACTCAGGACCTTTGGAAGAGCAGGCAATGCTCTTAACCGCTGAGACATCTCTCCAGCCCCAGTTCACACTTTTTAAATACATGTTCCATATTTTGTGTTCCATTTAATAAGTGTTGATAGCTAACTCTAGAACATCAGCAGGTAAAAGAAGTAGGGAGTCATAACTAACCACTTGCTCCCAAGAGCCCCCAAGCAGGCTCCCATGTCTTCATTTGTTCCATGGTATCATCTAGGAGCTAAGATCCCCAAAGCAGCCTCAGATGAATTCACAACCAAACACTTTTCTACAGCCTTATTAGCTGTCGAGCACATGGCAAATGATGAGGGTCAGTTTACAAAATGATACAGGGATATTTTTATTCCTTTTTGTTTGTTTGTTTTTATGAGACAAGATTTCTCTGTGTAGCCCTGGCTATCCTGGAACTTGCTTTGTAGACCAGGCTGGCCTCGAACTCACTGAGATTCACCTGCCTCTTCTTCCCAAGTGCTGGAATTAAAGGCATGCACCACCTCCACCCAGCCTCTTTTATTAATTTTTATAATAATTTTTAAAGCTTGCAGCTGAAGGTATGGCTCACTAATACGTTGCCCAATATGCACAAGGTCCAGGGTCAGATCTCCCTTCACTGCAATAAATAAACCAACTACTATATTGTAAAAGTATCCTAGGTATAGAGTAAATTATTTGACTTTAGTAAAGAATCTAGCTCTTAGTTACTTAGATTTGGAAAATAGTATTGTTCATATATTCAGAGGTAATGAAATTAACATACTATCTATAATTATCCATAATTAAAATCACAAGAAAATGTCAACTCGTTCATTTCCACAATGATTTAGATGATTTAGAATACTTTTAGTCAGACCTGCCTCTAACATTTGTGGTGTCAGAGCAAGAGTATAAAATGGAAATCCATGTATTATAAGCCTATGTGTTTAAAAGTTAGAAATTATACACATATATATACACATTACTATATATAACCATTATCATAACTTGACAAATTTACCCCATAAATAACCTAGGGTACCAAATGACTTGTTGGAAAAGTGAGAAGAGAAGCTGAAACTCCCTCTGTGCCTGTACTACAGGATGGAACTATACCAGGTTTTATTCAGTCCTCCTGGTAAAAGTCTCTGTTCATCAACCCCCTTGTTGTAGAATATTAGTTTAAGATGTGTTACATTCATTTATGCTGTGGAATATTTGTTTAATGATGCAAAAATGTGTTGTATTCTTGTTGTTGCATTTGTTTAATTCTGTAAAGCTGTGTTACTTTGCCTGCCTAAAACGCCTGATTGGCCAAATACAGAGCTGAACAGCCGATGGCTAGACAGGAAATCTCTAGGTTGGGTTGGCAGGCAGAGAGAGTAAATAGGAGGAGAAATCAAGGAAAGAGAGCGAGGAGGGAAGAGGGGAAAAGGGGTAGAGGAGGACGCCAGGGGCCAACCACCCAGCCAGACACAGCCAGACACAGAGTAGAAAGTAAAGGAAGATATATAGAATAAAGAAAGGTAAAAATCCTAGAGGCAAAACATAGTTAAAGAGCAATGGGATAATTTAAGTTACAAAAGTTGGTAGAAACAAACCAACATAAGGTCGGGCATTCCTAAGTAAGAATAAGTCTTTGTGGTATATGTATTTGGGTGCTGGGTGGTGGGCCCCCAAAAAGAAAAGAAGAAGAAGAACCAATTACACCCCCTTGTGTCTAGAAATGTGTCATTCTGCAGCAACAGGGTTTAACCCAAGGTGACCCCAAGGAAGAGACTAAGAATGCCTTAGCAGTAGTTCAGGATTCATGGGCTGATGACTCCAGAGTATTGTAGAAGAGGGATGGGTCTCTAGATGTGTATTCAATCCTTCCGATCCATGGAATTCTCAGAGATTGGGAGTCAAAGAAAGAGCCTTTAGTGTGAGATCCAAGCCTTGATTCAGAGTATCCTCTGCCTACCAGTGAGGTACTAAGAAGGCAAATTGCTGACTTAATACAAAAAGAAGACAATTCACCAGGCATGGTGATTACTGCCTTTAATCCTAGTGCTCAGGAGGCAGAGGCAGGTGGATCTCCGAGTTCAAGGCCAGATTGGCCTTCAAAGTGAGTTCCAGGACATCCAGAGCTACACAGAGACATCCTCTCTCCAAAAAACAAGACAAACAAATTCAGCTTTGGAGTTGAGGCACACTCCATTATCCCTCCTTAACAACCTCCTAGCCTACCAGAGGATACTTGGCCTCTGTTCAGGTTCAGGTATGTGTCTTGTGATGGCACTGACATACTTTGTTCCCACTAATACCATTTTCTCTGAGGACCAGTGACTGCAACGTCTTCCTGAAGACTGAGGGAATACATGAGACTCACCATATTGGGCTGTTTAACCCCGAAAGAAAGCCTTACATCTGTTTTATTCAACTCCTCCAATGACTTAAAGCCAAGTTCTGTGGGCCATTCTCCCTAGTGTTCCCTAAACTCTGCCATGCTGAAGATTCTCTCTTAACAGTCCTCAAACTACCTGACCAAAAGGAAATCAGGATAAACTCAGTCAGGGAAGCAAGCTGTGGAGAGAAGTATTTATCACAGAAACTAGTTCTAGCATCACTGAGAAAGGGGCAGTGAGAAGAAGCCTAGGAGGGCACAGACAGATGGTGAAAGAAGCTAATTGTCATTAGTCTGAGAAAGGCCAGCACATCCAGCAGTGGCAGAGGAGGAAGGAGATCAGGATCCCTGCAGGAAGCTGCTCTTACCTTTGCGCATTTGGGGTTGCTCTTAAGAGTCACCAGTTGGAAAGAAGACCTGACCGCAAAGAGAAGACGACCAAGGGGAGCTGCTGCCATTGCTTCCCCCTTTGTATGATAATGTCTCTTGTGTCAGCCTTGCTTTCGAAATCTTCTATAAATTCCTCTCCGTCTCAACTCTTTCAGGGCCTTAAGGAAGTGGATCCAAGAATGGCACTCTACCACATTAGGAAACCCATGGAGACTCTCCCAACAGTACTCAACTGGGAATTAACAGAGTACCCAGAAAAATTCCATGGTCAACTCATGAACAGGTTTGGTCCGGCCTGGACCCGTGTGGACAGGTCTGGACAGGTCGAGACCTGTCTGAACTGGTCTGAACCAGTCTAAACCAGGCTGAACCGGTCCAAACCGGGCTGAACTGGTCAAAACTGGTCTGGACTGGTCAGAACAGGTCAAAACCAGTCAAAACCAAACCTGTTCATGAGTGCTAGAAATTCGAATATAGGGACAACTGCTAAGAGCTTTCCAGCTGGGATGAAACTGAGGATGTCATTACCTTGGCTAAGGGAGACTCAGGATAACTGTTTTCATCCTGAATAGAGAAGTATGAATCAGCAGCCAAATTTCCCATAGTACTTTGGTACAACCACATCTTAAAAAAAAACAAAAACCCTTTTTCCCAACTGGTTCAAACACATACATCTTTAGAGTTCTTTCCACGTACCGTGTGTCTGGGGAATGAGGGAGCATTACTGTAACTCAAATTAGGAAGACTTCGCATTGCCAAAAAGGACCAATTCATTATCAACAGTGCTTACCTAGATGCTAGTAAGGAGATGGCTCCTTACAAAGGATAAAATCTTATTAGAGTCAATTAAAGTATACTTAAATGCTTTATTTTCCCACCTAAAAAAGTTCTTGCTGAGTCAAGACGTCAAGGCTTTTGGTACTTTTTAATCTTTGGAGTGGGGAAAAAAGAAAATGTTTGTCATTCCAGGAGCATAATCAGTTGAGCCAGCACACAATGACATAGTTAATTCACCAACGGAATTTGTTGCCATAGCTCCAGGGAGGGACAGGGTAGATCAAACAATGGCCTTCTTTACAACTGCAGCTTTCAGCACAACCTGCCTATCCCCACAACAGCCACCACAGCCACCGAGTGCCAGTCCCGAGCACAGCAATTGTCAATGAGCAACAGCCCAGAGGGGACAAGAGGATGCTTGTGACAAATCAAATAAAGCAAAGGCACTGGACAACTTGAACCTCTGCTTAGCCAATAAACTAGACACTCCTAGTCCTTTGGGGCTTATCTGTCAGCACTGGTCAGAGCAAGCTGCCTTGACCTTTCAGCCAAGTGTCTCGTGTACATCTAGAGCCACAAACATTTCACCCTGTGACTCAAAAAGGACTTGTAAGGGGAGAAGACCATAGAGAAAACAGAAAGTTGGGGCCGAACATAGTGGGACATCACAAATGCACCATGGATGAGGCCAGCTGCACTCCCAAATTCTCACGCAAGGTAATGCCAATGCTTTCTTCTTTGTTTTGGCTTTAAATATCAAAATTGATGGAAGGATAAACTCCTATGTATGTGAATGTGGCAGGCCTGTGTCTCATTCAACTGAAAACGAAAGTAACATCCTGTCCATCTTGAGATGAGTTTTAAAAGGGAGAAACAAAATGTGGCTAATGTTTGTTTCTCTTGTCTCTTGTAAGTTATTGTCAGATCCTTGGTTAGATTTAGAAAACAGGGACAAACTTGCTTTCTAGAAAATAGTCAGGTAGATTGTTATGGTGGGGGCTCACGTTGTTAATTGCAGCACTTACAAGAGACTGAGGCAGAAGAATTTCAGGTTCAAGGCCAGCCTGAGTTACATAGCAAAGCTCTCATTAAGAAAATAAAAGGCCGGGACTGGGCTTGTAGCTAAGTGTTGAGTGTGTGCTTAACATACATGAGGCTCTGGGTCCAATCCCCAAATCCAAACCCAAAATACAGATTAAAAAATCAAATCAGTATAAGGAAATGTAAGTAGTTCACGGCAAAAATAAAATAAAATAAATAATTACAAACCGAAACCTATCCTGCCAAACAAGGAAGCTAGCTACTAGCTACACATAACTATTTAAAATTACTGTTTTATGTGTTCAAAAGAGGCATAAGCTCCTCTGGAACTGGAGCTATAGTTGGTTGTGAACCACCATATAGGTGCTGGGAACTGAACCAAGGCATTAAGTGCTGACTCATAGCATCTAAGCTATCTCCCAGCCCTAACTATTTAAATGTAAGTTAATTAAAATTAAATATAAATTAAAAGTTAATTCCTCAGCTGCAATAATCACATCTCAAATGCTCAGTAGCTACATATAGCTCATGAGACTATCTTTATTTGGACAATGTAATTATAGAATATTCCATAATCACAGAAAGTTCTATTAAATAGTAAGGTTTTAAACTATATACTTCTTTTAAATATGATGACCCATATTCTGAAAATACATTGCAGTTCCGTTACAAGTAATATTGTAAAATTTACATTAAAATCTCATTCATTGGAAGTCTCCTCATTTGCATAGTGCCAAGTTAACTTTGATCTGTAAATTAATAATATAGAGAAGAGTCAAGGAGACTGCTAAATGCACTTCAGAGACCAAAGATTTTTAAGCACCATCAAATAACTCCAGAAGCACTCACTTAGTTGCAAGCAATTGATATGATAATTACACATCATTTTTATTTATTCATTAAAATGGGGATCCCCTAAGGTGCCCTTGTAGAGAATAATGTGGTTAGCCTACTTATTTCTAGTAACCCTTTTGCTGTTTCTGAATTCTGTGTAAAATCATTTTATGCTACTGATTTTGTTCTCTTCATTTGGAACATACAGTAAGTTGGTAGCAAAAAAAAAACAAAACAAAAAACAAAAAACAAAAAAAAAAGCTTTGCACTGACATTTTGACCAGTTCAGGAACCATTTTCAAAACCCTTACTTCTTCCATTATAACCCATGCAAACCCTGGAAGGCTGTTCCCATGGGTCCAGTGTACTGCCTCTCACAATGCGATTAAATAACCACCTGCTAATTGAGGGACAGGTCTTTCAAGGTCCCACTTGCTCAAGAGGACTCTGATTTTCCAAACAGAATCCAAGAATCCAATGGAAACCGGCCTCATATTTGCTTCTTTTGTACCCAGTCTGTGCTTTCTGGGCTTTGTGGTGAGATAAGGGCCTGTTTATGAGAAAGAACTAACTTCTGGGCACTGGAAAGGGAGAAGAGGAGTGTGATTTAGAAAGCAAATTGGCTGACTCCCTTAGAAGGAAGAACTGGATAACAAAAAATAAAAAATTTCAAGATATTTTGTTCAGAAAACAGCACACAGTGTGTGTGTGTGTGTGTGTGTGTGTGTGTGTGTGTGTGTGTGTGTGTGTGTGTGTGTTTGACATGCTGGGCATCAAACCCAGGGCACTGTTAAGTACTTTACCTCTGTGCTACACTCCCAGGCAAGCACTTGTATTTTTAAATTCATAGCTGGGGTGGTTGGTTTCTTACAGCTTGCTAAAACCAGTCATATCAAAGAGTAATACTTTTTTCTTGTCATATATTCATTGTACATTGTACTGGATTCCATAAGGACATACTCATGTAAGTATATAATGCACTTTGAGCACATTTCCCCATGCACCAAAGAATAGTATCTGTTGTTTCTTCTTTTTCCTTAGTGAAAATGGCTAGGCAACAGGCCATAAGGTGAGACAAGAAAAATTAACAGACTCACTTTAATGTGAGGTGCACTCAATCTTTGTGCTTTTCCTGGAAGTCATTAAACTCTTTAGAATCGGCAAGATTCAGAACTTTTAGATAACTGAACATTTTTAAAAGCCACCTAAGGCAAAGTTAGGTGTGGTGGCACACACCTAAATCCTAGCACTTTTTGGAGGCAGAGGCGGACAGATCTCTGTGAGTTCAAAGCCAGCCTGGTCTACTTAAGGGATTCCAGGCCCTGACAGGGCTACATAATGCAACCTTTTCTCAAAAACAAACAAAGGAAAGAAGTTATTAACTTTTTATTCTAAAATATCATTAGGCCTTCTTTCCCATCTTTCTGTAATCACTGTATATGAACCTTCATGGTATAGGAACCGTGTGTATTGTACACCCTTCAGCTTCCTTAGCACAGTCAGCTGGCCTTTGGAGACTATGGTAGATTTCCCCAAGGGCCAAACAATCAGCAAATTTATAATAACTGCCATAGATTGCCTAGCTACTACTTCTTCCTCTGGATATTGACAGGCGAAGCACAAGCTGACTCTCAAGAATACAGTAACTTCTCCTTATACCTCACCCACTGTGGTCCCCAAGGAAGCCTTGGTGGGTCTAAATTCTCTAAAGCCACCCTAAAGCCTCCCTGCTTGCTGAAATGGCCCAGTGATCAGGCAAAAAGACATGGAACAGGAGGCTCTAGCCTTGTGGCCAGAGTTCTCCTGTTTCCCGACATTGAGAGCTAGGAGGCGGGTGGGGGAAGAGTCTTATCTTTTCCTTTCATTTTTGTTTTTATTCTGAAGGACCTGGAATCAGCTCTTAAATATCACAGAAATAAATAAAATGGAAGAATTGGCATAAAATAATGTTTTTATTTCAATCTTGCCTTGGATATTAAAAGTTCTCTTTGAGCCCAGCATGATGTAGCATGCATATAATCCCAGCACTTGGGAGGTTGAGGATGGAATATTGCCAGGAGTTGGAGGATTGCTATGAGTTCAAGGTCAGCGTGGACAGCAACAGCAAGCGCTTGTTTCAAAACCACAGCAAAAATAGTTTTCTTTGTTTTCCCAGGAATGACAAAGTCTTTCTCACATGTGTGCACACACACAAAAAGACAGACACAGGTGTTATATACACAGAGGTAAAGAATTTCAAAAATTGGTAAGTATGCCCAAGGATAAAGAGACATCTGCTTCCACTCTGTTTTTTTTTTTTTTTTTTTTTTGGTCGGGGGTAGGATTCAATACAGTGTTTCTCTGTGTGCCTTAGTTGTCCTGGAACTATCTTTTGTAGATCTGCCTGCCTCTGCTTCCTGAGTGCTGGGATTAAAGGCATGCACCAGTACCACTACCCAGTTTAAATTTGTTGTTTTCTTAGTAACATGAGTTAAATCATGAATAAAAGCATAAGAGGCTAAGGAAGTGACTCCGTGGATAAAAGAACTTTCTTTGGCAGCAAGAGGACCTGAGTTCAAATCCCAGGAGCTTGTTGGACAGCTAACCTAGCCAAAATGGTGACCTTCAGGTTCAGTTAGAGGCCCTGTGTCAAAAAATAAAGTGGAGAGAGCAATACAGGAAGACACACACACACACTCACACACAACACACACATACTCACATACACACTCACACACACACTCAAACACACTTACACACTGGAAAGGAAAAATCATGGAAGAATTTAAATGATTTCTTTTGAAATAAAAACCCAATATGATGAGAGTTTTTAATATATTTACAAAAAAATCACTTTGTTTTTTTTTTTCGTGGGAAGAATGATCGAGATTGAACATGGGGCCTTGAACTATCTACCATTGAGCTACATGCCTCTAAACCCCAAACCAATTTCTAAGTGTTTGTTCTACATATTCTACATTCAAAGTAGAGACTTACATCTGGAATCGTGGCTTCTAGTAATGTTTAGGAAATTTTTGTTGAATAAGTAAAAGGAATCTAAATTGCTGTTTATTCTATACATATTTTTTTCTTGCCCAGGAATACTCTGAAGTTTCTCCATCAAGGGTCATCTCTAGATTATTCATGAGAAAGAATATGTTACAACCCAGCCTTTTGAGGCATGGTTCAATGTTAAGTAGACCAACTTCAACTAGACAGCAACCCCTAACTTAATTGACCTTAACATTGGCACCAAAAACCAAGATACTGGGATTGTTATTTAAAAGGCTCTCCTCCTCAAATCCTGTGTGATTCCAAGGGTTACCATAGGAATATAATGTCTGAATGCTTATGGCTACCACAGAGGGCAGACTCATCAGCTCACAACTCCAACTCAGTTATCCCACAGAGGGTGGGGGCTAGACCTTCCTCCAAGAGAAAGAAATAAGACTTGTACATATATGTATACCATGCAGCTGCTATACCTTTGTCTACAGTGGCAATTGAAGTACCTTTTTTTTATACAATCTTGCTAGGTGGCCAGGCTGGCCTCAAACTGTCAACTCTCAGCCTCCCAAATGCTAGGGTGACTGCATGCATCATCATACCCAGCATGAAGGATTTTCTTAAACTATCACACAAATAATTCATGATAATGTCCATCAAAGTTTTGTAGGGTTTTCTCCATTGTACAAAGTTGGAGAGAGTTGCAACCTCTAGGCATTGCTCTGGGCACTAATCTATACAATGAGATGTACGAGTGTGATCCATTGAAAAAATGGTTAGAATGGAGCCTCATTTTGAAAATGGTAAGTACATACATTAAACATTTTCCAGTGCTTTGATCGGGCCACCAAGCAGTGTTCTGAAGCCTTGTATTATTTTCTTTAGGCAAACGCACGTGCACTGTCTATGGTTACTGGTTTTGCTTTATTCTAATTGGAATGGCAGCTTAAGAGCCTTCTAAAATATTCTGAGTACAGAATCACCAGATAAGCCTTTTATAATTTTATCCCTCAACTTTGACAGTTATCTTGGTCTCAACAAACAATTCAGTGACAGTTTTCAGAGTCATATAACTGTATCTTCCCAATTCGGTTAAAGATAACTTTTTTGCATAATTTCTTGCAAAGTAAATGTAGATTTATTAAGGAAAAGGAAGGAAAAAAACCTGAGAAAACAAGGGCCTTGCATTTTTAAAAAAAAATGTGACAAGGTCTCTGTAACCTTGGCAGGTCTCAAACTGAAGATATTTCTGCCTCGACCTCCCAAATGCTCAGTGTGCTACCATAATTAGCTGGTTGAGCAATAGTTAACTAGACTATAAGACAATCGCAAGTACAGTGGGCATACACAGGCCTTAGGAAAGCTCAGCTAAAGCAAAAGCACCTGGTGATTTAGACTAGCTTGTCTACTAGTTGTAAGCCTTCAGAGAGCTCTTGGAACTCCTGAAAGAAATGGCCAACATCTTTGGTGTGTTTTGGCAGGTTAGTTAACTTGGTAGTTATTTAAGGGAGCCATATTTGCTCTTCAAATATATACTGTTAAAAGGCTAGTAACCAGGCAGGAAAATTTTTTTTTGTGTGTGGCTGACTGCTACTCTTCGGGTCTACTGTATACTGAGGACCTATATCCTTTGTGATAAGTACTTAGGAAACGCAAAGACACATTTTTTAGATTTATTTATTTATTTATTTATTTTATGTATACGAGTGCCCTATCTATATGTACATGCCTTTATGCCAGAAGAGGGTATCAGATCCCACTATAGATGGTTGTGAGCCACCATGTCGTTGCTTGGAATTAAACTCAGGATCTCTGGAAGAGCAACCAGTGTTCTTAACTCCTGAGCCATCTCTCCAGCCTGCAAAGACCCATTTTTAAAGACACGGTTCCCATTTAAGGCTACGCTGTTTGTGAGTTGAATACATATTTAACCTCTTTCTTTCTGGGCATATAGTATTATAGACCTTAACTTCAAGCTTCTTGACTATAAAAAGGGATGGAGGGCACATGATATATAATGGTTTCTATTTAATAGTGACCATGGTAGGCAGCCAGCATCTAAATGGAGATTACATTTTTTTTTTCCCAAAGACAAGTCCTCGCTCTATATCCCAGGCTGGCCTTGAACTAATGGCAAGCCTCCTGACTCAGCCTCCTGAGTGCTAGGATTATAAGTGTGCACCACTACTCCTGACTGAAATGGGTTATTTAAACAAAAGAAATACAACCCTTGTGGTGATGAATACGTTCATCCGAATTCTCCCCACTGGCAAAGACAAAGACTGCAGAGCTGTCAGGAAAAGAGCATCCTTGCCACTAGTTAATGAAGAGCTGCCCTGCTCTCGCAGTTTATTAATTAAGAAGGCAAGCAGTGTAAGCTCGGAACTTGGTAATTTGAAGCTCAAAGGCAATGGAATCAGAACAGCACTCAGATTCTCTTTTCACAAAGACATGATAACAATTTAGGGCTACCAAGCTACAGTAATCACATTTGGAATGAACTCTCGTGAGCACGCCTCTGCTAACCTGCTCATGTTGGGTAAAAAGAACAAAGAAAGGCAAAGTTAGGTACTAAGGAAAAGCTTCATCAAAGAATTTCAGTCACCGTAACCCAGGCTTTCTCTTTGTTGTTGCTACAGCTAAGTGAGGCCAGATAATTCTGTATTGCAAGGAATGGCTGTGCGTCACAGGATGCTTCAAAAGATCCCAGGCCTCAGACCATTAAAAACCAGTAGAATCCCTCTTCATCAAGGTGTGACAACTCCAACTGTCCCTGGAAACTGTTAAATGTCCCTCCTAGGGCAAAACTGCCAATGCATCACCTGTTGAAATAATTACTACCTCCCTTCTCACCCTCCATCCCATGGGTCCTCAGAGTGTTTGCTGTTCTCAAGGCTCAAAACAAAACACTTCATAACAGGGTCACCTAGACTTTCCATGGAGCCATTTGAAAAGAACTGGACTGGGTCAAAAACACTCACCCAGACACATGAAAGGGTTCTTTGTATTTCTGCACTGGGGAGCACCAGACAGAAAGAACAAGTAGCTCTAGTAAGGTGTTCACAGAAGGCACCCGGGTAAATACTCAGCCTCTCACTAATTGCCACAAGCCCCTCAGAGGCGTTGCCAACCTCATTTCATCTCGATGAAACTGAAGTTTCCAGAGGTTAAGAGATATGCTCAAGAACAGATGTTTTGGAACTTAGTAGAAGCCTGGCGGCAGCTCTTGCACATATATACACATTGCCTGGATATATGCATTTAGAGTGTCAGAGACCTAATAAAGCCAAGGGAACCAGTATTTCTCTTTTTTACAATTTGCTTTTATTTTATGTGTATGTGTGAGTGACTACATATATGAATATACACTCTGGCCTGCTGCCTGCAGAGGACAGAAGACGGCATTGGATCTCCTGGAGCGGGCGTCACATGCAGATGTACACGGCCACGTGGGTGCTGGGAACCAAATCAGGGTCCTCTGGAAGAGCAGGCACTACTTATAACCACTGAGCCGTTTCTCCCACCCCAAGTATTTGTCTTTTCTTTAAATAAAAAAATTAAGAATATATTTTTGTTCAAGAAAAGTTTCAAACTTATGCACATTTAGAGAATGCTGTGCGTTCCCATTTTTAATGCGCATGAGCTCCCTGTCTTGCTTCAGTACGATCAACTCATAGCCCGTCCTGCTCATTTAGGGGATTCTCAACCTCTATATTATTGATGTTCCGGGTGGGATACTTGTCATGCACATGCGGACCACAAAAGCTAGGCCAAGGTTTGGCTGACTTGACTGATAAAAATGCAATAAGCAACTTTTAGATTCAGAGAGTTTATCAGTGACATAGTCAGCAAAACAAAGAAGGGCTGGTGTCACTAACTCCCTATTTGATGACTCCTCCTTCCTATTTGATGACTCCTCCTCCCTATTTGATGACTCCTCCTTCCTATTTGATGACTCCTTCTCCCTATTTGATGACTCCTCCTTCCTATTTGATGACTCCTCCTCCCTATTTGATGACTCAGAGGAACAGTAAGGATAGAAAAGGTTCATAACAAAAGATAAAACACTTGATTCTTTCTCTAGCTCCCAAGTTTCAAAATATCCAGCACTTCAGTTCAGACAAGTGAAGGTTTTGGTGGTTTTGTTTCATTTTTTTGTTTCTGAGACAGGGTCTCACATAAGCCCAGGCTGGATGAAAACACAGTAGGTAGTTGAGGATAACTCTGAACTCTTAATCCTTTTGTCTATCTCCCAAGTGATGGGGTCACAGAGCTGCACCATCACACCAGGCATATATGGTGACTGACAACCGCAGCTGTTCTGTGCCCCTTCTTTTCTTGAGACATTACTATGAACTTGCAGACTTAAACTGATTTGGTAGGCTTCAATCCGTCACAATGCTCTTTCTTATTGTTGTTTGACTTATTGTTGCTATCTTGGCTAGCAGACGTCTCTTCAAGTTGGATCCTAAGTTCTTTTGCCATTTTCTATCATTTTAAAAAGGATTGATATATGATACTCACGAGCATCACTATCTGCAGGTTTACCTCCCGAGTCTCTGTACTAACTATATTTTCATCATTGCTTACAACAGTGTTGCTGAACACATGTGAACCTGGACAAAATTCAAATTGATGGGTCCGCTGAATTAGAATCTCTGATTTTCATGAGTCACCTTGATGAGTTGCCATGATGGAAATTTCATTTCTAAAGTGTAGAAAACAATGGTAGGTTTTCTTCCTTGTGAGTTCCTATGGCTGAATGATAGTGAATTTATTCAATTTATTATTTTGCAGGAATAAAAGATTTCTCTTCTTTGACATTATGTTTATCCCATTCTCACTTATTTACTTACTCAAGAAAAAATGCTTACAGCTGGGTGGGAGCAATGGCTCAGAGGTTAAGAGCATTGCCTGCTCTTCCAAAGGTACTGAGTTCAATTCCCAGCAACCACATGGTGGCTCACAACCATCTGTAATGGGGTCTGGTGCCCTCTTCTGGCCTGCAAACATATACACAGACAGAATATTGTATACATAATAAATAAATAAATTATATGAAAAATGCTTATAGCAAGGATGGGCTTCTGCAGAAGGCCACTGACTTGCATACAGTTACTCTACTCATGATTAGAGAGTTATTTTACATAGCTCCTCCTAATGCTTTAGTAGGCTATGTGTTTAAATTATTGCTTTGGTGCCTATTAAAACTTTTTATATAGAAAACTTTTGGAAACACAAATAATAATAGCTATTTTCTCATGAAGCAAACATAATGAGGATTCTTGGGGAAAAATTTAACAGTTGGGGTTAAGGCTCAGAGGGTAAAGGTACTTTCCATTAAGACTGCCAACCTGAGTAAAACCTGAATTCAGTTCCAGAAATCCCCCTGGTGGAAGGAGAGGACCAACTCCCACAAGTTGTCACATCCATGTATGCATGGTGACACAGGCATATGTGAGCACACACACACACAATAAGTGTAAAAAGTGTTTAAATCCATGCTTGTTTTGTTTTGAAAAGGCTCTTGTTCTATAGCCCAAGCTGGCTTGGAAATCACAGCATAGGCCAGACTAGACCTGAACTTGCAGCAACCCTCTCGCCTTAGCTTTCCAAGTATGGAGATACAGGTGTCTATTGCCCTGTCTGATTGCCAGATATTATGCTCCAAGTATATTAGACCAGAATCTCTAGGGCATAAAAACCAAGCCTTAGAGCCGGGCAGTGGTGGCACACGCCTTTAATCCCAGCACTTGGGAGGCAGAGACAGGTGGATCTCTGTGAGTTCGAGACCAGCCTGGTCTATAAGAGATAGTTCCAGGACAGGCTCCAAAGCTACAGAGAAACCTGTTTTCAAAAATAAATAAATAAAAACAAGCCTCTGTGTCATTGAAAACTCTCCAAGTAATTCTCTTTATAATCAAGATTGAGAACTGTATTAATCAGGGTTTTCTAGAGGAACATAACTTATATAATGAATATATATATATATATTCATTGTATATACATATACATACACATATGTTGTAATTTTGTCCAAGTTCACAGGGGTTCAGCAACACCATTGTAGAGCAACATGAATATATATATATATATATATATATTATTTATTAGAATGGTTTATGGGTTATGGTCCAGCTAGTACAACAATAGCCATTGTCTAAAATGAGATGGTCTAAGAATACAGCAGTTGTTCAATCCATGAGGCTGGATGTCTCAGCTGGTGTTTAGTATATGTCAGAATCCAGAAGTAAGCTCTGATACCAATGAAGCTACAAACTTTCTAGGGAGAGCAAGAGCAAGCAGGCAAAGAGACAGCAAGTGTTCTTCTCACATGTTCCTTATATAGGCTGCCTGCAGAAGGTGTAGCCCTAATTAAAAATGGATTTTCCCAGTCACGGTGACACATGCCTTTAATCCCAGCATTTGGGAGGCAGAGGCAGGCAGATCTCTGTGACTGCAAGGCCAGGCTGGTCTATAGATTGAGTTCTAGGACAACCAAGAACAGCTAAGTTTCACAGAGAAACCCTATCTGAAAAAAAGAAAAAAAGGATATTTCTACCTCAAAAGAGCTGGTGTCTTCCCATCTAAAAGATACATATTAGAAGTGGGTTTGCCCACTACAAATGATTTAATTAAGGGAAATTCCCTCACAGATGTGCCCAGCCATTTGAGTTTTAGTTTGATTCCAGATGTAGTCAAGTTGACAATTAAGAATATTATAAGAACCTTAGGGAGTGAAACAGAGATGATGCAAAGCTTTATTTAGGAATGAACTTAAAACCTTGAAGTGTTAGGCTCTTTTTTTTGTAAGAACAGGGCATTTGGTAGGCATTGGTGGGTCATGCCTCTATTCCAGCACTTGAAATGGAAGACCCTGATATTGACCCACACATGTATGAACACCTGAGTTTTGACAAAGATGCTAAAATTATACAATGGAAAAAGGAAAGCATCTTCAACAAATGGTGCTGGAATAACTGGAAGTCAAAGTGTAAAAGAATGCAAATAGATCCATATCTATCCTCATGCATAAAACTTAAGTCCAAATGGATCAAATACCTCACCATAACTCCAGTCACACTGAACTTCACTGATAAGAAAGTGGGAAGTAGCCTTGAATGCATGAGCAAAGGAGACCACTTCCTAAATATAACACCAGTAGCACAAACACTGAGAGCAACAATTATTAACTGGTACCTCCTGAAACTGAGAAACTTCTGTAAGGCAAAGACCACAGCAGCCTACTGAATAGGAAAAGATCTTCACTAACCCCACATCAGACAGAGAACTGATCTCCAAAATATATAAAGAACTCAAGAAACTAGACATCAAATTACCAAATAATACAATTAAAAAAAATGAGGTATAGACCTAAATTCTCAAAAGAAGAATTGCAAATGGCCAAAAGACACTTAAGGAATTGCTCAATATCCTTAGCCATCATGAAAATGCAAATCAAAATGACTCTGAGATGCCATCTTATACCAGTCAGAATGGCTAAGATCAAAAACACCAATGATAGATTATGCTGGAGAGGATGTGTGATGGGGGAGAGTCTTCTGTTTTGTGTTAATTTCACTGGTTAAATAAAGAGACTGCCTTGGCCCTTTAATAGGACAGAAAATTAGGTAGGCGGAGTAGACTGAACAGAATTCTGGGAGAAAGAAAGCCAAGTAAGGCAGTCTCCATGATTCTCTTCTCCAAGGCAGACGCAGGTTAGGATCTTACTGGTAAGCTACCATCTCATGGTGGTACACAGATTATTAGAAATGGGTTAATCTAGATGTGAGAGCTAGCCAGTAAGAGGCTAGAGCTAATGGGCCAAGCAGTGTTTAAAAAAATACAGTTTCCATGTAATTATTTCGGGTAAAGCTAGCCAGGTGGCGGGACACAGCCCACCGCTCCACACAACAGATGTGGAGTAAGGGGAGCACTCCTCCATTGCTGGTGGGAGTGCAAACTTGTACAACCACTTTGGATATCAGTATGGCGGTTTCTCAGAAAATTGAGAATCATTCTACCTCAGGACCCAGCAATATCACTTTGGTCATATACCCAAAGGATGCACACTCATACCACAAGAACACTTGCTCAACTGTGTTCATAGCAGCATTATTCGTAATAGCCAGAACCTGGAAACAACCTAGATGTCGCATAACTGAAGAGTGGATAAAGAAAATGTGGTGTATTTACACAATGGGATACTACTCAGTGGTAAAAATCAATGACATCTTGAAATATGCAGGCAAATAGATGGAACTAGGGGGAAAGAAAACATCCTGAGTGAGGTAACCCAGACCCAGACAGATAAACATGGTATGTACCACTCATAAGTGGATATTAGATGTAAAACAAAGGATAACCATCCATGATCCCAGAGAAGCTAGGTAACAAGGAGAACCTTAAGAGAGGCATACATGGATCCCCCTAGGAAAGGGAAACAGACAAAATCTCCTGAGAAATTAGGCGGGAAGAAGGGGAGGGAGAAAGAGAACATGAGGGAATGGGATGCTCAAGAAGGGGAAGGACAAATAAGGGAGAGAAAGGAAAGAGATACCTTGGTTGAGGGAGCAATTAAAGGGCTATTGAGAAATATAGCACTAGGGAAATTCCCAGGAATCCATAAGAATGACCCCAGCTAAGACCCTAAGCAACAGTGGAGAGGACGCCTAAACAGATTGATGACCACCTTAACTGTCATCATAGAACCTTCAACTAGCAACTGATGGAAGAAGATACAGAGATCTACAGTGAAACCCTTGGCCAAGTTACCCGAGACCAGCGCAAGAGGGGGGGGGGGACAATAATATGACCAAAGGGGTCAAGACCATGGTGGTAATATCCACAGAAATAGCTGACCTGAGTTAATGAGAGCTCACTGACTCTGGAGTGATAGCGGGGGAAACCTGAATAGGACCAAACTAGGCCCACTGAATGTGGGGGACAGTTGTGAGGCTTGGACAGTCTGTGGGGTCACTGGCAGTGGGACCAGGATTTATCCCTAGTGCTTGACCTGGCAACTAGGAGTACATTCTCTTTGGAGGGGGACCTTGCTGAGCCTAGATATAGTGGGGGAGGGCTTGGTCTTGCCTCAAAGTAAAATGTCAGACTTTGTTGACTCTCCATGGGAAACCTTACCCTTTCTGAGGAATGGGTGATGGAGTGGGGGGGGTAAGATGGGGGAAGCAGGAGGAGGGGAGAGAGTGGGAATGGGGAAAACTATGTAAAATGAGAAAAGATTTATTAAAAGATCCTTTTTTAAAAAATCTTTTTTTATTGAGAAAATGAGAAAAAAAACAAGTTTCCACCTCCTCCCAGCCTCCCATTTCCCTCCCCCTCCTCCCACCCTTCTCCCCCTCCTCCCACCCTTCTCCCCCACCCCCAACCCCTTTCCCCCTCCCCCTGACAGTCCAAAGAGCTGTCAGGGTTCCCTGCCCTGTGGTAAGTCCTAGGTCCTCCCCCCTCCGTCCATATCTAGGAAGGTGAACATCCAAACTGGGTAGGCTCCCACAAAGCCAGCACATTACGTAGGATCAAAACCCCTGACAAATATCTTGCATATCATCATAGAACCTTCATCTGGTGATGGATGGAGATAGAGACAGAGACCCACACTGGAGCACTGGACTGAGCTCCCAAGGTCCCAATGAGGAGCAGAAGGAGGGAGAACAAGAGCAAAGAAGTCGGGACCACGAGGGGTGCACCCACCCACTGAGACAGCGGAGCTGATGTATTGGGAGCTCACCAAGGCCAGCTGGACTGTGACTGAAAAAGCATGGGATAAAACTGGACTCTCGGAATGTTAAAAGATTCTTAATAAAATAAAAAAAGAATAGGGCATTTGGTAGGCAGTGGTGGTGTTCGCCTTTAACCCCAGCACTCAGGAGTCAGAGGCAGTCAGATCTCTGTGAGTATGAGGCTAGCCTGGTCGACTGAGCGAGTTTCAGGACAGCTAGATACAGAACAACCTTATATTGAAAAACCAAAACAATAACCCAAACCCAAACCAAACCAAACAAAAACAGGGCATTTGGTATACTGGTGGGGCTGGGCAAAGATAATTTTTTGCTAGTGTCAGTTATTTTTTTGGAGATTTACACACCACTCATAGAGAAGAGGGCCTAATGAATCCATTTCAGCTCACAGTGCAGAGTAACTCGTGTTGTGGTGATGGCAATGTCACTTTCTGAGAGACGTATAGGGGATATGAAGGCACTTTTCCTTTCCTGGCTGTGGCTAGAGCTCAGAGGCTAGTACACACTCAAGTGCTGAACCATTGAGACTGAACTGCACCCCCCAGTCAGGGTATCATCTTCAATGTGTGTTTCCTAATGATGTTCTACAATAATATCTTTTGATTGAGTAAAATAGGAGATATATGGGGCTTCCTAAAAGCTTTTATCTGGCTAATTTGTATCATTAAATGTCATCTAAACCAAATGAAAAGCTTTCAATACAAAGGCTATCCAAAGAGAGCAAACTGATCAGAGCATTGCAAACGCTGAGACGCTGAAGCCGTGTGCAGTGAACAGAGGCTTTGAAGTGCCACAGCCCTGAACTTCAAACTCAGGTTTGCACAAGCTCTGAGACCCTGGGAAAATCATTTAATGTCTCCAAGTGCTGCTTGTTATCTGCAAACTGGGCATAGTCCTGCACTTGACACGGAGTACAGTCTCGTAATTACGAGGTATTGAAACTACAAGCCGTGTATTCTTCTATCTCAATATGTGGTGTCAGGTCAGGCTCCCACTAAGGAATGTGCAGCAGGAAGAATGAGAGGACAACAGCCTCCCAAAGATGCCTGCTCTAGTCCTCAGAAGCTGAGACTACATCACCCTCCACGCCAGCAGGGACTCTGCAGATGGAAGTTAAGATCTCAAGATGGGCAGAATAGCTCTGAATTATCCAGATGACCCAAGGCCATCCCCAAAGTCCTCCTAAGTGAAAGGAGGCGCCGGAGATTTAGAAGATGAGATTATTGACATGGAGGCTTGAGAGATATGATTGCTGCTTTGCTCATGGAAGAAAGCAGACCAAGAAACGTGAGCACCATGTAGAAGGCAGACCAGCAAGGAACCAGATTATTCCTTCGAGCTTCCAGAAATGCATTCATGTGGCCACATTGGTTTTTCATACGGGAAGGCCCACTTCAGTTTTTTTTACTTTGGTCCAGAACTTTGAGATAATAAATTTGTATATTTAAACCCATTAACTCTGTGATAAATTGTTATGGCAATTATAGAAAACTAACAGAAAATTCAACACACTCTGTGTGGGCATTCAAAGATTTTGAGTCAGATTTTGCAAGATGGTCGGTCACATTGGAAACCAGGTCATTTAAAAATCTGTTAGTATAAATCCAAGGACCATAACAACAATCTACTTATAAATGAATGCATCTATCCTGGCATCTTGTCGTGATAGCTTATTGCTTGTAAGACTCCTTCATGTCATACTTGGATAAGTCCTGGGAAAACCCTTGGGACTCTAGGGTATATGCTGCAGTATTGGGAAACTGAGTTCTGTGGCGCACATCTGTAACACCAAATCTCAAGAAGTAGGGTTAGGTTATTTGTAAGATAGGAAGTTCACACTTAAACTGCACAGTGTGACCTTGTCTTCTTCTTCTTTTTTTTTAAAGAAAGAATAGATGGCTGGAGGTGGTGGCGCACACCTTTAATCCCAGCATTTGGGAGGCAGAGGCAAGTGGATCTTTGGGTTTGCGGTCAGCCTGGTCTACAGAGTGAGTTCCCGAATGGCCAGGACTACACACAGAGAAACCCTGTCTCATAAAAACAAAAACAAAAAATAATAATAAAACCATTTAAGGCAGATTCTAAACAAGAAAGACAGCTGTTTAAGTGGATATAAGGGAATGAAATGTGATCAAACATTTGGGGGATAATTTGATAACAGCATCAAAAAACACAAGTCAAAAGCCTTGAGAAGGCAAGCACTCTGACTTAACATTTCTACTTATGAGAAAAACCACTGGAATAGGAAACCATACCATTCATGTACTCTGATCCTTTCATGGTTCCCATGACGGCATATAGAATAACTTGGGGTGATACTGAAGGGAGACAGGAGTACACCGTTTAAAGTAAATAATGAAGACTGGCAGGTGATCACACCAGTTGTCACTTTGTCCAGACTACCACCTGGTTGAATTCCCTTCACCCACTTTTGGTAGATTTGATTCTCACTAAAATCACTGTGACTGTGACTAGTGGTTGCAATAACTTGCTCTCTGGCGTTGTACAATTATTGAAACTACCTGTAGTGGCATGTCCATTGTATTTTAATAAATAAAGCTTGCCTAGAGACTGGGAGAGTAAAATAGCCACACGGGTCAGCCTTACAGCCAGGCAGTGGTAACACACACCTTTAATCCCTGTAGCCACACTAGTTCCCATAGAAACCAGACAGTGCATCCCTTTATTCCCAATGGTGCATGCCTTTAATCCCAGCCCTAGAGAGGATTATAAAATGGGAGGAGGGCTGGAGAGATGGCTCAGTGGTTAAGAGCATTGCCTGATCTTCCAAAGGTCCTGAGTTCAATTCCCGGCAACCACATGGTGGCTCACAGCCATCTGTAAAGAGGTCTAGAGCCCTCTTCTGGCCTGCAGTGTATGAATAAATAAAAAGACAGGAATTGAAAAAAAAACGGGAGGAAACAGCTGCTAGTCATAGTCTCATTCTGAGATTTCCGGAGGCAGGTGGTCATTTTTAGACTGAGGTCTAGTTAAGAGCCAGTGGCTGGCTGCTTTGGTTTTGGGGTCTTCAGGTTGAACCCCAGTATCAGTCTCTGAGCTTTTATTAATCACGCCACACCTACCATTCAATATCTTGGGTTAAGCAAACAAAAATTTCATAGATTCATGAAATGAAGTTATTATGTGTAGAAAACTAGAGTTTTACTTGTCTACTGTGGTGGTTTGAAAGAAGATGCCCCCCAAAGGGAGTGACACTATTAGGAAGTGTGGCTTTGTTGGAGTAGGTGTGGCCTTGTTGGAGGAAGTGTACCACTGTGGTGGCAGGCTTTGAGGTCTCAGATATGCTCAAGATACTTCCTAATGTCTCAGATCATTTCCTATTGCCTGCAAAATATAGAACTCTCAACTACTTCTCCAGCACCATGTCTGCCTCCATGCCACCATGTCCCGCCATGATGATAATGGACTGAACCCTGAACTGAAAGCAAGCCACCCAATTAAAATGTTTTCCTTTATACGAGTTGCTGTGGTCATGGAGTCTCTTAACAGCAATAGAAACCCTAACTAAGACATCTACTGACATCCAGTCAGTGAATTTAGTATGCAAAAGCCTTACCTAGTTTTACCTTTAAAGTATACACAAATCCAAGTGGGGAATTTTTACCCATTTTTCTCTATAATATTAAGTGTTTCAGTCATGTTAGACTCAAATCCCATGAGGGAGAGACCAAAATTTACACAACATTCTGAGCGTGATGGCGGCAGCACTTGGAGTTTTGATTAAACTGCACTACATGTGTGATTATTACTTGTAAACAGATGATTAGATATTAATTAGACAATAAGTGATTGTAAAGCACTTAGAATAGAAAAGTGTTTATAAATACCACCAAGTGATAGCAACAATAATTCTTTACTGACTACACAGCTGCTAATGTCAGTAAGAATGATTTTTTTTACAGCTAATGGCAACTCTAATTTCTGACCCAAATCCCCGTTATATCTGGTGTACAACAGCAAAACAAAATAGATCATACGTCTATGGAGTTTAATCATCAGTATTTAGAGAATTGCATTGTATTTTGAGAAAAAATGTATTTCTTTTCAAGACTTTCTCAAACACAGGTACAGCCATTATTCTCTGTCTCCTTTGGTGTCAAATATTTGGGCTTTTTAAAAGTGTTTTAATTACATTTACTTATGAGGTGTATGTGTTTGTGTGTGTATGTGCACATGTTTCCGCCTGTCACTTACATGCCACAGCATGTTGTGGAAGTCAGAGGACAACATGAGGGAGCTGTTCTTTCCTTTATACCACATGAGACCCACAGGTGAACTCGGGTTAGCAGGTTTGGCAGTGCCTTTACCTACTGAGCCAGCTTGTTTCTTTCAGAGACTAGATGTCAGATCAGAGGTAGTTAGCCACAGTTTGATTATACAGTAGGTTTGAGGTTTGGGGTTTATGTAGTTGCTCCTTAGTATCACAAAACTGCACTCAGAATCAGGATATTTTGGTTAAATGAGTGAAGACTAACTCTTTCTTGGTTACTATTGGAGTTGAGAAAAGTAGAAAATACATTTTAAGAAGAAAACAAGCATTTTAATGTTATCTTCTTGAATTTTTTTTCTTTAAAAAAAAGTTTCGAAGTTCTGTTACATCCCCACCCCCCGGTGACCTTTATGGATCATGGTCTTGTATGAACCTTGCTCTTAACAAAAATGTTTGATTTTTCTATCATGAGTAAACGCGAGCACCACAATAAGTTCAGATCTATGGGCGTACATATTTGAAATGAACTATATGAATCAAAGTGAAGAGTGTTTCCTGTCTCATGACTTCAGTAGAAGACGAATAAAGGATATAATGGATGAAGAGATATACCGGAATCACCCAAGGATTTTGTTGACAAAGTAAATCAGGTTTCTACTGAACAGTGAACCGGTATAGCTTAGTGGGCAAGAATGTTAATGGGGACTTTTATCATTTCCTATGTAATTGCTGGGTAAGTCACCTAATCAGTCTGAATCATTTGAAACTTTTCAACAATCAATTTTGTGCTCCAATGATATCATCTAATGAGGGGAAGCACTCCAAAAAGCGCGAAATGCTCCCCATTGTGGAGCATGTTTATTACCATCATTCTCCTGGAGTGGATGAAAAGGATTTGTGCGTGAATTTCATTACTTAATGTGGTTGGTTTTCTCTAGACTGTCAGGGTTTAACCCTTCACCTTGAGCCACAGAGGGACACCTGGGGATGTGACTCAAATGAAATTCAACCAGAGAGGGAGAGCTTATAAAATCTAGATGTGCCTCAGGGGGAGGTTTCTAATAAGCTGCCCCGGTTTGCATCCTCTGCCTCTGGTAATTACAGATAGAAAGCCACACTCTTCCCCCTTACTTTAGCTTTCTTATTTCTTTGCATTGAGATCCACATGTTTTTCTAGTTGCACGTGTGCTAACCAATCCTGCCTCACTCCTAGCTCTTGATGCCTTTTAGAAGGAGGGTAATGTTACTTGTCCCAATTACAAGGGCAATGTAGCTGCTTATGGTGGCCCACAGCTGTGATATCAGCTGCAGGGAAAGGGTTTGGAAAAAGCCAAGAATAGGCTGGGATAGGACGAGTAGTCATGGCCATGGTTATACAGTTGACTCCCAGGGCAACTAGAAGCCTGAGCTTCCAGGTTCAAGACCTAAGGATGGATAAGAGTCTGACATAGGTTACTCAGTGAAGATCGGCATCTTGTGGAGAGGCAGCCTTTGGTTTGCTGGGACAGGAAAAATACAGGAGAGGGAAGGGTATTTGCCAATCTTGAGACAGAAAAGGCTTGGAGTACAAGGCTACGGTCCAGGCTCTGGAACAAGAGGGCTTCAGGAACCAGCTAGACATCAGAACAAGCAAACTTCCTACCCTATGGTGAGCCTCCTATTCTAGAGAGGGAATTCAAGAACCAGCTAAGAACCAAATTGGCATCTCAGTGACCCAGAATGCCCTGGGAGTTAGGTGCTTTCCAGTGTGAACATGTGATTGTAGCTCAATGCCCACAAACTTTAGCGTGTTACAATACCTACTAAACCAAGGGTTTCTGGTAAAAAGCCAGATTCCTGGCCTCCACTACCTCAGTTTCTCCTTCAGTCTGAGATGGGTGAGAGTGTCTGACAAGTAGTCAGTATTTTTGTGACTGCTCCTCAGGAGACAGCACTTTGAGAATCACTTCCCTTAGGCAAAAAAAAAAAAATCCAGATGGAAAATATTATCAAGAGTAAGAATGACGATGGCATTTTCACGTCATCCACCGTAGCTGGAAAGGGGCTTTTAAATCAAAAGGAAAGCGTAAAAGCCTAACTGAAGCTCCAGGGTTTCTGAGTGACTGTTCTAACCATATAGAAATTCACTGAGATGTACAGAGTTTGGGACCGGCTGTTTGAGTGGCTACTTTAATCTAATTGTATGATGTTTTTATTTGTGAGTTCACTACAATAAAGCAATTTCTATTTTAAAATACAGTTCAGGGTTTGCTTCTTACACACGGATCACCTCAGTATAATGAAACCTGTAGCTTGAGGAGTTTGTGCTTCTAGAAGGGCAGGTAGAATCGGAAGGAAAAGACCCCTCTTGAGATGACTCAATAGTTGCTGGGCTTTTCACATAGCTAAAGTTCTCTTCTCCTCGAGCTAGTTTTAAATGTTTGTGTATACATATATCTGAGGAGGAGAGGGGTGTATGTATGTGAAGGGCAGTGCTTGCTGAGGCCAGAGGCATCGGATCTCCTAGGAGCTGGATTTACATGTGGTTGTGAGGTGTCCAGTGTAGGTGCTGACAACTGAACTCACATCCTCTGCAAAAGCAGCCGTATGTCATCTTAACCACTGAGCCGTCTTTCTAGCCCCTAGAATTCTCTTAAGCACAGGTAATATGCTATCAAGTGATGTATTCCTGATTTAAATGGCCAGGTTTTTGTTTTGTTTTGGTTGGATTTTTTTGAGACAGGGTTTCTCTGCGTAGCTCTAGCTGTCCTGGAACTCACTCTATAGACCAAATTCACAGATCTGCCTGTCTCTGCCTCCCGAGTGCTGGATTGAAAGTGAGCACCACCTCAGCAGCTTAGATTAACAGGTTCTTTTTTTTTTTCTTTTTAGAGTAGCAGGAAGGTTTATTGGGGCATCCTAGTAAAGACGCTGGGGCTTGCCCATGGTGCTCTTGATATACAAAGCCCGGACATTTTGCCAGTTCTTCTTGAGCAAGGACACCAAGAAATTGACAGCCAAGTGGATGTTGTAGACCAGCTCGTCGTCCGTCATCTTCACGTGGCCGACAGCAACAGCCAGACACAGCACCTTCTTCATCTGGAACTTGATCGTGGACTTCACCTCGTCCACTTTGGCCACCATGTTTTCATTGTGTGTCAGCAGGGAAGGGAACTTGCCAGCCTTGTTCAGGCCTGGGCCCAGGATACGCGGAATCTGCTTGATCAGAGACTCAGAGGCCAGAAAGGCGTCATACTTCTTGGCCAGTTTTTTGACCAACTTCTTGTTCTTATTGAGCTTCTTCAGCGCCTCGATGTCCATGTGGGGGATATCCACGGCCTTGGCCTCATCGCAGTGCTGCTGGTCCCCCAGGACGCACACCGAGAACTTGGGGCGAGGGGTGGACTTGAGCCTGACGGTGCCCGAGAAACGCTTGTCCTTCTGGGGGTCGTAGTTCTTCAGGCTGATTTGCAGCTCCACCGTTTCCAGAAACTTGCGGCGCTTGCGCTGGTTCCCGTGCAGGACCTCCCGCACCGCCTCGTACAGGGTGTCGCGAGAGACTTTGCTGCTCATGGCTGGAGAGGCTGCGGGAACCGGAAGGAAGAGACGATTAACAGGTTCTTAACAGTCAATTTAAGGAATACTCTGCTGTAGTATCCATTTTTCTTCTTTTAAGGCTAGCTCTTTGTTATTTGAGGGGTAATAAAAACAGTGTCTCTTTACATTAGCAGGGCACATTTGAATTCATGGAGGATGATAATGTATCCATTTGATCCTCCTCAATTCTTGAAAAAGACTTTTGTTTGTTTGCTCTTGTTTGTTTTGTTTTGAGACAGGGTTTCTCTGTGTAACAACCCTGGCTGTCCTGGAACTCACCCTGTAGACCAGGCTGGCCTCAAACTCACAGAGATCCACCTGCTTCTGCCTCCTGAGCACTGGCTACTTTCATTCCACCCTTTGAAGTACTGTTTCTCAAATTATGGTCCCTATACCTGGTGTTGTCACAATTACCAAGAAGTTCATTAAAAATGCAAGTGCAGGCCACATCTCAAACCTACAAAATTTGGTTTTGGTTCTGTCATGGGAGTAATAATTTTCATTTATCGAACATTCCCTGGTGGTGACTGTGATGTTATCACTGCTGGTCTGGGACCACACTTGGCTAAAAATCATGGTTAGAGACAAAAATGAAAGATTTCGAAGCATAAGATTTGTGTGAAGTGGAGTCTTCCTTAGTTCCCTTTCTGCTGTACTTGCTGCATCTCTGCTCCCCACTCTGCATTCTTCAGACGTCAGCTCCATTGCTTATGAACTCTGAGACCTTAAGCAATTACTCTAAGTTGCAATTTCCTTACTTATAAAGTGGGGATAATAATAGGATATGCTTTGGGTTCTTATGAAGATTAAGGAAGATCTAAGTTAAGTACTTGGCACTGCATCTGGGCTTAATAAAAACTAGCGATTTTATTTCTTACTAATATTAAAACACAGCCATTCGCTAGAACAAATAGCTTTGCAAGTTCTGTCCTTTGAACGTGTGTCTTCAGCATGCTCCTCTTCAACTGATGCTCTAGGACAATGTAAACACTAAGGCACATCATTCTGTGGTTTGTCTCGAATTGCCATAAGCACTTGGACGAGACCAGGGTGCCTAGGAAAAGGGGCTTGAAACTGATAAAATGAGAGCATAGGTCCTATCCTATAGGGATGCTGGGTAAGTTCACAGTAAGACTAAAAGGCAAAGAGAGGCTGAGGGAGGAAGAAAGCACAGTCAGACCTGGGAGGCAAGCTGTCAAAGACAAGCTACCTCCTTCAAAGTTCCTCTTGTAGCAGCCCCAGGTAGAGACTCCACCATTACGACAGGCTTTAGGCGTCTGCCAGTGTTCCTGTTTAATGCAGTCCAAAAGGTGAACACTCAGGTGCCCTCGGTGACTTCCCTGAGAAGCTCTCAGAGGCAGCTGGCAATTGGCCCAGTGGTTTGGGGCTTGGGGCTTTAAAGGGGCTGTCTTCAGAGTGACTCCTATTTAGCAGATATTCTGACTACAACTACATCACACACTCATGCCAGGGACACGGTCCTTTATAGCTATGCTCTTTAGCGAGGCATTTGGGGCAACTCAGGAAACAGCTTTATCTTATCTAGGAAGTGCAGGGAGTCCTTACCAGGCAGGGACAGAGACCTTCACAAGTGAATTCAATACAAAAAACAAAAGCAAGTTCAGGCCCCGTGGGTACAGCAGGCCAGCCAATGGGCCCGGGCCGCTCCCAGGTGGAGTGGTACTATGATGACAGTAACCAACCAGCGCGCTCCATGCAAATGAGGATACTGTATCCGCACCAGACGCTCCAGTGCTGTCTGGTTGTTATAGTGATAAACTGAGGCCCTGCCTCTGGGCTTCTCTGAGAAAGAAAGGGGTGGTGTGTGTGTGTGGAGTTGGGGGGGGTAACCTTTTTACTTCCCCCCAGGGAAGACAAAAAAGAAGGGAAGAAGAAGGGGGATGGGTAGGGAAGAGAAAAATACGTGACAAAGAAAACATTCTCTGCCTGGGAGGAGACTCCCAGAGGGTGTAGAGCTGGAGGGAGCATTCACTGGCCATGCCAGTACTTACCACTGATGCTGAGTCAGAAACAGGTATCCCAAAATCCCTTTCCAATGAGCCTCCCTCAGAAACCATGGAGGAAATAGAGCACACATGCCCACAGCCTCGACTGGTAAGTAAAGACAAAGGATGGAAATGAATGCGTGGCTATGGCACAAAAGAGTTCCTTCTGTGCCCGCAGCCAGCGAGGAAAAAGCGATGCTGACAGGATTTTCATGTAAATGAGAATGGAGCGGCAGCCTAATCCTTCTCAGCTGTTTATACTTAGCTCCTATACCGGACACAGTTCTCAGCTTACAAGGCATTATTGTATTGGCTGGGTAGGAAACGGGCTTCTCGGGATATGTTGTGTTTTGGGGGTTTGGGGAGGAGAAAGAATGATCTTTTCTCCTCTTGTAGGTGCATTGTCATCTAGAGGCAAAAATTCTACAGTACAGTTTTTAAAATGGTTTTTTTTTCTTCACAAACCTTGAACTGCTTCCCTGGTGAAGTTCTAAATTTTAGCTTGGGAATGATCTGCCCTCCTCGACTGTTTTTTTTTCCTTTCTTTCTTCTCTTTTTCTTCTTTTTATATCTAATGCCTGTTTTGGAAAAAATTAAAATGACATGGACGCACAACTCCCTTATTCCTTTGATAGTTTCAGAATAAATAGTGCATCGAGGATGCATCTAGAAATAATTTGCATTTAAAATGAAGCGTGAACCTTTTCGGAGGGTACTGGAGGTTTCTCGTCAGGCACTGGCAACCTGGAGACACTACATTTTTTTAGAATGGGGTTGTATGCCTTTAAGAATGAAAGTACAGAAACAGGGTATGAGCTTCCTTCTCAGTAACTGCGGCCCCATTGATCAGCTTCTTTGCTACTGGTTCTGATCCCTTAGATAAATGGGGAAGTTTCTTCTCAAACACTTTAGCAAAGTAGCCTCAAGGAATTAAAAACATGTCAAATGGGTTGTGCCTTTCCTGTGGCTTGAAGTCCTATAGCACTTGGGGAAACTGCTCTTTGAACCCCCAAATCCAAGACACACACAGGAGTCATCCTTTCTTCAGTGATTCCCCCAAGTTAAACGTAAAATGTTTTCATTGGCTGTGGAGTCTAGAGACTAGAGAGACGGTTTTTTAAAAGGATATTTTTTATGTAGAATTTTCTGTGAGCCCCCCCTCCATAATCTGTGCTTATAGATTCCAATGCTAGCCTATTATGAAAGTGTTATTTCTTTAAATAAGGTTTTGAAGGCAGGCTTGGATCAACTTTCTGAAATCAGAAAAACGGGATGCTATAAGCAGAGCAGTTTTTATGTTGTGAAGCATGTGTTTTGGTAGTTTAGTATTAGCAGCTTCTTATCTCTTTATCCAGTGCCTGGATGACATGTCTCCTGTAACATCTGTGCACTTATGTCATGTAAATTGTTATGATCAGTTGCTTACTATAGGATTCCTCTGAGCCACTAAACAATTTACACTTTAGCACCGGGGAAAAAATTGACCACTAATGGTCTGTTACAAAATCTCCCAGATTATATATACTATATAGACATATAAATATGTATTTAAGTAAATGCAATACCCAAACTTGAAACCATCTGTGTTTGAACAGAGAGGGCAGTGGAGAGAAATGCATGCTCCTTCTTTTCGTCCCCTTTCATCTCTAAGCTACTCTGCTCCATGGTTTGCTGGCCTGAGAGAGGTGGGCACAGATAATCAGGTTCTGTTTGCTTTTCCACGTTCTCTTTCCACAGCTTCTCTCGGGCGCCACATCTTCACCTTCCACCCTTTTTCAGAAAGAAGGAATTGAGAGAATTCCTTCAGAGAATATAAGTAACTTTTTTTGGCACGTTGAAGGATCTCCACTAGGTACTAAGCCCAGAACAATCTACCTGAAGAGTATAAACTCATTCCTGTAGAACATACTCTTCAAGGGAGATACAGTCTCTTCTGTCTTTTTGGTGGTGGGGTGTGTGTGATGCAAACACAGCAGAGGTATGAGAGGCAGGTACCAAAACTGAGCTGTTGAAATAATTGTTTTGATCTACTTTGATAAAAAGTTTCCATGGCCTGCTGAAATTGACTGTTTAAATTCCTGCTTAAACTAAATTTTATGAAAATTCATTTTTCTTAGGAACAAACTTTGATCACTGTAGAGTTAGTTTTTTATGTTCTTGTTTGTTGTTTTTCGAGATGGGGTTTCACTGTATAACAGCCCTAGCTGTCCTGGATCTAGCTCTTGAAGACCAGGCTGGCCTCAAACTCAGAGAGATCCGCCTGCCTCTGCCTCCCGAGTGCTGGGATGAAAGGCGTGCGCCACCACCGCCTTGCTAGTTTGCTATCTTCTATATTTTTATTTCATTATCACAACTAACTTCTTTCACCTGGGATTTTATTTCAGTAACTAAGGCTCATGCTACTTGAAGGTTTTTGATGATGATAAGGAGGAGGAGCGCAGTAAAATGGGAAATTACCATTTCATGTTACCTAGTTCTTTCTGTTGATCATGAAGCACTGCTAATAACTTTGTTATCCAAATGCTATAAAGTCTGTGTTTCTCCATTCACTCCATTCATCCATGCCCCCTGATCATGTGTGGGTCACTCATGATACATCTGTCAACAGATATTGTTGCGGATATTGGGTTGTATTAAGTATCTTTGGAAAGTTCATGAATGATTTGAGGGAGGTCTGCTTAGGAATGAAACTCCATACTCAAATTCCCCAGTCATCAAAAGGAAGACAGAAGCTGGCATCTCCTGAATAAACTAGGCTTTAAAGGGATCCATATCATTTTAGGTGCAAATCTATAATGGTATTGATGCTATTGAATCATACTTCAAGGTGATTTTTTTTCCTTTTTTAAGATAGGATTTCTCTGTGTAGCTTTGAAGCCTGTCCTGGAATTCACTCTGTAGACCAGGCAGGCCTCAAACTCACAGAGATCCATCTGTCTCTGCCTCCCGAGTGCTGGGATTAAGGAGTGCGCCACCACCACCTGACTCAAGGTGAAATTTTTCTGAAGGGAGAAACACATAGTCTTCCAAGCTGCTTTAGTCCACATTGCAGAAAAATTCAAAAGGAAAAGACTAAAGAGAATAAATTAGCATTGCTGAAGAAATTGTAAAAGTAATCACCGAGCCCTGCAATACTGGTGCACGCCTTTAATCCCAGCACTAGGGAGGCAGAGGCAGGCGGATCTCTGTGAGTTTGAGGCCAGCCTGGTCTACAGAGCTAGATCCAGGACAGGCTACAAAACTACAGAAAAACCCTGTCTCGAAAAACCAAAAAAAAAAAAAGTAATCACTGCAATTTATTTCACTTTTGTGGTAGTTTATATTTCAGGAGTATAACCTTATTGCCCTTATTACTATAGTATACAGTTAGAGATGTTTCTAAGAATTTTTCATTATTATATTTATTCTTCACTGGTTTTCTGTTTTTTAATGTTTTCTGCTAAAATATGATGTAAGGGGACTCAGAAGCTTGGACGTGAAGAAGAAAAACTGAGTGGCCTTAGGTAATATGATGTAACAACCGTCCTTGGAAACCTAACTCCTGAGGGAGGAGCACTTCTTTCAGGCATGGCCTGTCCTCAAGTCTCCCTAGCCCTTTGACTATGCCTAGACAAATCCTCTGGGGCCAGCAGGGGCTCTAGAAACAAGGACCAGCTGTCCTAAAAGCTGTCTGCTTGAGGATTTAGTTAATGACCTTGGTCAAGTTCTTCTAGGGATCCATTCTGATGGTAGAAGGAAGCTATAATTCTAGCCTGCAGTAGTCAGTTCCATGAAGATGGATGTGGTACTGATCAGCTTAGAAGGCTTTGGAAATAAAAAAAATGGCTGGTTCAATATGCCACGTTAGCAGGAGTTCATTTGGGGTTTTACTTCAAAGTGGAGTAGTGCCAAGAGACTGCTGTCTTGCAGAAGGTGCATTATGTCAGTTGGGATGTAGATACTCACCCACTGGTACTCAAAAAGATGACTGGTCTTCCAGCTACCAGCATGTTTCCTTTACTAGTATCATCATCTGTTTAGCCACTTAGAGGAGCATGGGTTTTAAGAGCAAGAGGCTTTTAATGTGCTGTATTGGTGGAAATAAATGACCATAAGCTTCCTTGGTTGTTTACTCTGGCCAACTGGAATTCTGCCCAAGGTTATAGTTAGACATCTTCCTTCTGGATCCCTGTACAAATGCAACATCCATTTCTTACAGATTGATAGTAGTCAGGTGTATTATTGCCCATGGAATCAATGAATTTATTCCTCTCACTATTCTTCCAAGCACCCATTTGTCTAATGCTAAACCCCTTATGGGAAGAAAAAGCTTAAGTCAAATAAAAGATCAGTACTTTGATTTATTTTGGTGTTTGGGCATATAGAAATCACAAGGATGCATAGGTCATCATTCAGATAGCTGGGAGTTAAAGCATCCAAATAATACAGGACTTTAGAAAGTAACTGAGAGAAACCTCAATCCCTTACCAAGCAGATTCACAGCCAGTCAAGGGCCGGCAACTTCTAAATACAGTAATTTACCAGGTGATGTGGAGAGAAATAAGTGACTCCAGGTCCCACCTTTAAAAATCACTTCCACTTACTATAAGACAGTAGTCTGGTATGTGTATGCATGCCAGGATGCTGAAATCCCTTAAAATAACATTTTTTGTAAGTGTGACTTTAATATATTAAGCTCTCTTTAAAAAAATTTTGAAGATGAATTTGTTCATTATGTATAATGTTCTGCCTGCATGTGTCCCTACAGACCAGAAGGGGGCACCAAATCTCACTACAGGTGGTTGTGAGTCACCATGTAGGTGCTGGAAATTGAACTCAAGACCTCTGCAAGAAAAAAAAAAAAAACCTCTGCAAGAGCAGTCCCATGCTCTTAACCTCTGAGCCATTTCTGCAGCCCTTGGTTGGGCTTTCTTAAAAAGCTATATTTTATCCATTGAGCAGTACTTCCCATCAGGGAAGACTCTGTTAACCTTATCCCCAAGTTAAGAAAAGTCCCACCATTGGAGGGAAAGATTTTATTTCCTGATTCTCTTTTATATAAGCCATATATATATTGGGACAAGAAAGGAAACAGTCTGGAGCTAAGACAATGACTCAGTTGGTAAAGAGCTTGTCTTGCAAACATGAAGACCTGAGTTTGATACCTAGCACCGACGTAAAAGCTAGGCATGGTAGCACACATCTATAATCCCAGCACTGAGAAGGTGGAGGCAGGAAGATTCCCTAGACTTGTTGGCTAGCCAATTTTGCTGAACTGGTAATCTTCAGGTTTGGTAAGAGTCTCTATCTCAAAATCCAATGTGAAGGGCAATTGAGGAGGACACCCAATGTTAATATCTGGCCTCCATACCGACAAGTGTATCTTCACATGTGCGCGCACACACACACACACACACACACACACACACACACACACAAAGGATAAGTCTATTTGTTAGGGTCTCATTGACCTGTTGTGAGTGGCACACGCCAGCCTTTAGAGCAGTGCTATCCAATAGAAATATAATTCAGGTCACACATATAATTTAAAGTTATATAGCAGTCACAGTTTAAAAACTAAAATCAATTGTAAAACTATATCTTATTTAATGTCATATATCATTGATTACTATTATGTCAAAATGCCACCCATCTAAAATTATTTGTATATATTTGTGTGCATATGATGTGTGTGTGTATATGATTGCGTGTGAGGTGCATGAGCCGGCACACGTGATGGCAGAGATGTGCCACCACATCCAGCATTCACATGGGTTCTGGGGGTCTGAACTCTGGCCACCAGGCTTGGGTAACATGTACTCTTACCCACTGAGCCATTTGCTACTGTTTATTCATGCAAAGTCTAAAATCCAGTACACTTAAGATATATCTCCATTCAGAATAGAGTTTCAAGGGCACAGTGGCCACATATAGCTTTAGAGGAAACTCAGACACCTTTTTGCCTAGTCCGGTTTATGATGAGCTCTGAGAATTCACAATAATAAGTACTTTTTATAGTGTACAGTTCATTTAGGGCTGGGATTGTAGCTCGGTGATAGACCACTTGCCTAGCATCCATGAGGACCTAGGTCCAACCCCAGTACTGCCAAAAAAGAGGAAGCTTCGGTGTTTAATACACACATACATACATGTAGCCAGAAGAAAAGTTGAACACCACCTCTCATTTTGTACTCTTGTATTTTCTATGTTAACCTATTCTGTTTCAGTTAGTAGGCTATAACAGTAATCTAGATGGGAGTTAATGAGTTTGAGGTTATGGGGGTAAGTGGGGAAAGAACTGGACAGAATTGGGAGATAGTAAAGAGACAAATGCATCAGGATTTGATAATTTAGTCTAAGAGTGGGGCAGGGTCAAGGAAGACTAGTTTTCCTAGATCCAGCAAGCAGGTACCGTCACTGCAGGGGAGCATCAAGAAGGAAGAGTGTGTGGGTGATGTGAAAGACACCATGGGGATTTCCATTTACTATTATCTAGTCAGTGTTTGTGGAGCTCCAGGGAGACTTTTAAACGGAAGGTAGAAATTGTAGAAGCTGCATAAAAGAGATGGACATCTAATTGATAACAGTGAAAGTGGGTCACCTTCTGAATTTCGAAGGAAGTGGATTGAAATAATTATCAGGAAAGATGCCTCAGGATAATATTAATGGTGGGTGACTCACTCCTGTAATACCAGCACTTGGAGGCTAAGGTGCTGTCCTGGCTAGATTTATGCCAACTTGACCGAAATAGAAGTCATTTGAGGAGAGAGACTCTCAGTTAAGAAATGCCTCCAAAAGATTTGCTTTGGACTAGGCTTGATGGTGTCTGCCTTTAAATCCCAGCACTTGGGAGGCAGAGGAAGATAGATCTCTGTGAGTTCAAGGCCAACCTGGTCTACAGAGCAAGTTCCAGGACAGCTAGGTCTGTTACACAGAGAAACCCTGTCTTGAAAAAACAATAAACAAACAAACAAACAAAAAAACAGAAACCAGCCAACTAACCAAACAATAACACAAAATCCAAATCTAACCAAAACCAATCATTGGTCACCCTAGACAGCCCTGTGACAAGGCTAACTCTAGGGGCTTGTCTTAGTCAGGGTTACTGATGTAGGAGGGTCATCTGTCTATGTGTTATTTTCATTGGTCAATAAAGAAACTGCCTTGGCCTTTTGATAGGCCAACCCTTAGGTGGATGGAGTAGGCCAAACAGGATTCTGGGAGGAAGAAAGCAGAGTCAGGCAGACGCTGTGCTTCTCCTACCCAAGACTGACCGCGGTTAGAATCTTCCCAGTAAGCCACCACTTTGTGGTGCTACACAGATTATGAGAAATGGGTTAATCAAGATGTGAGAGTTAGCCAGTAAGAAGCTAGAGCTAATGGGCCAGGCAGTGTTTAAATAATACAATTTGTGTGTTGTTATTTTGGGTGTAAAGCTAGCTGTGCGGGAGCCAGATGGACAAAAAACAGGCCCGCCGTGCCTTATCACTCACTACAGGTTACTATTGCTGGGGTGAAACACCCTGACCACAAGCAACTTGGGGAGGAAAGGGTTGATTTGGCTCCCATATCCCAAGTCACAGTGTGTCTCAGGAAGCCAAAGCAGGACTCTGGAGGCAGGTGTTAAGGCGAAGGCCATGGAGGCGAGCTGCTTCCTGGCTTGTTCAGCCTGGTTTCTTATAGAACCCAGGACCACCAGTCAAGGAGTGTCCCAATCGACAATGGGTGAACCCTCCCTCATAAATCACTAACTAAGAAAACAAACTGGGCCCCTCTACATCAGTCAATCAAGAAAATACTCCACAGAGTTGCACACAGCCCAGTCTTTTGGAGGCATTTTCTTGATTGAGGTTTCTTCTTCTCAGATGACTAGCTTGTGTCAGGCTGACAGAAAACCAGCCAGCACAGGATCAATGCACGCTAAAACATCCTTGTGTGTTCTTGGGGAGGAGAACAGAAGAGCTGTAATTAAATCTACTAGAATATTCCTAATTCTTGCCTGTGTGTACATGAAATATGGCTAAATTTAATCTAATTTTATGCCCAAATATTTCCAGGCCAGAAGCCCAAGGAAGACACTTAAAAAGCCAATAGAGGAAGGATTTTGGAAAGGAAAGAGAAATATATTGCTTAAATGACTGAGAGATCAGGGTATCAAGGGGAGGGTAAGTTCCCAGAGAGAACATCCCAATCAGCAGAGAGATCAAATGAGGTGAAAAGACAGAAGGAAGAATTTCACATTGGATTCAGGAAACGGTCAGTGGTTATGTTTTGGTAAAGCCCTGGGAGTAGAGGACAGACAGCAGGCATTAGGCTAAGGACACTTTAGAGGAAGGGGATGCTTAACTGAGGGGGAAAGCAAATAGAATCTGTTGTGTCCAGAGGAGGGAAAAGAAGCATTTAGAAGCAAGAGAAACTATCCTTCTTTCTTCTTTCCTTCACTCCTTCCATCTTTCTTTCTTTTTCTTCTGGTTTTCTTTCCTTCCATTCACCCAAGATGCCAAAGGTTTTGATTGGGTCATTCTTTTAAGATGACAGAACTCGTACTTAAATGTAAATGGGGAAGGGACAGTGGAAGAGGGAGAAGGCGAAGGTGGCATAGACAACAATGGATGCTATTCCCCTGAGCCTCAAGAGGTCGGGCACCCACGCAATATAGAAAAATTGGCTTCAGGTAGGAAAAGAATGTTTGGGCTCAATTAAGTTAGGAGAAAGAACAGAGAAAATTGAAGGTCCCTCTTATCTGATAGCATCTCTAAAGGGAGAGGGAAAGTAATAGTGGCTTGGTTCTGGCAGGTGCAAAAGTATCATTCTGTAGTATTCTGGGATGTTGGGTCCTGTCACAGAGTGTTGTCAGACCAGGAGTCCGACAGGTAGAAATGGCTGGAGAGACAGGTCATTTGGTAAAATACTTACCACACAGGCATGAAGATCTGCATTTGATCCAGAAATTGGGCCCAGCGGCACAAGCCTATGATCCCAGCTCTGTGGAGTGAGAAGCTCTCTGGGACTGTCCTTCCAATCTAGCCAATTAAACAAGCTCTAAGATTAGAGTGATACTCTGTCTCAAAACCAAACCAATGAACCAACAAACCAACCAATTAAACAAACAAACAAACAAAAACCAAAGTGGAGAATGATTAAGTAGGACACCTGAAATCAACCTTTGACTTCCATACACGCACGTGCATGCACACACATACACACACAAACGCACACACACACACACAGAGAGAGACGGGAAAGGGTATGTTGGGTTTTGATAAGGCAGAATGATGAGAGCAAGCCTGGTCCTTCATGGCCTCTGGAGCTTCATCAGCTGCCAACAAGATGAACCTAGGATTAGCCAGAGTGAGCTGGACTGGCCCACAGTGAAAGAGCTGCGGGCTGGTGAAGCTGAAACCTAGTCTTCACTCACTAAAGCCTGCTGGGTCGTTCGGTCACAGTTTTGTCCTGCAATTATTATGTGGACCTAAGCAAATCACTTTTCTTCTATACCCCAATTCTAGCAGCCCAGATGAGGGAAATAGGCGACTGTTTGCCGTGGAGTGGGAGCCACTGTGGTAGGTGTGTTTGACTTGAGCCAAAAGCCTCTGCCACTCCTCACTTCTGTTTCGTTTTATTCATTTTTGGCCAAGATAGGTTGAATAATCTCATGATAAGACACACTGGCTAAATAAGTGTAAGAAATATTCACAAAGTACTTTGAAATTTTACATTAATCTTGCACAAACCACTTCTGACTTCTGCTTTTTTGTCTCAGGTGCCTCCTCAAAAGATTGAATGTATTCCAAATTGTATTTGTTATATTCTATTCATTGTTTAAAGAAAGCTATGTTGAATCTTCTCTTCATGTGAACAATAACCTCCTAATTTACCTGTTTCATAATACTGAGGTTTGAAACATTGGCTTTCTTCGAGGCTTGGCAGTATCACATTGAATTAGAGGAGCTTTCTTAACAGACGCTGTCCATCTAAGTTCAGTGCTTGGGGTTAAAATTCAGCAACAGGAAAAGCAATAGTCTTGAAGCTCCTGTGTCTTTAGCTAAAGCCCGAGCAAAGCTTCTCAGTGACTCATAGGGAAATATACATAGAAAAAGAATTATTTCCTCTGATCACAGGGGGCAGGATGAAAAGAAGAAAAGGAGGAAGGTAGGAACAAGCTAAGGCATTGCAAGCGGGGCCTATTTTCTTCCAATAATCTCCCAGGTAACAGCGTCTACCTTGCTAGGGTCTGATTACCCGTTGCTGGCCTCGGACCATAGTATTATTGTTTTAACATTCCTACCTTCCTCTTTATCCCAGCATGAACTGGGTTATAAGGGAGGCTGGGAGAAGCTGACCCTGCTTGGGGAAAGACAGTTTAGCACTCAATGCTCTTGAAGGCGGACTTGAAAACACAGTGATTAGAAAGTAAAGCAGCAAGCCCTGGTAGTGTAAGCCTGTGTAATAATGTGCAGGACCCCACAGGGCTAGCCTATTGAGCAGGATTCATTTTCATATAATCTCCTCCCTCCAGCCAAAGTCTTTGACTTGGTGTTTTTGTTTTCCACTCCGTAATTCATGCATGCTGAACCTGACATCAGTGTAAAAGGACGCTGAGGGTTATTTAAATGGGCATTTAAGAAAAATAACAACAGCAATAATAGGTTAATAGAAACATCGTGAATGATGTGTGGAGCTTATTGCCAGATGAATGATGTTGAAAGCACGTTCCTAGGACACACAGGTTTCTATGCTTCATCTCTAGCATGCCTAATAGTGACTGTAGGCACAGTCACATAATAAAGTGTATTGTAGCGCCAAATTGTTTAGTTATAAGGTAATTGTTCTATGCTGGCTCCAGGCTGGCGGTCTTACTCATTTTTCTCTGTAGGTGATGGAGAAATGGTATAGCCATTCATAGTCACATAGTCACACTATATTGGGCACTGTGTTGAATGCCCTATGTATGTTCAACACATTTAAACAGGCCAGAGACTCGTGGAATAAGAACCACCATTCCCCCACATTATAAGAAAATCAAGGGGAAAAAATCCCAAACACTAGATACCAATGGATTAAGCAGGGATTTCAAATTGAATCTGTCTGACTTCTAAGCTACATATACGCCTCAAACCAGTGAGCCACAAGTTATCTGCTCGAGCCCCCAAGGGTTCAGAAACAACGTGTGTGGCTGTAGTTGGAAGAATGCTGTATTTAACCCTTCCATGGCACATTCTTAATTTTCAGGACTGGGGGTGGGAATCAAATCTGATATCTAGACTTTGTAGGACAATTAGAAATTCAGAGTACTAGTTTTTGCAATGCTGGAGAATGAGCTCGGGCCTTTTTGTTTTAGACATGTGGTCTATCACTGAGCTACATCCCAGTACCAAAGGAAAGACTTTGACCCAGTAATTCCTCTCCAAAGAAACCTGTACAGATGACCACCCCCCCCACAACTCCCTAGTATGTTTTAACCCAAATGCTCAGTAGAAACTGTCTGGTAAATATGTTCTAGTATAGCTATATGGCAATGAGAAAGAAGAACAGACAATCACCAGCCAGAATGCAGCTAAATCTCACAAGTCAGACATGATGTAATATGTAGCACATAGTCTCCTTTCCACAAAATACATGGACAGACAGCTCACCAGTGATGTTAGAAGTCAGCATAATAGGAGGGGCATGGGATGGATTGATAGTAAAGGCTTAAAGGGGAAAACCAAAGAGCACTCGCTTGTTAGGGCTGTCTAATCCTCCCCACATCCACCTGTCTCTGCAGGAATTCTGCTTAAATCCCTCTTCTTCACTGCCACAGTCTCCCAGGACGGAACCCTGGGAGCAACATTTTGAGGGCTAATAGAGGAAGATTTCCATAAGGAAGACAGAATGATATTCCTGATATAGATGGGTGATCAGGAGCCAAGGACAACACCATCGCCTTATTGATAATTCCATTGTTTCTCCATAAAATCATAAATTAGCTTTGGCTAATTTATTTTAATTTTTTGTAGAGTCTGTCTTTTTTGGAGCATATTTGTCCATTGCTCAGAAAAGCACTTTTATTATTAAAATTCGATCTTGCACATGCTTCAAGCTGAGACACGTTAGAAATAGCTGTGCTCAATCTGAGTGCATAGCAAACCTCCTACACTACATAATTTGTTCTAATGCTTGTTTCTTCCAATCCTCAGCAATGTTTTCTATATGTCTTCTAAACATATTTTCTGACAAAAGTGTGCAGTTTAGTTTGACATCAGGTTTTTCCCCTCCTACATGTTAGTTACTTGTTTTACTGTGGCAGGAAGAAGAGACTTTTTTTCTCTTTAAAACTACAGGAAACTGAAAAACTACTTCTAAATATTTATCATTACATATGACAGCATGTTTAAAGTGTTGGGTTGAGTATCCCATGACTTGAAACATGAAACTTAAAAGAATCATTTGTCTTCATGTTCTGAATGCTTCATTTTAGAGGGCTGTGATAATTACAATAGCTTTCTATTCCTCCATTAGCTGATATCTTGAAGTATGATATATGCTCAAACTGGAGCATCTTGGCATTTCTAATAATCTTCTGCATACTAATTTTCATTTCAGCTGTCTTCTTGTCAGATGGCGTTAAGTTATCATTGGTTGTGCCAAACCATGTGGTTGATGCAGACCTCATACAGGGAGTAAGAGTAGCCTCTGTCTTTCTTCCTCCTTTTCTTCTTTTTTCTCCTCTGTGGCTCATTGATTTTTTGTTTGTTTCATTTTATTTTGTTTTAAGACAGGGTCTAACGTATCCCACACAGACCTCCAACTTGCTGTATAGACAGAGATGTCCTTGGCCTTTGGATCCTCCTGTTTATACCTCCCCCGTCCTGAGATTATAGGCATGTGACATCAAGCCTGGTTTTGTGTGATGCTGGGGATTGGAATTCATGGCTTTGTATATGCTAGGCAAGTCCTCTGCCAATTGAATTACGTCCCCAATCTAAGGTCTACCATTTTCTTCTCTTCACCTCTGCTGCTTTTATTTTTGCTTCTCTATTTTGTTATAATACATATTTTTTGAAAGACTCATTATTTTAGATTATGTATATGTGGGGGATAGGCACCTGAATGTGGATTCCCTCAGAGGTCAGAAGCATGGGATCCTCCTGGAGAAATAGGCATCTGTGAGCTGCCTGGATGTGGGTGCTGGGAAACAAATTCAGGTCCTCTGTAAGAGCAGCATGGGCTCCTAACCATGGAGCCATCTCTCCAGGCCTTCATTGCAAGAAATGTTTCAAGCCACTATCTGCTCTTGGGAGTATCTGCCACAAGGGCGTCGATCAAAGCCTAGGTGAACTACAAGCCAGGCCATCCAATTTGAACTCTCCCCTTAGGCCACTGACTTAGGGTTTCTCTTACTGTGAAGAGACACCATGACAGCCGGGCAGTGGTGGCGCATGCCTTTAATCCCAGCACTCGGGAGGCAGAGGCAGGCAGATCTCTGTGAGTTCGAGGCCAGCCTGGACTACAAGAGCTAGTTCTGGGACAGGAACCAAAAGCTACGGAGAAACCCTGTCTCGAAAATCCAAAAAAAAAAAAAAAAGAGAGACACCATGACAACTCTTATAAAGGAAAACATTTAATTGGGGTGGCTTCCAGTTCAGAGGGTTAGCCATTATTGTCACGGCAGGAAGCAAGGCAGCATGTAAGCACACATGGTGCTAGAGAAGGAACTGAGAGAGTTCTTACATCTTGGCCTGCAGGTAACAGGAAATGGGTGTCACACTGAGCAAAGCTTGGACAAGGGAAACCTCCAAGGCCACCCCCACAGTGACACACATCCTCCAACAAGGCCACCCCTACTCCAACAAAGTCACCCCTCCTAATAATGCCACTCCCTATGAGCTTATGGGGGCCAATTACATTCAAACTGCCACAGACACTATATATAGACTTTACCACAACAGGGATGGAATGCTGGTATAAATTCATATGTTAGAATTAGGTATTAGTGATGCTGCCTTTCTTGACTACTGAGATGAAAAGGAAATATATATATTATATATATGTGTGTGTGTGTGTGTGTGTGTGTGTATGCGCAGGAGTCACTCACTGTCAATCGCATTGTGATGGAGGAAGGTCATTGGTTAAAAAATAAAGAAACTGCTTGGCCCTCATAGGTTAGAACATAGGTGGGAGGAATAAACAGAACAGAATGCTGGGAGGAAGAGGAAGTGAGGTAAGACACTTCAGAAAGATGCCATGCTCCCCTCTCCCGGGCAGACGTGATGCAGCTCAGACCCAGGATGGACGTAGGCTAGAATCTCCCCAGTAAGCGCACCGTGGGGTGCTACACACATTATTAGAAATGGGCTACTCCAGGTGCAAGAGTTAGCCGAGAAGAGGCTAGATATAATGGGCCAAGCAGTGTTTAAAAGAATATAATTTGTGTGTTGTTATTTCTGGTGTAAAGCTAGCCGTGTGGGAGCCGGGCGAGACAAAAAGCAGTCCCCCGCAGCTCCCTCAACAGCATTGTGTTCTGCTTTTTGCACAAGGAACCAATAGGCTACGTATTTCAAATCTTACCCCTGGGTGGTGCTGTAATGGGGAGATCTGCGTTTGGAGACTGTGTGTTGTGTCCGTTATAGAAATGCTCTTCTCAGCTATTTCGTTGTTTTGTATTTTGGGGATGGGTTCTGTTTTTCTTTTTGGTCTGGGGCTCTTCCTTGCATGGAGAAGAGTGCTATGAAGGCGAACCTTCAAAACAAAACTGTCTTCATCTAGGAGCTGTTATTGAACTTGTAGGGGCTGCGACCACATCATGCAACATACCGTTTAAGGCAGCAAGGTGCAGGGGATTTCTTCCAGAACTTGCCACCAGGAATGCTGGTCTTTTCTCAATAGCTTTTCTTTCTTTCTTTCTTTCTTTTTTTATTTTTGAGACAGGGTTTCTCCGTAGCTTTTGGTTCCTGTCCTGGAACTAGCTCTTGTAGATCAGGCTGGCCTTGAACTCACAGAGATCCGCCTGCCTCTGCCTCCCCAGTGCTGGGATTAAAGGCGTGTGCCACCACCGCCCAGCTAGCTTTTCTTTTTCTTAAACAGAAGAACAATGATACTACCTGGTACCTTTATTCTCCTGGTTTCTGGGACTGCTTAGAGTTAAAGCCGTCTTTGTAGTCTACCTCTCTAAAATGCTGACGACTACAGCAGGCGCTCCGCACTCCTGCGGGCTCCTTCCCCCCCACCTGATCTTATCTTCTGATGTTTAGCTAGCACCCGCAGACTGGCACATGCCAGGTAAGCATTCTCTTGCTGAGTTTCACTTTCAGCCCTTACCCAGAGTCTATTAAAAAAATAAAAAAAACCTCATCTATATTTCCTTCTTTGCCCCCCAAAAAAGCAAGCTTTAAGCTGCCAATTTTTACTCTTTTTAAACCACCTGAGGATTTGGGTGGGGATGGAAAGGGGATAGGAATACAATCTGTGGCTGCTTCTTGAAGCTCAACTGCCTGAGGAAACATAACTTCGAGTAAGGAATTTCTTACCTCCAAGGAAGGCTTCTTTTCTTAGTACCAGTGCCTATTAATGCCACAAATCTGAGATCTGTTAACTGTAAACCGCATTTCCATTTCAGAGGTGTGACACATGAAACACCAGCCAACACTGATTATACGGCAAGATTTATTGGGAGACACCTCCTAATCTTGAACCCATTAAAATGTGAGGGAAGGAGACAGACATTTTATAATCAGGGAAACGTGCGTTCAGGTTTAGTTCTAGGATTCTTCATGCTATTTGAAAGCCACTGCTGTGTGTTCTGAAGGTAGCCACATGGGAGCCTTGCAGTTTATGGGTGGCCAGTGTTTTTAGAAAGCCCGGGGCAATACAGTATCTCACCCCAGATCTGCAGAGGGCTGTGATTACCAGTCTGACTTAGATGCATGTGCCTAGACACTCACTTTATTTTGTTTTGTCTTTTTAATTTTTGTGGTTTTGTTTTGTTTTTGAGATGAGATCTTACTCTGTATCCTCGGCTATCCTGGAACTCTTTGTGTAACCCAGGATGGCCTCAAACATACAGATATACACCAGCTTCTGCCTCTCAAGCTGGGATTAAAGTCATGCACCACCACACACAACTGCCCTAATTTTTATGCTTTTAAAAACCAAACTATTGAACTCACCCCCATCCCCCATGCCCTCTTCTCCAATGACTCCCGCATCCCCTTCAGCATGTTTCCCTCTTAACTTCATGAGCTTTTTTATTTTTAAGCTCACTGAGTTCACTTAGTACTTACTGCCTGTGTGGACATGGGCGTGGGACCATTTACTGAAGCATAAATAGGCTCTTAGGTGCTGCATCCCTGAAGAAAACCAATTCCCCATCTCCCCGCAGCCATTAACTGTCAATAGCTCCTCAGGTAGTGGTGGTACTTTGGGACTCCCTCCCTGATCCAGTTCGTGCCAGGACTTTATCTGCCTTGATTTTGCACAGCTCTGTGCATGAGCGCACAGCCACGGTGTGTTCATAACTACAACCCTCAGATGTCCAGATGACTGCAATGAAGTAGCTATGTAGGTTTTTCCTTAATGGAGCTCTTACACGGCAAATCTAAATAAAGTTGCAAATGCATTTTTAAAAGATATTTCAGGTAACTCTTTAACTGTGTTATGTTGTTTTGCTTTTAAACAGTTTCAGCCTACTTATTCCCAACAATAGAAAAATGGGCAAAGGATAGGTTATTCTCAGAAGAAAATACAAATGGCTAATAAACATTTGAAAGATGTTCAATCTTTCTTCTAATCAAAATAATGCAAATTGAAACAGCATGATGCCGTTTTTGGTCTATAAAATTGACAAAGTGAGATGGCATTTTTTTCATCCATTGCAATGTGAGTGTAAATAATTCAACTTTTGTAGAAGGTAATTTACCAATATATGTTAAAACATTTTTCAAATGTTTATCTTTAAAATGTTTACAGCCTTGATCTGAGTGATTTAGCTTCAAGGCATCTATCCAAATAAAATAATCAGAGATTCACAATTATGTTTAGAATGTTACTTTAATTAAGAAAAAAATTAAAATTAACCCTCAACAATAAGGAAATATTTATGATTTTGTGGCTTTTCTTTTCTTCCCTTTTCTCTCGTCGTTTTCTTTTTTTATTTTTGTTTTTGTTTTTCAAGACAGGGTTTCTCTGTGTAACAGCCCTACCTGTCCTGGAACTTGCTTTGTAGACCAGGCTGTCCTCAAGCTCACAGAGATCTGCCTGCCTCTGCCTCCCGAGTGCTGGGATCAATGGCTTGTGCCACCAATGCCCGGCTTGACTTTTCTTTTTTTAAAGATTTATTTTATTTTTACTTATGTGTATGTGTGCATGTCTGTGTATGGGTGTGTGCATGTGTACGCACAAGTGTCCATGGAATCCAGAAGACGCTATCCAATTCCCTGTCTCGAAAAACCAAAAAAAAAAAACCAATTCCCTGCATCTGGAGCTACAGGCTGCTGTGAATTGTCTAATGTGGGTGCTAGGAACTGAACTTGGGTCCTCTGCCAAGAGCAGTCTGCAGTTTTAAACACTGAGCCATCTCTCCTGCTCTATTTATGATTTTTCTATTCAGTGTAATATTTTATTGCCTTCCAAATTAGTGAGGTTGAAAATTATTTAAGTGATATGATAAAATTATGATTTTTCTGGGTGGTAAGGGGCTTATGCAGTGAAATTCTGAAGTTGTTACTATGTAATATGGCATACCAGAAAGGCTGAGACGAAACCTAAAAAGTATTAGCCGCAGTTGACTCCAGAAAACAGAATTATTGAAGACTTGTTTTCTTCTCTTAGCTTTCCCTAGTTTTCTAAAATGTATACTATGATGATAAGAGATTCTGATAGCATACTGTTAATATGTGTGCTTCCTTCCTGAGTTTCCTGCCTATTTCTGTCTTTATCATAATCACTTTTTTCTAGTGATTCAACAAGTGTTTGTTAAGGGTCTACTTCATCAGGTACTGCACTGGGGAAATGGCAGACCAAGTCCTTGCTTTCTTGGAGTTTCCATAATGGTGGGGAAAGACTGGCTACAAATTTAGTGTCCCCTCATTTGCCAACTCGGACCCCTCTTCTACCTGCACTCATGCTTCTAAGTGTTATAATGTGAATTTATTCCAGTTACTCTTGCTATCACTTATATCTAGTCATATTCCTATTCCCAAACTTCAGGCTTGTACATACAGGCCTGACATCCCTACCTACCTGGAGATCTAACAGGAATATCAAAGTGAGGGAGAACAGAACCCCAAATCTTCGAATCGGTTCTCCCACAGATTTCCTCTTCTAGTGCCTTTCCTATCCAGAGAATGGCAATCCAGGTGCCCCAGTTCTTCTGCCCAGTTACTTTAGAATCATCCTAGCTCCCCATCAAATTTAATTTATCCAAAATCTGTGTAAACTCTGATTTCTTATTACCTCTACTGCACTGGTTTTGTTTCTACCTTAGAGCTCTTAACAGTTTATTCTCAACTTGGCTGCTAAAGTGTGGTACTGCATGCCTGTAATCTCAGCATAGGAGAAGCTAAGGAAAGAGAATCAAGAATTCAGGCCATCACCAGATAGTGAGTTCAAGACCAGCCTGAGGTACATAGACCTTGTCTCAAAAAGAGCACAAAGACCAGAGACTAAACAGATGACTCATTGGGAAAGAGTGCTTGCTGCCCAAACATGAGAGCTCGGGTTTTGATTCCAGCACCCGTGTTAAAACTAGCAAGCAAACAAAAGCAGATGTTGTTACGTGCACACATAGAATCCAGTACCTTAGGAGGGAGAAATAGGAGGATTACTAGGACTTGTTAGCTGCCAGCTTCAGTTTCAGTGAGAGACCCCGGCTAAAAGAAAAAAGGCAGAATGTTAGAGGACAGTGGACATGCTCCTCTGACCTCCAGATACACAGCACAGGATGTTAGAGGACAGTGGACATGCTCCTCTGACCTCCAGATACACAGCACAGGATGTTAGAGGACAGTGGACATGCTCCTCTGACCTCCAGATACACAGCACAGGATGTTAGAGGACAGTGGACATGCTCCTCTGACCTCCAGATACACAGCACAGGATGTTAGAGGACAGTGGACATGCTCCTCTGACCTCCAGATACACAGCACAGGATGTTAGAGGACAGTGGACATGCTCCTCTGACCTCCAGATACACAGCACAGGATGTTAGAGGACAGTGGACATGCTCCTCTGACCTCCAGATACACAGCACAGGATGTTAGAGGACAGTGGACATGCTCCTCTGACCTCCAGATACACAGCACAGGTGTGCACACTCACAGACAGTGGACATGCTCCTCTGACCTCCAGATACACAGCACAGGATGTTAGAGGACAGTGGACATGCTCCTCTGACCTCCAGATACACAGCACAGGTGTGCACACTCACAGACAGTGGACATGCTCCTCTGACCTCCAGATACACAGCACAGGTGTGCACACTCACAGACAGTGGACATGCTCCTCTGACCTCCAGATACACAGCACAGGTGTGCACACTCACAGACAGTGGACATGCTCCTCTGACCTCCAGATACACAGCACAGGATGTTAGAGGACAGTGGACATGCTCCTCTGACCTCCAGATACACAGCACAGGATGTTAGAGGACAGTGGACATGCTCCTCTGACCTCCAGATACACAGCACAGGATGTTAGAGGACAGTGGACATGCTCCTCTGACCTCCAGATACACAGCACAGGTGTGCACACTCACAGACAGTGGACATGCTCCTCTGACCTCCAGATACACAGCACAGGTGTGCACACACCCACACCTCCACACATATGCCACACTCACACACCTACGTAAACAAAAAGATCAAGTCATGCTTGCTTGCTTCCTTCTTTCTCCTCCTTTTCTGCTGGGAATTGAACCTAAACTCTTGTCCTCCCTAGGCAAACGCTACAACTAAGGTACTTCCTAAGCCTTTTCTTACTTTTGTTTGGAGACAAGGTCCCACTAAACGGGCCAGGCTAGCTTTGAACTCACTTTAGCCCAGGCAGATCTTGACCTTCAGCCTCCAGTAACCGAGATTCCAGGCCTGCCATTTTTCTTTCTATCTCACTTGCTCCTGAGCTCCCTGTTGCCTTTCCTCACCTTATTTTTACATAGCATGTGATCACCACTTAACACGCTAGATATTTTATGCTATGTTCATTGTTTATCATTACTGAACTCTATTTTGGGCTGCTGTGCCTCTGATGTGATCTCAGAATCCACAACACTACTTACACACAAGTATTACTCAAGTGCTATAAAATGTTGGGCAAATAAATAATGGGTAGATATTATGACAGTGATTTAAATCCTTCAAAAGCACAAACGAGTTCTAAAACTTCCCTATACATAGGAATTATATCAGCTAGTTTGTAGATAATAGGTTAATAGCTCTTCTTTCCTATAAGACCTGCTCCTCTATATTCAGGATAACTGACCCTTGATTAAATTAGCTGCAACTCTGAAATCACAGAGGAGGAAATACTTTAAATTTATTTTATATCTTGTGAATTGCATGACTATGTTCTGGTCATAAGAACAAAGCAAAATAGCAGCATGTATTTTCTCTCTAAAGAGGTAATTAAGTGTCTGAGGTTTTCCTAGGCTAAGTTGTACTTTCTTTTTTTTTTTTTTTTTGGTTTTTCGAGACAGGGTTTCTCTGTGGCTTTGGAGCCTGTCCTGGAACTAGCTCTGTAGACCAGGCTGGTCTCGAACTCACAGAGATCCGCCTGCCTCTGCCTCCCGAGTGCTGGGAGATGACAAGAATGTTCTCTGTCTACACTGCCCAATATCACTATTGGCCATATGTGGTTACTGAATACTTCAAATGGGGCTAGCATGACTGAGATTATGTTTTAAATTTTGTTTCATTTTAAGTATCCTGTTAGTTTAAATAGTCACAAGTGAACAATGGCATAATCATGCCAGTATAATTTTTATATATTTCTGTATCACTCTTTCCCCGCTTTTTATCACAAAATAATATTATACAGTATTAACATGCATTTATTCTGTGTATGGATTTTCAATTTGCATTCAGTGAAATATCTTAGGGATAGTTCCTTGTTGACACATATATATCTGCCCCACTCTTCGCAATGATGCCTATTACTTCTTAATATGTATACACTATACTTAACAGAATGAGAAAATGTATACTTCTTGGTGTTGAGCCACATTCTGGGCCTCATTAGCCTCCACTCCATGGGATTCTACTGGTAAGCTATCTGATGTAGGCGTCTCCATAATCAATGATCCAATTCAAAAATCTAGTGACTTGTGTATGTCAGACCTCTGGTCAACTGTTAGGTGTTTTGTTTTCTTTCTTTTCTATCTTCAAAAAGACTTCAAACTGTTGTGATTAATTAAATGTGGGTTTAAAATTATGTTCAGAGATGAGAAAATAGAATTTTTTATGAAGTCTTCTTTTAATTCTCAATTTGCGGTTCTCAATCTGCTGTCAGTCAATGATGCACTATGCATAAGTTCAGGTACTTTGTGTCATTTTTTACGCTTGAGTAAGAGATGAATTGTACACTTAATAGCTCTCTCTATATATATGTGTGAACATACATGCATATATATGTGTGCATGTATGTCTGTGTTCATGTGCAAGAGCATGTGCACACAAGTGCATATACACACGCCTGCACATGCCCTAGCTACCCTTGAATTCCTATTTGACCTAGTCTGGCTGGGAACTCACGAGCCTCCTGCCTCAGTCTCTTGAATATTCTCTTCTATACAAGTCTCAGTCAAGGAGATTCTACACAAGCAATGTCCACTATACAATACCCTTCCCTTAGAAAGCCTTTTTGGGAGTATGGCTTTTTATGACCCTGTGGTATAGTTTACATAACTGGAACATGCGACGAAAGGGAAGCATTTTCACAAGCAATGACTGGGTATTCTGAAATCTTAAATTGAGCAGGAAGAACTTTGACTGTGGCCTAGCACCAAGTCTATGGTCTCACAAGGCCCTTGTATGTGTGAGGTTCAGCACACTGGGCCAGGGCTCCTTATTCCTTGAAAGTCCTCACTCTTATGCTGAACAGCAATCTCCTGTGTCTCTCCAGCTTTCAGCTTGGCCCACGCTTCTCCAGGGAGCTATGGTTCCAATGGCCCCCACTATACTAGTCACTTGATTTCTAAGATTTGTATGTTGACAAGAATGGGACTTTGGTTCCAGCTATGAAATGACCGAAAGCTGTGTGTGCCTCTTTAGCTACGTTCTTCTGCTCTTCTGAAAGGGCCGCTCTTCACTGTGGTGGATTGCTGCCTGGAGTCACTTCTCTTCCTTGCCTTTATTTGTTCCTTCTTTTAAATCTACCTTCCGGACAATCGTGCATCTCTTAGCTGTGTAGTTTATTCTAATAAACAGTAGAAAACAGAATCTGGGTGCCTTAGAGTTGGTCCAAGATGAGGCTCACAAAGGCTACATGCGAGACATCTGCCTTGCTTCTCTAAGTTGGGGTAAAAACATCGGCCACATGCATTTACTCCTTCAGTTGATTGCTGAGGCTTACCCTTCCTGGTTATCAGGAGCTTCGGTATCTTCTCTATGAGGTCTCCTTGTCCTGTCTAAGAATCTTGAGCATTTCCTTAGTTCAGAGAGAGCCAAAAAGACAACTGAGTGGCAAGGGTCTACCACTGCTGTTGCTTCTCGTCATCAGTCGGCATCACTGTTGAAGACAGGTCCTGTATAGTTCGTGGGAAACTGGACAAATCTTACAGAGCTGTTGTACAAACTAGTGAGCAAATTTGACCAATTTGACATTTTATACAAATCACTATGTATACAATCAAAGACTTAGTTGTTTTACTGTGTTATTGGGCCTGGCTTTTATGTCTTACCTATGTCAGGCCTATGTCTGGAATACATCCGGAGTACACTAGTAAGCTTTTGAGATTTGGTAAATGCTGAGGAATAAATAGGGATGCTGGTCCTGTGTAGCCATCTAGATAGTTCAAGGGCCAGTTTGTCCCCATCCTCCCTCCTCCTAGGAGACCCACACATCTTATTTCCAATTGTTCTGAGGTTGGTCCATTGCTTTTACGTGGAGAAAACAAAAGCTAATGAGCATTCCTTAGTAGACAAATGATTTGTTCTGCTCCTGAAAAGGGATTTAAAAAAAGAAAAAGAAAAGAAAGAAAAAAATGTAGTCTGAAGTGTTCAGATTGAACAAATATTACTTGAAGTCACAGGAGGTAGCTGGTATTTGCCAGGCCCTCACTAAGTCTTGGTGAATATAGAGTTTAATTACTTTTAATTTAAAATCTGCAATTACCATTATTAATTCGTGGGTGTAGAGGTCATACTTGTACAGAACGACTTTGTGGAGGCAGTTCTCTCTGTCTGCCTTTCCGTGGGTTCTGGGAACTGTGAGCTTAGGTTACCAGACTTGCACGGAAGGTACCTTCCCCCACTAAGCCACCTCACTGTTCCTGTAGAGTGTTTAATGCTCAACCTAAGGGCTCTTCTGCATCACTTTGAAAGGCAATCTTCCGGGAAGCGGGGCTGCCACTTGTTTAGTTTTACATTGTCCCTGTTCCAAGCATAGTTGTCTTGTATATTACGGAACATAGGCTCTTTCCTTGGCAGCTGCTGTTGCAGGTGCTCCCCTGTGCGCATGCTGCACTCACAAGCACACCCTTGCACCGCACCTAGGATTCTGTCTGTCTTCCATCGCTTCAGGTCTCCCATTTCCCTGCTTCCAAGTCACGAGAATCAACAGCAAACTGCACAGTACCCATAAACGCTATCTTCGTCTTTCAGTAAAGGTCATTTCAAAATTTTCTCTCTGTTTAAATGCCACACCTTCTTAATACACCTTCCTTATGCTATGACAATGCTTTGTCTAATAAGATTTGTGACCAGTACATAAAATATTTCTAAAGTCGTTTATTTTAGATCATCTGATAAAGATTCACTGTTTGTATAAACACATAAGTGAAATGACTATGCATGGTGGAATGCACATATAATCCAAACATTTGAAGGGTACAGCAGGAGGATTATGAGTTCCAGGTTAGCTTAGGCTGTCTAGCAAGTTACAGCTAAGCTGGCCTAGAAAGATAGTAAGACTCTATCTTTAAAAAGACCCACAATAGCAAAAACAAACCAGAAGCAAGTAATGAATCATTAATGGAAGATATTCCCATTTAGGTCTGGAGAGATGGCCCAGCGGTTAAGAGAACTTGCTGCTCTCCCAGGAGACCTAGGTTTGGTTTGCAGTACCCTTGTCAGGAGGCTCACAATTGCCTGTAACTCAGGTGCAGGAGATTGACTGCCCTCTCCTGGCTTCCGTGGGCTCCTACAAGCGTGTGGCTTATCCCCCCCCCCCCCCAGACATGGGCATGATGAGCACACGCACACACACACGCACACGCACACGCACATAAAGACACTCATTTGCAACCACTTTACTACTTTGGGTTGTGCTGTCAGAAGGCGTTTTGCTTGGTTGTATGGAGACCTACATTATCTACCATTGTCTAGAGACACGTAGTGCTGTGTGTGGTTTACTGAGTAAGGACTAAGTACAGCAACTGCAGGGACAATAGAGTGGTAGAATGTGCCTATGAGCTCCGCTTCTCACAACAGTCGTGCGAGATAGTGACCCTTTCACAGATGAGACTGAATTCAGAGAAGTTAAAGAACTTGCTTTTAGAAACACACAAAGTCAAAGAACTTTCTCACCACACGTATGGCTAGCTCTAACGGGGCAATGTTGGGTTAGCCCTGACTTTCTGTGCCACAAGTATTGGACCCAAGAGTATACCTGCCACAGCTCCAAACAATTCTGGTTGTGACCTGATTTGAAAATATGAGCTTCCCCACTAACCAGGAAATGTAATACTTGATTGGTTTTGTGCCTTCTTGTGCCAGGTGATTATGATAATTTGTTCTTTGTAACTGCTTTACTGAACATATCTTTTAAGAATTGTAATACCTGTTCTTCTTGTATAAAAACCCTCGTTTGAGAGCTGCAAAATACACTCAGATTCAAACTGCAAAAAAAAAAAAAAGAAAGAAAGAAAAGAAAATATGCACTTAGCCCGACAGATTCTACTTTACAATTTTTTTAATGGTACTGGAGATGGTACCCAGGGCTTTGTTAGGCCACCTACCACTGAAGAAGATTATAAATTCAAGGTCAGCCTGGGATACCTGGCAAGCCCTTGTCCCAATACAAACAAACAAGCAAATAAATAAAACAGTCTTTGGGGAAACTTATGAAGGGAGCCATGTATAAGCTAAAGTTCTGGGGAATGGAAAGCAAGCAGAGACTTGACTGTGGTAGAAGGGTGCAGAGGGATGGAAATGGAGCAGAAAGAAGCCCATGCTCGAACAGCCAGGTTGGTGCAGAATTCTTGGCACACTGAGGCCACATTCTGCCTACTCCCTCTTTCCACTTCTGTGCCTTAAAATAAGGCCCCATCTCTTACGCTACCTTTAGTGAGTGTTTTTAGCCGGAAGAGTCTAATTAGTGTGTGCACTCAGTAGGGGCTACGAAGGATATTTGAACACGAGTCTTACAAACACAGATGGAACTCCTGTGCCGCATTCCACATGTTTCTCTGGTCCTTTAGAGCCCACAGAGTCGCCTCAATGTAACTGAGGACAAAAGAGATGGAATCACATTTCCCAATTCTTTTCCCCAAGTCTTGGTTTGCTTCCAGAGTCCTGAAGGACAGGTGGGAGGTTCGGAAGTCTCAGGCAGCTAACTGGGAGATCTCCAGACAGAACTACAGCAGAATTCCTACTGCAGAGCGGAAGGTGGTGTGAATGGGGCTATAGGATAGGGGCCAGGGCAGGGTTCTGTTCTTGTCAGTGTAGAGAACTTGTGTCTTGGAGAACATGGTCTCATCAAGAGCAAAGACTAACTTCCAGGCATGAAGGTACAGGCCTGCTAGCCCTGCACTCGGGAAGACCAGGCGTGGGGATTCTGAGTTCAAGGTCAGCTCGGGATATATAACAAGCCCAAGCCCCTATCTTTAAAAACCATTTTTTAAGGGCAAGGATAGGCTAGTCTTATCTGTACATCTAACCTCAGATTTTAGTATAGCACCTGACATCTATATGGGTGAATGAATGAGTGATTAAAGAAATATGAATGAGTGAATGACAGAAGTAAGCCACATCCCCTGCTCGAATGTCTAGATCCGTCCTCAATCAAATCTTCCCAAGCTAAGGACTAGCACCTGTCTCCAGCTCTGATAAGCAATTCGTGCAGCGCTGTGCCCGGTGTTTACAGTGACAAGTGAACCTTGGCTCGGAAAACAAAACCAAAGCACCCAGGAAGATTTTAGTGGGGACTGTGGTAATGACATAGCTCAAAGCCTGCAAACGGACAACTCTGGATTGCCCTGTTTACAAAAACACCACCCGCTTTGTCTTCCTCTGTCTGGAGAGAGTGAGGTTTTCATTTTAAGAGGCTGACTAAAAAATGCAGGGCCACTTCCTGGGCAAGCTTCCAAGTGACTACATCTTTCTCACAGCGTTCCCCAGAGCGTCAGCCCAGGCTGCCTGGGGCGGGGCCTCTAGCCATTGGTAGCTGGGGAAGCTACCACAGGAGCAGTTATCTGCAGCCCGCCAGAATTGCTGTGCTTTTTGGCTCTCTCCGGTTGCAGCTATCAGCGTTGGCCTTTGCATTGAAGAGACATCGGCACTTGTGATTGGCCACGCTGGTGTGTGTGTGTGTGCGTGCGTGTGTGCGTGTGTGAATTACAGGAGATGTCGCGCCACGCTTCCGAATATGAAGCTCCTTTCAGCCGAGTGTCCCGGGTGTGGGTGAGTCTAAATATCTGAAGACTGCCCTTGTCACTTGGAATATGCTCAAAGCCGGGCATTATGATTTTCCAAGGGCATGACTTAGCATATTTCTTAATCCTACTGAGCCTCGGTTGCCTTTTCTGTAAAATAGGCCCAGGATGATGGTATCCTATGGAAGGATGGGACTGTGTACGCAGCATAGTGTGTTGGGAGGCCAGAAAGAGATGATGGCTCCAGGTCATCTCATCCAGCCCCTGGCATATGGTAGGCACTGCGCAGCTCTAGGACTTCTTTTGATTTTATTTGTTCTTATTTTTTAAGACAGAGTCTTAGTCAGGTTGGCCTTGAACTCTCCATTCTCCTGCCTCAGCCTCCTGAGTGTTGGGATTACGTGTGTGAGCCACCATGCCGGACTTGCTCTTAATATGCCTGATGCATCAGTTAAAGAGGAGGGGGAAGGGACTGTGCCCACGCTTGGTTTCTAGGAGCGCACTGTTGCTCTGGCAGGCCCGTCAGATGTATTCCACTACTTCCCCTAGCCCCTTGGGCCTCACTCCTTGAAGCCTGATCCATTGGGGGAATATTGAGGAACTCACTGTGATCCCCCTGTCTTGGCCTCTTGAGTTGAACACTTGAACGACAGGTGTGAGCCATCCTAGCCGGCTATGTTATTCTCGGTCATACCTATCTACCAAACAGCACTCTTCAAGGGAGGTTGATGGTGCGGAAGAATTATTTATCAGACAATATTCGTTCCCCTTCTCTCTTTTCTCTTCTAGACCTTGACTGCACCAGCTCCTTTCGCAGATGAATCCAGCTGCCAGTGCCAAGCGCCTCATGAAAAACTAACCATTGCCCAGGCCCGCTTAGGAACACCAGGTGAGGCTGTTGTTCTCATTTTGCAAATGGGCTTCATCTTGACATTTGAAGTATCGCAAAGCATTATGTGAGCAGTGCTCACTTTCAGGGTGGAGTTTTGTGATTCTAGCCCAGCACGAGGACTGTGCACTTTTATTAATGCTGAGGACCAGTTGGGGACGGTCCCTTGCGACTGGTATCTCAGCACTGGGGAGATTGAAGCAGGAGAGACACTGTGAGTTTGAGGCCACCATGGGTTATATAGTGACTATTCCAGAATATCCTGGGGTGCAGAGTGAGACCCCACTTTTAAAAAAATCAAAACAGCAATAGTTTGCATATAAATCAAAGTAGCCCAGGCAAAAATGGGGGAGAATATAAATGCTTAAGCCCCGGCTCTGTCGTTTATGAATTCTACAGACTCGGGCAATTCATGAAAAAGATCTGGATTCATCTTCTCATTGGCAAAACAGGGACAATGACTTGCTCCATTGGTTTTTGGTGACAGGTAGATTCTTTTAAAAGTACCACTTTTCAAGAACTAAGCCAGTATAATTGTAACTCTTCTGAAATGTCTTCATTTTACGTTTTAAGTGAGCCCTTAAAAAAAAAGACAGTTCTGTCCTAGAAGTTTATAACTCCACTCATCCCTTTAGCCAGTGTCAGAAGGCCAGTGGGGGAAGAGATGTAAAAGCAACCATAAATTACCATTTCTGCTTCCCAAGGGCTTTCGTGTTAATTAAAGAGCCAAGCCAATTAGACAGGAAGGAAAAGCCACAGGCACGTGTATGAATGGACAGCTTGATGGTAAGCGACAGCACAGAGACTGCAGAGTCACGTGGCCTGGAGAGGTGGGGCAAGACCTCAGGGAGGGAGCAGAAGCTAGCTGGTTCTTCTGGGAGATGTTTTGGGTCATGTCTACAGAAAGCAGACAGTTATTCTGGGACAGGAGAATAGAAACAGTGTAGGAAAGCCCAAGAGACAGTTGTCTAGCAGTAAGGGTAGATCATTCCTTGGTTAGGGTGGAGTGAAAAAGAGGACTAGGCAAGTGAGTTAGGCGTTGAGACATACGATGGCACAACAGAGTGAGCTCCTACCGCCGCCACTGCAAAACCCACCAACCTAAACTTAAAGGAATCAATGGGTAAGGGGCAGTGGATTATCTAATAGTGATTGCCATTTATTAAATATGTACAAGGTGCGAAGGTCTTCATGTGTCTCCTGCCATTTTCCTCTCCCAACTCAACATGGCCAGTGCTTTCAGTATTTCACACTTAAGGAAACGAAGGCTTAGCAAGTTTGTGCACTGTGCCAGGTATTTCCGCTGGTCAGTGCCAGGGCTTCTAAACACTGGAGCCTGCGGCAGAATCACCAGGAGCACTTGTGAACGTACACAGGGCTGCGACTCCCCACTGACTCTGTTCACATGGGGTGGGACCCAAGGAGCCGCAGTTCTAACAACTTCCCAGCTAATGATGCTACTTGGGGAACACCTGTTGAGTAGTAGCACCGGGGGTCAGCTCCAGAACGCTGTAGAGTTTGACCCTCTGAGCCACAACACTCTGCCTCCTTTCTAAGGGCATTCCTCAAAAGTGCTGAGGTCATTCATCCATTTTTATACTTAAGTGTGTAAAGAATCCCACAAAGGGGCTGGAGAGATGGCTCAGCAATAAGAGCTCTTCCAGGGGACCCAGGTTCAACTCCTAGTGCCCACATGGTAGCTCCTAACTGTCTATAACTCCAGTCCCAGCGGATCTGATGTTCCCTTCTGACCTTCATGGGCACCTGCATGCACACGGTACACATACAGACAAGCAGGTGCACACACATAAATCCTATAATAAAAATAATCCTTGAAGGAGTTTCCCTAGTATCCACCATTCCTCTGACCTCAGACCAGGAATAAGGGGTGTCCACCTGCATCTTTAACAAACAGCCTGGAGGATACTTAAGTTGGCGCTTAGAGAGCACATACTGAGAAATACTGGCCCAGCAAAAAATGTCAAATGAGTTTCAAAAGAAAATTCGGGTGTGTAGGCTTTATATCACTCTGATAAACTACCTGAGGAGGAGTTAGGAAGAGGAAAGATTTAGTTCGGCCTCACCTCCTTGTTTCCACTACCTCCCAAGAGAATTGTGGTCTGGGAACCAGGCTTTCAACAAACGAGCTATGTGGGCCATGAGGGTGGGGGCAGGAGAGGTTAAGAAAGACTCAAATGGAAACAACAACGTGGCAAACAGAATTGACCTGAAGTTAAAGGATAAGATTCAAATGTGAGCAGAAAAGGACCTTAAGTTTCTGTTCTACTTGATAGGCTGTCCTGTCCCCTATCTCCTCTAATCTTTGAAAAATCCCAGAAGACTAGAGAACTGGTGTATGACATAACTGAGCAGACCTAGGACTTCCAATCCTTTTTGCCTCAAGCCACTACTTTAGCCAGTCGAAGGGCCTTCCAGGTGAAGTGCTGACCTCAGCTAGCCTTGGGGCTGAATGAAAACAGGCTCAGGCCTGGCGCTGGAGGCCAAAGGTGTAGGCCTAAAGCTGTGTGGATACAGCAGAAAAACAATGCTTTCATTGTAACTGTTTGCTCTGCATTTTCAACTTCTCTCAACTCTCTCTCTCTGTCTCTCTCTCTCTCTCTGTCTCTGTCTCTCTCCCCCCACCCTCCTTCCCTCCGTCTTTGGCCCTCTCTTCCTTTCCCATTCCCCACCCCCCCCCTTTGAAGAGACCAGGAAACCAGGTTCCTCTCTTTGCCTTAGGAGTTTCCCAGTCAGGAAGTTGCTGACACATTGCAATTTTAAAAAGTGATCTTACTGCAAAATCAACTCTGCAGATAGTCTTCAAATTTACTAAATGGCCTTTTCCCCAGTAATTATGTCATCTTTCTTCACTTTTCTTCCTCTCTGCTTCCTGAATTCATTTATCCTGATCACCTCTGAATCATTAACAAAAAACTTCCACAAAACTGCCATCTGCTTTCTTGTGGCATTTAGATCTTAAAACAAATTTTCCTCAATTGAATCGCAATTGAATAAGAGCATTGAAATCTGAGCTCCCTCATTAGACAGTTTGTTATTTCAGGGCATTTTCTGTTTTACTGCGACTTATTTAGAATACAGTATAATCCTGCGAAAGCAATTCTGTTTGTTCAAAATAGGATATAATTGAAAATAGTTGCAGTTCTCAATTTGACATAAAAATCTCCATATTTTTTATTGGAGAAATTTAATTTATTAGCAACATTATACCATCTGAATCTATTAATGTAATATTTCTTTATGTTCTAAATTAATGAGGTTGGGTTACATCAATAACTAATCACAATTTTAAATCTAAATCCTAAATCATTTAATAGAACTTTGCAATGGTTCCTTTTTTTTTTGATTCCTCATTTTTTTTTTTTTTGGTGTGTGGTGCTGAAGTTTGAACTCAGGCCCTTGTGCATGCGAAGCAGGCACTCTACAATGAGGCCATACTCCATCCCTTAAATATTTTATTTGATAGCATTAATATAATAAATGCTTATATTTTTAAAAGCCAGTAGGATTCTTAGGTTTATACAGAAAATCAGCAGGCTGGTGAGATGATTCATTCGGTAAAAATATTTGCTGCATTGTCATGATGACTGATTTTGAGCCCTGAAACCCAGTAGGAGTGAACTGATTTCTGACATTATCCTCTCACTTCCACATGCACACTGTGACATGCATCCATGTACTCTCTCCTTTTGCCTCCTACTCCTTCCTCTTCCCCACTCCTCCTCCTTGGCCATCAGGATGATGATACCAAAGAACAACAACACTCTTCCTCCATTTTGTGCCTACTTTATACACTATGTTGGTGAAACCCAACCACTCAGCATTAGAAGGAAAAATGGGTCTCTGGTCTGGCTCAGCAATAGCATCCTACAGGACTAGAAAAGACTAGAGTACTGATTGGTTGTTTCTAACCCAGAGCACCAACCCTATATACAGCCTATATACAAAATTGATACATTGACTGCCTTCTCTTTTGGGCCACATTCCCCTTTTCTCTCTCCTTCTCTTTTTAAATTATAAACTGGTTGACCTTTTAGCTCAGGCTTCTTATTAACTCTTATATCTTACATTAACCCATAATTCTTGTCTGTGTTAGCCACATGGTGTGGTACCTTTTCTAAGTAGGGCATTCTCATCTTGTTTCCTCTATGTCTGGGTGATGACTCCCCTTTTCTCTTATACCACAAAATGCTGGGACACATTTTGCCTTCTGAGGTGAAATGAGCCTATTTCTGGCATGAAAACATTCCCATCACAGCTCACTTAAGCCACCAATAGACAGAAAACTGAGCAACAATCTGAGCACAGAGTAGATACCAAACCATCACTGTCTTTGAGAACAGGACTCAGGTCTTTCTTCAAGTTCTTCCATTCCTGAGGCCTTGATGTTCCCAACAAATATGTGAGAAAGTGTAGGAACTTTAAAAGCTATATCCAAATAAACATGGTTGCATGTGGTGGCACTTGCCTTTATCCCAGCACTCAGGAGGAAAAGAGAGACACATCTTTGTGAGTTCAAAGCCAGTCTGGTCTGCACAGTGAGTTCCAAGCCAACCAAGCTTCCATAGAAAAATCCCATCTAAAAAATTAACATGAGGGCTGGAGAGATGGCTCAGAGGTTAAGAGCACTGGCTCCTCTTCCAGAGGTCCTGAGTTCAATTCCCAGAAACCACATGGTGGCTCACAACCATCTGTACTGAGATCTGGCGCCCTCCTCTGGTGTGTGGGCATACATCAAGGCAGAATGTTGTATACATAATAAATAAATAAATCTATAAAAAATTAACATGAAAAACAGAGTTTGCAGAGAAAAATTAGAAGCCTGTTCTTACCCCGCCACTGCCATCATCCAAGGGACAGAGCCTGTATGAAATAAAGCCTCAGATACAAATGAGAGGGGAGGGAACTTCAAAAAGACCATATTCTACATGGTTGGATACTTTGGGGTCTCTGTTCAGCACATTAGTTCACTACCATTCTTTTTTTAAAAATATTTTATTTATTTATTATGTATACAATATTTTCCTACACACTAGAAGAGGCACCTGATCTCATTATAGGTGGTTGTGAGTCACCATGTGGTTACTGAGACTTGACTTGGGACCCCTGGAAGAGCAGTCAGTGCTCTTAACCTCTGAGCTATCTCTCCAGCCCTTCACTTCCATTCTTGAGGGTGATTTTTCCTTTCTTAATAATCATCTATTTCTATTCCGTTCTCCACTTAAAATGCATGACTACTTCTCCATCCATCTTCCTGGTGGCTGACAGGATTTCCCCCTAAACTCTAAATTATCCTCAGGTCTCCTTCCAAGTTATTTCTATAATCTTTAATTGACAAGATAAAGAACTCTAAAAGGGAATTTCAGTTTTCCCAATAACAGGTAGACTCCACTGGTTCAGATATTGGTGTGGGATAAGGCTCTTGTACACTGTAAAGATTTGTCACTTGTATTAGTTTAATAAAATGCTGATTGGCCAGTAACCAGGCAGGAAGTATAGGCAGGGAAACCAGACTAGGAGAATTCTGGGAAGAAGAAAGGCAGAGAGTCAGTCACCAGCCAGATGTAGAGGAAGCAAGATGAGAATGCCTTACTGAGAAAAGGTAACAAGCCACATGACTGAACATAGATAAGAATTATGGCTTAATTTAAGTTATAAGAGCTAGTTAATAATAAGCATGAGCTAATTGGCCAAACAATTTATAATTAATATAAGCCTCTGTATGTTTCTTTGGGACTGAATGGCTACAGGACTGGGCAGGACAGAAATATTGTCAACAAGACATCTAGAGTCTATCTGAGGTGCAGAGAGCTGCCAGTGCTCTGTTTATCTTCCTCGGAAGATAACACTGTGTGTTGGGTTCTTAATTTTTTGTTGTATTTTGACACCTTTAGAAAAGTCTATTTTTAAAAAGTCAATTTCATGCACTAATGTTAAACTGATAACGTGTGGATATTGTGTCTTCTGTAGGCAAACTTATAGCACTGTACTGATGGAAGGTCTGGGACTTCCTTATCCTGCATTTGTGTTAACCGTCTCTTTCTTCCACAGTTGACAGGCCTGTTAGAGTGTATGCAGATGGCATATTTGACCTCTTCCACTCAGGTCATGCAAGGGCACTTATGCAAGCAAAAACACTGTTTCCCAACAGCTACTTGTTGGTAGGAGGTAAGAAGTGCATTTTTTTTTCTCCAGACCCTTCCTTATAATATGCTTCCTGAAAAATATCCCTTTCAGATGTCCATCAATAAAATCTGACATTGTTAATGTTTCAAGTTCAGCCTATACCTCCTTACTTGTTCACTACTTGAAATTTAAAATGACCTTTAAAACTATAGGAGAAATTACATCATGAGATTGTGTACCATTGTAACACACACACACACACACACACACACAGAGAGAGAGAGAGAGAGAGAGAGAGAGAGAGAGAGAGAGAGAGAGAGAGAGAGTAATGATACTGCCAAGGGTAGCCACCTCATATTTTCCATTAATGCCTTTCTACTGGTATTTGTGACATGATCCAATTAATGCTTCTAAAGTTTTCTAGAGGATGAAGGAAAAAGCAGTATTATTCTGATTTCAAATCTTGGAGAACTAGAAGGGTTTAGGATGATTGGTGGAGCACAAGTTGTTATCTATTTTACTAGTGTGTGACCTGTAGCACTTAGGACAGCGTCATGCTAATAAGAGAGGCCTATCTGTTTGTACAACTAAGTGCAGTGTAATAAGGAAATGGAGATTTATACATCCAGAGCATCTTGGTTCACAATGAAGGAGCTGACATACTTCTGAAGAGTATAGAAAGAGAAACATGGCTTGATGCGGACTAACATTTCATCCTCCAGAAGGCTTAGCTATTCCAGTTTTGGTGAGAATGTAGCATTTGACTGTGAAGACTTGCACGTTGCTTCTGTAGCTCTTGAAGCAGTACATCCGTTCATTGTGTTTAATTTCATATCCATCTGCTGGGATCAGTTTCTGTGGTGCTGCACTGGACTAGGCACTATAAACCTTGAGATCTCCAAGAGGGAAAAACACGTACAGCCAGGACATTCTAGCATCTAATATCATGTTATATTATGCAAGTATTAAACTACTTTCTTGTGATTTCAGAGGGAAAACTTGCAGATTTTGCTAAGGGTGCTAACCATGTGACTATTGGATGGAATTCTTTGACACAATGGTAAAAGCAATGGCTAATAGGCAAGTCATATGAAGGGACTCAAAGGAGAAACTATTTTGCCCCCACTTACCTTTGTCCTGTCTCCAGAGAGAGTATTGCCACTTGGAATCTTCTGGGCTACTGGAGCCCTGGGAAGACGTCTGCAGCATGTGGGCTCATGTCATTTAGATGATCTGAGTTCAGATGTGGTTTGGTATGGGTAGGTCACAATTTACTATGTGACCTGTGGGTCCACCAGAGTATGTATGTATATATATATATATATATATATATATATATATATATATATATATATACTTTGAACAATGTTGTGATGACATTTAAACTCTTTAACATTCCACACAGAGCCAGATATGCTGGTACATAACTGTAATCCCAGAACTGGGGAGGTTAAGGTAGGAGAATCATGAGTTTTAGGCTAGCCTGGGCTATGTAGCAAGTTGCAGGCCAGTTTGAGCTACTCAATAAAACCTGCATATCTAAAAACAATGAAATTTGGTTAAATAAAGTTGTTTCTCAATCACTTAAATGCCTCCAGTGGAATCTAAAAACTTTGAAGTGTGCCATTATACATTTACAGAATACAAAAAAGTAATTTTTGAATATTTTATAAATTTCCCCTTTTCTCCTCAAATTCGTTCTTGTCTGTAATATTCCTAGTGTGATACTTCAGTGCTTGTAAACCTTTAGTTGCCTCTGTCATAGTCTCTAGAAGAGAAATATGTGTGTATCTCAGAGCACAACCAAGTACCACAGAATGCATTTTCATAAGTGATCATTAAGCATAAAGATACATTTGATCAGCAATTTTGCCCTTAAAATGAATAGGATATTCTTATTTATGGATGTACCTGTGGGTGAACAAAACTTATTGCCAGACTGAGGCAAAGTATAACAAGAATGTTGTTTATGTTTCCATTACTGTACTAAGTATTGAAATATTGGTTCCCACAAATGTCCAGGTAGGAATGCAAGGAGTTGGTTAAAGTGATATCACTCAGCTCCTTGAAGTATTTTCCCTAACTCACAAAAACAATTTTATTATTATTGTCACAAAAGCAGTCTTATTTGTTTGTCGCAAAGAATGGACTGAAAATGGCTCTGACCTGCAAAGAGATTTGTTATAAGCTTTTAGAATCATTTGTTCTTTTCCCTCTATGGAAATTTATAACAATAGGTTTTATCAAGAATTATCAAATGGCTCTTAATTATCACCCTTATGTCTTTACTTGAAAGCAACTTATTCAAGCAGATACATGCAAAATGAGAGAGAAATGGAAGTATTGGTAATTGTGTTACACCATTGCTGATCTAACAATTGCTGAAAGAATGTCTTTTTATGTATTTACTTTTAAAACATTTTTTTAAAAAAAATCAAAGTGTTGGGGTTGGGATTTTAGCCTACTGAATTTGCAGAACATACCTTCTAATCTAATTGGCAAAATGAGTCCTGTAGACAGATTTTTCTTTGGGCCACCAGCTCACAAATCATGGCATGGAGACTGATTATTAATTATGAAAGCTTGGCCCTAGGTTAGACCTTTCCTCAACTCGCTCTTATAATTTAATTAACCCCTATTTTAATCTATGTTTACCTCGTGGCTTGGTTACCTCTGATCTGTACTATATATTTAACTTCTTTAGAGTTGGCATCTCTCTACCTCTCTTCTTCCCAGAGTCCTCTCTGTCCCCAGAAATCCCACCTAACCTCTTCCTGCCTAGCTGTTGGCCATTCAGCTTTTTACTAAACCAATCACAGCAGTTTATCTTCACAGAATATACAAATATTCCACAACAGAGCCCTTGCTATCAGATTTACTAAAATCTGGAAACCAACATAATGGCTTTTAATTCAACTATATTAATACATTCCAGGAAGCCTTATGAAAAAGACTGAGAAATGGTCATAACATATATTATATAAAATCATTTAAGATAAAATAATAAAATCAACAAATGTTATAAACAAGACAATGAACCAGCATCCTTAATTTTTTGCAGTGTGATACAATTCACAGATAAGATTATAGGGTATTTATACAAGGAGAAATATAGATTTTTTTAAAGAATTATTTTCCTATTTTAAAGATGTGTACATATATGTGGGGGTGGGGAAAGGAGTGTGCACCTGAGAGCAGGCACCTGTGGAAGCCAAAGGTGTTGCATGTCCCTAGAGCAGAAGTTACAGGTGTTTGCAAGCCCGGTTGTAAGCCAGGTGATGAGGATGCTGGGAATCAGGAGCAGTAGTTGGTTTTAACTGCTAAACCATCTCTCCATCCTGCTTGCCCCCCTCCCTCACCTTGGAGACAGAGTCTCACACGAAAAAATTTTTTTTCAGTTTTGGTTTTTAGAAACAGGGTTTCTCTGTGTAGTCCTGGCTATCCTGGAACTCGCTTTGTAGAAGAGGGTGACCTCGAACTCCACCTGCCTCTGCCTTCCTAGTGCCAAGGTTAAAGGTGTGTGCCACCACCACCATCCAGTGAGAAATATGTTTTTTAAAGTCATGTTATTCTGAGCTACGCATAGTGGTGCACACCTTTAATTCCAGCACTTTGGAGACAAAGGCAGGTGGATCTTTGAGTTTGAGGCCAGCCTGGTCTACAGAATGAGTTCTAAGACAGCCAGAGATTCACAGAGAAACCCTATCTCAAATAAATAAATAAACAAAACAAAGTAAAATAAAAGGCATGTTAGTCATTCTTTAAACAGTGTGTGTGTGTGTGTGTGTGTTATTGTAATGTTTGGCTTTCAGGAATAATTCCATAAAATCAAATATAAAAATCAGAAATAATTATCTTTATTAGGTACCATGATTAAAAGTTTCCTACCTATTTAAAGAGAGAAAGAGGCATATTACTAAAAACCAATTGTAGGTAACTTTATTTTTTATCATGAGGAGGTAGGAAAGAAACATTTTAGAAGATGAAATTCAGTAAAGTCTATCTCTAAATGAAATATTTTATGATGGGAATTAATAAAATAGGTTTTTATCTTCCTTTAAAATAATGCATGTAAAAGATAATGTAATGCATATAAAGATATACCCAAGCCTTTATTCCAGTGTATCTTAAAAATTTTACAATTCTGGAAATATCCCAGATATATTTTTGAGATCCAGCCCATACAGCTCTGGCTTATTAAAGTGATTTTGAAGTGAATAGCTGGAAAAAGTGCTTACTCTTAACTACAAGAGAAAAGCCATTTTTAGGATTCAATATGAGTGTTGAGAATAGCTGGCAAAAGGCTTACTGTTAACTACCTGAAAAAGCTATTTTTCACATTCAATATTTCTTTCCAGTGCTCCTTTTGCTTTTGAATTCCTGGACTTTGCCCCTCAAGATCCATGTGTTCTTTGATAATACATGAGAGAAGCAGAAGCAAAATTGTTAGGCCAAAATTTGCATCATTCTCCATTCTACTCTGTTTGCTTCCTAACACCAGCTTTCACCTGTAATAGAAATGTGTGTGGGAGGGAAAGACAAGGAGGCACTAGAGCAGTGGTTCTCAACCTGTGGGTCGCTACCCCTTCACAAGCTGAAGGACCCTTTCACAGGGAGTGCACAGCAAATAGCCTGTACCTCAGATATTTACATTGCGATTTGTAAGGGTAGCAAAGTTACAGCAAAAAAAAAAAATTGTATGGTTGGGGTCAGCACAACATGAGGAACTGTATTAAAGGGTCACAGCGTTAGCGAGGTCTTTAAGGTTTGTGCTACTGTGTTGCTCCTCTCCCTTTGCAACGCTCCATAGTGAGGTTTGCATGAGCCTCTTTCCTAGCTGCGATGAAGGCAGTTTCAGATCTAAAGACTTTCCCTGGCATATTCATTTTAAGAAATTATACTGCCAGAAGTTGATGTTCTGGACATTGGCTCCTTTAAAGCTCCCTGTTCTCAAGTACCCGGTCACCTCTGCAGGCCCTTGAGGCTCTGTGTACCCGGTACAAGGAGTCCTTTGTCTTCGATTACCTTTTCAGAGTGTCACAAGCTAACTTAACAGCAGACTGCTCTAGCCCGAGGGAAGTTAGGACACTGCAAGAAAAGCTATTCGGTATCATTGGTTGAATGGGGGACTCTCAAGTTTATGTGTGAACAAATAAAGAGGCTTGTGGCAAACTGCAAGGGTGGGTCCTACTAATTACATCTGCTGTTTCCTTCCCGGTGATACTAAGCTAAGGTTTCATTCACAAAACCACTGTGTTTGTCCAAGTACATGGACAACTTCTTGGTGGCAGTCTTTGGTGTTCAGCAGAAATTATTTATTTATTGTGTGTGTGTCTGTGCATGCATACCCATGTGGACATGTGTGCACCATGGCACATGTGTGGAGGTCAGAGGATCACTTGCAGGAGATGGTTCTCGCCTTCTACCATAGAGGTCTCAGGAATTGAACTCAGATTGTCAGGCGTGGCCTCAACTGCTTTTAGCTGCTGAGCCACTTCACTGGTCTCCAAAGGACCAGAAGCTAGAAATGCTGAGGTTTACTTTTCAGCTTGAGTAACAGACACTTCCATATTTTCATTACGATTACAATACTTGCATGTATAATTTTAAGCACACAACCAGTAAAGTTTGGAAAAATTTTTCTGTACAATCTTACCATGTTGGCAGCATTTTAATAAACTGAGAATATCTACTTACAAAGTACTGTTTAATCCATTTTTAACATTAAGGTGTAGCTCAATAAATTAAAATTTTGCAGCAAATAAGATTTCTTTAGGCCTAAACATTTTTCTTTTTTATTTATTTATTTATTTTTATTTTCTATGCATTGGTGTTTTGCTTGCATGTATATCTATGTGAGGGTGTCAAATCCCCTGGAACTAGAGTTGCAGGTGGTTGTAAGCTGCCATGTGGCTGCTGGGAATTGAACCTGGGTCCTCTGGTAGAACAACCAGTGCTCTCTTATCCACAGAGTCAAGCCTGAACATTTTTTTAAAGGGTAAGTCTCACCAAACACCAGCCTCTCCCTCAAGCAAAGGGAAGAACCTAAAGCCTGCACCCAGATGTGAACACTGATTACTAGAGACATTCATCCCACATCTCTCTAGGTTTTGCCACTAGCCCTGCTTCTTGTGGTTTCCATAGACATTTGACCTTTTGCTCACTGCTTGAAGGAACCTTCTCTTCTGTTACCTTCTCCCCTATACAAGTCCGCCAAGGAGCTGTAGCCAGGAAGCCAATGTCCTCCAGCATCCTGATCATTAGCACTTTGCCATGGGGTTTGTAGCCAGAACCCAGACAAGCAATTGGAGTTAGGGTAAGGGAAAGACAGCACAAAGACGAAAGGAATAGTTCTCCTAATGGCCCTATATTACTACTATTATTAATAAATGGCTAATATTTTCAAGCATCACTCTTCGTTCATGTGGATCATCAAACTGAGTTCTCAAAATTTCACCCTATTCCAAAGACCAGACTATTAGAAGAACTTTCCCTGTGGGAGAGGAGCAGAGCCGGGATTAGAATCCGAGTCTTTGGGGGTTCCAAATCCAAGTCCTATGCTATTTTTTTCTCCTGCAGGGTGCTTCACTGGGAGCACAGTGAGCTGCCGGGCTAGGTTAGCGGCAGCCGAGCTTCCAGAGAGTGCCATGAATTCATCCATGGGATCCCACCGCTTGGAGTCCTCCATCTGGTTGTCAGAGTACATTTGCCAAGGCTCAAGGACAACAATGCTGCTTTGGGCATAATTAGTGTTTAGACAATACGGGGTTGGCGCGCTCAGCTGCTTCTTGAGGTCACTCCCGAGTGTGAGAGAAGCTATGTGTTGCCACAAACAGGATGTTTGTTTTCTTTGCGCTCTATCGGGAGGCCATTATCGTGGGCGTGTAGAAGTCATATGAAACTGCTCAGGTGCAGTTCAAAAAGGGGGGATCTGTGCCAGACCTAGTTTTGGGCTCTCTGAAAGATAAAACTGACAGATCTGAAGTCCATTTCTACTCAGCATGATTCCTGATGGAGTTAGTATCTTAATAAAGTTCTGGGAGAATATTGAAAAACTCCTAGGTCTACTTGTAAATAGAATAGTGTGGCCCATATATGGTTCCTATGTATGGAATCAAAAGCTGACACAATCAGTGAGTCAATGCATAGTAATTATGGCCCTGCTACCTGCCCCCCCACACACACACCCTCTACTGCCTCTGAGCGCGTGGACCCTTTAGAGGCAAGCTGTTCTCTTCGCTCAAGTTGTTCCTATTATGCCTCAGGGGACTTGCACGTGTTATAAAGGATCAGAATCCTGTATGAAGCTTGTCAAAGACAAGCTGAGTGGATCTCACCAGAGACCCACGGAATTAAGACCCCCCGAGGAGCACGTGCGTGCACAGAGAGAGAGAGAGAGAGAGAGAGAGAGAGAGAGAGAGAGAATCTTTTAAAAATACTCATTAGATTTATTTAACCATGTAAAGAAGTGCTGCCTCTAGGTTACGCTGGCCAGCTAAAGAACATTCCATGATACATGTAGCTGTGGCAATATGCTACAACAGACATAGCCATTATAGACTGGTTTTCACTCCAGGGTGACTTTTTTTATTAAATTTATTTATTTATTAAGGATTTCTGCCTCCTCCCCGCCACCGCCTCCCATTTCCCTCCCCCTCCCCCGATCAAGTCCCTTTCCCTCATCAGCTCTAAGAGCAATCAGGGTTCCCTGCCCTGCGGGAAGTCCAAGGACCGCCCACCTCCATCCAGGTTTAGTAAGGTGAGCATCCAAACTGCCTAGGCTCCCCCAAAGCCAGTACATGCAGTAGGATCAAAAACCCATTGCCATTGTTCTTGAGTTCTCAGTAGTCCTCAATGTCCGCTATGTTCAGCAAGTCCGGTTTTATCCCATGCTTTTGCGGACGCAGGCCAGCTGGCCTTGGTGAATTCCCGATAGAACATCCCTAAAACACTGATAACAAGCAAATTGTTTGGTGGCGCATGCCTTTAATCCCAGCACTCGGGAGGCAGAGGCAGGTGGATCTCTGTGAGTTCAAGACCAGACTGGTCTACAAGAGCTAGTTCCAGGACAGGCTCCAAAACCACAGAGAAACCCTGTCTCGAAAAAAAAAAAAGCAAATTGTTTTCCCATTTGATTGAAAGGACTGTAAAATCCCACACACTGACAAAGGGAGCAATGTTGGCCCATAGGCAACACCCCTGCTAACTGCTTCTACTTTACTTCCTCTGGGGCACACTCAGCTGTACAGTCTTAAAGACTGCACCATGGCTTTGATGTTGGCCCTCTGTAAGTGACCAAAACAAAGTGGTTTTGGTCAGCTGACATTGACTCCTCTGAGATCTTCAAAACAGAGAGAAATGGCTTTCAGAGTCAAAGGGTCATTGTGAATTAATGGGAGATAAGTAAGTGATCACACCGGTATTTTTATCTTTTGAGACAGGGTCTCGGGATGTAGCCCAAGCTGAACTAGGGCCCACTATGTAGACCAGGCTGGCCTGGAACTCATAGAGATCCTCCTGCCTCTGCCTCCAGAGGGCTGACTCAGACACCATTCTATTTAATAAGCTCCATGCAGCGATGTTTTGATCACTTAAACTGCTACAACAGAAAGCATCTCAGGAAGTATTTACAGAGGATATGAACATATAGGAGCTATGTAGCTTTTTTGTGTGTATACCTCTAGATTCATTAGTCTCATGTGCATATGTGTTGTTAAAGTGTACCTGCTGATAAAAATTTATTTATTGAGCATCTTTATGCATCAGACACCGTTAATGTACTCAAGAAATCTTTGTTAAGAACCTACTATGGCCAGGCACTATTCATCAGAAGCTGAAACAGCCACACTGGCCATGGTGATGTACACCTATAATCCCCAAACCTTGAAGATTGAGGCAAGAGGACCTCAAGGTAAAAGTCAGCCTGAGCTACACATTGAGTTCCCACCTAAAAAAATAAAGTCTATACACTGTATAAAACAACTATTTGTGTTTGAGACAGGGTTTTGTTCTGTATCCCAGGCTGGCCTTAAATTCATGATCCTCCTGCCTCAGCCTCCCTGGTCCTGGGATTGTAGGTATATACCGCCAAACCCTGGCTAGACTCTATTTTCTATTGTTAATTTAGAGTATACCTACTTGTTTAAATAGCTTACTGTAAATCATTCTTCAGTCTTACATGGGCAGCCCTGTGCATCTTGTATTTACTGTGTCTCTTGGTTGCATCAAAAGGCAGAATCTAGTTATTGATCTGTACCATCTAAGTTTGTATAAATGCATGCATCAGTGTTTGCACAGCCGTGAAATCAACTAGCAATGCACTTCTCAGAACTTGCCCTTGTTATTAAGAGACATGACTGTTATTGACATAATAATTGTGTATATTTATTAGGTGCAATTTGATGTTTTGATCTATATGTACATGATAGAAATCAAGGTAATTATATAGCAATTATATCCATATGATAACATATCCATCACCTTACCTGTCTCGCTTTTTTTGTTGATGTTGTGAGGGTGTCTAGAATCTGTTTTAGCAATCTTAAAGTAGACCACACTTTATTATCAAGTGGTCACCTTGCAATGCATGAGATCCCTAAAATGTGTTCCTCCAGTCTAACTGAAACTTTGCATCCTTTGATCGAGAGCACCAGGGTCAGAGGAATATTTCCAGAAATGATAACTTGGACATTAGATGTGCGAAGGAGCTATAAAGGCAAGTTTTCTGGATGCCGAGCATGGCAGGTAGCTACTACTCTGTGGCCAGATTTGGTTCAGGGGACAGAACAGATTTAGTTCCAGAAAAAAAAAGTACTTTTGGCCGGTTGTGGTGGCGCACGCCGGTAGGATTTGCTGAAGGAGGCAGAGGCAGGAGGATCACGAGTTCGAGGCCAGCCTGGGCTACACATTTTTAAAAAAAAAAGTACTTTTGTCTGTAAATGTCACCTTAACCCTTAAGATCAGAGAGTTTACTATGTGTACATAATACTACAAAGGGTGGGAAAATTTCATTACAAGAAGCTGTGAGGGCAACTCTGACCAGTTTCAGCAAGATGCTCAGCAGGACCTGTACTTGTTGTGACCTTTCTTCCTGGTACACAGGGAACATTAGGAAATCTGACTTAGCTAACCAAAATGTAGGCGAGTAAGTATGATTTTTGTTTTGTTCATTTTAAAATAATTTTTTTTTTGAGACAGAGTTTCTCTGTGTGTAAATCTGGCTGTTCCGGAAGTCATTTTGTATACCGAGCTGGCCTCTAACTCATAGAGATCCACCTGCCTCTACCTCCCAAGAGCTGGGATTAAAGGCGTGCACTACCACCTCTTGGCCTAAAACATTTTTAATAAAGCTTCAAAAGATAAAAAAACCTCACTCCTTTCTAAGGCTGAAGGTAAAGGAAATGACTATTTCCATTTAAGGGCTTTATATCCGGGAAGGACGGGAAGTTATGGGAAGGCTGAACTCTGTTAGATCAGATCTTCTAGTGTATAATTTTCACCTCTCTGTTGTGTAGCTTAATGTGGAGTGACTGGATCTCTATCCAGGGACCTCTCTCTCTCTCCCTTTGCCTCCCTCCCTCCCTCCCTCCCTCCTGTGTGTGTGTGTGTGTGTGTGTGTGTGTGTGTGTGTGTGTGTGTGTCCCTGTCCTAACTGGGTTACTAAGTACAATAATTTTGTGAAAGAATTGGAATTGAAATTGATTGGTCCAGCCTTGATGCAGGCTTCTTGGCTCCTCTTCTCTCTTTCTGTTGTCTCTTCATCTGGTTCCTCATGGCCCTTTCATTTCTGAATAATAACATTCACCAAAGGGTGAGCTAGGAGGAGGAAAAGATAGTAAAGTCACATTAGATAGCGTACAGAATAATTTTGATAAAGGCCTCAGAAGAGAATGCAGCTATAATTAGCAGTAAAACGAAACTCCGAATTCCTAGTGGATTTAGGTTTGCTTTCCTCTCATAATCCTTTGTTCCTATAACAACAAAGCGAAAACAGCCCAAGTTCACTGATGTTAGGCACCTAGTGAAAGCACAGTCCATTTGTTTTGCCTAAGAAACCAGAACGACCACAGGGTGGGTGGCAACAGCATTTAATACCTTTGCCTGTTTCAGTCTGCAGTGATGACCTTACTCACAAGTTCAAAGGTTTTACTGTGATGAATGAGGCAGAAAGATACGAAGCCCTGAGACACTGCCGCTACGTGGACGAAGTCATCAGAGACGCACCATGGACTCTCACGCCAGAGTTCCTGGAAAAACACAAGGTACCGCTCTTCCTTCCATGTTCTTCCAGGAGCCAGATTAGGGGCTCTGGCTCTGTAACTGAGCCTGCAGGAAACCTGGAGACTCTCCCAGTTTCTGAAAGGGGAAGCTTTAGGAGCTGACATGTGGCGTCACTTGATGTAACACTTCTCTTTTGTCCGGAGCTAAGGATTGCCATCTTTTCCTTGCCTTGGGTGCAGGTATTAGAGCCAGGCTAGCCAGGTCCAATACTGCCTCCCTCTTTCTCTAAAGAACCATGAGCAAGATTCTTAGCCACTCTGGACTCTGCCACTTCATCTGCAGAACTGCATGAGACTTCTGTCCTCCTTGTGGTACCATTTGAAGGAGCTAATGAAAAAAAATCCAAGTAAAATACTTGGAAAGCTGGCTGTCCATGGCAGGCGCTCCAAGGATGCCATTGTTACTACCATCAACAGCATCATTGTTGGTACTCACACTTACGGGCATCCTTAGGCATGGAACAAATGTACACACATCTTACCTGGGAGGTCAGGGGTGAGGCTTTAAGGAAAGAACTGTATAGCAATGATTTTGTGACTCTGAGGTTCCTACTGACATAAGAATTTTATTAGTTGAAAACATGAGACATTCTTTTGATCTGCATCAAATTATGTTCTTTGTATCTCCCTCCCAGCCCCACACTAGGAGCTATTCTTTCCTTTTATAAGCAGTACAAAAAAAAATAAGATTAAGCTGTTCTAAGAATTTTCTTTTCTATTTTTAAATTTGCAATGCAGAAGAGAATAGAGAACACTGATAAATGTGCATGGGTAATAGCAGAGGAGACAATTTCCTGGTGAGAATGAAAAGAAAGGAGGAAAAACTACAATATGGTTTACTACCAGCAATCATACTTTTTTTACTTAGCATATATTGTATATTCAGTATATGACAGGCATTTTAGAGGATATTAATAATGACCATGCTGAATGTCATTTATTATTTACCATATACCCAGCACTATGCAGAGGACTTTGTTATTATATGAAGTGGGTTCGGTGTCATGGCTACCCTGAGTTGTTATTAATATGCACTGAAGAGGGGGAAGTAAGCTTGAGTATGGAGAGAGAATTAGTAACAACAAGGGTAATAAAATAGATATTGAGTGCTTGCCATGCATGGGTTTCTATTTTTAAGCACTGTTACATATCATTTAATACAGAAATTCTTCTTTGAATTTGCACCCCAAAGGGTATTGTCTGGAAGTATTTCGGTTGTCATTGCTAGGGAGTGCCACTGACCTCTAGTGGGTGGAGGTATGAAATGCTGCTCGGCATCTACCAATGTACAGGACACCTGTACACACACACCCAAAAGTTTACTTAGCCCCTGCCGGTATTGAGACCGAGGAATCCTAACTAACTTCCTCCTTCCCATTTATGGGTTTTATAACTTGTAAGTGCTAGGTAGGAATGATACCTTAGAAAATTAAAGTATTAATCAAAACTGCTTCTTGAGGTGGACTAAAGGCCCACAGTTAACAGCTTTAAAATCTGGGCAGAGAATGTTTACTTGGTGAGGTAGGAAACAGACATGAGGACTAGAGGAAAATTGTTCAAGAATGCATATGAGTTACTTGTCCCATTGTTGCCACAAAGTACCTCAGCAGAGCAAAGAAGAAAGGGAGGAAGGGAAGCAGGGAGGGAGAAAGGAAGGATTTATTTTGTAAAGTCCAGGGGATGCAGTTCCTCATGACAATGGATGGATGTGTGGAAGCAGGAAGCAGGAAGCAGCTGGCCACACTGCATCCAGAGTCAGGAAGCAGAGAGCAGTGAAAGCTTGGGTTCAGCCCACTTTCTCCTTTTCATTTGGTTCAGGAGCCAAGGCCAGAGAATGGTGCCACCCACGTTCAGGGTTGGTCTTGCCCCTCAGTTAACCTAACCAAGAATCCCCCCACAGACATGCTCAGAGATGTTTCCAGGGTGAGACTAGATCTTGTTGAATTGATAAAAAAAATTAGTCACCCCAAGAGGGCAGCCCACCTGACAACAGGACGGCTTGGAGAGGAAGTCCAGATGTAAGTTGGGGTCAACTCAGATGACAGGGACTGCTTCTGTGAGGCTGACCTTGAGGGGCTCTTGATGTTGTCACAGCAGCTCTGATGGAGACGGTCATGGCTTGTTATGCCCAGAGGACAGCGTTCTGGGGCCACATTGGGGTGGAGAGGGGAGGAGTCACCAGCCCTTTCCAAATCTCTAAACCTACCCATCCACGTCAGTGGTAATTTCCTGTTGGTCTTCCTTCACCAGATTGACTTTGTGGCTCATGATGACATTCCATATTCCTCTGCTGGCTCTGACGATGTTTATAAGCATATAAAGGAAGCAGGTGAGCCATTTTCCTGTCCACTACAGCACGCAGGCAAGCCTAAGACAACAGCTGCTCTGGGCCTACAACGTGTATATGCAGAGTGTTGGGACAGCCGCTGTCACCGGAGCAGCCAGGTCTGTACCATCCTCTTTGCAAGGACTCTCTCAGAACTCAGGAGAACTTGGTAAGAACTGGGGGCCTGCCATCTTTCAGTCGCAACCTTGCTAGCAAGGAGTTCAAAGAGAAGAGATCTCGTGCACTTCCAACTTGGAAAGCTGCAGAGAAGCTGAGAAAGAGCTGGCAGAGGGGAGGGAGAGAAAACCTGCTCGGTGCATGAGTCCCATCATGATGGGTCAGGGCATGGGGGACAAATACCTTCTTAAGGTCTGAGCTGCACGACAACTCTTCCTTAAAAACAGCAGCAGACACATAGACCAGGGATTGGGATCAGCTAAGAGACCCCCATGGTTAACTGCATTGCTGTTCAAGAGCTCCTCAGCATCTGGTAGTAGTTTCCTTCCCGGGTGAGTGGTCTCAGTAAAGGAGGAATAACAGCAAAATGACTCCCAAGGTAGTGATTTTAATAGATAGATAGATAGATAGATAGATAGATAGATAGATAGATAGATAGATAGATAGATAGACAGATAGATATATATAGATATTGTTTTTTTGAGACAGGTTTTCTCTATGTAATAGCCCTGGCTGTCCTGGAACTAGCTCTGTAGGCCAGGGTGGCCTTGAACTCACAGAAATCCACCTGCCTCTGCCTCCTGAGTTCTGGGATTAAAGTTGTGCATCACCACACCCGGCGATAGTGATTTCAGAACACTAGTTTTGTTCATGATTCTTGTGGGGCAGGGTCTTAACAGGAGCCTTGGCTGCATGCTTCTTTTATCTTTATCTTTTTTTTTGGAACAAACTCTTACTCTGTAGCTCCGGCTGGCCTAGAAACCACTATGTACATTTGGCTGGCCTAGAACTCCCAGAGCTGGCCTGTTCCTGCTTCCCAAGAGCTGAGATTAAAGGCATGGGCCACCATGCTTGTTGTTTTTATAAAATGTGGTACAGGGGATTAAGCCTAGAGCTTCCCATACACTGGGCAAACCCTCTACCACCTCTACCATAGGCTGAAAACTTTTTGCTTGACTCTTTCAAGCTAGATGCTGAAAGAAGGAGCTGTCCCCTAACTGTAAGCCAGGAGCTCAGCTCTGGTTGTCACTGGGGCACAAACACATTGTCTCCATGTTACTTGAGCTTCATGAAGGCTGGGAGCGACTGTCTAGAGAGCAAGCAAATTTAACGTTTCTATAAGGCTTCCTGTGGCCATCATCTATATAACCTTTTAAGTATAAGCAAGTCACTGAGGCTAACCCAAATTCAAGAGCAAAGGAGTGTGGGCCTCTTTTTTAGGAGTTAGTTTTCTATATTCTTCTTTTGTGTATTGTGTATCTCTTTCTAAAACATTTGCTTTCTTAAATTTATTCCTTGAGAGTTTCATACATGTATCCTATGTATCTTGATCATGGCCAAGCCAAATACTCTCCACAGCCTTCTAAGGCCCCCAATACTCTCATCTTCTACCTTCGTGTCCTCTTCCTGTTTAAAAACTGTAATCCACTGTGTCCAGTTGGTGCTGCTCATGGGGCCATGCAATGGAACATGGGTAGCTTGCCCATGTGACCCTTCACAGTTCACTTTCTGAAATGAAGAGTTAGGTGGCATTTTGTTTCCTTGGAAGTGCGGGCCTGAGACTAAGTAAGGGTATGTGACTTCGTTTGCACAGAGCTCCTTCCTTGTGGTCCCCGAATCTCCTCTACTGGCTCCTCACTGGGAGGAAGATCTAGTTGGGATATGCATAGAGAATGGCCATAGAGTAGCCACTGCGGAAGAGAGCATCTCAGAAATTATCTGAGCACCCACATGCAGCTTCTCTACTCTGCAGTCTATTTGGAAAGTCAAAAATCACTTTAAAAGAAGCCAGAGACATCATGGGTATAAATTAAGCAGTACAACATTGGGCTCTGTTTGTCAGAGCCGAGCGTCAGAATCCTCTAGCAAAGCTGGACAGGAAGATGGCGCCGAGACGAAATAGACTGTGAGGCCCACGTTACTCATTGTCATTCCGATAGTGCCTACTACTGTTGAAAGTTGCTTTATTAACATGTGCTTTGCTGCTTCTTAAAATAGCCTCCATAACCAAACGCTGCAGTTCTGAAAAGCATGATAAAAACGGTTCTCTGATCATGCTCATTACTGAATATTTTTAGCAGAGCAATAATTAGGATTTGGAGGAAGCTGGGTGCCTCATTATGTCAGCAGAGGGCTTGGCTTCTTTCAGAGCCCTACCTCTCAAGCAGCCAAAGCAAATCCCCCCAGCTCCAAATCTGCTCTCGTTACTCAGTCGTAAAGACCCAAGTCTCTGACTTCAGACAGGGCAAGATCGTATCCCTGGTGTCTAAGTGACTTGCTAAAATCAATTAGTAGCTAAAGAACCTTCACATTTCATCAGTCCTGAAGAAAGACAGGATAGGTTTTCCGCAGACAGTCTCCAACTGTTCAAATTCAGGTGAGGATGCTGTCTGTCCCAGACCTGCTGACTCAGGGGTCACACAGGGAGCCACCACCTGCCAAAGCCCTGCTCCCATACTTGGTTGAGTGGGAGTTCTCTTTGCCTCCCTGTGGCTATATGTTTGCGCTTTCTACCTTCCATTTCATGCATTTGGTTTCACTCTTCTAGAAAATGATCAGAGAAGTTTCAGGCCTAGTGGCCAACTCCAACTCTGTCCTCTGAGCCCTGGGCCAGAGTCCGATGCTCTGTCTCCAAGAGCAGCAGTATCACTCTGCTGTCAATGCTGTGAGTGTGCAGATGACATGTTTTTAAAGGTCCCAAAGGGACCCTGTGGGGCAGCCAGCCAGACGCACTCAGAGAGGATTGGCTTTGGAAGGATGCTCAGCATCTTCATCTTGTCACTCATTGAGCAACATAGTCTAATAGTGCCCGCTGGTCACCTGGTACGAGACTACCCAGGAAAGCAAGAAGGGTGTGGTCCTGTCCCTCCTACAGACCCAAGGCAAGAAAGACAGTTGCTAAGGGAGGTGTTTTCTCAAAGCCCTTGCAATATTTGAGGGAAAAGAGCAGCGGGGCTGACAAACAGGAAGATCTGCTTTGAGACTTGAGACGTAATTTCCTCGACACTAAACCTGAAGCCCAGTCGGTGACTAAGTTAAGCAGACAGAGACTGTGACAGACAGAGAAGAGGAGAGCTGATAGTTTTAGGACACTGAAGAAGTTTGGTGTCGCTAGAAACAGGCCCGGCTTCATAGACTTTTCACAGTTAGGGTTTCTATTGCAGTGAAGAGACACCACAACCATGGCAACTCTTATAAAGGAAAACATTTAATTGAGGTGGCTTACATTTTCAGAGGTTTTAGTCCATTATCATCGTGGAAGGAAACGTGGCGGCATGCACACAGACATGGTGCTGGAGAAGACAGAGTTCTACATCTTGATCTGCAGGCAACAGGAAGTGAACTGTGCTCCACCCAGAGTAGACCTTGACAAAGGAGTTCTCAAAGCCCACTGTGACACATTTCCTCCCACAAGGCTACACCTACTCCACACCTAGGCATATATCCTAATAGTGCCACTCCCTATGAGCTTATGGGGGCCAGTTACATTCCAAATGCCACAGCCTATAAGCAAAACAATCCCATTCCTTGGTAGAGTGCAGGAGCCTTGACTGAGGGAGTAAAGAGGAGAGGGGCTGGGAGATGAGACTAAGACGAGGAGGAAGCACAGGAAGGGACTGTGTAAGCTGTGGCAGAACCAAGTTAAAGGCTTTATTCTAAACATGGTAGCCAGCCAAGGAAGAGGAATGGGCAGGCATGCAACATGCATTTAGAAGGATGACTCTGTGTTTGTTGGCTGTGTGTGTTTAAGTGGACAAAAATGGCATCCCATGAGCTGGAGAGATGGTTCAGTGGTTAAGAGTGCATATCGCTCTTGCAAAGGACCTGGGTTCAGTTCCTACCATCCACGCCAGTCAGCTCACAACTGCTTGTAATGACAGTTCCAGGAATCATTTAGCCTTCCTGGGTACCTGCATTCATGGCTTGCATGCATGTACACACACACATGCGCGTGTACAGTCACTCACACACACACACACACAGTGGCATGACTAAGGATTGATTTCAAGGCTCTTGATGTAATCTTTGAGTAAGTGGTTTGGTTTGACTAAAGATGGAGAAAAGTGGTTGAATTAGGGAAGCATTTGAGGAACAGGTTTGTTGTTGTACATTGAGTGAAATCGGACAGTGGGGAAGAAAAGTGGCCCAGATGAGCCCGGATCACCTTGTCTAGCTAACTTCTTAGGTGAGGGAAACTAAGGCCAAGTGGCTTGCCTTCAGAGGTTTAAGTGACTTGCTGTAAACTGAGAACCCTTGATATGGACTAGAAAGATCTCAATTGCCAACACAAGATTTTGGTTGACAACAGAATTTTGAGCATGAATCCAGTTCTTACTGTGTTTGGAGCCATTAGAACTTGGCAGCCTTGGGCTTGTTTGTTTCTACTCTTTCCCACATATTCCAGATGACAGGGTCTTGGGTGGTGAAACCACCATGAAGAGTAGGCTATTCTTTTTTTTTCTTTTCTTTTCTTTTTTTTGGTTTTTCGAGACAGGGTTTCTCTGTGGCTTTGGTTCCTGTCCTGGAACTAGCTCTTGTAGACCAGGCTGGCCTCAAACTCACAGAGATCCGCCTACTTCTGCCTCCCAAGTGCTGGCGTGCACCACTACCGCCCTGCCAAGTAGGCTATTCTTAAAGGAGATAAGATCATCTAGCATGTCATACATACGTCCTTAGGCAGAGACTACAAAGACTCCTTCTTTTCCTGCGGGGATAACGTGAGGCAGAGTGAGGCAGACTTCCAGAAGGAAGAAGCTTTGCTGGGATCTGACTCATTCATTGACTCAGTTGTTACTATTCCTTCGCTCTGCATTTGCTGAGCCTCTTCCTGTGGACTGCTCTGGGCACTGGCCATGCGAAGGCAATTAAGACAAAACTGCATTCAAAATGTCCATTGCTGTTTTGATTTAAAGAAGCAAAAAATTAAAAAAAAATACAAAGAACACACAAACAAATGTCCATGTCTATATAGAGACAGGCATTAGACATTCGGTTTTGGTCACTCAAGATACCGTTGTCTTCCAAATGCTGGGAGTACTCTTGTTGATTTCAGCAAAGACGTCACGGACGTACAGCCTTGAAGGTGAACTGCCGAGGGTGAGGAAGAACTCTTGTGGATGGTGGGGGTGGGAAATGGGTGCCAAGGACAGAAAGGAAGAGCTGAGCGAGAGCAAATGTCAGGAGCCGGGTGAGTGGATGGTGTCTCCTGGACCAAGCCTGGGATGATGACCAAGCAGTGCCATGGTAAAGGAAGTATGTGGTATTGAGACTGGAAGACTCAGCTGGGGCCAGAAAAGAAGGCTTCTCTGGCTACCCAGAAACTCCAATTGTATCCAGCAAAAAAGGATCATTAAAGGAACGAGGCTGAATGAGGTGATCTTCCCTTTATCTTTTTATTCTTACTTGGACAGGCATGTTTGTTCCAACACAAAGAACAGAAGGCATCTCAACATCAGACATCATCACCAGAATTGTCCGTGACTATGATGTGTATGCCCGACGCAATCTTCAGAGAGGATACACGGCCAAGGAACTCAACGTCAGCTTTATAAACGTAAGTGCACCTCCCCGTGCACTCTGAGGGCCTTTGTATTATACTATCGTGACTGCTGTCTGCTGTGCACTGGGTGGTGCTCTTAGTGTCATTATTGTCTCATTTAATCCACATCAAAAACCCAATGGTGTGTTTTAGCTTTTGAGAGAGGGTCTCACTGTATTGCCCAGGCTGGCCCCAAAATCATGACCCTCCTGCTTCAGCTTCCCAAGAGCTAGATACACAGGCCTGCGCCACCACACCTGCCCGGCTCAGTAATGAAGGAAACCAGTGTCCTCCGAGGGAGCATGCGTCAACCAAGGGGCATAGGCAGCTTCACATTTTATAATGGAGCTTCCTTGCTTCCCTCCCCTGCCCCCCCGAACCCCTCTTTAGTTTTCAGATGTGGCAAAGGGTTTCTGGAACATCTGCCCCTTGGGAAAGGCAAGTGTTGTCTTCTCAAAGGAAAGGGAGGCGGGCGGAAGCGATGAGATGTTAAGCCAGGAGAAAATGCTTTCTTGTTTTAACGTTTTACAATTTTCATTTTATTAAGGCCTTACAGATGCTCATTAGAAACCTTAACAGCCGTTTTTTTATTGTCCGGAGAAATTACAGCTGCTTAAATAAAGCCTGAAGCCTTTGGCTTCCTTTTGTACTTCTCCCTTATTGTTCCCACAGAGCTGCTGTTAGGTTAATAATAGAGCGCTGTTAAAACAATCTTTAAAACAAGCAAAACAAGCTGTTACAAGGCAAAGAGAGGAGCTGCATGGTTGGGGGGATGTTAGTGAGTCTGGACAACTGAGGTTACCAGGCTTCCAAGGAGCCCATGATTTTGATCCAAACAAACGCTCTCCATGCATACAGAATTCCAGCCCCCAAATAGAGACTGTATTCTCAAAGGGTGATTTGTCTGCAAAAGGAGGCATTTATAATTATGTGCAGCTCTAATTATCCAGCATCTTACACAACTGATCATTGGTACCTTCAAAATAGGAGGGGCTCATTAATTGTAAGTCGGTGATTATTCATTGTCCCGATAAAGCAGGGAGTGTTGGACTTCAGGCCCCTCTAACTTCATACAAGCCAGGCAACAAAATGGAAAATGCCGGGTTCGAGTGGCACCCAAACACGTGGCTGAAAAGAATTCAGCTAACGTGATGATTTGGTATCTTAGAGAGAATAAAGCCCTGGTTATTTCAATAAATTAAACTGTCTGTTCTTTTAAATTGAATTCAGTCAACCATCCAAGCATAGCAAGCCATTTCCAAAAGTTATTGCTCACTCTCTTTAAATGGTCTTTAGATAAGCCACTTAGCTCAGGGAACCGTGAGGACAGTGGGGGTGTGCTTACTGCCTTTCTATGACAACAAGCCTGGCTGTAGCTCACAGAGGAAATTGAATGTGTTGGATGGGCGTGTAAATGAATCACAGAACCTCAGAAGTGGCAGAGACCTGATGAGGACCAGTCATCCAATCCATGTCCCTTGACTTTGAGATAAGGCAAACAGAGCCCAGAGAGTAGACAAGGCCAAGGGAGGGTGAGGGAGAAGTGGGGCGGCAGTACCTCTCCAAATCTCGTGCCTCACAGCCCGGTGCTCACTCTACTGTTATGTGCTGTCATTGAGCACTAAACAAAACAGCCATTTCCAGTGCTGAGCAAAACATGGAAGAACACGATATAAAGACAACAGCTAACACTTATCAAGAGCTGATCAGATGCCCATCTGAGTTTCTTCTTGCCTGCATTATCTCATGAAATACTTGCGGTAAGCCCACTGGTAATGGTAAATGTAATGATGCTATCCAACTTAGAGGTGAGAAAGCAGAAGTCTAGAAGATTAAACAGCTCATCTCAGACCACACTGCTGGTGACAGAAGACAGAGTACCTTCCTGTAGCACATAGGTGTGATCGTATAGCTCAGTAGCAACACACACCGCTCATAGCCAACCCTACCCTGAGGTTGCAACGCAGTTTTGAAAGGTCTAAATTGGGGAATTCTGACCTAGTTTCATAATATTTGAAGTATTTTTTTTACAAAATTCTAAAGTACAAAAAGAAAAAAATAAAGGAGACAATATATTGAGATTTCAAAAGGGAAGACCCTTTGTGTGATATTATGTTTGTCACTGAGATAAAATGTAGGGGATGTAGATAAATGTCCGTGGTGCTTTATGACAACAACGGAACCAACACACGCGAAACAAATGCCAGGTTTTGAGCCACACATCTGCATGCGTGACCTTACCTGACTGTCACAACAGCCCTGGGAGGCAGGGATGGTATCACCCCATTACTGATGAGAAAACTGAAGCTCAGAGGTGACTACTGTTTTGCTCAACACAATATGGTTTCCTGGAACATAGGTAGACAACATCCTTGTATAAAGTCTCTAAGCACAAAATCCAGAGAAGCGATCAAAATAAAAGCTTTCTTTATAGCCAAGGAAACCAATGCAGTTTAATTGGCCTCATAAAAACTATGATGACAATTTTAGCATGAGGCATAGGTCCTAAATCCAGTCGGTGGACAACTTAACATAAACAGTATTGGTTTTAGCGCTACCCTAGTAAAACAGAATTCTCAGGCAGACCCTGATCAACCATTCTTTATACAATGCATCATTTTATCTATGTTCCAAAAGAACTGAGTATGGGTATTTGCTCAATGAAGGGTAGTTCTGTGGTCCTGTATTCTGTTCTCATACAATTTCAACTCACAGATGTTGGGTACAGTACGTTTGTACTTCCCTTTATAGATCCAAATAGAATGATGTGTAAGACATGCTTGGGAAAGTCTAGCTCTTGGGGAAAATGACATCTACCCTTTACATTAGGAGCAAACCCAACTTGATATAAAACATAACTAATAGAGATGGACTTCCCTGCTGTCCTCTTGAAACAATCTATCCTGTTGATTTTTACCAGGAGAAGAAGTACCGTTTCCAGAACCAGGTGGACAAGATGAAGGAGAAGGTCAAGAATGTGGAGGAAAGATCAAAGGAATTTGTTAACAGAGTAGAGGAGAAGAGTCACGACCTAATTCAAAAGTGGGAAGAAAAATCAAGAGAGTTCATAGGCAACTTCCTGGAACTGTTTGGGCCAGATGGCGCATGGGTATGTAGCTATTTTAATTGGCATTGACCTAGCAGGTATTTTCAGCTTATCTTCCTTGCATGGAGCTACTCAAGGATGTCCCTTATCCGGTGGCCTCTGCTCAGACACCATCTCAAGTCACTCCAAGGCTATGTCTATATTCAGTTACTGATTCATCCCTCAGAATGGTGCCAAATGGCACACGAAGTGGGGTCTTCTCTGTTTCTGTTTTCAGAACCTGGAAGGCATTCACTTGCCTTTGAGTGTCTTGTGTTGCAGATGTTGGTCTTGTAGTTCATCCCAGCCTTCCAGCTGGAGGTGATGCAAAGCTTAGGGCTAAAGGTAACGTGAGTCACTGCAACATGGGGCTTGTGTTGGAAGTCAAGTCCAAGGGCTCTTAGCTCAACTGTAGGCATTCGTGTTGGGGGAGGTGTTGTATTAAATTTTCCGGGAGAGACATGAAAAAACATGTACTCACCCCAGATAGAGTACCAATGACAGACCAAAGTAACGACTCGGCTCAATTCTGGCTTGCTGAAACAATGAGTTCATCAGGTTTAACGAGAATGAGTGAGGGCTTACTAACAGGTATGTGAATGACTTCAAGACATGTACATCAGCCCAAGTCCCAGCTCAGATTGGGTAACAAATTTCCTATAGCTGAGTAGGTACAGTTCCCTTTCAGGTGGCCTTCCATACTTTATATATCCTAGCGGCTCTCAAGACCATAGGTACCCAGGGCAGAATGACAGTTGGCAGGGAGGTGCAGGGAGGGATGGTCAGAATCTTGGATGAGGGTCTAATGACCATCCTCATGATCTCTTTCTATGTGTCAACAGTCCGGGCCATCGAAAGTCTCCTGGGGGTATTCAGCATCTGCTCTAATTAACTACACAGAGGTTATTATGCTCCCCGGAAGAAGAATGTAAAAGAATGGCGCCACTCTACCACCCCAAGCTATCAGGGTCTCTGTCACTAGAGAGAAAAAGGAGCAGCAGAATCTTGCCTTGTAACTGTGCCAATAAAACCTTGATTTTCCATTCCTCCTTGGCATGTAGTTGTTGGTATAGGTCCCAAAAGTCTTAAGGGACTGAGACCATGATTCAAGGATGGAGAGGCATAATTTTTTCCTCACCTAAATTCTTTAGGCAAATGTGATTCATAACTGTAGAGTAGAGCTGATGAGGGTTTTGACAAATAGATATCTTTAATTTTAAATTCACTTCCTTTTTAGAAAGAAATACTATGTATATGTTCCTATGTGTACACGTGTACATTCGTGGGATATGGATGTCTGTGTGAGAGGCCGGTAGAAGATGTCAGGTGTTCTCCCCCATCACCCTCACTCATTCCTTTAAATCAGAGTTTCTCCCTGAACACAGCACTCCTGTTTTCTTGGCTAAGATGGAAGCCAGAAAGCACCAGTATCCCTCCTGTCTCAGTAAATAGGAGTGTTTGCTACGTATTCACGAGGACCTGGGTTTGGACCTCAGCACCTGTGTAACAAGGCAGCCGTCCCGTACACTGCTGTGAGCCCACATTCTAGGTGTGGAGAGACGAGACACATTGCTGGGACTCTCTAGCCTCAAGCCAACTTTCTTTTGAAAATGCAAGGAAGTGATTCCATTTGCTTTCCTTAATCTTAAATAGCCAAGATTTCTTGCTATGATATGAGGAGTCTCTAAGGAAATCCATGTCTACTTCCTTGTTTTATTGATGGGTTGTCACTAGTGTCTTTGCTCATTTGAGCTCATTCATTATAGGATTATCTAAAAGTAAAACACTCTGTTAGTATAGGAAAAGAACACGTTCTCAGAGTCGGAAGAGATGCTTAAAGTCTAGTGGACTCGACCATGTTAGAGGAGTTGTTATTAAGCCACCGGTATTCTAGCTGCAGGCTGAGTTTGAAAGGGACGGGCTAACTGAGCCATTAAGACCTCCCAGTGAGGACTGGCAAGAGAGCAGAAACCATGCGCTGGGTTCCTTCTCATTTTTTTTTGGTTCATTTTCAGTTCAGATGATTAGATTTATTAACGGTCTTGTCTGTGCACGGCACTATGGAAGAGCACAAAGACAGAGCAAGTGAACGCCCTGCTCTCTGTTCATTAGTATATGAATTCTGAACTCGCCCTTTTGATTCAGTGTATGCCTCCGTACTTGGCTCCTTCACAGTTTCCTGACTCTGAAGACCCAGTGAGTGGTTTTTAATGACGCCACATAGCAGCTCATTTGCTCACCGCGCTTCAGAAAGGGAACTCTGCCAGAAGCCCTCGAGTTGTGACTCACTGGGTGGATGCTTTCTGCACCTGGGGAGAGCAAAGGCAAGGCGAGAATATCATTTCATGGGAACTTTCTACCCCCAGGCTTTTTAGGCTCCCGGCAAAGGTGAGAACATAGCTGGAATTATTCTTAGGAAGTCTGGTGACAGAGAGCGGAGGTGATTTTTAAGAAATGGAACCCAGCTTAGAGACTGGAGGTTTTTCCTTTGAAAAACTTGCTATTAGTGTCAAAACTGTTATTAACATTAATTTACTGTATCAGCCAAACTTAGACATTACTTTTTTTCTGTTGACATTAAAAGTACAGGAATAGTTACAAGGATGTTAAACGCCATGATAAGTAATTTGCTTTTCATGAATATGCTATTATTATAATAATTCTTTATTTGTGGATTTGTGACTGGAACTCATTTCTTAAAACAGGGATCTGCATTACCTGCAAGTACAGTACTGCTACAGAGCAGCCCGACTTAGAAAGGTGCAACATAGGAAGATTTAAGGTCCCAAATTGGGTAGAGCAGGATTGGTGTGCGGCTTCGCATGCCGCTCACAGTGGGTACTCCACACGGGCCTTTCTTCACCGAGTGCCTGCATGAGGGAACGGACTGTGAGAAGTGCCTAGTCACAGACCTTCCTCACATCTGCAAAGGACGCGGTGAGGCCCAAACTCGCCACGCACACTGTCTTCCTTCGCTTATGGCACTGGACCCAGTTTACTGTTTAGTGGATCAAATCCAACAGGCAGAACTTTACGATAAACTCCAAGCCAGCCTGTGCTATCTGACGTCCAGGCCAGGCTAGGCTACCATGTGAGGACCTGTCTCAAAGACCAACGAAAACAAAACCAGACGGACTTGGTTGACTTGGTGTTTCTATTTCTTTTTGGAAGAGTCAGACTTGCTAACTCTTCATGACCTTATTTCCCCTGCTTCCTCTGCCTCCCCCAACCTGACTCATAGATTTACGCTGCAGAGGTGGGTCAAAGGAATTAGCTGTTGTCATGGGTGGGCACCACACAAAGATGCAAATAGCAGGAATGGGACCCTAGGAGGCATTGTCGGAGGCTGTCTGCCATGAAGACAATTTTAACAATTTAAAGCCAGCAACCTATTAACTGCAATAATAGATTCTCCCATTCCTGCTTACTCAGCCTGACTGGTGGGCTATTAGGGCCCAAATCGTTATTTTCTTTTTTGTACTTACATCACTTTATTTATTTAACTACTATTAATTGATTTTTCTAAGTTTTCTCGAGTCATACTCAGAAGGTGGCCTATAATCCATTCCCAATGACAAGAGAAGCCTTCTGAGTTACTGTGTTTTATATTACTGTAATGAAACATCTAAGTTGATTTCATGCACACTACTGAAGTGAGTTTAATTTATCATACATGAACTTTTTAGGGCTAATACCAAACTATACAAAAGTTTTAAACTTAGTTTTCACACATGGTAGCTGTTGTCTTTAACATGTGCACATGTGTAATACATTCTTAGGATGTATGTAGTAAAAAAGAAGCCATTTTGATGGGGAAAAGAACAAGAAAAAAGAGAGGGAGGAAAATATGAGAGAAATTCTCTGAGCTCACTGTTTGGGGGGCTTTGGGGCTTTTTGGTAGGGCAGCGCACCATGGCGGAAGCTTGTGAGATGAAGTCACTCACCTTGTGACACCTAAGAGAAGGGGGCAAAAGGGAAGAAGAGGGAGGAGGGTTCAGCCACAATGATGAGAAGACTTCTCATTTGGCCTCTTTTTGGGAGGTTTCTGGCCAGCCTCCCAGTCTGCAAGGACAAACCCTTAATACATGGACACCTGGGCAGGCAGTCCAGATCCAAGCAGTAGCACCTTATGTTGGGGCTGATGCTGCTTGTCTCTAAAATGGCAGTTCGTGAGGGATGCTGGGTTAAGGGATGTTGGCCCAGCATGCAGGCTGGGTATAGGTCTTCTTTTTTTTTTTTTAAGATTTATTTATTTTGTTTACAGTGTTCTGTCTGCATGTGTCCCTGCAGGCCAGAAGAGGGCACCAGATTTCATTACAGATGGTTGTGAGCCACCATGTGGTTGCTGGGAATTGAACTCAGGACCTCTGGAAGAACAGTCAGTGCTCTCAACCTCTGAGCCATCTCTCCAGCCCCCGGTATTGGTCTTCTTAAAGCAGTTCCACTACTTTTGTTCGAAGCATCTGAATTCACAGAGCAGAAACATTGATTGAAATATTAGCGCCTCAATCACGGGCTGGTGTCCGCCACTATATTACTTCCTTGACTTTGAAAAGAAAGTTCTTCCCTGTTGCTTTACAGTGATATGAATCTTTTAACAACCAAAGACAAAGGTCTCAAGTCCAATGGAAACTTTTAGTTTATCTTAGACCAGGAGCTTATCCTCTGGCCCAGACTAGTCTAGTAGATCCCATGCCAACCAGACTGTGCCACTTGTTACATGCAATTATTTGTTGTTTTTTAAAAATACTATGGAGGTGATTTGGGAGTGGGGAATTTATATATTGCATGATCCACTGCTATTTTTCAAATTGTGGCATATGGATTTATGTACATCATAAAATTTGCCATTTTAACTTTTTTTTTCTCAAGACAGGGTTTCTCTGTGTAGACTTTGGAGACTGTCCTGGAACTCACTCTGTAGCCCAGGCTGGCCTCGAACTCACAGAGATTCACCTGCCTCTGCCTCCCTCTGCTGGAATTAAATTTATGCACCCCCATCACCCAGTTTAACTTTTTATTTTCACACTTGAATATCAAAATCAGGACCTCATGCATACTAGACAAGTGCTCTACCACTGAGCTACACGGCCAGTCCCATTTTAACCATGTTCAAGCAGTAAGCATTAAGTACATTCATACCAGCATGTAAGCATCATCTCCATCTATCTCCAGGATGTTTCTTCAGTGCCAAAAAGATGCTGCACCTTATAAGCACAAACATCCTACACAAAAGCTGCTTGAAAACATCCACCTACTTTCTCTCTGAATTTGAGTGATGACTCTAGGTAGCCATATAAGTCGAATCATACAGTATTTATTATACTTAAAATATACAAGGTTCACCTGTGTTGTAGCATGGATCAATGTTGTAGCAGCTTTTAAAAGCTGAATAATATTACACCCCCCCCCCGGTACACACCATATCTACTTTGTCCATCCCTCTGGTGGTAGATGCTTGGGTTGTGCCACTTTGGGCAGTTGTGAATAATGTTGCAACGAACCCTTCGGTGTTCGGCACATAGCCTTTTGAGTCCCCGTTTCCAGGTCTCTTGGGCACAAACATAGACACAAAACTGCTGGGTCACATGGTGATCATCGTCATTTCAGGCACACTGCTAATTTTTAGAATCATTTTGATTTTGATAAAAGAGATGCCATGAAGCGTGTGCGTGTGAACTAGATCGCACACTGGGAACATTTTCCTCTTTCTACGCTTGGGACTGAGCCCAGAACCTGGCCAGTGCTTTATTGGTGGGCCACATTCCCAGCCTTTCCACGCAAGACTTGATAGTGCTAACAAATGTATTTTTAAGCAAATATACAAATAAAGACTGCATAAACATGAAAGCCTTTAGCCCTGAAACAGGAGAGGTGCTCACGAGCATGGATTCACTTCTTAGCTGTGTGGCCTTGGGCAAGTTCTTTTGTGGTTATTGTAATTTCATAAATGGTTTCTTTTTGTGAGTTCCTTCTCTAAAGTATATTCGGTGCCTTAAACACGCTAGTCCAGTGTTCCATGACTAACACTAGTCCCGGCCCCAGCCCTGACCCCAGCCCACCTTGACAAGTTCTTCTGCATCTCCGCACCTCAGTCACAGCAACTGTAAGGGGAAAGTCAGCTTTACTCCTCCTAGGTTTGTCGAGAGGATTAAGCCAGTTCATAACAATTTCTTCCTAACACAGCCTGACACCAAGACCGCGTCAGCCACGGTGAAGGCTCAGTCACTGTAGATGATGGTGTTTATCGATCTGGTCAGAGTGGAAACACCAACTCTTGTGTCTTCTTGGCTTTCATCTTCCTTACCAGAGGTCCAAGTGAGATCATACTAGGTTGTTTTTTTTTTTCATTTCATTTTGACTCACATGCCAGGATGTATAGGAGACACAAAAGCCTTTAAAGGCATTCAGCAAGATATTCATTGCCACACTAGATGCTAAATACTTCTTAAAAGGGGAAACTTTGTAGGAGGCAAACAGAAAATTACTCTCACATGGACAGGACTATAAATGGGATTATTTTCTTGGGGAAAACTTTCTAAATGGAAACCCGTTAATACAATAAAAGATTGAATTGAAATACCTTTTCTCTTTGAAAATGTCATGCCATGGTCTTCATTATTTGTTATATTTCTAAAGTGCTTTTCTTCCCAGGAAGCTCATTATGAACTGTCTCCTGATTGGATTCAATTCAGCTCCTTTGTAGGGAAACCACCCCGGAAAGTCCAGCAGAAACAGATCGGAGAACCTGCAAGTCCAGGCCCGGCTGCTTCTACATGGGTAGCACATTTTGTGAAGGGTGACACCACTGTTTATTATTAAAGATTCAAATTCTTTCATCCCCTTAGGCGGAATAGTCTCAAGTTATGAGCTTGATTCAAACTACAGTAGACAAGATGTAGATTTCTTAGAAAGTGGGCTTCTAATGGAAATGCTGACAATCCATTAACAGCAGGAGGGCTAATGGCTGCCACTAAAAATATGCTGAAAGATTATAGTAATAAAAACACATATTTTAAAGTGCCTGCTAGAAGTTCAAGGATTTTTTTTAATGTTACTGTTAATAATAGGCTACCCAATCCTTTTGGCATTTGATTTTGTCTCATAAATGGGCTTAATCTCAGGTAATGCTGTTGTACGGCACTATTTTTTTTTTATCCTGTTTGATTTCACGGGGGTTGGCTGTCTTTTGGCAGAATTATCAGTGCTCTTAATAATTGCTGTATTTGTAGACAGGTGGAATTTTCAGTCTGGGAAGAATCTCAGTGATCAGCATGGCTTCTCTATTCTATTTTCCAGGGGAAACTTTAGGCTCTAAAAAGTGCCAGACTAGGGCTTAGGAAGGAAAATGAGTGCAGGGAGGAGTTAATGGTGTACTTCAGGTCTTAATGTTTCCCGGCTATGTCACTAGTGAAATGCCCGCCCGACCTCCCTCGCCAGCTATTTGAATTTCGTTCTTCCTATCACAATACATTTTATGAAGGCAAAAGCAACATGCAGCAGCTACTGTTTTGTATTTCTTGGGGAATCAGTCCAGGGCTTCCTTCAGATACCAAAACCTGGGGATGCTCAAACCCCTTAAATAAAAATGGCATAGTGTTGGCACAAAAAAACTACACACATCCCCCATATACTTAAAATGATTTTGATGACCTATAATAGCTAATATGATGTAAATGCATTAGGCATTGTGCTATATTGTTCAGGGAACAATTGCTAGAGAAAGTCTGTACATGGTCATTGTAAATGCCATGTCTGATCTGCAGACAGTTAAAGCCACAGATGTGGAACTAGCACTCATGAAAGACTGGATTTATTCATTACAGAACTACTCTGAAGGCAATGACTTGACAGGCCTGGAGGCACAGTATTATAATCCCGGCTACATGAGAGAGCAAGGCAGGAGGATTGCAAGTTCAAGGGCAGCCTGGGCAAATTAGAGCGACCCTGTCTCAAAAAGTAAAAATAAAAAGCCAGGTGTGGTGGCACACACCTTTAATCCCAGCACTTTGGAAGCAGAGACAAGTGGATCTCTGTGACTTTGAGGCCAGCCTGGTCTACAGAGTGAGTTCCAGGACAGGCTCCATAGAAAGATCCTGTCTAAAAATCTAAGGGGGAGATGGGGCTCTAGATTAGTGGCAGAGCACCTGTCTCACAGTGTGAGGCTCTGGGTTCAGTTCTGAGCAGCCCGAACACATACACATAGACTAAGAGACCAAAAGCTCCCTTGCGCTCCGTCCCGTGGCACACACATCTCCATCATTTCTTCTCGAGCACTGGAATAATGCAGGCCGTGTGATCCTAAACCACCCGGTTTTCTAGAGCATTTGCAGAGCACTTTTCACATTAGTAAGGATTCTTTCAGAGCCTGACTTTCTTGCCTGGAAAGACACCTCAAAAGTTAAGAGCACTTGATGCTTTTGTGGAGTGCCCAGGCTTGATTCTCAGCACCCACATGGCAGCTCACAACCATCCCCATCTGTAACCCCAGTTCTAAGGCATCTGAAGCCCTCTTCTGACCTCTGAGGGCAGGGCACCAGGCAGTCACGTGGTGTACACACACATGCAGAGAAACACACATTAAATAAAATGAATAAATTGTTTTTTCCCAAAAAAGAACCTGTTTTTGGTCAGCTGTTTAGTATATCATCTTGAAGTTAAATATCCTTTGTCTAATTTGTTTCAGAAGTTTACACTTTTATTTGTTATACTACTACAATATCTATACTTATAAATATTTCCTTACATCTCTAATCCCTTGGGGGAAAAGAAGCTTTTGCTGTTGCCTCCCAGGAAGGTGCTGTGTGTTAGTGTCCGCCCAGCGGCAGCAGCGTGGCCCCTTACTGTGCACCCATCCACCCATCCACACTCACCATTACAAATTAAGGAAATGTTAGCAATCTGATACAGTAAAAAAGTGTTTCTTCCCTGGCTGATTAGCGCAGTTATTGGAGCATGGCAGTGGCTCATTCTGATCCTTTGATTACTATAGTGAGGCTGGCCATTTCTAGTTCACTTTATAATACCCTCTGCATTTTTTATCTTCTTTTCTCCTACCATTTCCACTCCCTTTCCCTTTCTTCTATATCCCCCTCTTCTTTTCTTCTTTCTTTTTATGAGACAAGGCTTCCCTCAGTATTCCAGAACAAAGCACCATGCAACAGTCACCTGAAGTCTCAGAGACTGGACAAGCACACACCTGGAATTTCAGCACACAGGAGGCCGAGGCAGGAAGATCACAAGCTCAAGGCCAGCTTCAGTTCTTTAGTGAGTCTGAGGCCAGCCTGGGCTACATGAGACCCTGCCTCAAAAAAAAAACACTCTCCCCCAAAATATTAAGGAAAATCTAGTTTTAGCACCAAACTCCCCTTTCATCCCATAGCATTCTTCAACCCAGCAAATGGCACCGCCACTTTCCAGTTCCAGCAGCAGAAACTAGAGTCACCTTTGAGACGTCTTCCTCCTATGTGCCGCATCCCGCCTGTCAGCCAGAGCGCATGCTTATACTGTAGGGTCCCATTTAAAATGCCATCCTGGTAAATGTCCAAAACTTATTGGACAGAAAATAGGTCTGTGTTGAGAGTAGGACAGGCGGTGATGGATGACAAAGGGCCCTGAGAGCATTTGGCCCTGATCAAGTCCCCTATGCCTAGAGTGTAGAGGTAGTCACACAACTGTGACGACATGTCAGAGTTCCCACAAGTGCACATAAAACAGAAGGGTTTCGCAGACCTCAACTTCAGTGTGCGGAGAAATGCTGGCCATTTCCTCATTATCTTCCCAGCCACGAGGCCGAGCCAGGAGCCATTATGGTCTTAGACTCTTACCGCTACGGGTTCCTCATTAATCGGTCACTGCAGTCTTCAAGGCAGTCTCTTCCGGGCACAATAGCTAGGGAGGTCACTGGAAAAGACTGAAGCAAATGTGCTCCTCTTTTACTTGCAAGGCTCCAGAAGTTTCTCTTCCCCTCAGAGAAGGTCCTGTGTGAATCAGTGCCCCCCACCACTTCCCCTAGGCCACCCACTCGCCCTTCTCCACTAGCTCTCTCTGTTGCTGGGAGGACAGTCTTTTTTTTTAAAGATTTATTTATTTATTATGTATACAGCATTCTGCCTGCATGTATGCCTGCACACAGTCTTGCTCCTCCCTCTGTCCCTTTAAACGTGCCTGAATGGTTCTCCACAGTGGGCCGATGCAGACATCCCATAATGGTTGCCAGAGCCCCCATGACAGCCCCCCACTACTTCTCCAGTATCTCCGCCTAACTCTTTTCCTCATGCTTTTCAGGCAGCTGACCCCGCCAGTCCTGCGGTCAGCTTCTTCTTCCTGGCTCAGTGGCTTTCTGTCTTCTTGAGACTGTCTGGAACTGGCTTCCCACTGATTTCGGCTGCTGGAGAGCTTCTCCTTTCTCCCTCCTCTCCTGCAGGTCTTCGCCCAGAGAGCATTTCCTCAGCGAGGCCCTCCGTGGGAAGCTCATTAGCAATTGTAGCCCAGCGCCCCAGGGTGGTAACCTTGCTCTTTCAGATAGTCTCTTGTAGCCCTAGGCTTGTCTCAAACTCCACCTGCCTCAGACTCCCAAGTGCTGAGCAGGCAGGTGTCAGCCACCAGGCCTGGCATGGTATCTTCTCTTGCCTTATCTTTCTCATGAATCACGTTTCCGTCTGATATACCACATGCTTTGTTCATTGTGTGATTTCTCCTAATATCCACGAAGACAAAGGTTTTTGTTTTATAAGACGCTAACACTATCTAGGACACTGCTACTTTGCCTGGCAGTTAAATTGTACAGCTAAAAGAGGAGCAAAGTCTCATCCATCAGTAGAAACTGTAACAGGTCACTTCTTACTGGCCCCAGATTTCACTCATTTCTCCCTATTTATAGCCTTTGCCAACATGGAATGTCTGTGGATGCCGGTGTTTTGGTGAACCGGCTCTCCATCCTGCCCTTCCTTTCTCCATAACTGCACTCGAAATCATTGTGTTAACAGAGACCATCTCTCAATCTTTTCTCTAGAAGCAGATGTTCCAGGAGAGAAGCAGCCGGATGCTACAGGCCTTATCTCCGAAGCAGAGCCCCGTGAGCAGCCCAACCCGGAGCCGGTCCCCTTCCCGCTCACCATCTCCCACCTTCTCATGGCTCCCGAACAAGACCTCTCCCCCCTCCTCACCCAAAGCAGCCTCAGCCTCCATCAGCAGCATGAGTGAGGGGGATGAGGATGAGAAGTAAAGGTGCCTGGCCAAGAAGAGCCACAGCACACAGGATGGGAAGGGGTCCCGGGCTGCCTGGGTGGTGTTGAGAGCTGCCGCTCAGCAGCGAGAAGAGAGTTCAGCCATGGGAAGGAACTGGGGCCAGCTCCTCTTCCTTCTCTGTACAGCCTGCCCTGGGCTCAGCATGGAGGTTCCCAACCTGAAAACCCGTACAAACCTTCTTAGCATCATAGAATCACCCCCACTTTAGCCCTGCTATGGAAAGGTGCAGAGCACACCATGAAGTGGGGTGCCTTCTGCTTTGGTCCACACATTCATCCGTACCAAATTAAGCCACCTGCAGAAGCGATGCTGCCTCACCCTGCTAGCTCCGGCCCTCTAAGAGCCTTGCACGCGGCCTCCTATCTCCCAAACTCTCCCAGAATGAATTCCCTTCCAGATGAGGTGGCTGAGTGCAGCCTTCTCGGTGCAGCCACTAAGACCTGAAGAAGCAACTGTCAACTCTTTCCCGCTCCAGGACCATGACTCTGACCCAGCTTCGCTTTGGCCAGATAGAAAAGTATGAACCTTAACTTCTCATTCAAAGGACAGTTGTGTCAAGGTGAATGCCACCTAAGGCCTGCCATGCTTCTGGCTCTACTGTCCATCACTGGCATGATGACACTGTTTTCCAGAAATTCCCCGAACTGACGGAATCACAGACGGAAACCTGTCTTGTCTAAAAAGAAATCACCCACTCAACCAAGGGCTGCTTTGCTTTGGCTCCATGAATAGAAGAGAAACTATCTCCTGGAGCTTCTTAAAGGATGGCTCTCTCCATTCTGACCACTTCACAGTTCATAGTCCTTGAGGAACATTTTGATGTAACAAACTCTTAGTATATGGATGGGGGTGCTACCTGCACGTGTCTGTTCTATGTATCCTCCACTATGCCAGCCCAGGGTGTAGACCATACACAATACGAATATACGGTGGTGGTGTTTTGCTATCTACCCCTCTCCCACTCTCTCCCTGACCCCCCGCTGAAATGCTTTCTCTAAAGAACCAACTGGTCCCCTCATGACTTGGGCGCCTTGTCAAAAGCTCAATCAAATGTTAGATTCCTGTAGAAATGTTTTGTCCCAGAAAATTCCTGTTCTTCTTCACCCATGCCATTTTGGGTAAAAGGAAGCTCCGAAGAGTTGCAAAGAATTGGATGCTCAATCCTTTGAACAGTCTAAGGGACACTGGTTATGTCTGGCCGTAGCTTCTCTGGATGGGATGGAGACTCTCAGAATACTGTAGAACATTTGGGGCTACTGTTCCCCAATCATGTGTAGGGAATGTGCAGGTCCAGCTAAGGTTTAGAGTCAATCTCTTAGGTACAAATAAAAGTTCCTGATTTTCCTGGTAAAGTCAGACGGCACTGGCAGAATGAAGGCCATAACCTATGACTTGTGGGCAAAGCCCTTCACCTCCGCTGGCAGAAGCATCCCTTTGTTCAGAGGCTTTGGGGATACACCTTCTGGATGGCAATCAGTGGAGAAAGCACCCTGTCTTTTCCCTTTGTGCTGGGGTTGAGCCACCTCCCCGCTCACCTGCAGATCAGTGGTGATTATTGCAAAGCCAAGTTGTGAGGCTAAGCCAGCTGGGAGCCTCCTTGTTCTGGGCAGTTCTTCCAGAACTGGGTAAAGTGCATGGAAGACACGGGGTGCTGGGAACACGGCCTGGGAGAAAGTTCCTCTCAGAGCATCACTGTCCAGAGGCAAGGGCTTCCATTCTCCCATTGTAACTGCTTGAGCTCAGCCCTTCCACCAGGACAAGTCATGCATGAATGCCTTCCATTTCAGCCAGCTGACACTTGTGCCCGTGAAAGGACACATAAAGGAACCAAGCAAATAAAGATTGGGAGACAAGAGAAGAGAAGAGAGGATCCCAGAGAGAGGAAAGAAAGATAAAAGGAAATGTGCCGTCTTAAGACACTTCAGGCTGCATGGGGGGAGCTCTCTTTGATGAGGCCTTTTTAAGAAGCTGACTTCATGACCCAGGATGGAGAGATCCACTTTTACCTAAGTTTTGCTTTGAGGCGGAGAGTGTAGGGTGGATATATCAGGCGACTATAATTTTGCAGGCCCTACATACCATCCTGACTCATCAGAGAGTACCACGGTAGCTATGAATGATGGGAAATGACCAACACTGGAATCATTCCAGGTAGAGGCCCAAACAAGCCATAAGTGGGTTTAAATCTCCTCCTCATTTCTGTCAGCACCTCCTCACCTTCCTAAAGCCTTCCACAAAAAAATGGGGGAGTCTGCTATCCAACCTCTAGCCCTTCTTGGCCATCTCTCAGTCTTTCCCAGTCTTTACCCTACCTTACCTCTCCCATACCCAGCAGGAGCTGGGATTGAGTCAGTCGGTCAATTCTCATGACCAAAAGTGAGTTAAGAATGTAATGAGAACATAAACTCTGCTGCAAGCTCGGGGAAGTAAGCAGAAATGCCAAAAAAAAAAAGGCAAGGAAAACGCTCTTTTTGCTCCAGAAAGTGACATAAGTAACTTAGGGAATGGGGTAGGTTGGGAAAGGGAAGATGGGAAAAAATAGAAACTAATTTGGTGAGTATGAAAGGATTCGGATTTTCTACTTTCCCAGGCATCACTGGGGCCCTAACGGGTGAAGGAGGAAGGCTTCCTATCAAATATTTCCGTGGTTAGTGGCTCCCCATGCAGCAGGTACGGTCCTAGCCTCTCCAGCTTCTTTGGCATATTAGCAACCCCCATGCGCCCCCTGAAACCAAGTGCCGACTCCCTTCAGGCAAGCAACAGGGGTGGAGTTGTAATGTGATGTCCATTTCTGTCAAGAACTTTCCCTGTCAGATCTGCCAGAGACAATGGTAAAGCAGCCCTATGACAGATGGAGCGTGGCTTCTGACCTGCTGTGGGTTCAGGAGCCCCAAGCACGCTACAACCTAGGCTATAAGATACTGCAGCTACCCCGGTGGGTGGCGGGCACAGGAAGAACACAGCGAATTTTCCCTCCACCTTCAGGACTTACTTTAATGCCCAGTGCTACCCCACAGATGAGCTTGTTTTTCAGACATCTGCTCAGCAGCACTCCTGTTCCGACCATCTGATTAGAAAGGAGCAAGAGAGGACGGAAGGAAGAAAGAAAGGAAAAGAAGAAAGGAAGTGTAGTGAGCTCATCGGGCATTTTCTACTTCCCCTCTTCTCTAGTTTTCTGTTGTGTCACTGCAGTGTGTCTGGGGACAAAGCCATAAGAACAGCTTATCTACTTAAAATTCTACTATATATATATATATATATATATATATATATATATATATATATATGACGATGACTCATCTGGATTCAAGAATGACCTTATGCCCAAGCATTTGCTCTGGTGCTGAATAGTGACAACTACTGGAATCACCCCACCCCCACCGCCGAAACTCCTAAACCCTCTTTCCCTGCTCCCAAAAGGATCACAGTATTCCCAACCTGTTTCTAAATAAAGGGACGCAGAGTCACACTTTCATTGCCCTGTTTTTCATGTGTTGTGGTGTTCCTATCTAGGAGCTCAAACTCAGTGTGTGAAATAGACGCATCATAGCAGCTGTCCTGGGCCACTGCCTGCCCAGCTGTGGCTTCAGCATCTGGAAGGCTCCCACCTTGCTTTCTGCTAAACAGAGCCTAGTCTTGGAGTCACCAAGTGACCCGCATCTTTACTTACAACATAGGAACAGAGTCACCTGAAGGGCGGTCAGGACTAAATTACAGATCTTCCCACTCACTTGCTTCGTGGCCTTGGTCAAACCACTTCACTTCTCCAGCCTCGGTGTGGGTTCTCATAAAACGAGGCGGTGGGTTGAGGTCTCCTTTGCCGATGTGGCACTATGGCTTACGAGGTAGCCTGCATTGTCCCCAAGTTTTTCCAAGCTACCACACTGACCAAGAAAAAGGGCTTACTCCCCACAAAGTAGAAAGCCTCTTGAGACCCCACAGCCAGCAGCACTGATGATCTTGTTCCCACACTGGTAGCCTCAAGATAAAGGCTCTCAGGGTCCATCTACTTTATTATATTGCTATTTTTTCCTTTAACTTTTAAAATTAGCATACAATGAACTTCATTATAGCACTTCTTATTCTGTGTGTATGTGTGTGAATGTTCATTTGTATGTGGGTGCCCATGCACATGTATGTGTGTGTGCGTGCGCGCATGCTTGTGGATGCCTGAGATTAACCTTAGTGGTGTTGCTCAGGCTCCGTCCACATTGGTTTCTGAGGCAGGGATTCTCACTGCTCTGGATCACACCAGTAAACTAGACTGTCTTCGCCTCTCCAGTGCTGGGAGTACATGTGCGCACCACATCTGGTTTTGCTGTTGTTTAACACGGATTCTGGGGCTCAAACTACTGCGCTGTCTCCCCAGCTCCTCAGGATGGCAATTCTACACATATGCAATTCTAAGCATATAATCATATGTTGTCCTTATTTGTTCCCCCTCCCCTGCTGTCCTAGCTCCCCTCCCGCTCTTATTAGTCCCTTCTTTCCAATCATTCTGCTCTTCTCTTTTCCTGGCACATGTATTCCATTCCTCTCTCTTATTTCTCCTCCCCCTTTTATGTCTCTTTCCCCCTATATGAGCTCCATGTTAAATGAGAGACCCTGTCTCTATAAGCCCCTAGAGGCACACAGTGGCCAGGCCTCTTCCCTGAGTACCTCCAACTGCCAGGTTCCACCTACTGAACACTCCAACTGCCCTAATAGCCAGATCCAGCCCCTACCCTACAGAGTAAAAAGCCCAAGCTCAAAACTTGAAGTCCCACCAATCCTTAACTTGGAAAGCTCCCTCCCCGACAAGAAATGCTATATAATTCCTGTCTTCTTTTTCGTCAGTTCTCTGCTGCTTCTCAGCCAGAGCAGAGGTAGCCAGCCGCTCTGCTGGGGTTTGCCCTCCCAATAAGGTCTGCTGTGTGACTTTATGGTAATCGTTGCCTCCCAACTGTCAGGATATCTTTCCATCACGGCTGTAATGCTTAACAGATTCTCCATATGAAAGAAGAAAATGTAATGTTGTCTTTTTGAGAGAGAACTTAAAAAAAAAGTCAAACACCCAAACCCTAATCATTCAATCAATTAATGGGCTCATGAATTAACTCAATTGCTCTCAAAATAGATATAAATTGCCATTAAATATTTGAAAAAAAGTGTCCAATATCTTTAGCCACAGAGAAATGCAAATTAACCCTTTTTGATAGACCATCTCACATCAGTAAGAATGGTTACCATTAAGACAACCAATAACAAATGCCGGAGGGGATGAGACCCTTTCTCCACTGCCGGTGGGAATATAAGCTAGGAACTGGTACAACCACTCTGAAAATCAGCACGCCGACGCCTCAAACACTGAAAATAGAACGCCTCTCAAGTAGAGCTAAGCTTTGGCAAGTGGCCCATTCGAGCACTTTTCCATTTTTAATCAATTGGAAGCACACAGATGGAGGCAGATACACTAAATCATGATTCCAAGTGTCAACACTGAAGGGAGATGTGGCTGTTCTAAGAGTTTTCTGCCATTGCCCCAACCAGTTCAGGAGCTCTTATTAAGTCCATCTGGAGCCGGGCTGCTCTGTGGAGTGACTGCAGTCAACACGAGCATATGCTCTCAAATAAGCAAAGCCACACAGGCAGTGAGGGAGGGAATTTAAAAATAGGCCATATTACTTGGATTTACAACACAGATCAGGCACATACTTATTTTTTTAAAAAAATCTGTCTCAGAAATATACAGATATAGATTTTTTAAAAGATTTATTTATTATGTATATACAGTGTTCTGCCTGAATGCCAGAAGAGGGCACCGGATCCCATTATAGATGGTTGTGAGCCACCATGACGTTGCTGGGAATCAAACTCAGGACCTCTGGAAGAGCAGCCAGAGCTCTTAACCTCTGAGCCATCTCTCCAGCCCCAGTCAGATACACTCTTGACAGGCAGTATTTAAGTAAGTTCTTGGTTTCTACAATACGTCAGACAAGTTCTTAAGGGAGAAACAGTACATTCTATTCTATCATAAAACTTGTGTACGCCATCAAAACTATTTCTATACACACACCTTTGGCATTGGAATCCTCATTGGCTATTTAAGTTGAATATTTAAGAGGCAACTCCAAGCATTTAGACAGTCATAGTGACACGGGCTTTTTTTGAAAGGAACTTATTTTTTCAATGTGTCTTTCACATCATGCATCTTGATCCCGTTCCTTTCCTGTCTCTTTGTATCTGCCCTCTGCTCTCCCCCCCCCCGCCCCGCAACCCTCACCTCAAATAAAATAAAATGGAAGAGAAAAGAAACTGTATTGTGACACAGTGAGTCACACAAGTGTTCATTGCAAGGGGTCATTGCAGTGGTTTGAGGCCTCGGGTTTCTGCTACACTACTGGTGCTGGGCCCTCACTGGGACTGCTCTTAGATATCCTGTTGTGCCCTGTGTCATGGAGATCCTGCAGCTTTGGATCTGCAAGATTTGTTCCTTCACATACCCCAGCAGATCATAGATGGGGGTAGATGTTGGCCTGGGCCAACCCATATAGTCCTGGTTCTGGGCCTGAGTGGTTGCTGTATTGGTCAGCCCACCAACTGCCCCCCATCCTCATCACCGGGGTGAGCTCTCCAGCACTTCCCTGCCTAGTTCACCCCATGAAGCAAGGAGCAAGGAGCGGGGCAGGTTCTCCTGCCATCATGGCCCCCAGGGACGTCTCACATATACCTACCCCGCCAGGTCCAGCTCCACTGTGCTGCTCAGGGGAGGTGCAGGACCTGCTCTCCTGAGTGCTACTTGCTGTAGGTGGTGAGGGGTGGGGGGAAGGGCATCTTTTCCTCACCCATGCCACCCCATGGCAGAGGAGGGGAGCGGGACCATCTTGCCCATGCCCCCTGGAACAGGGTCAGCTCCTTTGTGTTGCCCAGGCAATGGTGTCAGATCCGCTCTCCCTAATGCTGCAGCCAAGGAAGGGGCGGGACCAACTCTGGGCAGCCCTATCCTCTAGGTCTTTGGTGGTAACAGGAGCCACAGACAACAACAGACCATGGCTACATCAGGACCATGGACCCAGACAGCAGCCCAGGCCTGGGCATCACCATGGCCCTGGGTGGTGAGCAGACCACCAACCTCAGCCCACTCCTCACCACCTTCACCTCTTCAGATCTGCCTCTCTCCACAGGACAGGAACCCTTTTCTCCACTCTCCTCCCTACTCCCCCTCTCTTCCCCAATAACCCACCATATATTTGCTCATTATAATAGTGTCCGACCACCCACCCAGCACCACAAGGTACCAGATGAACCTGTGTTTTCTCCCAGGGCAGGTCACCTGGGGCAGGCCTGTGAGTCTCCTTCTGCTCAATCATAATGGCACTGGGTAGGGTTGTGTAATATCCCTGATGCCTGGAGCAGGCCCTTTCTTTCTCTTTTCTTTCTTTCTTTCTTTCTTTCTTTCTTTCTTTCTTTTTTTTTTTTTTGTTTTGTTTTTTGAGACAGGATTTCTCTGTGTAGTCCTGGCTGTCCTGGAGCTCACTCTGTAAACCAGGCTGACCTCAAACTCAAATATCTGTCTACCTCCGTTTCCCAGGTGTTGGGATAAAGGCATTCGATGCCACCACTCACTGACACCTTTAAAACTATCTGACAATTCACATACATCAAAGTCCACGGAGGGAACACATTCATTAAGAAACAACCAAATGTCCAGAAGTGGTGGCCTTGAACTTGCAATCTTCCCACGGCTGTCAAGAGTTGGTCTTACAAACATACATCACTATGCCTGCTAACTACTAAATCTTTTTGTTCTGGTTAGAAGCAATAAGCAGAGATTTTGACCACTTTCCTAAGTTAACAGCTACCAATGATGACCTCGCTTAAATGTTTCTTGAATCTTGATGTCCACCGAGAAGAGTGAAAGGAACAGGCACAATGGGAGCTGTCTCAGCCAAGGAAGAAGTTGTCAGTAAACACTTGAGTGCATCACTAGGTGCTGGGGACACAAAAGTGCAAAGGCATGGAATCTTCGCTTGTGCTTTGTCCACTTAAGTTCTATCTCTCCTATCCGTCCTTACCTTGAATTCTTAATGAGCTCTTAAGGAAAAGTCCATGTTTGGAGCCACACAAGCTTCTGATTGATGCACTCCTGTAATCCCAACACTTAAGAGGCTGGCGGAAGGATTGCCTCAATCTGCGGCCGGGCTGGGCTCTAAAGCAAGTACCAGGCCCGCCTGAGCTGCCTGGCCAGAACCTGTCCCAAAATAAACATGAAGAGCTAATCTGATCCTATTGAGTAAAATTTTAGAATTACCTTACAAACTCACCAATTCTCCTAATCTCTTTGGGATAGAGTACTCTAACTGTAGAACGCGAAGATTTCCAATTCTCAACCAGAGTGGAGGAAAATAGAAAAACTAAAATTTGAAAACCCTTTCTATTGGAAATCATTCTCTGAGTGTGATGAAAAGAGGAGACTGGCAATATCATCTCCCATCTAGACCATAAATAGCACAGAGGATACAGAGATGAGCAGAAGGGCAGAAATGAGCCCCAAAGTTACTGTTGACAAGTCTTTCTTGAGGACCTTGGCAAGTAAGCCCAGGCACCTCCAAGAATAGACCAGTCGCTTGTTGGATGAAATGCCCGTCCTAGGTCTCACTCTATTTTTTTTAATCACAGACTGTCTGAAAGAATCCCTCAAGTGAAGAACAGAACATGTGTTTACCTTTACAATGATTTCATTACCAGCTTTAGGAAGAACAGTTTTCATCTAGGAAGCTCCATTCCAATTATTGTGCTAAGGTAGCAATAATGAGAAAACTTTAGAAAACATGACACTAGCTTACCAAGCCATTAAAAGAATCGTTGAGGAGCTGGAGAGAGGGCTCAGTACTTCACTGCACTTGGTGCTCAGCCAAAGGACTGAAGTTTGGTTCCCAGCAATCCCATTAGGAGCTCCCAGCTGCTTGTAACTGCAGCTGAAGGGGCTCTGATGCCCTCTTCTGGTCTCCAGCAGAGCCTGCATCCATGTGGCATACAGTCATAGAGGCACATAAGTTTACAAAGCAAATCTTAAAAACACGTCGAAAGCTTTAACATCTAGTACAGTTGCTGAAATCACAAGTTTATTTTTCTTGAGGACCAACAGATTCTGCTTGGGCAAGATGCCAGGAAACAGTAAGTGAGTAATGCTAGCCTACCTTAGGGCTGTGCGCACAGAAGGAAGCAGCGAGGCCATGTAGTCCCAAACCCAACCTGACAAGGTTTTCGCCTCCTTAGCTGTCAATCACTTGTTAAACAGAGCACCATTAATGCTGTTGTGCCAGAGAGGCGGGTGCTACCAACACTGTAGCCACGCTGAAAGGCCACTCTCTGTCAGGCACTGCCAGCGCTCTGCGACACTCGAGTCACCTAAGGGGCCCCTGCAGTGAGTCTGGAGTGAAGGCCAGGCCTCAGGTCAAGAGCCCCTGGGCTGTAAGGGAAGCACATGCGCCTGAGAGGAGCTGGTTTGCAGAGGGGCCTGACTTGTGGGTAACAAAGATGAGGCTTGTTCTTGCTGCAGGGTGGCAGCAGGAAAAACTTACATATCATTTTGTTATTTTCTTATCCAAAGAGAGACTGTTATGCTGGTGGTATCACCAGTGCTCAGGGAGGCCAAGGACAGAGCAACATTTGGAAATGACAGCCGCCATCAAGCGCCTCGGCCGGTGAGTGGCGACAATTAGGTGCTTAATGTTGCTTCTGACAAAACCCAACAGGGGAAATGGCAGTAGATGGATATTCGTTACCACCAGCCACAGGTGGCTACATCTCCAAAATAATTCAAAGTCAAAAACGCTTGCCACATTTTAACTGTTGAGGTGGCCAGTGTCAGCCGTCGCCGACAGCAGACACAGAACGAGAACATCAAGGCAGAATTTGAGTGGTAGAGGGTAGTCTCCAGGAACGGCTCCCGGAGGGCAATCTCTTCTACACAAAGCCTGATGATTTATTCATGTGATCAAAGTGTTAATCTCCGTGTTGTTGTGAAGTGAGCATTGGAAAACATCAGCAGATAATCACTTGCGAGCATGCATTATGAAGTCATTTGGGAAGGATTTGGAAGCGAAGGACAAGGAAATAAAAACACAACACATTGCAGCATAAATCTCTGCAGCAACTTCACGGAAGGACACGGTCTCGAGCAGAAGACTCTCTCGGTCAGTATGAACTATGTGAATTCAAAACCAAGACAGGAACAGTTGCCACAAGAATGCGGTTCCCAAGTCATGAACGACTCCTAGTACAATGGCTGGCTATTGGTAAAACACAGATGTAAAACTTCTCAAACCAAAACTCACTTCTGCATTCTTAAGGCAAAATGGGTAACATCAAAGTAGCTGGTTTTTATTTGGTGTTTTGAGATAGGATCCGACGTAGCTCAGGCTGCCCTTGAATTCACTACGTAGCTGAGGATGACCTTGAACTTTTGATCCTTTTACCTTTACCCACCAAGTGTTGGGATTACAGATGTGTGCTGCTATGTCTGGCCTAAGTAGCTGATTGCTAATCACTTGGGTTTTTCTTTAAAGTACCATAAAACATCAACCTTGGATAAGGGTCTAAGAAACCATGTAGTCCAACTTGGTAATTTTATAGAGGAAACAAAATCTCACATAATACAACTAACTAGTAACCGATCATGACTTCCTGACATTAACCCCCTTAATAATCAATTGTAATTGATTTCTACTGATTAGTACATAATAGAGCGGCTGTGGCTTCCATATTAAATTTGAAACAACACCTCTTCGCTACTGAGTCCTTAGCATGAATGACACACTGCTAAGTATATGGAGAATCCATCTTTTTATCTAGGAAGCATGTAATTGCACCTAAATATATCTGGGGGCAGTGGTATTGCTGCTGCCCTTTCCCGAAAGACAGCACGAAAGAAATAATTAATTGAAATCCTCAAGATATCTTCAGAACGCTGTTGCAGAAACTTCCAGATTTGCACTTCTAAAGTCATTCTCTTGAAGCATTTATTAATATTTCTGAGTCACAACCCCAGAGAATCTGAGTTGCAAGAGTGAAGAGAAAATCTAGGCCTTCACATTTAGTCATTTCAGATAATTGTGGTGTGGGTGGTCTGCCCAGAGCAAGCCAGTTTATACCCGTTTACAGTCTACAGCATAATAGTGTCCTCTCATGTAAGTGCCCTGACTGGACATCGCATGGTCCCCTCCCCCCCACATGGGAACCATAGTTAGGAAGATGTCACAGGGACATTCACCGCCACACATTTCCTGTGTTTTATGCATAGGGTGCGTATCCCGTAAAAATGTGATTTCAGTGTCCTTTGCTGCAGAGAACACAGATAATTGATTTTTCACTCTGATCAATCAAAAGAACTTGTCAGTGTCCTTGTGCCTCCCAGGCAACTTGCAAAGGAGCCTGCTGCTGCTTAGGTGTTACATTTCAGAAACAGAAGGCGAAGTTTATCTCGGTGAGAGTGATGGGAACACAGAGCAGAGAGCTCAGAAAACAGCACGCTAATGAGCTGTGGAAAACAACTGCCATTTATTGTTCTGGTTACCAGGGTACAGAATTGCCTGCGTGAGGCCGGACAGGTCTGGTTATGACAAACAACAGATTGCTCAGCAACTCAGGAGGAGCACGGCCCAAGCCACATGGGTCTCCGGTTGTGTTTTTCCAGCAGTCACAACACACTTTTCTCTGTGGACCACAGAGTGACAAATGACCCCATCTAGTCATCCCTCATTCATGACAGCATAACTTATGGGGCTGAGCTTCATTCTACAAAGCACAAGGTTGCTCGGGAACTGTGGACATGTGTGTACATTCATCACTAAGTCAACAGAGGCAAGGGCAGACTTGAACGTATGGGTACAGACTGCAATGGCCATTTATTACACATGTAAGTTAATATTTGTCTCTTATCAAACCCGCAATTATTCCATTTAGACAACACTAATAAGTCAAGGAGTTACAAAGAGAACCTGGCAAAGCGTTGAACTTTTCCCTCACACCTCTTCTGTCTAGTTCCAGCATCTCCTAGGCATTCCAAAGTTGTGTTCTAAGGAAACAGAGCCATTTCAAGCACTTGGGTGGGGACTTGGAACAGCAAATGCTGTTTCTAAACCTTAAGCAGCAATCATGATTTCAAATAACATCAAAGCACGAACTCAGCAGAGAGTGGGGCTAGCTCTCCCTTTCTTGCAAAGTGTCACTGTCCACGACTGCTCAAGTACAACGTGCGTTCCAGTCCTGAGCACAGTGCTTAGACAGAAGCATCTGGAGCGACCAACAAAAGGGAAACTGTGGGGACAACAGGGCACAATTTCTGCAAGATGTAGCATGATTCCTAGTAATTTGTTTCCTGTTTTCAATGCTACGGTGGAAGCCAGGCCTCCACACGTATCAGGCAATGCGCAGTCGTTGCACTACATCCCCAGCCCAGCTCCTTGCAAATTTGAAATCACTTAAAGCTTCATACACTGTAGGTAAACTTTGCTTTTGCTTCCACCTGAGTCAATATATTTAATAGTCTCAAAAACATTTATTGGTCTACATCATGTGTCAGCTGTTAGAGGACCTTTTCAATGTGGAAAGCAACCAAATGACGGTGTGAGGTTCCCCCAGGAACATAAACACTCAACAAGAAAGGGAGCAGATACAGGGCCTTCTACGCTGTACCCGCCATTTTCCTTTCCGTGCTGGCTAAACAGCTGGGAAAATTCTCCCTCCTGAAAGGACTTGCCAAGTGAGGCCACAAGATCCGGCACGGTCCCTCTTTAGTGGCAGGCGGTCTCACGTCTTCTCAGACCCCTACAGCTACAGGCTTCAGTTGTCAATAAACTCACATATCCTAAACAAACATGTGGGACTGTAAGTTCAGGATTCAAGTTAAAGGCACAAGCCAGTTCTTCCTAAAAATATTCTATGATTTTTAATTAAAAAATAAAGATTGAGGTTTCTTAAAATAGCTTCAATGACAAGAAGGAAATGGGAATGGACGTGAAAGGGATGTCACGATGTAAACAGTATCACATTTGATGCTCGCCCTGAGTTCACAAGCTCTTCTGGACATGACATTTGGCATGGTTGAATGACTGTCACTGACTTACCACAGTGACCTTTCAGTTTCTTTTGAGACTAGCCCGTATCAATATCCAAAACAGAGTTCTAACTGAACATTAATGCTGTATTTTTTCTCTTCCAAGAATCTGAAGGGAAGATCATTACAGACATGAAGCACATCTGTTATGAGTATGCATTCTGTTGGAACTGTGCAATCTTCCATCAATTCGTGATGTCAAGTTGAACCGCGGAGCAGTTAGACCAGTCCCACCTGCCAGACTTGGGTATCTTTTTACTGAGCAAACTACAGGGCCAGCATTGCATAGTTACCACACATATGAGATCTCTGATGTTTGCAAAAGTTATCCAGAGCATTCGAATTAATGCCACCTTTAAAGGAAGTCAGAATTACTTAATGGGATGCTCCTTGAAGTGAAAGCTTATTATCTGCAAAGGAGTCAGTTCCAAAGGAAGTAGCACCTTCACCGAAAGCCGCTGAACAAATGGCCAGATAGAACCAACAGCAGGGGCTTCTATGGCGATCTCAAAGGGGGTTAGACCCAGCTCCGTCCTACACAAATGAAATCTGGGTGTCACTTCTTGTGAAAAGGACAACTTCAGGTTTCCTGGGTAAGCTTATATTGCTGAGATGACAATACTTCTGAAACTCTCACTGTGAAATTTAGACAAGTATCAAATGTGAACAGATCTTATCAAAGCCTGTTCCCTGACACAGGCAAGGTGAGAGAAAAGCCTTTACTAAGAAAGAAAGCATCTAAAACCAATCTGAGCTAGGTTTTATCGTTTAAGTGAGCACTTGCCGTAAGGTTGCCTGGGTTGAACGCTTTCATACACTCTCCCCTGATACTTCAGTTAAAGCCACCATTTGGTAAAGAAATAAAAACATAGTTCTCATCATTTGCACAAACGAGATGGAATCCTAAGAGAATTCGCTGGAAGGAAACTGTAATTCTTCATTTTTGCAAACTTTAATAGGAAAAAGTTAGAGCAAGACTAATGGAAGCCTGGAGTGATTAGAACTTTTAAAGAATGCCAAGCCTAATTTGGTACTTTTGAAAAATAGACTGAAAAACAAATCCCAAATACCTCTCTATGTAAATTAAAGCTCAAGCCATGGTATTCAAAATTAAAATCATTTACATAATCTACTATCCTCTGTGTTTTTAGTAATTAACCTTCCCGGGGCTGATTTTGTTCTCCTTACTGTTTGCTTAACTGAAATGCTTAATAAAATTTCTACAGAATATATTACCCTCTCCAGAGATGAATATTATTTTGAACTACAATCTGACAAAAACCTAACTACATTTAATTATGCTTGATTAATCCAAATGTCACTGAGAGATTTATAGAAGAGAGACATTTTTCAGGTTGAGTTCATACTCTTTTCCAGGGCACACGTCCCGGGCGCTCTTTCCATCTCAACTGTTTTTAATGTCTCAGGAAAAACTCCATAGTCCTCACTTGGCCATGAGACCCCACACATCAAGCTTTATTTTTTTTTTCATTTTCAAGGGACTTGGACATCAAAGGCTGATGTCATCACTTTGAACTGATGGGTACTGAACCTGTAGTCACCTACACTTAAGGAACAAGTATGCCAAGAACTAAGGTCAGCTCTGCAGTCTGGCTAAAGCTCTGCACAGCAGAGCGCACATATGGGATACCTGGACTTAAACGTTCAAAGGCTACTGTGAGGTGAGGTGTGCTTTCCTTACGACAGCTCCAGAACTACCAGATGTTCAGAGACTTTCGGTCCTGACGCTCCAAGGTGATCCTGTCGATGGAAAATCAGGCAGTTTAAAGGATCTACCAATGGACACTATTAAACACAACTCCATCGCTTCTCCAATAGTTAAAGCTCTCACTGCTGGGTCACTCAGATCTGTCCCAAGGAGTCAGAGGGGTGGGCATGGAGAACAAGTCCCCACGGTGGCTCTAGCAGTCCCTCTGAGGGAAAGGGAATTTTCTGCCAGGAGGCTGTGGCACACACCAACTGATAGCCCATGTGCTGGCCACTTTAAACTCTACCACAGAGATAAGTAGACATGTGTCCCTACTTCAGAGACAGAAATAAGCAAGCAGAGGCTTCTCCAGATTTCTGTGCCCAGAATACTGCTTTGATTTTGGCAAGTGGACACACCTGATATCACCCGGTAGACTTCAGAGGGAAGCCTTCTTAGCCACCCTTCCTCCCCCTCTGAGATGAGGTGTAGTGCTAAAAAGAGTCCCCTCCTGACCAGCAGCAATTTTACCTCTAGCCTCATTATCCAAATACTTCTCAATTTTTGACTAAAACATTACTACATTAGTGGGTGCATGTGCCACCCAGCATATGTGCGGAGGTTAGGGGACAACTCGCAGCAGCTGGTTCTTTCCTTCTACCATGTGGGACCTGGAGCTTGAACTCAGGTCGTCCTTTACTAGCTCAGCCATCTCACTGGTCCTTAAGTGATCATTTGTGAAACCCTAAAGAGAGCTATCTATCCAAACCCGTGGCGAGTTGTTGCTACAGAGACTCAAATGGCAGCCCTTCTTACTCCATGAGAACTGATTGTGAGAGCTGACCAGAGAGACAATGGCTGGAATGGGCGCTGTCCCCTGCTATCTACCGAAGCTGTACTACAAGGACCTCAGCAGGGACCCCGCAGGGGAGAGTGAAGAAGAGCCAAGCATGGGAGACAGACTCACACTTCAGACTGATAGATTAAAAGGAGAAACTCACTTGGGAAATCAGGAATACTTCTTTCTCTGAAGAATACACCTGTCCTTTATGAAATAGAAGTCTTTCATCTTCCCCACGGTACTTGTATCCCAGTGAACCAGGAAATTACTCTATCTTGTCCTTACTGGAATGGGAGTTCACTCTGCTTTGATCACTGGCACAGGCCCAGCACTAATGTTTCTAGCATGTGATAGACACAATATATCACTGAAATTGACGACTAAACCTTCTCTCCCTCCCCATGATTCCTGTCTGCTACCTTCACTTCAGTCTCCCTTAGCTGAGGACACCTGTGTTCAATCATCTATTTCCCAGCAGCACGGCCCGAAGTCGACTGACCTCAGGGGAAATGTCTTGCCTCCTGCACAGTTCGGTGGATGCTGCGAGGCTATCATTTTTGGTCCTTCATTGTGGTACGGGAGTTCTGAAGGTGATACAGTTTGCTGCTGGCTGTCTACTAGAATGTCTGGCTACTGAGGCAAGGAAGTTTCAGTCTTACAAACATTCCAAACAAGCACCATGATCTACCTGCAAATACACTTTCAAAACATTATCCCGTGTTCAACAGTAAGCCCTAAACCTACAAACCATTTGTGTGTACTCACAAAGAACAAGAAGAAACCATAACAAAGCCTTCATGCCTTTCCTTACATCCTTCCCCCCTCCCTTTTCCTTCCTCGCCTCTCTTCTTCCACAGGTTCTCACGATGCAGCCAGGCTGGCCTTACACTTGTTCCTGCCTTCATCTCCTGCATGCTGGGATTCCAGGGGTACATCCGCAGGACCAACAGAGTTTCCTATTTCTAAATGATCTACTTTTTAAAATGGCTGACTGGAAAGACAGAAAACTGTCACAGTGAAGCTTTCAGAATGAACACAGTGAGTGTTCAGAACACTCGGTGAGGCCAATAGAACAAGCTTATACTTCTCTTGATAGCTCTGATTATGCCCTAGTTTGAAGTATTCTACCATATTTAATTAACAAATTAATCACTGTTGATGGCTGATAACGTCTCAAGTTCATTAAAATTTCATATGTCCCCTCTATTTTCCAACCAGAAGGCACTGCTATCTCTAATCAGTGTGACAGGAACTGGAGTTAAAAGTTAGCTTTTTACCCAGAACAGCAAACAAAAATCCTTTATTGATTAAATCATTAATGGTGCTCTCCTGCTGGCCATATTGGTTCCTTCTGTTTCCTAACATATAGATTATGAAGGACATTATCTGTAAAGTCAATGTTTAAGCATCTGGACCACTGACAAAGACGGCAGAATCAATACATGTTTGTGTAAGTGTCCTATCCCCCCTGGCCAGCGCACACGTCCAAAAACTGAGCAAAAAATGATCTATGATGAAATTAATAAAGCCACAATCCCACAGCATGGTCTCCAGGACAGTGCCTGAGAGAGTAAGCAAAAGATACACAAATACATTCTGGAAAAAGAATGATTTCAGAAATCCTGAAAAATTTAGACCAAAAGGTTTCGTGCTCAAAGAAATAAGGCATCAAAGAAGAATAAAATAATGAGTTAAGAGAAGCAAATTTTTAAAAAAAAATATGAAAATGATATACGTGAAAGCAAGCCACGAGGCTTACAAAAAACAGTAGAGAAAACAGTGAAATGGAGGAGAGGATTCAAGGGTGGAAAATCACACATGAAGAAAAACAAGAGATAAAAGCCATAAAAAAGATAAATGTGAAAGATGGGTAACACAAAGCTGCCAGAGAAACAAATTTCTGAAGAACAGAACAGTGCTCGCTTCGGCAGCACATACACTCAAACTGAAGAACAGAACAGTACAAAATGATACAAAATAGAATAAGGCCCAATATGCGAACTAGGCCACTGTGTACCAGGAAAAGGCAACAGACAACTACCAACCCTGAGCTATATTGAAATGAAAGAACAAAATATCAAGGGCAAACATGCAACCGTGCCAAACAAGCAGGCTGCCTACAAACCTGAGAGAAAAATCTATCTGTACTCATGAATCAGCGCGCCAGCAGAGACAATGAAGTAAGTCTCTAAAGAATGTGCTCCAAGGTTCTGATAGCCCATTGAGCTATTACTCTAAGTACTGGTAATAGAAAGACTGGGCAAGAGCATCTAATTGAAGCTGTAATTGAGTCTATCAAAACACAAAACCATCAACTTCCAAATGTAGAATCTTTGTACAAAAAGGCTGGCAGCAAGTGCTGCTCTCAAATAGAAACTCTAGTCATGACCTATATTAGTCTAAAGTTGTCTGTTTTACAAGGCAAAAGCTGCCTAATCCACTTGTCTCCTCTAACTGTGCCAGAATGGAAACACACCAAAGAAACCCTTTCCTGAGTGGAGCTGCCTTGTATTACAGAAAACTGTTGACTTACAGATCACCCTCGAGGACTAATATGCCCAAGAGATTCCTCTAAGGAGATCATTCGAACCACTTGTTCAGAGTACTGGCCTAGGAACAGGAAGCCCCAAGCACTGGCTTTGGTTCTGCTTCTCACTCTCCATGTCTCCTTGGCAAGCCACTTCACTGCTTTGGAATTCATATGAAAACTAAAAGCTACTTAGTCCACCTCCTGGCATTCTAAGGATCACTTGGGGTGCTGAATGTTAAGTTCTTTGGAATCTCTAAGAAAGACTATAAAACCACGTCACTGGACAGAAAGAAGCCCTTGTGCTATGAATCCAAAACCAAATATTCAGAGACAAAGAATCAGATGGCTCATGTGGATCCGTGTTTAATCCCTGTCACTTCTCCGCATTTGAAAGCCATTTCTTAGCACTATAAAAAGACATCCAGCACACTGTTACAGTTCTTGACCTGAAATCATTACCAATTTGAAGTTAGGGGATCTAAGAACTTAGGAAGATGTTTCCACAGCCACCACTGCAAATGTCTATCAGTTTTCTTCTGCTCAACAAAGACAGTGAGTACCTACTGTGTGCCAGGTAGTTTCAAACAGGATACATGGCTCTCAAATACTTAAAATAAGAGTGTAAATTGGAGGGCATTCCAGAGAAATGGGGAAGAATTCAGCTGCAAATGGGTCAATATCAATCTGTAATATATAAATTCACAGAGCCAGAGAGGCATGCTTAAGCTCAGAGGGTCAAGCACTAGCAGCAGAAAGGATACATCAATACTCCAGTCGAGGGAAGACCAAACTGTGAGGATACAGGATGCTCCTGAAACTCTTCTTCTGGCTGGCTTAGAGCTGAGGTGAACTCACTGATGACACGGGGACAGGAGCAGCTGGAGTGCACTAAGCTTAGATGGACATGAGGGGAGTCTAAGAGTGTTAGGGGAGGGCTGTGCATTAAATCCTCAAGACATTTCAACAAAACTGGCATTGCAGAAGAGAGTTTAAGAGAAAATGCCACGGTTCTTTTATGCCATAACCAAGCCTGATGTGATATTTGTTGTGGGAGTATGGCAAGCAATAGGCAGCCTGGAACAGTAAAAACAGTGCTGAAGAAGGCAATCGAGGCCACAGTGACACTGTCACCTCCATTCGTCGACAGTCGAACTCGCAAGTGTAAAGGAAGATGGCTGGAAACCGAGACTCAGTAAGATAGAGACATAGAGCTGGAGTTTCTAAGGCAGCCAGGATCTTGAAATATAAAAGACCATTCTTTTCAGTCTTTCCTCACAAGAAAATAGTCATACTGCTCAACCCCCCAAGACACTGACTTAGCTGTGTGCAATAAGTCTCTCTTACCCGTCTCTTTGGTATTTACCAACATGCTTTTGGCTCTGTAATGAGGTCTTTATAAAGACAAAAAGGAACTCACCAGAAATTCAGATAATATAAGGAATCGAAAGAAAATCAGATGCTGTGTGCCTCAAAGTTACAACTGAGCCAACTTCGTCTAAGTCAGAGCAAATCTCTGAGGCAAAAGCCTTCAGTGTGGTGGCAGTGGGACAACGACCCTGCTACAGCAGTAATGATATAGGAGTAACACAAGTCAAAACTTTGAGAGGGACTCTTGGCACACAGCCCAGGCTATGATCATGATCCTCCTGCCTCAACATCTGGAGTACTGAGGTTTCAGGTATGGACCACCATGCCTGGCTACAAACTAAAACTTCTAAATCTGGATTCAGTACTGAAAAACTGGATAGAAACATTTATATATACAGTAAATGAAAGCAGCAGTCAGAGTGAATGACATACACAAGAAAAAATAAAATTGACAGAGAAACACTTAAGAGGGACCTGCATAAGCTAGGTACCAGTTTGAATCCAGACTCTGAGATAGCCTTATTACTAAGAACAAATATCATATCATTTGTCTCTCCTTACCACAGGTCCTCTGCTAATTCCTACTTCTAACTTTTAGCAAAAGGAATGATTACAAAATCAGATTGAAGACCAGGCAGTAGTGGCACAAGCCTTTTAGTCCCAGCACTCGGGAGGCAGAGACAGGCAGACCTTTGTGAGTTTGAGGCCAGTCTGGTCTACATAGTGAGTTCCAGGACAGTCAGAGCTGTTACACAGAGAAACAAAAATCAGATTGAATGGACAGTTCTAAAATTGGCAAAAAGTAATGACAATGAAAATGATCCACTCTATAACATTTTTCAAAATAAGCTAGAATAAGCTGACAATCTGTGTTATGGTGAGGGGAGTGCATCCCGAAGGCACTTCTAGTTCCTAAGAGGACTACGAGAGGAATTTCATATGGCAAAGAAACAGGAATAGGGCAGGGGAGCTTTCAGAGAAACACACAACTACACTTCCCACTCTTTACAGTCTGATGTTGACTAGATGGTAGGTTTTCATTTAAAATCTTTCAAACCAAGGTGTTAAGTGAGAAATTCCAAAACAACTTTTAGAGTACTTTAATCAATGGAAGAGAAGTATGCAAACGAACTTTAAAGTAAAAATAATACAGATGAATTGATTTTAATCGGAAAGTACCACACCTCACGATGACAATACAGTCAGATGGAAGTCGGCAGAACACTGATTCAGAGAGTGAAGGGGGTGCGTGTACGGGACAGGAAGAACCCTGGGGTTGAATTTGCAAGATGTACTCTACTGACACCTTCCCCTTCCAGACTCCCCAAGCCCTAGCTGGAGATCACCAAGTCAACAGAAGGATCTGCTGTACCTGGAAAGAGGAAGGTGCTCAGAATCTTGGGAAGACTTAGATGCTAAACCCATGATAAGATACAGAGTATAGGGTACAAGAGTGCTAAGGAGGCTCCGTGCTCTACTGTGACGGAGGCAAGTGATGCCATAGAAAGACACCATGACAAACTGCTCAGGTTACAACTCTAGTGGAAGATGCGAGTGGGTTAACTAGAGGAAGCGCTCCGTGGAAACACTGAGTCAATATAAAGGAAGCAACATAACAAAGCATTGGGAATAACAATAGTGCCGTGATTAAGAGTTGGTAGAGTAAGGGTGTCTGGTTAACTTGCAGAAGATAATCTTTCTTCAGAGATGACCACAGCACTCGGTTTTCTACAAAGTTCTATTAGTCTTGATCTTGTCCCTATGAAGAAAAGAATCCATAGAGAGCTCGTGAGTACACAACCTCCTCTATTTTAACAAAAACTTACTCAGAACATTTATAGTGATAATTCCAAAACCTTTGCCCTAACTCAGAATTATTTTCTATAGTTACTATAGAAAAAGTGGCATTTCATTACTTACATAAACTTTGCAACAGTTCTTTACTCAAGACTGAAGTCTGATCAGAAGCTGGGCATAGAGGCACTGCCTTTAATCCCAGCAATCAGAAGGCAGAGGCAGGTAGATCTCTGCGAGTAGGAGGGGCAGCCTGGTCCAATTAGTGAGCTCCAGAACAGTCAGGGAGCTCACTATAGAGAGACCCTGTCCCAGAAAACAAAACAAACAAAACCAAAATAAAACAACAAACAATTTGATTGGAACTATAAAATGACTGCTGCTAATGCATGTGAGGTTTCTTCTTGGCCTGAGGGAGCCTGAATTTATAACAGTGGTGAAGGCTGTCAATTTTGAATCTACCCCAAACAACTGAACCGTATGTCAAAAGAGCAAACTGTACGGTATGCGAATTGTATCTCAATAAAACTGCTAGGGTTAGGGTTAGGGCTAGAGTTCTCAGGGTTAGGGGTTAGAGTTAGGGTTACTCAGGGTTAGAATAGTTTTAGACCTCTTTCTGTGTAAGAACTGACTTTCCCATTCCCACTCCTCTCCTGAGATCCTTCTCCACGTTTAACCATTATTCTATTTGTAGAACTTAACGATGTTTGTTTTGTTTTTTGTTTCTGAGACAGAGTTTCTCTGAAGTTTTGGAGCCTGTCCAGGAACTAGATCAGGCTGGCCTTGAACTAACAGAGATCTGTCTGCCTCTGCCTCACTAGTGCTGGGATTAAAGGCGTGTGCCACCAACACCTGGAGAATTTAACAATTTTAAATTGCCAAGTTAACTACTTTAATATTTCAGTTTTGCTAAAATTTGTTTGAAAACAACATGTTGGAAATTAGGTCTGATCCTTAATTAGCATTTAATGTTATTTACTGTGGGCCTCTACCTGGCCTGGAATTTGCTATGTAGACCAAGCTGGCCTCAAAGTCACAGAGATCCTCCTGCCTCTGCCTCTCACGTGCTGGGATTAAAGGCGTGCGCCACTGGGCCCAGCTAAAGTATGGCCTTGAAAAGAGCTTTCAGTCAGAACCACCATTCCTCACTGCAAATGACTCTTATGAAAGATGGCTCTGGTACTACCCAAATTACTCCACGTGTGAATTACCTGGCCACACTGATGCCCAACAAGGTATTTGGCTTACATAGACTGAAAATGGGATGGATGGCACTAAACTGATCTGATAGACCAAGAGACACAATCACAATGTAACTGGTCAGAGCACAACTCTTCCCTGGGAAAAACCATCCACTGTGGGGGCAGCAGGACTAACTTTCTGCTACTATCATATGATGGATGATGAAAGACTTAATCCTTTTTAAATTTCCTGTTTTGAGATGAGCTGCAGGAAAGATTAAAGAGCAGCACAGATGTGTTTCAGCCTTTATACTACTCATTAGAAAACACCAGCATAGCTCTTCACAGTTGACGGCTTCTGGTGGGGCTGGGGGCTAAAAGAACTCATCTTTAATGGGCTGGCCACTGGAGTTTGGCCATGCTCCAATGACTATAGGGGCAACACAAACTGGACTTGGTGTATTTTTTTTCTTTTAGGGGGGAGGCCTCAAAGGTGGAGGGTGAACCTGGGAAGAATGGGATGTCAATGTGATCAAGGCACACAGTGTGAAATGCACAAATAATCAATAGGGTATTTAGTATGTTGGGGAAAAGTAAAGAAAAAAATACCAGCATTCACTATACGGTAAAATATTGCAAAGCTATATAAATTATATTTGCCCACAAATGTTTCTGTTCTGTTATGTTAAAGATGTTAAGAATCAAGGTTTGTATTGTAAGAAGTATATATAAAAAACACATTAGGGAGAAATAATCAATGTTAAAAGAAAATGAAACTATCAATAAGAACTTACATATGTGTGTGTGTGTTGAAAACCTCCGTCCAGAAAAAGGGCTTAGAAGAGGTGTAATGAGCACCCTATCCTTCAAGATTAGGCTTCAATATCTGTTCAAAAGAACTATAAAATGGTTGATTCCAGGACAGGGGCATAGAGGGTAGAAGTTGAGATTTTAGGATATCGTGTTAGACAAGAAAGTAGGACAATGTTGAAAAATTAATGCACTTTAGTCAACAGAAGACAAAAAATCAAGCTCAGAATAACTGCCATTATTCAAAAGTGTGCCAACTTAAGCAGCAGAAATGACAATGACTGTGACATGCAATATCATGGACAGATTTCACAGGAGCAAAGATGACAAGGGTGTATGCTTACATGTTTCTTTTGTTTTATGTTTTAAAAATGTACCCTCAGTGATGGTCAGAAAGCATCTTCTATGGTAAAGAGAGAATAGTCTGGCTAGAAAGGAGTCTTCCAGGGTGTTGGAAAGGGAGATGTAAATCTGTGTCAAGACACAGATTTCTGATTTGTAGACTTTCCTACTATATGTCAATAAAAATAAGTGCTGGGTATAATGTATAAAACAATAAAACACTATTAATCTACAATGCTAAAAAAGACAAGGCAAAAGCTGGGCAGTAGTGGCACACACCTTTAATACCAGTATTCACAAGGCAGAGGCAGGAGGATCTTAGAGTTCAAGGCCAGCCTGGTCTACAAAGTAAGTTCCAGGACAGCCAGGGCTGAATAGAGAAATACTGTCTTTAAAAAAAAAAAGACAAAAAACCCAAAAAAAAACAAAACAAAAAGACAGGCCAAAAAACTCATCGTGTCTCAACCTTCAAGGCAGTGGTTCTCAAGCTGTGGGTTGCAATTCATGGGTGGCAAAGCAGCCTTTCATAGGACTCGCATAGCAGATATTCTGCACATTAGATGTCTGCATCACAATTCACAACATTAGCAAAATTAGTTACAAAGTAGCAATGAAAGCAATTGTATGGTTGGGGTCATACACCATGAGGAACTGTATTAAAGGGTCCCAGCATTAGGAAGGCTGAGAAGCACTGCTTTAGGATGACTTAATTCAACTGCTTACCTTAAAAAGAGGTAAAAGAGAACTGAATTTTCCCTTTAAGTTTAAAGGAAAAAGTTCAACACATACTAGAACTGTATTTCATGGTATGGCCTTTGTTATTGAGAATGAGCTGTACTTTACAGAGGAACATTAGTCAATAGTTACCAAATAATGATTTTTTAAGACTATATCATTTTACAAAGACTAATAAAATATTGAGTTAGGAAAATTCGACTTCTTTCCTTCCTTTCCAATTTGGGGGTCTTTTATTTATTTCCTTGCCTAAATCCTCTGGGTAGGACTTGCTTTACTGTAAGCGTGGGTGTTCTTATCAGGCCCAGATGGTTAACTAGGATAAAAACCATTAGCTAAATGGCTGATGGGTAAGTATGCTTTTGCAATGTACCTCCTTCGAAAAACAAACAGCACCCCAACAAAAAGACCCCATATGGATTACGTTCTAGTGGGAAAAAAAGCTGAATTATATTACAGGGCAGTGGTTCTCAACCTATGGATTGCGACCCCTTTGAAAAATTTCTACCTTCAAAAAATATTAACATTACGACTCATAACAGTAGCAAAATTACTGCTATAGAATAGCAACAAAAATAATTTTATGTTTGGGGGTCACCACAATGTGAAGAGCCATATTAAAGGGTCCCAGCATTAGGAAGGTTGAGCACCAACCACTGCCATAGATAGATCCGATAGCCATCACCTAAATTATGGTGTACCCTTAGCATCACCGATAATGGATCAACTGGAAATCATGCGTGTAAACATATAATTCTGTAACAGTACTGATGGAGTATTCCAGCAGGAAAAAAACAAAAAAGAACCTTTACAACAACTTCGATTTCCATCAAATATGGGACTAAGGAACAAATTAAATGATACCTCAGAGAAGAACTAAACACATCAAGGTAGGGATGTTTTGCTAACCTGGTCTTTCATCAACAGTACTTTCTAGATTAAAAACAACTAGAAAATATCCAGATATGTCATGTAGTTCTGGAACGGATCCCAGTTTGGAAAATTCAGGAAATTTCTAATGAGATGAAAGCTACTGACATGGAAAAGTAGACATAGTTAAATGAAACAAATGCATATTGCCCAACGGTATGAAAAATGATCTCACTTGGAGAAAATACATACATATACAAATAGAAGATTATCTAAAATAATATAAACAAAATTGTACCCATAGCAATGTCTGAGTTGTGGAAATACAGTGATTTTCTTTTCTTTTTTCATTTAATATTTCCTAGATTTTTTTGTTGTTTTGTTTTTTATAACACATAATTTAATAAAAGAATATTTTAAATTGAAAAATTAGAAACCAAAGACTATATTGTTTTATAAACATAAACTAGCAACAGTTTATTAACATAAAGCAATGACAGCTGTTGTATGAGCAACAACTTTTCAGTTTTGCTCATTTACAGTGTTAAACTACACATAATATAGAACGAGTTGCCTGCTACTTTTGAGTAAACAGCTAGTTGCTTGGGCATATTCACACTATTGCACAACCATCACCACTCCCTATGCCGAGTACTGTTCACCATCACACACAGAAAATCTGTACTCAGTAACAATTCCTCATTCCATTTCCCCGAAGTCCTGGCGTCCACTCTTCTACCTTCTGACTCTCTGAAATGACTACTCTAGGCATCTCATAAAAGTGGAATAGTACTATTTATGCTTTTGAGTATGGCCTGTTGCACAGCAAGTAATGACTTTAAAATTCATCTATGTTGAAGCATGTATCAGAATTCCCTTCTTTTCAAGGACTAAATAATGCTTCAGTGTGTGGATAGAGTCCATTTTGATTCATTTCAGCTTCATTTTTTTTCAGTTTAACCCACAAAAATTCTGTAAACATCTTTCTGTCAATTTATAAGACTCACAACAAACTGAAAAGTTAATTGTTTGAAAACAACATCCGCAGTAGAATAAGTCCCTGCTCACTGTCAATACCTCCAAAGTGCAAGAATTCCCAGACTGGTGGGAATTTCCATTTAAATGATGACTCTAGCTACCCAATTCTTGTTTGTTCTCCTCAGCATAAAAGTTTTTCTCCAATCTTTTTTCTCTAAGGATCGCTTTGCTTTTCCAGTGATAAAACCACACAGAATGTATGGCATAAAATATTGTTCAATTGTCTGCTTGGTACTTTCTGGAGACAAATCAGATACTTTCTAATGGGAACCAAAGTGGTTTCTTACTGTTTAGCCTTGTATTTTGATGCGTCCCTCGGTTCGCTGCTGGGATTGCTCCAGTCATCAGCTTCAGGAGTAGTCTTGTAATGGCGCCACGCAGACTTGTTGAAAACTGGTAGTCTCTCAAAGGATTCACTTGAAAGGGCCTATTAGAAAAAGGATATACACCAAAGGTCTAGGGTACTCATTTTCTCACATAAAATTCACAGATTTTACTCTTTCAAACACAAGTAACCATTCTTGTTTTAGAAATATTAAAATTTATTTTACAGATGGACTTAGAGTGGCTAGGAGGAAGATCCTGAGCCCTCTCTAAATGAGTGAAATCAAGTGCTCACTCACTCAATCAAAATCAGTACTGAAACACATACGACAAGAACAAAGTACATTGTAATTCCGTCAATACTGCTTTGCGATACTCCATAGTACTGACAGTACAGCTTAGATCAAACATTTTTATTTAATAGGCAACTGCTGCCCTAAAACAGCCCCAGAAGAAATAAAGTCTCATAAACATTTGCCAACAAGCGATATTAAACATCATATCATTGGGGGCTGGGAATGGAGCTTAGCAACAGAAAGCATGTGGTGGCATGGTGGGAGGCTCTGGGCTCCATTCCTAGCATCAGAGCAAACAAAGCCCATGTTGAGATCCACTGACATCCAACTAGTGCGTGAAACTGTGATAGCTTGTCCAGTAATATACTAGGGCATGGCTAAAAAGAATGAGTCAGTTCTGCGCGAACTTACGTGGAAAATTCTGCAAGATACATTCCAAAGTTATGAGATAAAACCAAGCTGCTAAAATGTCTTTAAGATTCATTTCTTAAATCTATTTCTAAATGCAGAACCAAGTCTATTACAGCTTTTTGGTGTTGCTATTTTTTGAGCCAGGGTCTCACTATGTACTCCTAGCCTGGAAGTTTTTACATAGACCAGGCTAGCCTGCCTCTGCTTTCCACGTGCTGGGCTTAGAGTTGTGTGCTACCACACCCAGCCCCTCTATCAGATTTTTATTTGTTTTACTTCTGTGATAATGGAATGAAACCCAGAGCCTGTATATTCTAGGAAGGATCTACACCACTGAGCTACATCCCCTGTCCCTAAAAATCCAAAATCAACTCTAGGAGGATTCGTAAGAAACAAAAACACAGTACCTCTTGAAGACAAGTAGTGTGGCTTGTACCAGCAGTGAAACACTTCATTGCCCTCTTTGAAGCTTTTAAATGTTACTATATGCCTCTACTGCCTATTGAAATAATATACCAAAATTCTAGAATTCAGAAATAGAAATCTAAAGCCACCAATAAATGAGAAAAACTGTCTTATAGAGAACTTAGTTCATAGATAAACATTTTAAATGACCATTATTATGATTTTGTTAATTTAAAAAAAAACAATGTATAATGTAAAAGTTCGATTTCTGTATGTAATTTGTTTTTTCTGAGTCTCTTGCCATCTCCCTTTTCTCTTCCAGCTCTAGAAGTTTTCTGCTCCCATGTGCTGTTCTACTATCCTCCCAGCCATCCTCAAAATCTCTCTTCTCTCGTGGACCTCTTTATAGTTTCGTGACCATACTGATGCTCTGATGCTCATTTCCACATATGTACATAAACTACATATTACACAAAATAAAAGCTAAGACCTGCATGATAGCATGCATTCACTATTTGTGTTTCTGAGTTACTTCGCTTGATATAAAGATCTACAGATCTTTTAATATAAACATATTACCATTACTGAATTCTTTTATTTTGGTTTTGTGAAACAGGGCTCCTCTATGAAGCCCTGGCCATCCTGGAACTTGTTCTGCAGACAAGGATGGCCTTGAAATCAGGAGATCTGTCTGCTTTATCTCTGCCTCCCCTGTGTTAGGATTAAAGGCATGATCCACTACCACGCGGCTGCATTACTGGATTCTTACAACTTGAGAAATTAAAGCAAAAGACTAGAAGACTTCAGATTACTGGAAATTGGCTTTCTTTTAAACTAGGTTTTTCAGTGAACATATACTTTTGAAAAATTCTAATTTAGATCTATGGTTGTAAAAAAATCAAAAAGTTTGAGGTTTATACCTCTATGATTCTTCTTTTGTTATATTTGGGCATAATATCAACATGAGGCATAGCATGGTTTCCTAAATCTGATCTCAAGGTAAGAGACGATACAGTGTTCTTCTCAACTAGTTATGGGTACTTGCACCTTTAAAAAGTCACTAACAGAAACAAAACATAGTACCTTCAGATAAATGACGGCATCAGTACCCACTCCTTCCATGGAATATAGTTTTAGATCTCCCTGAAAATATCTGGCATACAGACGAGAAATTGGCAAGCCGTAACCAAATCCAGCCTATTAAGAAAAGAAAATTAATAGAATGAGACTGGTACAAATGTTTCATAGGGGACCATTTACAGAAGATTAAAATGAATCCCTGAAGTTAAATCAAATGAATTAGTAACCCCATCTTTAAAAATAACACTGTGTCTATAATCTGTGACCAATAAATTCCCCATTTTATTAAAAAAAATTGTTGTTTGGGTAACAGAAAAAAATTCATTTTTGATTGTTTTTTATAAAGCATTTTAAAGTAAATTTTAACCTATGTCTGAGCATAAAGGTAACTTTTTTTGAAATAGGGTTTCATATATCCTAGGCTGGCTTTAAACTAATTATATATCTGAGGTTGACCTTGAGCTCCTGTTCCTCTTACCTCTAACTCCTACATACTAGGATTTTAGGCCATGAACCACCATGCCTGGTTTCTGCAGTGCTGGGGATGGAAGCCAGAGCTCCATGCATGCTAGGCAAGGACTCCACCAACTGAACAACCCTGAGCTCCAAGGGTTACTTTAAAAAAGTGTACACTTGCCGGGCGGTGGTGGCGCACGCCTTTAATCCCAGCACTCGGGAGGCAGAGGCAGGCGGATCTCTGGGAGTTCGAGGCCAGCCTGGTCTACAAGAGCTAGTTCCAGGACAGGAACCAAAAGCTACAGAGAAACCCTGTCTCGAAAAATCAAAAAAAAAAAAAAGTGTACACTTACATCCACAGGTAAGTGTAGCTCTCACCTCTCAACAAAGGAGCTTCTGTTTGCAGGAGACAGACACCATTATGGAAAGCTACAACTGGTAAAAATGCGGAGAGCTGCTGACCATAGGGTGCTTGTCCAACATGATAAGCCTATAACACAATTCCTATACTTAGGGCTCAGGGAGCATCTTGGAAAGGTGGCCAGAGGATTGTTAAGATGATCGATAATGCCTTCTTTAAAAAAAGATACAGGTGCCAAGTGGAGGGAGTAGGGATAGGAGGGGTGCGGAGTGAATGTGATAAAAATACAAAATTCTTAAATAAAAAGTGAATGCCCAATCAAGTAGAAATTGTTCTGATGAAAACGCAAAACCACATTTACTTCCAAGTTTCTTTATCAGATTGCTCTGCTGTCTGAGATGAGAACTAATAGCACAAGAGTTGAATTTTTTCTTTCCTTTTTGTGGTTTTTCAAGACAGAGTCTCTCTTTATAGCCCTGGCTGTCCTGGAACTCGCTCTGTACCTAGGCTGGTCTCAAACTCCTGCCTCTGCCACCCAGAGTGCTGGGATTAAAAGCATTCACTTCCAATGCCTGACAAGAGTTGAAATTTGCTAATAACAAGACTAAGCCACTGAAAAAATTTCTTAGAGGTTCCTTCTTAAGGATCTGGAAAAGCTACAGCATGTTAATACAGTGAATGAGTTTTTCAGAAATAAAAATTTAGTACCTTCCTATATTTTAAAGTCATCAAACTGACAGTCAATATATTTTTTAAACTAAAGGTCACAAATGTTGGCAAAAATAAGAACAATACTAAAGTCAGTGACTTTGTAGTCGGCCACAGGTGGGTATGGGGAGATGCTATTAGGTAAGCTTTGACACTGGATTAAATCTGGATCAGGAACAGCGCCTTAAGGAAATAGGGCTGGGGACACACAGGCTTCTGACTCTGACAGATCTAAATTGAAATCTGTTTCCGTGTGACTGAGCAGTTCATTCAACTTCTTTAAGACTTTTTTCACCTGAGATGAAAAGCTTGCCTCCGAGCTCATAAGGATTCCATGGCATAATAGAGGCTACCTCTTTGTACTATCTATCACACAGTAAAACTCAGTTTTGCTGACAAACCTGAGGACCTGAGTTCAACACCTGGGATCTACATAAAGATAGAAGCAGTGAATTGACTCCACAGAGTTGTCCTCCGATCTCCCGAAATATCAAAGAATTAACAGGCAGAGTAGATACTCCCAAAACAGGAAATTTTCGACATGTGGGGGATCACGCTGTGCCATGGTCTAAGTTGTTTCATGCTGTGCCAAACAGCTTTTAGGCTGTGCCTTGTAGGGGACAAATCTGCTTCCCAAAGTATCATTTGGCTCCATTGCAGAAATAGAGGCAGGACGGTTCAATACTTTACAGTATACACAGACATCACCCGCCCAGCATTATCAATAGGACACAGACTAGTAACATTTCTAGTAATAAAAGGTACCACCTATAAATTTATCTAAATAAACAGGGAACTTATGAATACATTGGTGTTATTAAAATCATTTCAGTCCTGGGGCTGGAGCTCAGTGGGTAGAGTGCCAGCCTAGCACACCAAAGGCCCTGGATTCAAGTCCCCAGCACCTCCTAAATAAGGTGGCACACAGGTCTGTCCTCCAAGCAGGAAGATCAAGAGTTCAGGGTTATCCTAGCTTCAGCTAGCTCTCAGCCCTCCTGGATGACATCAGACTCTGCTCGTGTGCTGGTAAGACACAGTGGTCAGAGCACTTGCTGTGCAACCCTGACACCCTGAGTTCAAACCTTGGAATCAGCAAACAGGTAAGGGGAGAGAATTCAACTCAAACTGTGCTTTCCACGCACACATACAACAGATAAAATTTGAAAAGTCTGGATTTAGGGCTCCAGAGATAGCTCAGCAGTTATATGTACTTGCTGCTCTTGCAGAAGACCCTTCCCACCACTCACATGGTTGATCACAACCATCCATAACTTCAGTTCCAGAGGTTCTCTGGTACTAGGCATGCATGAGGTACACATACATACAAATATGCAGGCAAACACTTATACATGAAAACAGTTTAAAATTTGTTCAATTAAAAAATGTATGAAGGAAGATACAGATGGGTAAAAGTAAGCCATCTGGAAAGGAAACTAGAAAGTACGACACAGCCATGTGCCCACTTCAGAGGTGAGGACAGTTTATTAACTGGGAGAGATGCTGATGGAAGCATTTCTTCAAGAGCAGCCACAACAGTATGCTAGAAGTCCACAGGCAGCCAGTACCAGCTCTAGCATTAATTTGCTTTGATCCTTTCCCACATTTATGTAATGGGAAGGTGGATTGGATAAATAATGGTCTCTGAGAGTCCTCTGTTTCCCAGAACAAACAAACAAATATGGCATAAAGCTATCTACAGGACGCTATTTTAAAAACTGGAATAGATAATCCATATTACTTTTAAACAACTGGCAAAAATGTAAAATTTGTACCAGACCCTGGTCAAGGTAATACTTCTTCAAATTGATCTTTTATGAATTTTCTTGAATTCTGTATAAATGACTTCCTCAGTTTTCTACATGCTGAGTTAACAAACTCTGCCTCAAATAACAATGCAAGGTGTTTGATTTTATTCATACAAATAAAATATAATCTTATGTGCTTATCACTCAGGTAGGACTTTAAAATGAAACTTAATTTATACCCTGAGCCATTCTGCAGACTGATAGATACATTGCTGTGTTTAATGACAAAGGGTTCAATTGTTGTTTGTCAATTAGAAACACTCAGCAGGGGAAGAGAGTGTGGCCCTACCAGGAATAAATGCTACCATGGTAACCAGAGGCTTTTCTCACTGAGTGAATAAGGCTGAAGGTTATTTCTAGAGTGCTACACAGAGACCTCTGAAAATACATACATCACCTATATGTTTTATGCTTAAGATTATGAAAATTTAATGTTATATAAATATTTTAATTATATAAACAAATTTGACAGTGGTGACCCAAAGGCTGTAAGGTATGCAGCACTAAAGCATCGTCTACTAAACTGTAGCCAAACACTCTCCCCAGTCTTCTCTGCTCACCCATGGGTAATGGCCACCTCCCCGAGGGTGCTGCATGATGACAAGTTGCCCTCCTGCAGCAACCTTACCACAGGGAAAAGCTTTTACACACTGTATTTGGAAGTGTAACACTCAGCTTGGAGTGTTCCTTTTTTTTTTTAACATACAAGCCTACAGGCCAGAAGGGAGCACTAGATCTCATTATGGGTGGATGTAAGCTACCATCTAGTTGCTGGGAATTGAACTCAGGACCTTTAGAAAAGCAAGCAGTGCTCTTAACCACTGGGCCATCTCTCCAGCCTGGAGTGTTTCTTAGAAAAATTAGAAAAGCACTTTGTCCAAAGAACTTACAAACTAAACAGTAAGGCAAAAAGGTGCCTCTGCTCCTACCTGTACCAGAAACAGCCCCATTTAAGTAAAGCTAGTACAACCACCTAAGAAGATGGCAAACTCTCTAGCCCTATGTTAAAGACCTTTCTTTCTGCAGCAGTTTGTCATGCTTACCAAGGGAGCAGCTCTTGTAGGCTCCAGGCTGGGTCGAGGGGCAGTTGAATACATGTAGTTAAAAAGACGGTCTATTTTCCGAAGTGGGACTCCACCACCTAGGTCACTTATCTGCAGTGCACAAAATGTTAAAAATAAAAGGGGAGTCAAACCTGTGCTTAAGGAGGGGAGGAGAGTTCATTAAATAAAGCACATGCTAGAAGGTTCTAAAGTGAGAAAGTGGCTCCTTTGGGGACAGTGTAAACAAAGGAGACAGCAACGCAGCAAATCTGATAGGCTTGGGACTGAGGTCCTGCTCAAGTACAGTCAGCGAGGTAACCAAAGCCAAGAATCCAGCATTAAATAGTCACATTTCCATAAATGACAGGGACATACTGAGAAATGTGCCATTAGTCAATGCCATCAGGCAATTATCTTCGAAGGCTTATACAGAATGACTACAAAGTCACTAAACAACAGCAACTTATGGGACTACCACTATGTATGTGTTCAGTTCATTGCTAAGAAAGCACTGATACATGACTTTACTCACAAATAGCACACCCAAGCCGGGCGATGGTGGCGCACGCCTTTAATCCCAGCACTCGGGAGGCAGAGGCAGGCGGATCTCTGTGAGTTCGAGACCAGCCTGGTCTACAGAGCGAGTTCCAGGACAGGCTCCAAAGCTACAGAGAAACCCTGTCTCGAAAAACCAAAAAAAAAAAAAAAAATAGCACACCCAAGAAATGTCAATTTTCTTTCCTTCCCTCTCATAATATTAAATACATACTATTAAATCAACTGATGATTAAAGTAAAATGGAAACAAAAGCTTACCTTAATGGACAAGTCTTCTTTACCCAGAGTGACGAGAGTTTTAACAGCTGGATAGCCCTCTTTTCTATTTTCATGTAGCTCAACTGTTGCTCTCATTGAGTTCTGAAACAATAAGCTCTTCTTGAGAAACCATGCTTCTGACTCACGAAGCACAATTAAGTTAAATGTATTCATTACTTTTGGTGCACATTAAGCATGTACTCCACCACTGAGCTAGCCCTAGTCATGAAAAACCACAATTTCAAAACAGAAAGAAGCACACAGTTACGTGTATGTGATGATTATTTTGTGGAGCTATTATTAATAAGATTTACATGAATTTTTTTTCTATCAGAAAATTTTCCTGATGTTCCATTTTGCACTTAATTGTTAAACATTCTTCTTGCCTTCTGTTTGGCTCTACAGATTTTTTGGGGGGAGGGGAGTGGCTGAGACCAGATCTTACTATGTAGACTAGCCTGGCCTTGAATTCAGAGAGATATACTTGTCTTTATCTGTCCAGTAATGGAATTAAAGGCACATGCTTCCAAGCCTGGTGGCTTTAGGGTTTTAAAATTATTCAGTTCAACCACAAAGAATGTTTGTATGACTGACATGTACTGAGGCTGTACTTGAAGCCCTACTTATCACTTAGAAAGTGAAGAGAGCCATACTTCCCACAAAAATTAACCACTGGATTGAAAAAAAAGGATAAAATATCCATTAAAAGAAAGTCTGAAAGGTCACAAATGAAGAGAGCGCTCCCAATCGAATGGCTACATTAGTGACACACCAGAAGCAGTCTTGCTCTTGGGAAGACAACAGCACACCTGATCCTTTAGGTGTTCGGTTTAGTGTTTTATCCATTAAAAGTGATGAAATGCTAGCTCAAATATCCTGTACACATAACACTGCTACCACAAATATCACTGGATACTTTGTAACCAAAAGCAACAGCTGGGGCCATAGAGTCTAAAAAGTAAAAAAGGTTTTCTTTCCTTTTTAGCCCAGGCGCCACACTCTTCCTCTCCTGCCTCTATCAGGTCTTCTGAACTTATTCAAATTAAAAAACAGTTACAGGATCTCTCAGAACTGAAACAATTATGCATTAACACAGTTAATGCTTCAGAAGCATAGATATATGGAAATGTGTGTTTATTTAGGTATGGTAATAAACAATAAAACCTTTGCCAGACCTGAAAACCCAAAAAGCATCTCTAATCTCCTAACTGAAAGAAAAACAGTATGGATTTGATGTGAAGTTACCAAAGTGCAATTAAGCTTCAAAATCACTATGTACTAGTATTCACAAAACCATACTGTACACAGCAATTTTTATCTCACAGTTTACAGATTAGAAAGCCCACAGGATATCAGAAATAGACTTTTAAAATGGTTATGCAAAATCTTTTTCTTATGCTAATCTAATGAATCCATTATGCCCAGAATCAAAGCCATTTCAAATGAAGACTTCTTCCCATGCTTTAAAAGCCCACTTACCTTGAACAGCTCAAACAGCATGTGGAACAGATGTGAGGGCACATAAACTACCTGAATGGGTTTGTTTGGTGCTTTGGCTGAAACAGAGACAAACCATCGATGAATAAAAACCCAAGGTGGGAGAAAATAAAAAATGATGCTTATATTCTATTTTTCAAGTTCATAAAACAAACCTTCATTAAAAAGAGTTCCATATTTAGTGACATAACTGAGCAAAAACATGCTTCAGAATAAAACAAACACACAGTCAACTTCATTCACTGTGGCTTAGTGACCTTGAGCAAATCAGTCAAATTCTTTCCAACTTTGTTCAGCAAAACGGGAATAGTATCATTTGTGTCATGGTATTCTGAAAATTACACATGAACATACAAACATTACTTGAAATTTTTCAAATTGGGGGAACAAATCCGCCATCAATTCCAGGAGGCATCTGTAAGAATGTGAACCAACTGAGAAGGGTGGTAAACGAGACTCAACTGCAGTGCCATGCTTTCAATCTCAACTATTCACTCAAAGACTCAGAGAAAGGCTTGACTAGCTGCCAGATGACAGGCTCTAGGAAAGTGAATGACTTTATCAAGAAGGCTCTGACACAATGAACGCTTAATCCACTGACAGATTCGTAATTTAATGACAGTACTGGAAGAGGGTGGAAAACAGGAGGTGGGACCTAGTTAGAAGTAGGTTCCTGGGGCATGCCCTGATAACCCTGCCTCAGTTGAAGGTTTACCTAGACATAGAATTTGGGGTTTAAAATATTTCTTTCTCAGAATTTGGTAAAGAGGGACATATTCTGGCAGTAAAAGTACATCAGAGAAACTCAACACTAGTTAGGTATTGTTCACACTATTGGCTTTTGCCAAAGTCTGACATACCATGGTTGTGATTTTGTTTAGTTAAACTGAATTCATCACTTGAGGTAGCTAGTGTTCCTTTCCCTTTGGAGATCATCCATACCAAGAAGTCTTTTTGGAGTTTTTAAAACCTGATCAAGATTTCACTGGTTTTAGAATAAGCCGTTAGTAAGGTATCCTACGATCAGAGAGGCCTTCAAATGCTAAAATGAAGGCTTTACTTTGGAGCGCTAATATTCACATAACCTGACCTGTAAGTTGTTCCTGAACAACATGCACTCATTTTGCTGTTGGTGGCAGAGCCTAGACGGAGTAAGATATTTCTGTCACCTCTCCAGACTCCTCTTAGGTCAGCTTTCAGCTAGCTAATCTCTAGCCTTTGGCTTCCTTTCTGTTCTAGTTGTTTGCATCGCTCAGCTCTGCTTCCACAGTCCCTCTTCGGTGTAACTGGAAAAACTGGTTGCCATCTGGGCGGCAGTCTACTCCTTTCTGGTTGGTCCTGCCCTGTCCTATCAGCCAGCATACTTTTAGCCAGCTGGATTCTCCCAGGAGTTAGCACTATGGGTTTCCAGAACTCAGTGTCTATATCTCTCTCCATTCACAAATGAAAACTTAGTTCCTAAAGTGATGGTACTTAGAGGTGGGCCCTTTGGGAGTTGACTATTCATGAGTGGAACCTCACAAATGAGATTACTGTTCTACCAAAAAAGACCCCAGGGAGCTCTTTGCCCCTTCCTACATGTAAAGGCACAGCAAGAAATCACCTGCAAGTCAGAAAATAAATAGGCCTTTGCCATATACCAAATCTGTTTGCACTACAATCTTGTACTTCCCAGGTTCTAGACACATGAGAAACAAATGTGTTTGTTATTTAATCCGCCCAGTCTCTGATGGTTTTGTTTAGTAGTCTGAAGGGACTAATACAGAGGTCCACTTATAAGCCTCCTTGGCTTCTTTTACTGTTTTTATGAGATTCTTTTATTGTGGCTGTAATGGGGCCTGAGAAGCAAGCTGAGTGCTTAGTCTATCTTGTGGCAACTGCATCATTAGTTATATAAACAGCCTCAGAATTCAATTCAACCTTTTCAGTCCAAGTCTCAAGGAAATGAAAAACATTTTACAGTTTGTTTTTAAGTTTAAACAACATTCTTTAGGAGTCATCTAAAGGCTTGCTCAATTATGTGTACTTTTCTTTGGAAATATTACAGTTGACATTTCTTTTCTCCCTTTTAAAACCATGTTAAATGTTTTGGCTATGAGTCTTCCCTTATCCTGGGCCTCACGGCCTTAGTGGGTGGTAATAGAGGTCTGTCGGCTTTCTAAAATAAGATGAACGGAATATGAATACTCCCTCTAATAGTACACTTTTAAAAGTCACAGAAAAATGTGGTCTGAGGTTTTTATGTTTGAGTCTCAAGAAATAATAAAGTCTGTTTTGCAGTCGTTGCCTGAAACACCATTAGTTGAAGCAGCACTTAATAAATGTCAACAGAACTCTATATGGACATCAGGAATTTTCCTTTGAGACAGCTTTCCTGTAAGAATGAAAAGTGGGAACTGGAGGCTAAGCAGAAAAAAAGGAATATAAAAGGAGAGGTGGCAGCACAGATTAAGCCCCAAAGTGAACGGAAAAGGCTTCTGAACACAAGCCATGCTGCACATTCCTATCCAAAACTGACTTACAGTAATATCCCAGATGACTGAAGGGATAGGAACCATACTGAATGGACATGAAGATGAAAACACACACCATTTTAGGAAACATCTCTTGGGAAAAAAAGCTCGTATAAGATCAGCATTTAAGTCACCTTCTTTGTACTTAACATTAAAATACTTTTCTTGTCTATGCCATACCACCCTGACCCCGTCTGATCGCATCTAAAATGTTTTGTCTTTTACCATTGAATTCTTCTACTTCCAGCTCTGGAGCAACCAGGTAATACTGTTCACAGAGCAGCTTTGCTGTTTCATACGCATCTGTAAGAAAGAGAAATTTAATTGTTGAATTCCATAGATATAAGCATGTGGTGTATATACAGAAATAAAGTCAGTTTGTCTACACTGACTTTAAATGAGTCAAATGCCATCTTTTAAAGCAGTCTTTTGGCTTCAACACATTACTATGACTAAAGCATTTATCTTTACTAAATGTTAACAACCACAGCCATATCAAAACCATAGATTAGTAACAATAAAGCTAGGTTTATGCTAAACACACAAGTATTTAACTTTTAAACACACTGCTAAAAGATTTTTCATGAAAATTTATAAACCTAGGACTATACTTCTGAACATCACAGAATCTGAATAAGTTATAGCAAAGTAATACTTTCTGTAATTTAAAAAACTGGCAACAGTCAGACCTGGAGAGACCTGTGCGCTGCTGCTGACCTGGCTCCAGTTTAGAGCACTTTCTGCTCTTATGGAGGGCCCCAGTTCACTTTCTACCCACATGGTTGCTCACAGCCATCCATAACTCAAGTTCCAGGGGATCTGATGCCCTCTAAGGCCTCTGTAGGCACCAGGTATGTGCATGATACACATACATACATGTATGGAGGCAAAACATTCATACACATAAAATCTTAAAAAATGCCAACAGTCATGATTTCCCAGTTACTGGCAAATGAAACATCAATAAGAACTTATTGAGTGAACAGATTTTCATGAAACACAGAATTTAAGTTATCAGAACCACCTGCTGTCTTTAAAACATTCCTTAATTGGTTAAGGATAATAGCTTAGAGCTGATATAAACCCTAAGGTGCAAGAATTTGCTTTCCAAGAGGGGCAAAAATAACTAGAAGACGGGCTGTAGAAAGTTTAAAAGGTAAGGAATAAATTAAGAAAGTAAAAGAGCCTTATGACATATGTATTAACCTCTCAAACTGTAAACCATTAAAAAAAAGCAAAAACCAATCTGAGAGGAAGATTTGGGTCTTCACTTCTTTACACTGTTACACAAAACTTAATCTAGTGCCTGTTTAGATGATCAATCGCTTTTTCTTGGCTCGGTATCACACCCTTTTGTTAACTCCCTTTCCTTAACTGACACATAATTCTCATACAATTCATCCATTTATAGTGAACATGGAATTCAGTGGTATTTAGTTTTATTGGCCAAGTTGAGCACTCCTTATCACAATTAACATTTTTATCACTGCAAAAGATGCCCCACGCTGTCAGCGGTCATTCCTCTCTGCCCAGCCCTTAGCAACCACCTTCCTACTTCTGATTTACCACTCTGGACAGATCAAGTAACTGAATCTTGTGTTACGGGTCTTTACTGACTGGTTTCTCTCAGCATAGTGTTTGTGATGTTAGTTCTGTAAACTTGACATAATCTAGGATAACCTGGAAAAGGAGTCTCAATGAGGGACACTGGTCTATAGGAATGGCTTGGGGGGGATTATCTTGATTATATTAACTAAGGCAGGAAGACCTGCCCAATGTGAGCAGCACCATTCCCTAGGAGTAGGGAAAGCAAGCTAAACATTAGCATGCAAGCATTAGTTCATTGTTCTATGATGCTGATTGTGGGTGTAATGTGACTAAATTCTACTATGAATTCCCTGTCATGATGGAATGTAACCTGAAATTTAGAGCCAAATAAACCCTTTCTCCCTTAAGTTGCTCTTATTAGGGCATTTTATTGTAGCAAAAAGAAAAAGAAACTAAGACAATGTATTTAAGGGTCATCTATGCTATAACATGAGCCAGTAGCCCATTCCATGTAATTAAACTTCACAGCATAAAAATATTTTCAGTAATAGGCACTGTACAACTAAATCACATTTTCTTCATCCATTTGTCAGCTGACAGACATTCGAGTTCTTTACACTGTTTTGCTATTGTGAATAAATACTGCTAGGAATATTCATTTGATGCTTTTGGTTCTCATGTGCCTAGGAACAGGAAAGTGATGAACTCTATGACAACTCATTATAAACACGTGGGAACTGTCAGGCTATCAGAACAAGACTTTTAGTTTTCCTCTACAATTTCCAAAAGTCAGATTGGTGCATTTACAATGTTCTTAGCTACATACCAACTTCCTGGAGACAAACCAACATTGTGCATAGAGAATATACTTGCTTAAGATTCAAGAGATGAGAGAAAAAAGGAAGAAAAGGAAGGGAGAGAATAGGCTCTAGAAAATTGAAATGTTAAAATTTGACATTACCATCTTAAAGTGATACAAAGATAAGAACAGGGTATGTTCAGACTATAAGTTCATTTACCTTGTGTTGCTACCAAATTAGAATTTTGTATTCTAATTATCTAATTTTATTTGTAGCCACATTAAAAATTCATATCTGATTAAACTTTTAAAATTAAGTACCAAAGACAGAGACATCAGACCAATTATGACAAGATATAATAAAACAGAAAACAAAAAGTAAATAGCAATAAGAACAGAAAAAAAAATTTTAAGAGAATTTGAAGTGTGAAAATAGACATTCAAGTGGGGTTGAATTTTTACCCTGAAAAAGGTTAGAATTTTAAACTACACTAAATTTGCAATTTTTTCCCTAGGACATAACCAACCTCATCAATTACATGTAAAATGTTTTAAAAGGGGGGAACAGAGAGGGAGAACGGGAGGGAGGGAGAGAAATCAAGAAGCAGCTCTTTCGCTTTGGCTAGTCTACTAAACAATGCTACATCTCCACCTAGTGACGTGATAGCACAAAAGCTGACCATGAACTTTGAAGACCTCAAATACAGAAATTTCCAATGCTTCACTCTCTACAAAATCAATTTACTTTAACTGTTCTGGGCATATAATAATTTTAATAATGAACGACCTTTCACTATAAAATAGTAACAGAACCCAAACCTGCTAAATGTTCTAATTATCCACGGCATTAGCTTTGCCATTACTATGAATACGATAACATTGGAAACATGCTAGACATATACAATGTCTGGAAGACAGTGAAATCCAAATAAAAACAGCCAACTTCAAACTCAGTATGGCTCCTAAAACCACATATAAATAAAAATATTTTTAGTTTCATTATACATTGTAGTGGATCAATGATAAACAATTAAGAATTACTTCATTATTCTTGAAAAATCTCAAAACATTACAATGTAGAGTTTCACACACCAGCCAGTCAATAGAATGCGGAGAGTATTATTAACAAAAATTCACACTAATATGCTCATAGGATAATAAAATTCTTTGGATAAAATACATAATAAGCATCTGATTAAGGGTTGGGGATGTAGCTCTGTAGTAAGTACTAGCCTAGTTTATGAAAGGTTGGGTTTAATCCCAAACACTATAAAAACAAAAAATAAAGCATTTGCTAAATAACAATCCTTTGCCAATGATAAAGTTTTCACTATTCAATTACATTAACAAGTGTTCCTTTTAGTTAGATTGGAGGTGAGAGTCCAGAGCAGTAACAAAGGAGTTAGCAAATTTAAAGAGTGTAGATTATTACTTATAAATCGCCTTTGGGGTAAGGGCGAGTGTAAAGAGTTCAGATTAGGAAATGGAATTTCTGAGGCACTATCTCTGTTTTGAAGCCTAAGGACAAACATTTTTAAAACAAAATCAGCAAGTAGGCAGAAGCAGGTAGAACTCTGAATCTGAGGCTTAGTCTACACAAAGAGTTCCAGGCTAGCCAAGTAGTTCTGGAGAGAATATAGATTAAGTGACCACTTGCTTGAAAAGTCAAGGCAATGTCACACATTTCTGCACTGGCTCTCCCATGACATAAATGGTCACATGGCTACTGGGTGTTCGGCAGCACTAAAACAGGGTATTCTTTATTTACGTAATTTAACATAAAAATTAAAACCATTTTAAAAAATCTCAAGATCTCAAGAACTAAAATTCAAATACTGGTATGGAATTTTCCTTTATACCTACAGTTTTTGTAAACTCTCCTTACAATAAATTCTCTAAATAAAAATTACTATTTTAAAATTAGAAATCGAATTTTTTGAAAAGATATTGCCAAACTATTTTTACCTGTATTATATTTCAGCTAGAATTTACGACTGATCTTGAAAAGGAAACATGGGGAATTATTATCATTGTCAGTAAATGTAAGTGATAGTCATTGCACTAATAATGCTTGCAGTGGTAGTATTTCCAGCAGATCCATCTTTAGCCATAAATCATTTTCAGAAATATCACATGGGAAACTTTAACAGATTACGGAGCTTATCTGATCATAATTCTGCTCCAAATCTACTCTTCCATCAACGATCAGATTTTATACTTAATCCGCTGGATCACTTGTTTATGACATAAGGAGTGAGACTTTGAGTACTGAAAAATTTTAAATAAACATGTCATAAACAATAATTTTAAATCTAACAGAAGAAAGAAAAATCTTATAAACTCAAGTTTAAAAAATTCCTGTCAGAACAAAGCATACATAAATAGCCATAAAATATTTCAAAGACACAACACCATTTTTATTTATCTCTTATGTGGGTTTGTCTGTGTGTATGTGCAGGTTCTTGCGGGAGTGCAAGCACACGCATGCCTCGGCTCACAGGGCTCACAGGGAAGTGTAAGGACAAGGGCAGTCCTTGCCTTCTAGCTCGTCTGAGACAGAAGCTTTTTGTAGGTTCTGGGAACCTGTACTCATGTCTTCATACTTGCATGGAAAGCACTTTTATCCACTGAGCAATCTCTCCAGCTCTGAGAATTTATTTTTTATTCTATGTGAACGGTGTTTTGCATATATGTCTTGCATACTGAGTGCATGCAGTGCCCCCACAGGCCAGAAGGGGGCATCAGATCCTCCTGAAAGTGGAAGTACAGAGAGTTGGTAGCCCATGTGAGTACAGGGAATTGAACTCAGGTCTTCTGGAAGAGCAGTCAGTGCTTTAAACTGCTGAGCCCTCTCTCCAGTCTCAAAATTCTTATATTTTTATTATTTTTAATAAAACAGCACCACACCATTATTTTCATGTGGTAATAACATAAGGCTAATCAAAACAACATAAATAGGTGTTTTCAAACTACCTTACCAAAACCTCCAATTCTTGCCTTCTTTAAACTCACCATTTTATCAGTTGTTTCAGCTGGATATACTTGGTAGTAGAGCAATATTATCTCCTGTTAGCATAATGCAAATAGCTGTTTCCTTAAAACAGCAAATAGCTGTTTTAAAATGAATCTTGGACTGGAAAGATGGCTTAGTAGTAGGCACCCTGGCTGTTCCTCCAGAGGATCCAGGTTCAATTCCCAGCACCCACATAGCAGCTCATCACCAACGGTACTTCCAGTTCCAGGACAACACCCTTTTCTGGACTCTGCAGGCACCAGAGCGGTGCACAGGAATATATACAGACAAACACCCATGACATAAAATGAAATAATAGTAATGTTACAGATTCAAAATGAATTTGTCCTGCATCATTCCATTTGAGCCTATCAGTCAGAGCTGGGAGTGGTAGAATACACCTGGAGAACTTAGAAAACGAAGGGAATCCCTAGTTCAATATTATCCCTGGCTATACCAAGTTTGAGGCCAGTGTGGGCCACATGAGGATCTGTCTTGACAAACCTAAACAAAGAACAAACGAGAACACCTCCCCTACCCTACCCCGCTGCATATGCACTTGCTCACTGAGCCACACCTGAGTTGGGTACCTATTTTCCAAGTATCTGAGGACAAGACTGATAGGTTATCCATACCTTCACCTTCTGCACTTTTTTGACCCTAGCCACCTAAGGTGATTGTTTAACAAAGATCATTCTGACCCATGTGCTCCCTTAGAAAGAAATTTCCAGAACCAATATGCCACTTTTTAGAAACCCTTTAAGTTACAAAGAAATATAATGCAATATATATTATTAGCCTCCCTACCCAAAATCCATCCCAAGTGGAATCCATTAGTTTTCTGACCTCATAAAACACAGCCAACTGGAGAAGTGCACACAAAACATCTACCATAAAAACGAAGAATCTCCAGGCTAGGCAGAGCCAGACTATTAAAATTTATAGTCACAGGTAAAAACAAAATGAAATGAAGTGATACAATCTACCTCTTAGAAACTGAAGATAGACATTCAAGATGACCATGAATCAAAAAGAGTACTGAAGAGTATCATGATGTAGCAAGGCCTGCAGTGCTTGGCATTGTCTTAAGTGGGCATCAGTCAAGTTAACCAGGAATACCAAAAAAGAAAAAAAAAGGCAAGTAGAGAGGCCGTAACTTGGCAATTCCAGTTGCAAGCCACCCAGAACACAAGCTGGTGTTTTTGTTTGCCAACTCCAGTATCCATAGCTCTGACTGTAAACTGTTTCATGACTTAGGACCTACACAGTTATTTTAATAAATCTATTTCTGGAGCTAGAGTGGGTCTGGTACTTGCAACCTGAGGAGACCAAATTGAAAGCATAAGATATTATTTCTGAGCTGAAATAATACCATGCACTCAGGAGGCCATTTGTATGCTATCATGCTAAGCAATAATAACATAAAAATGGCATGGAGAAGTTAGCATGGCTGAGGAAGTCAACTTTTGTAACAAAGCAAAGATTTAAGTTTGTATCTTTGAAACACTCTCATCAGAATTTTCCATTTGATTGTCTGCCTCCTTTTACAAAGAAAGGAGTGAAAGGGTCACCATGGAAGGCTCCTCCCAAGGATAATAGGACTCACTTTACAGCACTAATTCTAGCATTCACTCCGGAGTCTATAATTCACAGATGTATAAAAGGAAAAACTAATGTGCAGAATAAGCCACAAGGAGGTGTGCTTAAGAGTGTTCTCTATTCAGTTACTGCTATACTGGATATACCCTATTTGTACACCTTTATACAACTATCTAGTCAAAAATAAAAACAGCACTTTTACCCTCTACGTAAGTTTTCTGTAGTCTGTCTCTAAAAGCCTAAGTAGGTAATCAGTTTTAGTTCATTAGAACTTGTGAAGGCTGTAAAACACATGTGTGCACACACCAGCACAGGAATGCACATTACATACATATATGGTCATCTGGAGTTGACATTTAATTATGCTTAAACCTTGTAAGCTCTTCACAGCTAAGGAAACAAAAAAAAAGTTCCAGAGGTACAGAACTATATCAGCAGTGCTCTGGGGAATCATGCAAAAGGACAAGTTCAAGGCCTGTCTGGGCTACAGAGTTGAGTTCAGAGAAAGCATGGCAACTTAATAAAATCCTGTCTCAAAATAAAAAAAATGAAAAGGGGTTCAAAATACACTTCAGTTGCGCAGTATTTCCTCAGGACGTGAGAGACCCTAGGTTCGAACACCAGTGTTAAAAAGGAAAGCTACTTGTAAAGCTCCTGGACGTGAGAGAAGGGCACCACAAAGTGGATCATGAGGGCGTGGCTTTGCAGCAGCACATATCTGAAAGCACCCTCCAATTCTTCTGAACTTAAGGAAAGAGGCTACCGAGAGACGGAAACTACGGAAAGATTCACAGAGGAACAGAGTGATCAGCTCTCCCTCCTCACCTCATCAGGATCCTGGCAGGATGTGGACGTGTGCATGTGGGGTGTGTGTGTGTGTGTGTGTGTGTGTGTGTGTGTGTGTGTGTGTGCGTGCGTGCGTGTGTGTGTGTGTGTGTGTGTTGGGAGAAGTCGAATGGAGTATGGGGAGTGAGTCATTGCTTCATTGCTTAGAGCTTCACCAAGAATCTAGGTTTTAGTTGTGTTCCCCCAAAATCACACAATAAAATATAGTAAACTGTATTTGCAATACACTAAGCAGAAGATTAAAAATGGCAAAAGAGTAAAGATAAATCTGTGAGTGGGCTATGGCTGGTGATGTAGGCCTGTAATCCTAGCTACTGAGGCCACGACAGAAGGACCACAAGTTCAAAGCCTACAGGACCTTGGGGGATGGGGTATAAGGGTGGGGAAGTCAGATCACTGATCTTGAAGGAGATTCTGGGATTCTGGCTCCTTTCTCTTTTTGTTTCCCAGATACCGTCATCAAATGAGTAGCTCTGCTCTGGCACACACCGCCACATAGTCTACATTGTGACAGGCGCGCAATGATGGGCCAGTGACAGCGCACTGTACCAACATAATATTTTCTCATAAGTTGATTTCCTCGGGTATCCTGTCACAACAATAGAGAGCTGACTGACACTTTCTGGCTTATTTCAAATATGTGTTGAACTATTCTAAATAATCTGCACTTAGCTTTTGGCATAAAATTCGCCACAAAAAATGCAAAAGTTTCTGGCATACCTTGAAATTTTTATGCACAGGTTAGAGATCAACATAACATCATCAGTAGTTAATACAAACTAAATAACAGAATACTGCTGGCAGTAACTGTCATAAAACTTAAGTTCTTTCAACCTTAAGAGCCAAGTCACTGGGGAATTCCTCCTTGAATTCAAAGGATGTGCTGTAGCATTTCCTAACCTCTTTGTACTATAAAAGCTGTTAACTTTCATCAAATTCCACAGATTCTTAGCTATAACCTCCCCTAAAAATTAGTCAGACTTGATTTTGTAAAGAAACTGTGAGCTAATAAAAATGAGTGTTTACCCAACTTTACCACGAAGAATTTCAAACACATGCCAAAGTGTAAACCACAATATTATGAAACCCATGTACTCACAAAAGCCTCAACTATCCTGCACAGAGGCCTAGTCTTTTTTCATTCCCCATTATCTCTCTAATTTTGAAGCAAATCCGTTATTTCAAACCATGTACAGACATTTACTATCTCCTGAAGCTTTAGCTCTAAAGCTATGACTAAAAACATCCCCACTATATCAGTATCACACCTAAAAACTAGACTTTGGGACTAGTTAATTCCAGTGTGTGCTATTTATTTATTTGTTGTTTCTTAAAAATTGTTATTCTATGTGTATGAGTGTTTTGCAAGTATGTATGCCTGTGTACCTGGTGCCCCCAGTGGTCAGAAGAGGATGCTGAAGCTGGAGTTATGGACAGCTGTGACATACACAGCTCTGAGATGCTATGTGAGTGCTGGGAAGAGCATCTGGGACCTCTTCAAGCAACTTAAGTCAGTGCTCTTAACAGCTGAGCTATCTTTCCAGAGCACATTTTTTAGTAATAAAATTTATTTAACAATTTTAAGTGCCTAAAATTTATCAAACCACAGAATATTTATAGAGCATCTATCTCTATGGGCACTCTAAGGTTCTATATAACTTATTGAACACGTACAGAAGCATCCCTTGACCTTACATCAAGTACAGTTCAAGAGAATAGGCAGAAGTGTCATGTGCTGGCTGGAGCTAGTCACTTTAGAACTGAAATAATGTGAGCAAATGTCTTCTGACCCAAGAGTGACCTAGGCGGCCCCAGGAAAACACACTGTACAGGTCATCCTCAGCAGTGGCTGCTCAAGAGCAGCCAGAGCCCTTGATGGAAACCAGGTAGAGGCAGAGTCATGTAAACTATCAGCTGAGTGTTTCCAGTGAGATGAGAAGCAGAACAGGAAATGCAATCTGGGGAAGGAGACGGGTTGGGAACATGAATCTGCCCAAAGTAAAAACTGGAAGCTGGTGGGTTACAGTCATTCCGGATAAAGCATTTATTTTAAATGAATAATGGGGAACCTGTTGCTCAAACTCAAAGTCCTCAGTTATTCGGGATTTATGAGTACCTGGCCTGTTCTACCCTGGGACTATTGGCATAGTGTCCATCCAGCTAAGCCCACTTGCTGTATAGCTTCTAACACCATGAGCACACAACAGAAAGACATGTAGATTTGGAAAATGTGAACTTAGTTCCATTTTATAACAAGGAAATAGTTAAAAATGATAGCAAGTCAAAATTTAGAACTTCCTGGAATGTTTAGTGTTTAAGAAAGAACTACAACTCTAACTCTGAGCAATAAAGTAGAAACTGGTATTTGAGCATTGGAAATTATTTGTCCTTTTCTGATCTAGAAATATTTCATATTTGGACTAAGTGATTTAGACCTAACATGGCCTGATGAATCACAGACTACACAGCAACATAACCCTACAGCTGAGCTGCCTCAAATAAAGCACAGTGCTATTTCTGCCATGGCCAGTGACACTGGGTTGGTATCCTTACCTTTCACCACATCAGCGACATTACAGGTGGGATCAATACTCCCTATGTGTTTAGGATGAGCAGGATTAGTGTCACCGCCAAACAGAAGTGCTAAATGAACACAAAAGAGAAGAAAGGGGATTGAAGCACAGCAAGCTGGGGTGCTCAGGCACAGAGAGAAATTCCAATTCTCTAAAAGGATCTTTAATTTTAAGAATCATTTTAGCATCCACAATGACTTAGAGCAACGTAAAACAGCTGATGGGTGAGCAAATACATCAGCCAAAAAGGGGGGGAAGAAGTGCTTCAAGTCCATCAGTTGCAGTCAGTAGACGGACCCTAAAGCAGCAGCGCATGTCCGGTGTCTAGTCCTTTCTCCCTCAGCTGGCGGAAACTAGATCAAGACATTTCCATGCTCGGCAGCTAATCTCCCTGCTCAAGCCTACTGCAGTCATTTATCCAAATCATTAAATATTCACAACATGCAGTTTGGGCCATTTGTGAAGAACCTTCACTGGCAACACTGCAAATGCCTCCATCCTGGAGGTTCTTTTTCAATTCTGTGTACACAAACAACATTGTTAGAAAAATACTTTATTTTACTCTACACAATAGTTGCAAACTTTTATTCCTAAATAAAAACCTAAAGAACCTGAAAACAAAAAAAGGAACTCAAGCCAAATTTTTATAGGTATACTTTATATTAAATTATTCAACACTTGGAAAACAGCCACTGACTCAGTACATTAGCTGGCTAGTATTTAGGTTCCTTTTTTCTATAAACTGTCATATAGTTTGTTTCTAAAAACGCATAAATACATACAAAAGAGTTCCATTAAATTTGTCTAAATAAATCAAATGAGTTTTAAAAACCAAAAAAAAAATGAGTAAAGCAAACAAAACATGCTTTGTCCATGCTCTGATTCAGCGAGGATGACTCCAAATACGTGGATGCTTTTTCCTTAGAATTAAAAAAAAATGAACCAAGGTGACAACACTAGAAATCAATCAAGAAGTTCTTTGTGTTAAGAAGAATTTTAGATTATAGCCCTGTCTATTAGCATGGGCAACAGACTAAAGCTCTCAACGTGGCATCACGGACTGATGATCATGCTTCCTTGGATTTTTCCTACCACTGCGGAAAAAAGGAATTGTTTATATGTCCAACATGCCATTCAACAGTCACAGTTTTGATGGTTTTAAAACTAAAAAAAAAAATGCATGTATGGATTAAGAAAAAATACTACCAGGTACATCAAATTATGGAGAAATGAACATGGCTGTCATTAAAACCAGTCCTTTGCCTCCACAGCAAAGCAGCAGCAGAGCCCGAGAGAGAGGCAGTGCTCCTGCCTCTAATGTAAGCATCACAGATGTTAATTAAGAACACTGATTAACAGATGTTTACAATAGGAAGGATTCACTTATGAAAAACTAAACTAGAAATGAGATTTCTACAGTCAAAAGTCTAAATCAGTAGATTAAAAGTGAAGCAAAACCAAGACTTTTCAGAAAAATCAATTTGGTTACCTTCTTAAAGCTGGACCCAACATAACCCAACTTACTGTGTTGGTTAATAAGCATGCGGAAAGAAATTCGGTTGGTATAAAAACGATCCAGGAAATATTGGATGTTACTGCTAATAAATGGATCAAAACCGAACTTTTCCTTGTACTCAATCACGCCTTGGGCCATGGTAGGAACAACATCGTTGTGTCTGTTTCTGATGTTAATCAAAACATGGAGAAAGCTGTGTGGGAAGGAAACAAAAAGTGGTAAGTCTGGATTTCCCAGGCCGAACACATTTCCCACCTCTGTCTAGTTACCTTCCGGTATTCCTTATAACTATAAACATTATGTTTACTAGATAGTAAAGGAAGTAGTCAAAATATTAAAACCTAACCCAAGCTTTGGTTTGAAACTTACTACCAAAATTCCTTTAGAGCTACACAAAGTAGTCTAGTCAAGTTTAAAAATAAGTTGAAATAATTTCTTAGGAATGCACTTACATTTTGGAATTCTATAAATATTTTTTGACTAAAGAATTACAGAATATATCAATGTTTCTTCTAAGGACTTAGAAATGGAATCTTAAAGCAAGAGCTTCTTCTCTGAATAAAGAATGCCAAACATTTTATGAGCAAAAATTTGAAATAATCTCCTCCCAGTAGTAAAACATGTTAAAATGTAGATATAAAACCTCAATGATAATAAACTTATTTGCTGGGAGCAGTGGCACATACCCATCATTCCAGATACTCAGGAGGCGGAAGCAGGAGGGTTTAAAACTAGCCTAGACAATATAGGAAGACACCCATCTCAAAATCAAACACACCAATCATTTTCAAGTATTTTGGCACATTATTGCCAAGATATATAGGGAAGGGGCTGAAGAGATGGCTCGGTAGTCAAGAGCACTGGCTGCTTTTCCAGGGGAACTGGTTTACATATTGTGGTGGCTTGAATAAAAATGGCCCCCAAAGACTCATATTTCAGTGCTTAGGGAGTGGCACATTAGGAGATGTGGCCTTGCTGGAGAAGTGTGTCACTGGGGGCTTTAGGGTTTCAGATGCTCATGTCAGGCCCAGTGTCTCTCTCTTTTCCTGCTGCTGCCTGTAGACCCAGATGGAGATCTTTCAGTTCCTTCTCCAGCACCATGTCTGCCCGCATGCCATCATGCTTCCTCCCGTGATAATAATGGACTGGACCTCTGAAACTCTAAGCAAATGCCAACTAAATGTTTTCCTCTCTAAGAGTTGCTGCGGTAATGGTGAAATTCACAGCAGACACACACTGGCTCACAACCATTTTTAAGTCCAGTCCCGGGGAGTAACACCCTGTTCTGGACTCCACGGGCACCAGACGCTCCGTGGTACACATTTTGTAGACAAAACACCCATACAAATAAAATAAAAAATAAAAACTTTAAAAACACGTATAAAAATATGAAATACCACGACTTTAAGGACAGGAAAGTAAGTCAAGCAATGGCATGAGGCTCTAAGGCTGAGTGAGTAGCTGGGCCCCAGAATTTAGCATATTAAGAATATAACAATGTGGGGTCTACAGAGATAGCTCAGCAGTTAAAGAGCATTGATGGCTCTTCCAGAGGATCCAAGTTCCATTCCCAGCACCCACATGGCAGCTCACAACTGTGTGTGGTTCCAGTTCCAGGGGATCTGACACCCTCACACAGATATGCATGCAGAGAAAAACATCAATGCACAAGGAATAAGAATAAATTTTTAAAAAGAATGTAACAATGCAACTCAGTAAGGAAATGATTAAACTGATTAGGTCAGAGGGCTAATCATATACCAATTTCAAGTCATAAACTTAAGAGTGAGACTGGGGAGATGGCTTAGGAACAATGTGATGAGGACCTGTACCCACATGAAAGCCAGTAACCCAACAGCCAGAGGAGTAGAGAAAGGTGGATTCCAGCTAGTCTAGTCAAGACATCAAATTCCTGTTCAGTGAGAGAGCCTGTCTGGAAAAATGAAGTGAGCATGATCAAGGAAGACACTTGATGCCAACCTCTGATCACCACATGAAAATGCACACATACACATGTATATGCATAAACCATACACAAAAATTAATTTTTTAAAGATAAAAATGTTGAGTGAAATCACAAACAATAAAGAAAATCCACTGAATCAAGTGTGCAGCTGAAATGAAGAGGGCTGTTCTAAGCTTATTAGGAACAGGAGAAACACATGACACAAAGAAAAGAGATGACTGAATTTCAGAAGCATGTGGATGAATGAAGAACCACAAGAGTCCTCAGACTTGGTGAAGATGAACATCTTATTGAGAAACTAGGAAAAGGATCTGTATTAGTGGGGAAATCTAGGAAAAAGCAAGCACAAACACCAATCAATTTTCCGGCACAAAAGCAAAGTAAAATAACACAATGTGAAACTTTTCTTTATTAGGATGGCAAATAATAAGCAGTGTAGGTTGCGTGTGGGTGCTAAGTGGAACATTTTCTAAGGGCAACTTAACCAAATATAGCTCAGGTCCAAAGACGCTAATTCCACTTCCAGGATCAAGGCTGGAGAAACAGCTGAACAACGTCAATAGTTGTTTTCAAAAACTGCTTTCACACACATGCATGCACACTCATACATAGAGAACAGGAGTGGGGGAGACATGAGAGAAAGAAAACAAAAGCTGTTTGGAGAGATGCTGTTTGAGCCAGCAAGATGTCTCAGGGGATAATTGCACTTGCTGCTTAAGCCCGGTGACCTGAGTTTGGATCCCTAGAACCCATAGAAAAGAAAGGCAAAGACTAACACCCAAGCCTATCCTCTGATCTATATGCATAAGATGACAAACACCTATGCACATGTATCATATACTCATACATACAAACAAATAATTTTTAAAAACTACAAACCAGTCTAAAATTCAATACTAGTGGGGCAAATTACATGACCTATAAGTAGAAGAATTAATAATATATGCTGGGCAGTGGTGGTGCACGCCTTTAATCCCAGCACTCAGGAGGCAGAGACAGGCGGATCTCTGAGTTCTGAGACCAGTCTGGTGTGAGTTCCAGGACAGCCAGGGCTGCTACACAGAAAAAAAAAACCTGTCTCAAAATGCCAAGTGTGTGTGTGTGTGTGAGTGTATATATAAGTGACAACTACGTGTTACATCATAACAATGACAGACTCTGTACACAGCAGTGTCCCCAAAAGACTATGTCCCCTGGTAAGGCTGTAGTCATCTTAAGTTTGTACGAGAATACTCCACAGTGTTCACACAAATTTCTCATGATGCATTTCTCGAAAGGTATCGGTCATTAAGAGATGCATGGTTATATTGTGAAACTATTAATAATGGCCAAGAACTATTACAGATACTTATTTTTATAAAATTTGCCAAGTGGTGGTGGCACATGACTATTTCCCAGCACTTGGGAGACAGAGGAAGGTATAACTCTGTGAATTGGAGGCCAGCCTGGTCTACAGAGTGAATTCCAGGACAGCCAGGGCTACACAGAGAAATCTTGTCTTCAAAAACCAAAACAAATAAACAAACAAAAACAAAAAACCCTACACTTATGCAATATGAATGTTTAGGGTAATAAGGGTATAAGAAAATGTTAGGTGCGGTTGTCCACTAGGAATAGAAACTTGGGATAAGTTTTTTACTTAAGTCTTATTTTTATCTCAATGAAATATTTCTGTAACAAATATATACATACAATGACAGCAAAGATGAAAAACTCTAAATTAAAAGTTCACAATTAGCCAGGCTTGGTGGCACACATCTTTCTTCTCAGCACTCAGGAAGCATAAAAAAGGCAAATCTCTGAGTGCAAAACCAACCTGATCACTGCAACAGTGAGACCCTGTCTCAAAAACAAAACAAAAAAAAGCCCAAGTTCACAATTATTCACAAGAAATTTTTACAATGGATAATTTTTCCTTAATTACCTCCTTCCAATGTATTTATAAATTAAGTATCTGTAAAATGAAATAATGCTTTAGAGTGCAGAAACGTCTTTGCTTGCACAGGCTTATTTTAGCGGATTCTCAGAACACCTCCCTACCCACATGGGCTTTTCTATATCCCTCATGATGATCAATGTGATATACATAGATGACCCCCAGCTGAACAGGAAGGCTGTCACCAGGACACTAGCTCACCATTCACCTCTTCCTTTGCTAACGCATGGGGCTTCTCAAGTCTCAACTTTCCAAACTAGTTGCATAAAACTCACCCAGTAAGAACTACTGCCATGAAGATCTAGCACACGCTGGATACAGTATAATCCATTTCCATAAATTGTCACTGATGGGAATTTTGTTAGAGAGACAGGACTCCAGAAAAAACCACAGCAATGAATAATTGTGTACTTCTCCAAATCTGTATCTTCAAATATAGAGCTAGAGGCCAGCTTCACTTTGAGGAGTTCAAAATGTCCCCAACTAATGATTTAAAGAAACAAAGTTCCTGGATTCGATCCACTTAATGTCAATGCCTTAAGTGACAACAGTGACTAGAATCAAGGAAGCAACCGTGGCTCTCAGCCAATGCTTGCACTTTTCATATTTCCCAGATCCATAAGAGAAAATACAACTGAACCTGAGCTTCTCCTGGCTGGAAGCAGCCATTAGGCAGTATGGTATAATGCAAAGAACCAGAACACTAACGAAAAGGAACCGTGACTCATAGGTGCTCTGCTATGCAGTGTCACAACCTTGAGAACATTCTTCACGCTTCTGACCTCCATAGTTCCTCGTTTGTGAATTCACGGCTGGGTGGGAAAATGCTCCAAGGTTGTTTGTGTAGTATCATACTTCCCTAATTCTTTCATGGAACACTCCGAGTCAAGTGTTTATCTCACAATTATATGGATGATGGACTAGGTAGATAATTCATGTATATTTATTTCATGTATATATGGAGGCTACTGCATTCTTAAAACTACCACTAGATGGAACATTCACTACAATGCTTATATTAAGCTGTCCAGTTCACCCTGACTAAATATATTAAGAATTATGTCATGCAGTACTAAATGAAGTTTCATTATTCTTTGTGTGCTGTACTAAATTCTTAAATTAAAAAAATTCAATAATGTCACTGTCCACAAAAAAAAATTAAAACTTTGGTCTGAATTCTAGTTTTTTGTGTTCTCGTGGTATGGGAAGTCCTTCTGTCTATCTGTTGCTTTTATTGGTTAATGAATAAAGACGCTGCTTTCGGCCAGTGGCTTAACAGAACATAGCCAGGCTGGAAGAGATATATATACAGAGAGAGTAGGTGGAGTCAGAGAGAAGCCTTGTAGCCACCAAAGGGAAAGACACGAGCTGCCAGTTGGAACCTTGCTGGTAGGCCACATGCCTTGTGGTAAAATATAAAATAGTGGAAATGGGTTAATTCTAGATGTAAGAGCTAGCTAGCAACACCGTTAAGTGATTGGCCAAGAGTGATTTAAATAATACGATTTCTGAGTGATTATTTCTAGACAGGGTGGTTGGGAAACAAACGAACGACCTCCTACAACATTCTCAGATGTGTGTGTAGTATGTGTGCATGTTACATGAGTACATAATTCTCATGCACATATATATGGAGGCCAGGTTGTCTTCCTTATTCGCTCTCTTCCATTATTTGTCAAAACAGGGTCTCTCTGAACCTAGAACTCGCTTATTTGGGTAGTTTAGCTAGGCAGCTAAACTTAAGAGCTCACATTTTGTAGCAGTTTAGCTCCCAGCTTCCTCGGGGACTCCCGAGTACTAGGATTACAGGCAGGTTGCCATACCTGCCCAATGTCCATCTGACTACTGCAGATCCAAATTCAGGTCCTCACTTATGCACGTTATGTTAAGCAGTTTAACAAATGAGCCATCTCCCCAGCCGTGAGTTACAATTCTTGAGACCCAATAGCATGGGTTCCATTTATGAAAATATTTTTTTGACTAGATATTTTTACTTTCACGTAAATTGTATCATACTTACTTATCTAAAACCCGTGGGTCTTCTGGGCTCTTGTTTTCATATTCTAAAAGTTCAAGGAAGCTCTGCATGTACCTAAAAAAGGAAAAGCACAATTAGCTGCCTGCCTAACATCCTTTCCCTTTTATAAGAGTATCCCAAGTTTTCATTCAGGTTTTACCCATTCCCATACACAGCTCAAGCACTGCAGGCTAACTTGAGTCCCCCAAACCACGCAGGTAGCTCCATCTTTCTCTTGTCAGGAATTACTCATCAGTCCCATGGTCCTGTGAATTGGGTGCATCCCTGAACACATGGACTGAGTTAGGAATAGGTAATAAAGCTTCCAGTCAGGCTGAAAGAAGTACACAGAAGGCTTGCTGGAGGTCTCTGAGGAAGAAACTGACTTCCCTGCTCCTGTACAGTGTGCTGTACAAACAGGAAATCTGCAACTGCTGAAGGCAGTATGCCACCTAGAAGGAAGCTCATCTGAAAACAAAGCCAACACTATAAAAACAGATTTAATAGCTTCATGGTTTCTAATTCAACTAACAAGAAAAGCTCATCCTCTGACTGGCCCTTGAAGCTCTACAAGCCAGGTTCAGCAGTACTGTCTGCTATTATAAATGCATCCTAACTCCAGTGTACAGTTTGGTTACTCAAAAAGTACATATAGTTTTTAAATTTTATTTATTTTTTATTTTATGAGAATTGGTGTTTTGCCTGCATGGATATCTGTGTGAGGGTGTCAGATCTTGGAGTTACAGACAGTTGTGAGCTGCCATGTGGGTGCTGGGAATTGAATCCAGTCCTTTGGAAGAGCAGTCAGTGTTCTTAACTGCTGAGCCATCTCTCTAGGCCCTCAAAAAAATTTTTTTAAGACAGGGTCTCACTATGTAGCCTTGGCTGACCTAGAACTTGATATTTAGACAAGATTGACCTTGACCTCATAGAAATACACCTGCTAACTGCCTTCTGGATTCAGGAATTAAAGGCCTGCACCACCACACCTGGCAAAAAGAACATGAAATTTTAGTAAATGCCTCAGTTTGATCCTGAAGTGTAGACCAAGAATAAAGAAGGCTCCTTCTCTGAGTAAAATTAACTTCATCAATATGTATTAGAGAAATGCATGTTAGGCCCTCAGGAAAAAAATCTGGATTGATCTTGGTATTTCTCAATAAGAGCCAATACAAAAAAGTGTACAGCATTATAATTCTTGAGTCTTAATAACATGTGCCACATATGAGCAAAGCTAGGCAAGCTGGAACAATCCTTCAGAGAGGAAAGTTACAAATGCAAAAGGAGCCAAGATTCCAGTAAGAGTCACAGCATGAAAGGAAGTGGGAAGACTACAGGGTAGCCGAGGGGACAGTGGCAGAGTTGCTGCTCCACATAAAGCCAATGCCAGAAACACACAAATACATGATCCTAAACTGGATTCTTACATCAAGACAGCATTTAAAAAACAGGGGCATTATTAAGATAACTACTAAAATAATTACAAGTGTTACCTATTAGGAAGTATTGCTATATCAATGATAATCTTCTAGATGTGACAATTATATCACAGTTTTCTACGAGTTATGACCAGAGATACATGTTAAAGTATTTGGGGACAAAGGAACATAATGGCAACTTCAATCCAATGTTCCAGGAACAGTAATGAATGTTTGTGTGATGTCAATCTAAAAAAGGGACAATCTGAAAGAATGTCACAAAAACACTGATATTTGGGAAGAGCATTCCAATGAGAAATCACACACTACAGGAGTCATGGGTATGTTCAAATGGCACCTCCTTGGAGACTCCTTCCTTGACTACACTTCTAAAATCCTTCCTATGTTGACCTGCTTCTTTTCCCACTCTCTTTCCCAGCTTTCCCTTTCTTCTGTAATGGCACACTGTTAAACACGGATGTTATTTTATTCACCTTGCTTCCTCTTTAATACCTAAGGCACAGCAATACATGATAAAAAAAAAGAAAAACTGTCCAAACAAGAGGACTTTTAAAGAAAAAATGGTCACATCAGGTATTTGAAAACAGTAACTGTTGGTTCTAACGATTAATAAGAAGGATGGAATGTACTGGAGGCTGAACAGTTGCTGCCCAGATGGCCTTCAGAAGGACTATCTTTATAAGGCTGCAGGGGCCTCTGTACAAGATTGTAGACCCAGACTCTTGTGCTAGTCACTAACAGGCAACCATGCAAAAGAAATCTTCCTCAGTAACTCCCTAGTTCTAGCAACTCCATTTTCATCCTGACAACTTTCACATTTCTTTTATGCATGTGTGTGTCATATACACACATACACATGCACAAATGTAATCATATCTCTCTTCCCATTCAAGGTAGGAAAGAGAACATAAACATGAATTATAAAAGAGAAAATATAACCAAATGTTATCAGTGAAGCTGGATAAAGGTATATGGCAATTCTTTCTACTATTCTTGCAATTCTTAAGTAGGAAATTATTTTTCAAAACAGAATATGTAAGAACAAAAAGAAATGGCATGCAGATAGCCTTAAGTAGACATGAGCAATGGGGTACAAAGATTTAACATTTACAAAGTACAAAGTGAAAGTCCTATTTCACTTTGCCAGTATATGTGTGTGTATGCATGTATGTATGTATGTATGTGTATGTATCCTTTTGATATATATTATATAATATCATATATGATATATATTTGATATATATATTATATATATATATCAAAAGGAAATTTGGTATTTACTCCTGGCTCCTGATACAGTTTCTAAACCTTCAAATTTACAGAATGACAGGTGTATCTTTTGTTACTCATAAGAAGCATCTATTGCTCACATTTGAGTTATTCTAGCAATTTTGCTTAGGGTGGGGACTTTAGACAGTGTCAACGCAATCAGATCAATGCTACAAGTAACTGAGGAGCTGTAACTTTTGTTCTAATCCCCAAACTCTGTGGAGGTACAAGGTATGGAAATGAAACTCTATGAAAACTCCTGAATTAGGAGATTCGGAGATCTTTGTGTGAACACCTGGAGGCGCCAAGAGAGCACACTCAAAGAGGGCATGGATGCTATACAGCTACAGCAACATTTTGTCTGACATATTTCTACCACTGTTGCTATTTCTGAATTATATCTTTAAAAATCTACCTTTAAATATAAACATAGTGACTTCCTGAGTTCTGTAATCCACTTGAGCAAATTATGAACTTCAGAAAAGGGGCATGGAAACTCAATGTCCAGCCGATTAGTCTAAAGCATAAATAGGGCATCTGAGGTGTAGTATCAGTCCCGGGGAATATAGCCCTTAAAATATGGGCTCTGTGCTGACTTCACTTACCTAGTATTGGGATTGAACAGAGTTGCTGCTGTTTGGAAAATTGATTAATGTTGGAAAACAACTCAGAGACAGTAATTCACTTGGAAGTTCCTGAAGTAACTGCTATATAAGCAATGGAAATGATCTAATTGCTATCACTTACTGTATTTACGGGATCAAAGGACTTGACCTTGCCTACCTAGAATCCTCAACATTGTCCCTGACAATGACTTATACTTTCTACAGCAATATTTCCAATGATGGTCTTGAAGCAATAAAGAAATCTCACACAAATAACTATTTGTGGCTTCTTCCTTCTAAAACAAGCCATGAGTCCAGAGCACAATGTAACTACGGTATCAAATGCATATTCATCGTTTCTCTGATCTTTCCCACAACCTAAGGACTATGCACCTCATAGGAGTTTCTGCTTTTCTAGAAAGGAGGCTAGACAGTGAACCTGTAAGATCATCTAAAATTGTGGGTAGTGGAGGAAGTTCCTAGTGAACATGTAAGTATCAGATGAAGTCCTGAGTGAATGCATGGTGTTGACATGAGCACGGCCATGTCGAGGACACCAATGCCTCGGACCCATGGGAATGGCAGAGCCATCCCCTGGTCCATGTATGGATGTTGACAGTGTGTACAGAAAATGTCCACTGAAATTTCTTCCTCCCAGATATTTACACCTCAAGACTGCTCCCCTACAGAGATCCCCTACCTAGAACAGCTAAACTTGAGCTAAACTCCTTATTTGGCTCTATACAAGAAATCCACCTCTTCAATTCAGGGATGATGTTGATGCAACTCCATGAGAATGTGTGACTCGACTCTGGCTTTTCTGTATGTGTCTATCATTTTCTTCATTCCTCATCACCTGAGTTAGGTTGATCCCTAGGCCATGCATGGTCAGAGCATAAAATAGTGCTTCTCAGAAGAACTTCACATTCTTGGGAATGCTGTTGAATGTCCATTCTCTATCAGAAGCCAGGCCACCACAAACTCTCTGAATTCAAGCTACTTTTCCATGATGTTCTCCTGCTCCTCTGTACCAGTCAGTTCCACCCACCCATCAAGGAACAGCACAAGACCAAAGCCAGCATTTTCTGCCCCTTTTGTTCTTACAACACTGTTCCTGATTAGCAACATGTATGCCACCTAGTCCCTACTGTCCTCCTCCTTTCTCCAGATGCTCCCATAATGCTTCTAGCAGAGTAGAGCAAACATGCAAACCTGTCTAAAAACACACCACCTTTTCTTACAGCCTCCCACTCAGTGATCTCACCTAGGGAGAAAAGTCAACACAAACTCCATTCCCTCTGTGAGGGAATGCATGCTTTACAATCAGCGGTACAACTGACTTAACTTGGTTTTAAAAGTTTTTGTATGTGCAGATGCAGCACGGCATGGAACTGCTACTATTTCCATGTGAGGGTCCCCTGAAATAATTTGACTGTTGTTCAATCATTTCCTTCACGGAAGATGTTTAAAATAAAAACAAGAGGCAAGGCTGAAACCTACTAAAAGTACAAAACGTCTCCCTATCCAAAGGACAGCAAATGGGTTAGGACTTGCCTAGCGCTCTGTTTTGTCAAAGCTGTCCTTCAATCCCTAGTAACTGGGCATGGTGGCACACGTGTGTAATCCCAATACTCGGGAGGGAAGAGGATCAAAAATGCAAGGTCACCTAAGCAACAAACTGAATTCAAGGCCAGTCTGGGATACCTGAGACACTGCCTCACTTTTTAAAATGAAAATAGGTCCACTGATGCCTGGCCACTGCACTGCCATTCCTTTATATTATTCTCTAATTATTTTTTTTGGTTTTTAAAACAGGGTTTCTCTATGTAACCACCCTGACTGTCCTGGAACTCGCTTTGTAGAGCAGGCTGGTCTTAAACTCACAGAGATGCACCTGCCCCTGCCTCCCGAGTGCTAGGATTAAAGGTGTGCGTCACCACCACCTGGCTATTCTTTATATTTTTCCAATGAAGCAACCATGTGTATAACAAGAGAAAAAATTAAAAGTTAAGAAATTATCTTTTTTTTTCAAAGATACTTCCATTATACAGTTTTAAGATGAAACTTTTTTATGTTTTTTTTTTTTAAACAGAGCTTCTCTGTGTAACAGCTCTGGCTTTCCTGGAACTTGTTTTGTAGACCAGGCTGGCCTCTGCCTCCCAAGTATGAGATTGTAGGTGTGCGCCACCACAGCCCAGACAGTTTTTAAATGAATAGTTAGAAGAAAAGCATTTAAATGCAAGGAAAGCCCAGCTATCCTGAATGATTCAGTCCCAGAAAGACAGTATATACACTTCTTTGGAAAATGGTGCCAATGCCAAAGTATTAAGCATTGTAGGGTGATCAGAACATTTACTTACCAGCTCTGAACTAATCCCACCGAAGGGCGGTTCAACAAGTTATCCGGCAAAAGGTTAACCTCTCTCATTGTGTTAGCCAGTCGAACAGGAAGCTCCTTACGCAGAAACATATAAGAAGTTTTTTCACATGCATTATCTCTACCTATTAAGAGATGAAAACAATTCCATAAAATTAACATCCAGAGACATAAGATGTTCTCATGTTAGCAGAATTATTACTGGTCAGGAAAAGAAAATTAAGTAACATAACAATGTCTACCTAAAATTTTCTTCTCTGAAATAGCAAGTTTAAGGAAACCACTTAATTAGAAGAGAAAAAGAACATTTATTCCAAGAGGCAACTTGGAAAGCGATCTTTTCTTAACACAAATATGTACCCAGTGTTACCAGTCATAATATAAAAGTGACCTGGGATATAATTTGAGTTTGTTTTCAAATAAACACTGTGGGGCAACTGCCAAGTACAGAAACAGTACAACATGTAAATCCGCTACTGCTCATAGCGGTTTGCTGGGCGGCAACATGCTCCATTCATTCTGTAAAGGTTCCTAATGTGTGCCAACCGTTTGGTAAAATTTTTCTTCCAATGTTCCTTTAGGAAACACTCCTCTGCCACCCTGGAAGCAGACACTCTGTGATTCCAAGTAAAGGGCTCTAAGCCACAGGACTATTATATCCCAAAGAAATAGTTTACAATGTACTCCCAGGGCAATGATCCACTATGACAAGTTCAAGAAGGCAAAACACGGCTGTATGCTAGGACCAGTGCTCAAGTACAGTTTTAAGCTCCTAAACTAAGGTGACCCACCCAGAGCGGTGAGTGCCTGCCTGATGTGGGAGTGTCATATATCAATCTGTTGATTTCATTGTTTAAGCAATAAAGAAACTGCTAGGCCCATTTGATAGGCCCACCCTTAGGTGGGTGGAGTAAACAGAAGGGAAGGCTGGGAGGAAGAGGAAGTGAGGTCAGACTCCGCAGCTCTCCTCTCCGGAGCAGACGCAGGAGAGACACCATGCTGCCTGCTCCAGGGAAGACGCACACCATGCCCCAGCTCCGACCCAGGATGGACTTAGGCTAGAATCTTCCCGGTAAGCGCACCTAGGGGCGCTACATAGATTATTAGAAATGGGCCAGAGCAGTGTTTAAAAGAATACAGTGTCCGTGTAATTATTTCGGGTAAAGCTAGCCGCCGCCCATATTACTACAAATGACGCCCAGACGTGTGGCTAACTAAACCCACTTACAAAACCTGAGAAGGCTTAAAAATAAGGGAGAGAGCATTTAACACAGATTTTTGCTGTTTGTTGGTGGCGTGCTGTAGAGAGATTTACTGATTCAGCAACAGCAGCAGAAAAAACGCTGTGTCATTTTAAAGCACAGCTTCTTGGGGCTGTGCCCCCAGTGCAAACTCTGGCTTTATGTTGTGTTCCCACTTGGGATCTGAAGGAGAGTGCTCTGAGACCGTGCTGATGGCTCTCAGCGCTCCCCGCCTGCACCCGGGCAGACGGCCGAATCAGGCTTAGGCAGGCAGAAGAGCATGGCGGATTCCTGCCGCCATACAGAGACGTGTTTTTAGACTGCGCAGTGCTCTGCGTGTCAGATTTGGATGTTACTTGGATGAAAAGAATTTCTGTGCTGCACGCTCAGTCTCAGAATTAAAGTGCTGAGTGCCGCTCCTACCTGGTAGCCCCAAGAGGCTTCCTGACTCAGCTTCAGCTGCAAAACCCTGCAGCTCATTAAGAGGTCCTGCCACGAAACACTTAAACGGTGTTGACGAAAAACTGAACGCATGCTTTTCGGTTTTCAGCCGTAGCAGGAAAAAAGCTGCGCCGTTTAAAAATGCCAGCTTTCTGGGCCATCCTGCCAGGGCAAACTCTGACTGTTTGAGACAGGAGGGCCGGCTACCGAGAGAGGACTTGAGTGTTGTCTGTTGTAGCTCGCTGGCTGGCAGGGACCTTGAAATGCTATAAACATGGCTGCAGCCTGTATTTCCGCCATGAGGCTGGAAAGCTAAGGAATGGACTGGATCTAGCTGGCAAAGCCACGCCTTTAGTCCTACTGATATTGCTTGGCAAATTAAAGACTCGTGTGGTCAGAAAAAGAGAGATATACAGTAAAGAGAGATTCAAAGACAAAGAAAATTTCTAAATGGTTTACTGTGTGTTAAAAATATATGCAAGCTGAAAGTTAAAGTTCTTAAAGCAAAAAACAAAAAAAGGAAGAGAGTTGTTGTGTGTACACACCTTTAATCCCAACACTTGGGAGGCAGAGGGAGATAGACCTCTGTGACTTCAAGGTGTGGTAGCACACGCCTTTAATCCCAGTGCCTAGAAGGCAGAGACGAACAGATCTCTGTGAGTTCAAGGTGTAGTAGCAAACACCTTTAATCCCAATGCCTGGGAGGCAGAGACAGGCGGATCTCTGAGAGTTCAAAGACAGCCTGGTCCACAGATATATGCTCAAAAAGCAAAAAGTTAACTTAGGAATGTCTCAGCTTAGATTCTTAAGCGCCTAATGATTTAAAGGCGCAAATCAAAAGTGCTCCTGGATAGTAAAAAATTGCAGATTCACAATAGGACAGATTCAGACCACTGAATGAATCACACTGTTGGATGAATGTACGTAGGCTTGGGAGAGAGAAGAAAAAGAATATAGAGAATAAAGTTAATGGTTAAAAAAAAAAAAAGGTAAAGTCTTTAAAGAGACAGAATAAAGTAAAGTGATAGAGTAAAAATAAGCCGCGTAAAGATGAAAAATTCACAGAGAGTCTGGATTCTTTGTATTATTGTGTTTTCTTTAAAATTTTTGACTGTGAAGGAGCTAAGTACAGAGAGACATTTCATTACATGGGCTGCCAAGCTAAACCAGAATGGATATAAGGGTATTACGATTTCAGAATTTGGGTCTAAGGATATGATGCTTTGGAGAGAGTCTTCTTTTGTTTTCACAGAGGATGAGACTCTATGGATTTCTTCTATTCCGATTTGGTATGATGGACCACGTCCTCCTGAAGGGTTGCTGTGAACATCTTCAGAAAATTGCTTTGCTCAACTGCCAACTGAGATAAACCTGGCACACAGGTTACACCCTAAATAATCTGATTAACGACGCCCCCATTCAGCAGGAAGCAGTTTGGAGAGAAAAAACTGCGCCCATGTTCCCAAATATAGTTTATAAATGTTCTTTTACATTTAAAGGGGGAAATGATATAGGTATGAATAATTTGCATTAGTATAGATTTTGCTTTATTTATAGAGATTTAAGGTCAATTTTGTTATATGTATAAATGTTTCTGATGTAACTTTTACTTGATAACTGTTTTGTTATATGTAATTTTGCTATGTTAAGGTTAAAGCCTTCCTTTTTTTTGTTTAAACAGAAAAAGGGGAAGTGATGTGGGAGTGTCATATATCAATCTGTTGATTTCATTGTTTAAGCAATAAAGAAACTGCTAGGCCCATTTGATAGGCCCACCCTTAGGTGGGTGGAGTAAACAGAAGGGAAGGCTGGGAGGAAGAGGAAGTGAGGTCAGACTCCGCAGCTCTCCTCTCCGGAGCAGACGCAGGAGAGACGCCATGCTGCCTGCTCCAGGGAAGACGCACACCATGCCCCAGCTCCGACCCAGGATGGACTTAGGCTAGAATCTTCCCGGTAAGCGCACCTAGGGGCGCTACATAGATTATTAGAAATGGGCCAGAGCAGTGTTTAAAAGAATACAGTGTCCGTGTAATTATTTGGGGCATAAGCTAGCCGAGCCGGGCAGGTGGCTGGGGTTTTGGGGACATAGCCCCGCCGCCGCTGCTCTTATTACAACACCTGCCTACCGGGCAGGCCTAAGGGTCCCCTGTAAGGGAGCCGGGCACCTTCAGCTCTGGCACCAGGCTTCCTGCGCGCTCCTGGATACCATCCCCCCCTTGCTCCATTCATCCTGTTGGCCCTGGATCATTGGGCTACTGGCGGCCCTGTCTAGTTGCTGAGGAATCCCATCAGGACGGGTGAGTGTGTGCTATCCAGGGGCGGACTGTCCCGGAAGAGAGCACAAACCCCCTCCCCCAGCTCCTTCTGCAGGGCTGTCTTTCTTTTGCACGACCCAGCCCCCCCAGCACCCCTCCCCATCCCTGCCCTGCTGTATGCTAGGACCAGTGCTCAAGTACAGTTTTAAGCTCCTAAACTAAGGCGACCCACCCAGAGTGGTGAGTGCCTGCCTACCGGGCAGGCCTAAGGGTCCCCTGTAAGGGAGCCGGGCACCTTCAGCTCTGGCACCAGGCTTCCTGCGCGCTCCTGGATACCATCCCCCCCCTTGCTCCATTCATCCTGTTGGCCCTGGATCATTGGGCTACTGGCGGCCCTGTTTAGTTGCTGAGGAATCCCATCAGGACAGGTGAGTGTGTGCTATCCAGGGGCGGACTGTCCCGGAAGAGAGCACAAACCCCCTCCCCCAGCTCCTTCTGCAGGGCTGTCTTTCTTTTGCACGACCCAGCCCCCCCAGCACCCCTCCCCAACCCTGCCCTGCTGTATGCTAGGACCAGTGCTCAAGTACAGTTTTAAGCTCCTAAACTAGGGCGACCCACCCAGAGCGGTGAGTGCCTGCCTACCGGGCAGGCCTCAGGGTCCCCTGTAAGGGAGCCGGGCACCTTCAGCTCTGACGCCAGGCTTCCTGCGAGCTCCTGGTTACCACCCCCCCCCTTGCTCCATTCATCCTGTTGGCCCTAGATCATTGGGCTACTGGCGGCCCTGTTTAGTTGCTGAGTAATCCCATGGGGTCGGGAACGGTTCCTACTTCTACACTGAAGAGATATACCCAGAGAGTCAATCACAGCAAAGACTGGACCAAGAGACCAGGCCTCTCCTGGCTCCATTTGAAGGAAGAGATGGGAAGGCGCCAATACAAGAATTCCTCCAACAACCTGAAAGGCAACATGACACCACCAGAAACCAGGGATCCCGAAATAAGAATTGTACACCCTACTCCTGAAGAAATAGAAGAAATCGACTCAAAAGTTAACTATATGAAAATAATAGAGGACCTTAAACAGGAGGTGAAAAACTGCCATAAACAATTAGAGATTACAAACAAAAAGGTAGAGGAAATGAATAAATCGCTCAAAGACACGCAAGAAAACCAAGAGAAACAAGAAAAAGCAATCAAACAGGTTAGGGAAGCGGTTCAAGACATGAAGAATGAAATGGAAGCAATGAAGAAAGCACAAACCGAGGGAAGAATGGAGATGGAAAATCTGGGTAAACGAACAGGAATGACAGAGACAGGTACTAACAACAGATTACAAGAGATAGAAGAGAGAATATCAGACACTGAAGATACCATAGAGAAAATAAACACACTGATCAAAGAAAACAGCAAAACCAACAAATTCTCATCACAAAACATTCAGGAAATTTGGGACACAATAAAAAGACCAAACCTAAGAATAATTGGAGTAGAAGAAGGAGAAGAAGTGCAGCTCAACGGTACAGAAAATATACTTAATGAAATTATAGAAGAAAACTTTCCCAACCTGAAGAAAGAGGTACCTATGAAGGTTCAAGAAGCATACAGAACACCAAATAGGCTGGATCAAAAGAAAACATCCCCTCGCCATATAATAATCAAAACACAAAATATACAGAATAAAGAAAGAATATTAAGAGCCGCAAAGGAAAAAGGCCAAGTTACTTATAAAGGTAAACCTATCAGACTTACACCTGACTTCTCTATGGAAACCATGAAAGCTAGAAGGTCCTGGATAGATGTACTGCAAAAACTAAGAGATCATGGATGCAAGCCCAGACTACTATATCCAGCCAAGCTTTCGTTCACTATAAATGGAGAAAACAAAATTTTCCAGGATAAAAACAAATTTAAACAATACGTAGCCACAAATCCAACCTTACAGAAAATTATAGAAGGAAAATCACTAACCAAGGAGTCCAACAATGCCCACAATAACTCAGTCATCTGGAGACCTTTCACCAGCGCATCTCAAAGAAGGGAAACATACAAACCCTACTACTAAAAAAGTGACCGGAGTTAACAACCACTGGTCATTAATATCACTTAATGTCAATGGGCTCAACTCACCTATAAAAAGGCACAGACTAAGGGATTGGATACGAAAACAGGATCCAACATTCTGCTGTCTACAAGAAACACACCTCAACCACAAAGACAGGCACCTACTCAGAGTAAAGGGCTGGGAAAAGGCCTATCAAGCAAATGGACCTAAGAAACAAGCAGGTGTGGCCATACTAATTTCTAACAAAGTTGACTTCAAACTTAAATCAATCAGAAGAGATGGAGAGGGACATTTTATACTCATAACAGGAACAATTCATCAGGATGAAGTCTCAATTCTGAATATCTACGCCCCTAATATAAAAGCACCCACGTATGTAAAAGAAACATTACTAAAACTCAAGGCAGCCATCAAACCACACACACTAATAGTAGGAGACTTCAACACTCCTCTCTCACCAATGGACAGGTCAATCAAACAGAAACCTAACAGAGAAATTAGAGAATTAATGGAGGTAATGAAGCAAATGGACTTAACAGACATCTATAGATTATTCCACCCGAACAGGAAAGAATATACCTTCTTCTCTGCAGCTCATGGAACCTTCTCGAAAATTGACCACATACTCGGTAGCAAAGCTAACTTACACAGTTACAAAAAAATATTAGTAACCACCTGCGTCTTATCAGATCACCATGGATTAAAGTTAGAATTCAACAACAATGCTACCCCAGAAAGCCTACAAACTCATGGAAACTGAACAGTCAACTACTGAACCATACCTGGATTAAGGAAGAAATAAAGAAAGAAATTAAAGTCTTCCTTGAATTCAATGAAAATAAAGAAACAACATACTCAAACTTATGGGACACTATGAAAGCAGTGCTAAGAGGAAAGTTCATCGCACTAAGTGCCCACTTAAAGAAAACAGAGAAAGCACATATTGAGGACTTAACAGCCCACCTGAAAGCTCTAGAAAAAAAGAAGCAGACTCACTTAGGAGGAGTAGAAGATTGGAAATAATCAAACTGAGGGCTGAAATCAACAAAATAGAAACACAGAAAACAATACAAAGAATCAATGAAACAAAAAGCTGGTTCCTGGAGAAAATCAACAAGATTGATAAACTCCTATCCAAACTAATCAAACGGCAGAGAGAGAACACGCAAATTAATAAGATCAGGAATGAAAAGGGGGACATAACCACAAACACAGAGGAAATTCAGAGAGTCATTAGATCTTACTACAAAAGCCTGTATGCCACTAAACTGGAAAATGTAAAAGAAATGGACACTTTTTTAGATAAATACGATTTACCAAAATTAAACCAGGACCAGGTGAACAATCTAAACAGACCTGTAAGTCGCGAAGAATTAGAAGCTGTTATCAAAAACCTCCCTACCAAAAAAGCCCAGGGCCAGATGGGTTCAATGCGGAATTCTACCAGAACTTCCAAGAAGACCTAATTCCTATACTCCTCAATGTATTCCACAATATAGAAACAGAAGGGTCACTATCAAATTCCTTTTACGAAGCTACAGTTACTCTGATACCAAAACCACACAAAGACTCAACCAGGAAAGAGAATTACAGGCCGATCTCACTCATGAATATCGACGCAAAAATCCTCAACAAAATACTGGCAAACCGAATCCAAGAACACATCCGAAAAATTATACATTATGATCAAGTAGGCTTCATTCCTGAGATGCAGGGCTGGTTCAACATACGAAAATCTATCAATGTAATCCAGCATATAAATAAACTGAAAGAAAAAAACCATATGATCATTCCATTGGATGCTGAAAAAGCATTTGACAAAATTCAACATCCATTTATGTTAAAAGTCTTGGAGAGATTAGGGATACAAGGGTCATACCTAAATATAATAAAAGCTATATACAGCAAACCGACAGCTAACATCAAATTAAACGGAGAGAAACTCAAAGCCATCCCGCTTAACTCAGGAACACGACAAGGCTGCCCACTTTCACCATACCTCTTCAATATAGTGCTGGAAGTTCTAGCAATAGCAATAAGACAACATAATGGGATCAAGGGGATTCGAATTGGAAAGGAAGAAGTTAAACTTTCGTTATTCGCAGATGATATGATAGTGTACATAAGCGACCCCCAAAACTCCACCAAAGAACTTTTACAGCTGATAAACAGCTTTAGTAATGTGGCAGGATACAAGATCAACTCCAAAAAATCAGTCGCCCTCTTATACACAAAGGATATGGAAGCAGAGAGGGAAATCAGAGAAGCTTCTCCATTCACGATAGCCACAAACAGCATAAAATATCTTGGGGTAAATCTAACCAAGGAAGTGAAAGATCTATTTGACAAGAACTTTAAGGCATTGAAGAAAGAAATTGAGGAGGATACCAAAAAATGGATGGACATCCCTTGCTCTTGGATTGGGAGGATCAACATAGTAAAAATGGCAATTCTACCAAAGGCAATTTATAGATTCAATGCAATCCCCATCAAGATCCCATCAAAATTCTTCACAGATCTGGAGAGGACAATAATCAACTTTATATGGAAAAACAAAAAACCCAGGATAGCCAAAACAATCCTATACAATAAAGGATTGTCTGGAGGAATTACCATCCCTGACTTCAAACTCTATTACAGAGCTACAGTAATGAAAACAGGGTGGTACTGGCATAAAAACAGAGAAGTCGACCAATGGAATCGTATAGAAGACCCGGATTTAATCCCACAAACCTATGAACACCTCATTTTCGATAAAGGAGCTAAAAGTATACAATGGAAGAAAGAAAGCATCTTCAACAAATGGTGCTGGCACAACTGGATGTCAACCTGTAGAAGAATGAAAATAGACCCATATCTATCACCGTGCACAAAACTCAAGCCCAAATGGATTAAAGACCTCAATATCAGCCCGAAAACACTGAACCTGATAGAAGAGAAAGTGGGAAATACCCTACAACAGATGGGCACAGGTGATCGCTTCTTAGGTATAACCCCAGAAGCACAGACATTAAGGGCAACATTGAATAAATGGGACCTACTAAAACTGAGAAGCTTCTGTAAAGCAAAGGACACTGTCACTAAGACACAAAGGCAACCTACTGACTGGGAGAAGATCTTCACCAACCCCACAACAGACAAAGGTCTGATCTCCAAAATATATAGAGAACTCAAGAAACTAGACTTTAAAAGGCTAATTAACCCAATTAAAAAATGGGGCACTGAACTGAACAGAGAATTCTCAACAGAAGAAGTTCAAATGGCCAAAAGACACTTAAGGTCGTGCTCAATCTCCTTAGCAATCAGGGAAATGCAAATCAAAACAACTTTGAGATATCATCTTACACCTGTCAGAATGGCTAAAGTCAAAAACACCAAGGATAGCCTTTGCTGGAGAGGCTGTGGAGGAAGGGGTACACTCATCCATTGCTGGTGGGAATGCAATCTTGTGCAACCACTGTGGAAGTCAGTGTTTCGGTTTCTCAGGAAATTCGGGATCAACCTACCCCTCGACCCAGCAATACCACTCTTGGGAATTTACCCAAGAGATGCTCTATCATATGTCAAAAGCATTTGTTCAACTATGTTCATAGCAGTATTATTTGTAATAGCCAGAACCTGGAAACAACCTAGATGCCCTTCAATGGAAGAATGGATGAAGAAAGTATGGAATATATACACATTAGAGTACTACGCTGCGGTAAAAAACAATGACTTCTCGAATTTTGCATGCAAATGGATGGAAATAGAAAACACTATCCTGAGTGAGGTATCCCAGACCCAAAAAGATGAACATGGGATGTACTCACTCATAATTGGTTTCTAGCCATAAATAGGGGTCACGGAGTCTACAATAGGCGAATCTAAAGAAGCTAAGTAAGAAGGTGAACCCAAGGAAAAACATATAGTTATCCTCTTGGATAAGGGAAGTAGACAAAATTGCCGGGGAGAAAAGTGGGATGTTGGGGGTGGGGTGGGATGGGGGTAAGGGAAGATGGGGAGAGAAAAGGTAGAAGGAAAGGAGGGGGGACTTGGGGAAACAGGAGGATCGGGATAAAGGAAGGTTGGATAGGGGAGCACGCAACCCCATTTCTTAGTTAAAGGACCCACTTTAGGATGGGCAGGAGACTTGACCCTAGAGGGGCTCCCAGGTGCCCAAGCTGAGGCCCCCAGTTAGTTCCTTGGGCAGCTGAGGATAGGGAACCTGAAATGACCCTATCCTAGAGCAATACTGACGAATATCATGCATATCATCCTAGAACTTTCATCTGGCGATGGATGGAGATAGAGACAGAGACCCACACTGGAACACTGGATAGAGCTCCCAAGGTCCCAAGGAGGAGCAGAAGGAGGGAGAACATGAGCAAAGAAGTTGGGACCACGAGGGGTGCACCCACCCACTGAGACAGTGGAGCTGATCTACTGGGAGCTCACCAAGGCCAGCTGGACTGTTAACAAAAAAAGCATGGGATAAAACTGGACTCTCTGAACATGACGAACAATGAGGGCTGATGAGACGCCAAGGACAATGGCACGCGGTTTTGATCCAATGCAATGTGCTGGCTTGGTGGGAGCCTAGCCAGTTTGGATGTTCACCTTCCTAGATATGGACGGAGGGGGGAGGACCTAGGACTTACCACAGGGCAGGGAACCCTGACTGCTCTTTGGACTGGAGAGGGAGGGGGAGAAAAGTGGGGGGAAGGGGAGAGGGGTGGGAGGAGGGGGAGAAGAATGGGAGGAGGGGGAGGGAAATGGGAGGCTGGGAGGAGGTGGAAATTTGTTTTTTTATCTTTCTTTTCTTTATTCTCCTTTTATCAATTAAAAAAAAAAGGAAAAAAAAGCGTGAACATTTTGGGAGCAGCAGATGGCTCAGCAGGTAAAGGTGCGTGCAGCTAAGTCTGACAACCTGAGTTCAATCCCAAGCCTATGAGGTGGACCAGGATAATCTCCGAAAGTAGTCTCTGACGTCTGCACAACCCCACCCCCACCCCACACACAAACGCCTTTTTAAAAAAATTCTTTCTATAGACCTCAAAAAAAAAAAGAAGGCAAAACACATCATACGGAAGGTCAGTGAGGCAAGGCAGGCATGGCAGTTGAGTAACATGTGACTCCTCCCATGTAGAATAGCAGAAATTGAGAGTAGAACGAGGGCTCCTAGAGGTTGGGGATAGTAGGGATGGAGTGGGATTCCATCAATAGCTACTAAGCTCAAGTTAGAAGAAATAAGTTCTGGTGTAACGCCGCACAATATGGCTAACAATTATGTGTAGTAATGTGGGCGGCGGTGGGGCTGCGTCCCCAAACACCCCAGCCGCCTGCCCTGCCCGGCTAGCTTTACCCGAAATAATTACACGGAAACTGTATTCTTTTAAACTCTGCTTGGCTCATCTACCTAGCATCTTCTAGGCTAACTCTCCCACCTGGACTAGCCCATTTCTTATCATCTGTATAGCACCGGTCTTACCAGGAAGATTCTAGCCTAAGTCCATCCTGGGTCGGAGCTTCATAGCGTGCGTCTTCCCTGGAGCAGGTAGCATGGCGTCTCTCTCTGAGGTGTCTGCTCCGGAGAGGAGAGCTGCGGAGTCTGACCTCACTTCCTCTTCCTCCCAGCGTTTTGTTCTGTTTACTCCTCCCACCTATCTCCTAACCAATGAGAGCCAAGCAGCTTCTTTTTATTTAACCAATGACCTTCCTCCATCAATTATGCACCACATATTTAAAAAAACTAGAAGGATTTTGAAAGCTGGTCAGGAGAAAAGACCAGATGTTTAAGGAGACAAATACGTCTAAGCTGATGTTAACAATATGCACACTGAACATTATATGTTACTCCATTAATATGATCAATATGCACAAATTATTATATATCAGCTAAAAATTAAAAAGTAACAGGAAAGACATGGTCAGGGAATCTTCAGGAGCTGGTTGTGCATTCACATAAACAGGGTAGGGTGAAAGAAAAGGCGTCTGGCCACCTAAAAGAGGAAACCTGTCTTTTCCCTACTGCTTGTGGCCAGAGCAGTCCCCTAAAGCTGTTACAAACTTATGGCTGGGGGATAGGTGTGAAATAAAGAATATGAGTTTGGGGGACACAAATACCCTCTGGCCCCAAGTCAGCCATCTTGTGGTTGTGAAACATTTGCTAAGCTTTACCATGCTGCTGAACTTCAGCTGTCCGAATCTGTAAAGCAGGGCTCAGACTTTGTAAAGGCAACATATAATAACACATAACCCTGGTCCTCCACTCTGTATACTTACGAGTCTATCCCATCTCCCTGGCACTGCTGGGCCTCCTCGATGCTCTGCACTCTGTGGAAGCTGTTTTGGAATGAACCAGGCTAATCCCCTATATAAAAAGGCAGCACCCGAGGGGCTCCACACACAGTATTTTCTTTTCTTTTTTTGTGGTTTTTTTGAAACAGGGCTTCTCTGTGTAACAGTGCTGGCTGTCGTGGAGTATGCTCTGTAGACCACACTGGCCTCGAACTAAGAGGCCCATCTGCCTTTGCCTCCCAAGTGCTGAAATTAAAGGTATGAATCACCACTGCCCGGCCACACAGTATTTTCTAATCCTTTCCCTCACTTTCTAGTTTCTCCCTTTCCTTTCTACAAAATAAAGCTGGAAACAAACGTACCCAACTCTTGAGAGTCATCTGTGGATCTTTCCTTCCTTACCAATCTGAATCCCATTTCCATATTTAAACAGGTTAGAATGAAGATTGGTCTTAAATCATTATTTCCTTCCTTCTAAAGTGCCAATATTGAAGGTCCTTGGTAGATAAATCTTTAATGGGCAATTCTTTCACTTTCCCCTTAGCGCTCTGATGCATATGTTAGTCCTAAATACCACCCCCAAATAAGAGGGGAAGGGGTATAGTACTCCAGAAATGAGCATCCAAACAACTATTTTCTAGAGGTGAATCTGGTAGTTTTGCTTCAAATATATATTATTCCTATTGATCCATATAATTTTAATTTTAAATGCACTAAAATGCTGGTATTGCCATAGTTAATCTCATTGGCGCTATTATCTAAGTTAAAATATAAATCTGGATTTTTACAGCCCAAAAGAAATTAACTCTAGATTCTGATGAAAAATACATTGAGAAAAGCACTTGTTAAAGTACACAGAAAATGTCACTGTAGGCTGACAAAGACCAGCTTTCAATCAAGCTTCTTCTGAAACCTATCTCTCAACAGCCCAGACTCTACACTTTATGCTGACCTGCTTAGAACAGTTGAAATAAGAACCTTGCTATGCCATTTTAGCAAAAATCCTCTGACCTTGATATCTGGCCTTCCCTGGTAATGACTAGATTCCTTACCCCCATTTTAGGTATCTAAATATTCCAGACAGTTCTAAACATGAGTCTAGTTGACCTAGTAAGAATCTCCCCAAACACTGATCCCTATAGTGATATTTCATTTGGATTTTAATAAATAAAGCTTGCCTGAAGCTCAGAGAATAAAACAGCTGTTCTGATCAGCCTTACAGACCAGTCAGTCAGTAGGGACACACACCTTTAATCCCAGTAGCCATGCTAGTTTGCCACAGAAACCGGACGGTAGTGGTGCATGCCTTTAATCCCAGCCCTAGAGAATATAAACCAGGAGGAGGCAGGTCTCACACACAGTCTCATTCCTGGGGGCAGGATCGCCATTTCGGAGCGAGGTAGAGTGTTGGCTGGCTGTTTTGCTTTTCTCACTTTCAGGTTGAACCCCAATTTCTGTCCCTGGGTTTTTATTAATTGTGCTACAGATCACTCTTAGTGATTTTCTGCCCACTGACCCTTTGTCCACACATACTTCCATACATTGTTCATGAGCTAGAACTCTCCACTTGTCCATGGTGCCAAGATCTGAGCCCAATCTTCCCCCTCTACTATAAAACCACTACAATGAAGACTCTTGAATAGCATCAGGGCAGTGAATATGGCAGCAGGCGGGCAGGCAGATGTGCTCTGGGGCAATAGCTGAGAGCTCACATCTTGATCCATAAACCCACAGCAGAATGAGAGAGCTACTGGAATAGCATGGGCTTTTAAAACTTCAAAGCCTGCCCCCAGTGACACACCACCTCCAACAAGAGCCGTTCTTATTCAAACCACCACACCATCTTTAACGAAGATTACTAAGAATTTCTTAGCAGGGAAAACAAAGTTCTGGAATGGAGAAGAAGCAAATGACCCCCGATAAACTGGAACTGGGATTATCAGTATGAACTAAAAACTTCAAAAACCTAAGGGTTTGGCAAGGGGAGCTAATAAAAGTTTACAAGCATAAACTTCCCAGTCTATAGCTGGTTAGAAGCAAGAGATCAGAAGTACGGGGTTAGGATGAAGAAATGGCTATAATAATCAAGAGCTAACCAGTAGGTCCATGCCTCTCCTCTGAAACCCATGGGACTAGATGGTTCCAGAATCAAAAGTTCTCCCCATTTTTCAAAACAGCATATGCTATACTTACACAATAGACATCAAATACTATACAGATACAATACAGCTACAGTGAAATATATGAACATTTACATTAAGTAGAATAAAGTCTATTGTTTCAAGTCAGCCCAAACCATATTCTGTCAAATAAGCTGGGTGCCAAAACTTAAATCTACTTTCAGAAGTTTTGAACCTCATGATTCAGATAAAAGTATATGACTCGACGGGACAGCAGTAAGATCTGGTGCTGCAGCCAGATTTCGGTCTGAATCTTTAAGCACTGACAGACTTTTTCACCCTTCTATATCTCATTTTAACCATCCATAAAATCATGGCACCTCCTTCGCAGAGGTTTAGTGGAGACTAGTGTTCAACACTGAGCATAGATATACTCTTAATCTTAGAAGCAGGCTTCATTAAATAGCAATCAGTAATGCCTGGTGATGATCAAGCAGAACATTTTAAAGCCATGGCCAGCAAGGTTAAATTGTCTATTATTTGTGCTATCAGTTCTCAGAGCATGACTGTATTCTAGGCTGCTGTGAGCCTCAGGCCATCAGACAACTCCACATCACATTCAAAATCATAAGGATGTGCTCAGTATTCCTACCATTTATGAGTTTAAATTCATTTATGAGTTTAAATTCAAAGTCCTAAATGGTTTACCTGTCAAATCTGTACTATCTAGAAGACTTAACCTTTAGGCACGATCTAAGAGAATCAGTTTCAGCAAGTGTTTGACTCTGGTGGAACTGGGCTATCAGACTGTTACAAACCCGTAGAGAGACTTGTCTTGACATCCCCCATAGCACCTAGCACAGCACCTTGCCCATTATAGCTTCTCAATGACGCTTTAGAAGATGTAATCATGCTTTGAGAGGTTTATATTTTTAAAGCAGAATAGCTTAAAAATTCCAAGTTTTCCCTCCTACATTCTAATTTAGCTTCAAGAACAAATTCTTTGTACTTAGCTACCTTAATTATACATCAGCTTAAATAGGAGCATAAGTCTTTTTCGTTAGTTCACTAATTAGTGAACCTAAAAATAAATGTCTGATTTTTACAACTTTTCTGTGGCTTTCCTCATATACGTTAAAGGTATCTTATCCTAGATGTTGAATACTTAGCTTAAATCAAGGGTTCTAGCAACCATTTTTATAATGAATGTATCAAAACCCTTAGTTTTTAATAAGTCTTCTCAAAAGTGTTGTTTTTACATATCTTTTCCAGCTATTCTTTCCAATTATTTGACTCCATCCCTCCCTCTCCCACTTACTTGACTTCTCTACATTCCTTAATTCTTATTTTCTATTTTATTCTACTTTTATCTATATGCTTCCTCTTGTTTGATATTACCAGTTAAACTTTTTCCTAACATCTATTTAGAAGACAACAAAGAGGAAACAGTGAGGAGGAAAATTCTGACTCCGCAAATACAAGTGAGGCACTAGCTCACATTCACAGGGCTTGTTTTCCTCCCTGGCTTCAGGATCCTGACTCTCTTGTTTCTGTCTGCTTTCAGTGCTGGGGATTTAAATCTAGGCTTCCGCATGCACTCTCCCGCTCAGTTCTTCCCTGTCCCTTTGCTTTTTATACTCTGTTCTTTCACTGAAAGTTGGAGATAACTATTCATGTCCAGAGCCCTGCAGTTTGCCTGGTTCTACACAGCTTTATATTCACCAAGACATGTGAAGACTAGGCAGAGAAATTACAATGACTTTCAATTTAATTTGGGGATTCCTCCTCATGGAGAAATCAAGAGGCAACCAGAAGTATTTGTCTAGTCACCTGAGAGCAAGAGTTCACACACAAGATTTTTCCATAGTAGCTGTTACCTTGAACCCTCTTTTCAACTGATTTATAGGAAACAGAAAAATAACCATTGCCCGGCAGTGGTGGCGCACACCTTTAATCCCAGCACTCGGGAGACAGAGGCAGGCGGATCTCTCTGAGTTTGAGGCCAGCCTGGTCTACAAGAGCTAGTTCCAGCACATGCTCCAAAGCTACAGAGAACCCTGTCTTGGAAAACCAAAAAGAAAAAAAGAAAAAGAAAGAAAGGAAGGAAAGAAAAGAAAAATAATTATTGTATCTGTTAATGAAGTGGCCTAGTAATGTTTTATAATGAAAGACAGTTGAGGACATCTTCCATGATCTGTCTCGTTGTGAATACAACCCTCTAATAGTTTCCTGTGTGGATTATTGATGGTTATCTTCATCCCCAACTTTCAGCCATAACACTTGGTGTGGCTGATTCGAAACCAGCAGTGGGAGGGAGTAGGTGGAAAAGGAGAACAATGAAAGGAAAAAGCACTAGCGAGGAATGAAATCCAACAAAATGGTCCTGCTCATGTACATGTTGCTTTTTAATAACACTGGCAAGTAATGTTGGCGTTTGGGATGTATATTTTCCATTAATCATGTTAAATTGAATAAATTTTAACAGGACATAATTTAGAGTAGCTCTTTGACTTTTCTCTAGCTGTATTTATAAGACTTTAAATCAAACATAGTAACACATACTTTCAATCTAAGCAATAGGGAGGCAGGGGCATCAAAAGGTGTCTTCTGGCTTTCTGGCCTCCACATCCATGGACACACATGCACAAAGACAGAACTATCACATGACCTAGTAACCCCACTTCCGAATAACACAGTAGAAATAAGGCACCATGGTGCATCAGATCAGAGAGTAGAAAGAAATACAGACGTATACAGAACTTAACAGAGCTGTGATCACTTAGACTCTAGTGGTTCTCAACCTTCCTAACACTGTGACCTTTAATACAGTTCCTCATGTTGTGATAACCCCAGCCATAAAATTATTTTTGTTGCTACCTCATACCTGTAATTTTGTTACTGCTATAAATTATCATGTAAATATCTGCTTTTTGATGGTCTTAGGTGACCCCTGTGAAAGGGTCATTCAAACCCTCCCCTAAGGCGTAGTGACTCACAGGTTGAGAACCATTGTGCTAGAGTCATGTAACAATCATTAGGTAGCCAATGTCACTACACACACACATAAATCTAATTCTGGAAGATTATAGATCTATAGTCCTAACAGCAAATTGGTGAGTATTGTTGTCATGGAAGCAGGAATAGTTAGGTAAAGGCTACATGATACCCATTTCTGGATTTCACTGAGGAAAAATGTTTAGTGAATGACCATAGTGAATAAAGGAAGTTCAAAGTCATAATCGATAGCACAAATAACGTGAACGTGCTACCTATTCCTTGGGAAATGATCAGTTGGTACAGCAGAGACTGTCAGTTCACAAACTTGAAACAAAATAACATTCAAGGTCAAGAGCTTCCTATGTACCTCTTATTCTTAGCTAGAAACTAGCTTCATGTAGACAATGCTGTGCCGCCAATTTATGATAGAGCCATAAGCAATGCCTGCCGAGTACCTACCATATGTCATGCCTAGTGTGGCACAATGGAGATCGTCAATAAAGCAATCTAATGATTATATGCTATCATTTCTATTTTGTAGAAAAGGGCATTAAATGTGATAAGATTAAGCAGTTCTCCCAAGTCTACATTGCTGACAGATACCAAAAATTAAAGCCTGGGTGTAAATCTACATACTGTTCCTATTTCCATAGACAACCCAACAAATTAGCAAGTAATAGTCTTTGGGATCAGAATAACTATTTCAATATAAGAAAATGGAGTAGGTACTAAACTGACAGTCCTGAAATGATAAAACAAAAAACTTTTAAAATTATTCCATTTCCTGATTATTTATGAGAATAAACTTAGAGAAAACTAAATATCTATAGAGACAATGTTTGCTATAATTACCCTGGGAGAAATGGCACATTATGTTCAACTGAAAAAAGAACCAGGTTTGTTGTTGTTGTTGTTGTTTTGTCAGGTTTTTTTCAAGTCAAGGTTTCTCTGTAGCCTTGGTTGTCCTGGAACTCACTCTGTAGATCCGCTTGCCTCTGGGTGTGCACCGCTACTGCCCGGCATAAAAACGTTCAATCTAGCGCCATTTTATCCATGGATTTGCCCCTAAGTTTGCCTAGGTAAGAGATATAAACCATCTAGGCTTCATACAGGAATGAGAGTATCTACTTCATATGATGGTGAAAATCACAGCTAAACCTATCCATTACGGTGTCTGACATGTACAGAAATATAAGTTCACTTAGCCTCCCAGAAAAAAAAACCATTTCTGGTTTCTTTTGAAAGAGGTGGCCAAGATGCTATGTCAATCACTGGTTGAAGATGGGGACAATCCCTTCATTACCCAGGGCTTCTGCTGCCTCATGTATAACACAGGAGAGGCTATAGGCCAGTGTTTCTCAACCTGTGGGTCACAACTCCTTTGGAGTCACTCAACCCTTTCACTGGGGTCATCTGAGACCATCAGAAAACACAGATATTTACATTACGATTCATTAAGAGTAGTAAAATTACAGTTATGAAGTAGCATTGAAAATAATTGTATGGTTGGGGTCAGCAGAGCATGAGGAGCTGTATTGGAGGGTTACAGCCATCGTTAGGTTGAGAAGCACTGCTATAAATGGTAGTTCAGCTCAAGTTTCCACTGACTCTAAAAGGGGAAGATTTAAGTTTGTTTCCTTACAGTTTCCAATTATAGCACACGCTCAGCTTGCCTAGTAATGGAAATTCTGAGACAAACCCGGAAAAAAAGTAAACAGTCAAAGAAAGAAGGTGTGAGTGCTGAAAGCATCTGCTCCCGTATGTGCTCTTCTGTGTCTCTCCATCCAGAACATTCCTGATGACTTTAAATAAAAGGCAATTTGATGAATACCTCACAAATTCCTTCTCATTTATATATGAACATCTCAAAGGACGTGACTATCCCTAGCAATTTTCTAATGCTTTCCAATTCCTGTTTTATTCCAAACCCCGAATAATAAACTATGCTGACAAAACTCCACAGTGACTTAAGTGGTAATCTTCAGCATTCCATGGGTTCTGTCCCTAGAGTTAATTTTTAAAATCCTGGGCTTGAGCAAAAACTTACTGGATGTGACACTGTGGTTTTTTTACCTCCTGAAGCACAATGTAATCACCCATGTATGAGCACCTAGACACTATTCTCAGAGACTGCGTTAGGTGGCTTAGGCTTGTAGTTTACAGGCACTCCCAAGTTGGTTCTTCTGAGCAGCTGTGACTGATAACCATGAACCATAGAGTAGCATCTAATCACATACAACTAAACGAGGAAAAGCAAATCAAAGAATTCCTCAGGATCAAATGATGGCCATTAAGCATTAAAACTTATCCTAACTACCCTATACACTTTAGTCTTTATGTTCATGTTTGAGCTTTTTGTCCAGCCTCGTAGAAAACTAATCACAGAAACCTTCAGTCTGCATGCCTCTCTTTTCTCCTTCTCTTTCAGATGATTCCGAATATAGAGGATACAAGCTCAACAAATCCGTTAAGAAAATTAGCCGTACTTTACAATGAGTCTGGCTGATGTTCTTAATCTGTGACAAGTGATGACGATGCATTTGTTGAGGTTTGCCTCCACTTTCACACATGCTCAGTCCAGCAGCACCATTCTAAGCTAGAAAGGAATGGGAGGAGGACTAGGAACAGAAGCCAGCTCTGCCCCACTGCACATGATAGTCTCGCCTGCTCAGAACTGCAGTTTCCTGATTTGTAAAGTGGGTACAGCTGTGCTGAGAATCAAACAGTACCACATTTTACACCAAGTTTGGGTACCCATTCTCTATAAATTCTAGTGGCAGTGGCATTTAGTCAATCTTTTCCAGCAGCCATATAAAGTCTAATTTCCTCCTGGAATAGTTTCAGCGAAGCCAAGCTCAGACTTAAAACAGAAAGACAGTTGAGTACATCAGCCAGAGACAGCTAGCTACAATGTGTAAACAGCACTAGCCAAAGATGGGTAGCGTCAGGGAAGCACAATTTCTAGAGAAGGGATTCAGCGTGCAGCAAGCAGCATTCTCGGGAAGGGGCTACTCCTTCAGAACACTGTGTAACAAGTACAGGGACGGTAGCACAACAATGACCACTTCACTTTCTACTGAAGTGGCAGAATCAGGAAAAAAGTAACACAGTCAGTATAAAATCTGTCGGGTTATCAAGAAATAACTGCTACCAAACTTAAGGAAACATTCTGTTACTAGATAGAAGCCGGGGGTATGGTGGCACACCCCTGTAATTCCTACACTCACACAGAAGCTCGCACATGCTCAGATCTACCAAAATATAACATTGGAGTATGCCACAAATTTCAAAGGGCCTTACTGTTTTCTGACTAGCACCACATGAGACAGTATCAAACTTGATGGTGTGGGAAAATGTAGAAGAGTTGGTCATTTATTCCCAACAGTGAGACTATTGTATACTGACCTCTGAGCAGGAGTAACAAACAAGACATTACAGGTGTAAAGCAAATGTTAGGACAGAATCCCAGATCAAGCCTAAGAATGAAAATAAAATCACTGCTGTCAGAAATAGAGAACCACTAGATTAGAATCCAAAGTGTTCAATTACAGAGAGCATATACCAATATCCACCTACATAACATAATTTTATGTCTAATACAATTTTATGTCATTCATTATGGCACAAGGTACAACCTTAGAAGATGAACCAATGATCAGGACCAGGGTTTTCAATAAGACATATTAAAGCCTGGCGTGGTGGCACACCCACCTTTAATCCCAGCACTCAGAAGGCAGGGGCAGGAAAATTTCTATGAGTTTGAAGCCAGCCTGGTCTATAGAGTGAGTTCCGGGACAGCCAGGGCTGTTGTTACACAGAGAAAACCTGTCTTGGAAAAACAAGAGATACGAAGGATACCTAACCTAAAATGAGCCGTGACCAAACTCAGTTCTGCCAGGAAAAGAAATACCAAGAGAAATTAGCCCTAAAAGCATATAATATAAAAAGGCTATTTCAATGCTAATTTCAATGCCAATTTACATGTCAAAGATGGAAAACTTGTGACTACCAGGTGAGCCACCCATAGTCTCTGCATATTTTGCTGCTGTGCTAGTCAACACGTTCTTCACTGACTACCAACACAAAAACAAGGAATTCATGCAAATGATTGAAAACCCAGATTCCAGTTACCACATACTTTAGGCAGAACAAAAATGCAGGTAATACAGCAATCAGGCACACACACAAAAAAAACCTTGTAGTTCCTATGTTAGGCATTACAATTAAAATAAAAAAAAACCTCATTTTGGCAACCCTGTAGAGAAACAAGTATACTTAAATTTTACTGACAGTTTTGTAAATTAAACCTATAAAATCTTTCAAAGCCATTCATATGAAAATCCTATTCAGAAACAAGACACTCCATAAGTAAACTACTAGATTATCTGGAAAAGTCTGGGCCACCCAAAAACACATTCCAGATAAGGAAGGCTGAGTGTTAGCGGGATGCAGGACAAACAGCTTTATCACTTAAATGCACCTTAAGAGCAACACTGCTTACTCTTTAAAGAAAGAACTGAATTGCCTTAGACCAGGGGCTGTCAAACTTGTTTTAAAGGACCAGACAATATGCACTTTCAGCTTTGTAAACCATAATACACATTCTCTGGCAACAACTCAACTCTACTGTTGTGGAGGAAATCAAAGTTACAGAATTTAATGAATGAGCATATCTATGCTCCAGTAAAGCTTTATTTAGAAAAACGGGAGGTGTCAAAACTCAGAATAAACACAAAGAACAATTTCTAGTGTAAACAATTGGCTTTTGGTGATGATGATTGTTTATTAGTTGTAACAATGGCTATTGGCAGCTCCTTCAGGTCCCACACTGGTACAGAACTTTGAAAGCAGCAGAGGCTGTGTGTTTGGGAGGTACAAGAGAACTCTTGACTTTCTGTATTTCCAGAATTTTGCTGTGAATTTAAAGATACTCTTAAACATCTACTAATAAAAAACAATGAGAAAAAACAGGTTCTGATCAGAGACATTCTTAGACAAATATATTCCAAAAAAAAATTTACCCAACTCTTGAGACAGAATTATCACCAAAACAAAATAATTTAATGTAATATAAAAAAATGGAAAGTGGTTATATTTTGTACTTGTACCAGCAACAAAGGTAAGTTTTCCTAAATCTTGCCAACAGTCTGATCAATTTCCTAAAAGCTTAATAGGAGGAAACCACCCAGACATCAACAAGGTCAGTAAGTGAAGCTATGTCCTCTTCAAAGAACCCTAACTCACTGCTAGTGGGAGTTCAAAGGAGAGCAACCACTATGATAATCAGTACGAACGTGCCTCAAAAAGTGAATAAACACACACAACCTAGCTAGTCCACTCCTGGGTAATCAAAGAACCTCAAGTCCACAGAGATCCCTGCACACACACACATATACTGCAGCATTGCTAACAACGGCAAAAAGAATAAAAACAGCTATCAATAAATGAATGGATAAATGTACACATACTCAAATGAATTTTAATCAGCCATAAAGAAAAATGAGATCATGATATTTGTAGGAAATGAGACAGAACTAGAAATTATATTAAACAAAAAGTAATGTTTTCTCTGTATGCAGATGCCAGGGGTGTGTGTAAGTCATGAAACTAGGAGAGAAAATATGGGCAACAACACATGTGACATGAAAGCAGACAGGGAGAGGGGGTGGGCTGGCAGCAGCAGGGCAGTGGGAAGAGGAAGATCAACATGGCAGGAGACACATGAAATTTCCTACCTTCTATGATAATAATAAAAGGCTAATCAAGTACATGAAAGATACTCAAGTGCTGTAAAAGGAACAAAGTCAGAACTTCAAATTTAGATGCTTTAAGATGTCCCACAGTCACTGAAAAAGCATGGGATAAAACTGGACTCTCTGAACATGGCGAACAATGAGGGCTGCTGAGAAGCCAAGGACAATGGCACTGGGTTTTGGTCCTACTACATGTTCTGGCTTTGTGGGAGCCTAGCCAGTTTGGATGCTCACCTTCCTAGACATGGACGGAGGGGGGAGGACCTTGGACTTTCCATAGGGCAGGGAACCCTGACTGCTCTTTGGACTGGAGAGGGAGGGGGAGAGGAGGGGGGAGGGAAGAAGTGTGGGAGGAGGGGGAGGGAAATGGGAGGCTGGGGGGAGGCGGAAACTTTTTTTTCTTTTTCTCAATAAAAAATTAAAAAAAAAAAGGATGTCCCACAGTCTAATAAATGAGGTTCCATGGAAACCCAGCCCTATCAGATCATAAAGGCCTAAAGATTAACTTTTTTGTTGTTGTTGTTGGATGTTTGTTTGTTTATTTTTGGAGACAGGGTTTTTCTGTGTAGCTTTGGTGGCTGTTCTGGAACTTGATTATAGACCAGGCTGGCCTCGATCTCACAGAGATCCACTGGCCTCTGCCTCCTGAGTGCTGGGATTAAAGGCGTGCACCACTACTGCTTGGCTAAGGCCAGTTTTTTAAACAATGACCAAGGTACAACAAGCTAAGTACAATATCCAGACCCTAAGTTGCTCCCTTCCCTTTTAATTCTAAATAGTTGGTTTCTGTCTCTAAACAGGTTGGTCTAATTCTTGGCAGTCCCTCACAGCATCAGACCTTTTACACTTACAGGAAAGATCTGTAGGGCACATGTAAAGAAGCAAAATAAACACATTGAGAAAGAAGGATGAGATGGCTTCCCCCTTTCCTAGCACAATCTTTGAATACACCCTTTCAATTTTCCAGGAATGAAATTGTTGTTCTGTGCACTGGTAACCAAGCTTCGAAGAGCAAGATGACTCAAAAACCTGAGACTTTACAGAGAGCAGGCATTTGGCACCGAAGTCAACATTCTGTGGGTAACAGAGTCTTAAAATACTTTCAAAAGCAAAGCCAAAGGCAGCTGGGCTCTTAAAACCTCAAGAATAGCAAGAACAATGGAACTGGCTCTAGCCTATAGGATTCACAGAGCTGGTGTTTAGGGTAGATAGCAAAGCATGTAGGTCTGTGAAAAGCTAGAGGAGGTTTGTCCAATAGTTCGCTTTCTGGTGGTTTAACTTAGGAGACGCTGTATTGTTATGTGGAGAGGCTATAGGCAAGTGATGTAATTTATGGAGTTCCAGCGCTCGCTGTGCAGAGAAACCTGAGCTGAGGAAGCCGAGAAGCTACAAAAGGGCAGGCATCCACACACTGGAAAGGGAGGAGTTAAGACAAAATCGAGAGCAAAGAACAGGAATATCTTCATTACAAGTGAGGCTGTGTAAACGTAACTGAAAAATAAACAAATGGGAAGGAAGTGTGCAGGGAGGAGACAAAAGTTGCTAACGAGAGGACCAGAAACAGTGAGGCTAAAGATGAAAACCAATGAAGGTGTAAACTGTTTCCTACCGACTCACTCCACAGTCACAAGAATGTTTCTCTAATTACTGCATAATAGTCCAAGTTGGCCTTTTCTTGAAGACAAAAAAAAAATCATAAGGCAAAATCATAAAGAGAATTATTGACTCAAACAATCTTAAGGGACAGAAATAAAGGGTTGTACAAATGGAATAAGAACCACCATAATATTAAGGGCCATTCAAACAATACATTAGTCCAAAATACAGAGAGTTTACAAAAAGAAAAAGGAAAACAGAACAAAACACTTAAGAGCTATATTAAGCCAGGTGTGGTGGCGCACGCCTTTAATCCCAGCATTTGGGAGGCAGAGGCAGGGAAATCTTTGTGCATTCAAGCCCAGCCTGGTCTATAAAGTAAGTTCCAGGACAGCCAGACCTGTGACACAGAGAAACCCTGTCTCAGGACTTCCCCTCCCGCAAGAAATCTATATTAAAAAGTAAAACAAATAGAAGTTTATTTTGTATATAAAATGTGGTATTATAGTGTTCCCACTAAGAAATTAACATACTATTTGAAACCACACAGTCCAACAGAATATGAACTACACATACAATTTGAAATTTCTTAGCAGCTATATTAACACAAAATATATTGTATTTTTAATATTTTGTTTATCCTGACACATGTAAAATATTTTAATAATCAATATGGAAGATGTAGAATATAGATTTAATCCTCAGTGCATCAATAAAGTTAAGAAATATCTTACTGGTTTTATATTAATTACCTGCTCTCTGTTATGTATCATACATGTACAGTACATCACAATTTAGAGGCTATATTTCACAAAGAACTGGCCTATAATTAGATTCCATAGAGTTTATACTTGTTAAGGTAAATTCTTCTTTCCAAATTATTCTAAACATGAAATTAACTGAGGGCTGAAGAGATAAGTCAGTCACTAAAAAACTTGCCTCACAAATATGAGAACCTGAGTTCCGTCCCCAGGAAGACACCTAAAAATGTCAGGCAACTGGGCGGTTGGTGGCGCATGCCTTTAATCCCAGCACTTGAGAGGTAGTAGCAGGCCCTGTGAGTTTGAGGCCAGCCTGGTCTGCGGAGAAAGCTCAAGGACACCCAGGGTTACACAGAAAAGCCCTCTTGAGAAACAAAACAACAATAACAACAAAGTCAAGCATGGTGGCTTTGACTTACAATTCTCTTGCTGCAGGGTCAGAGACAGTAAGATCACTGGCTCTCTGGTGAACCGCAGGTCTCAAAAACAAAGTAGGTAATTCCCAAGGAAGGAGAGCCAAGATGGTCCTTGGGCCTCCACACCATATACACACGTGCATCTGAACACCCACACACATAGGAATTTTAAAGTGAATTCAAGTTTGTTTTAAATTTCAACTAAATTAAGTTTCTCAGCCACTCTAGCCACATGTCAACTGCTCAAGAAGGCCATGTGGCTAGAAGCAGTGATCATAACTGAACAAAGGGAGATTTAGTCTAAAGAAATGAAGTGGGGGCTGGATGACTTAGCAGTTAAGAATACTTGTTGCTCTTGCAAAGGACCCGAGTTCTATTTCCAGCACTCACAAAGAGACTTACAACCATCCTTAACTCCAGTTTCAAAGGATCTGACACCCTCATCTGACCTCTGAGGGCATCAAGCAGAGTGCATGCAAGCAAAATACTTACATAAAATAATCTTTAAAAATTATAGAAATAAAATAATTATAACAAATGAAATAAAAATTCAAACTTAAATTTTAATAAAAATAAGGTAAAATAAAGAAATTATGTGACAGGGAAAAATTAAGGCATTAAAAACAAAAGGGAAAATTTGCAGATGCTGACCATTATGTATGACCAATACACTGATTTCTACCAATATATACATTCAGGCTAAAACTGCTATATAAATAAAAACAATTGTTACAAAGTAAAGCCAACTTTACATTTAGAAAAATATTTAAAGCAAAGTAATTCAGAAAAACTGAAAATAATAATGACAAGAAGATCTCAACATCAAATAAGGCTGAATTCAGACCAAAAAGTATGAAACTAAAAGCTACAACTCACCACGAGGACATGACAGTTAACAAGCATCGAGGATCATATTAACAACCATATGACAGAAACTAAGAGATATATGGAAAAATAGAATCAAACTAGAAGACTAACTTTTCGCTAGGCGGTGGTGGTGCACGCCTTTAATCCCAGCACTTGGGAGGCAGAGGCAGGCGGACCTCTGTGAGTTCGAGGCCAGCCTGGTCTACAAAGTTAGTTCCAGGACAGGCTCCAAAGCTACAGAGAAACCCTGTCTCGAAAAACAACAACAACAACTAAACAAAAACAAAACAAAAAATAAGACTAACTTTTCTCACTTGGTCAACAATAAATCAAGTGAAATTTAACAAGGTATAAAAAGCCTAAATAATAATATGGTATATATAATTATGTAACCTGAGAAGAGAGAATAGCCTTCTTTCTGCTGTTCAAGGAATACTCACACAAAATGACACATACAACAACAAACATCAATAAGTCAAAGAACCTAGAGAACATTCTGCAATCATTCAATATAACTGAAGATAATATATATAATAAACCTACAATGGAAGTTTCAACTCTTTCAAGCTAACCTTGACTCATAAAAGAATAAACATCTTCCAGGATACAGAAAAGACTGGGGTAAGAGTCAAATACACTTATCACCAGCTAAAGCACTGATCAACCACTCTTAAGCCTCAGGAACTGAAATAAGGATAGCTCAGAGTTAAGAGCACTGACTGCTCTTCCAGAGAACCTGGGGTCAATTCCCAGTACCTACATGGCGACTCACAACAGTCTGTAACAGTCTGTCCAGGTGATCTGGCTTCCTCTTCTGGTCTCTACATGCACCAGTTAAGCAAGGGGTGAACAAGCATGTATGCAGGCCAAGCACCTATATACATATATATAAAATTAAGATAAAATTTAAAACAATTGAAAAGACCTTAAATAAAAGGCAATGACAAAAAAGAAAATTGTATTCTGCTTGTTTTTAAAAAGAAAAAAAAAGAACAAAATTGATCTAAGAATGTCACATGAACTGAAAGATCAAAGCCATAAAACTAAGAAATAAACTTGACCAAATAAACTACCTGCTAACTGAATCAAGAAGAGGGTGGGGCCGGGCGGTGGTGGCATGCCTTTAATCCCACTACTCGGGAGGAAGAGGCAGGCGGATCTCTGTGAGTTCGAGGCAGCCTGGTCTACTAGAGCTAGTTCCAGAACAGGAACCAAAAGCTACGGAGAAGCCCTGTCTCAGAAAATTAAAAAAAAAAAAAAAAAAAGAAGAGGGTGGAAGTCAGGTCTGGTGCCTCCTGCCTGTAACTCCAGCACTCAAAACGTTGAAACCAACAGAGGAATCACTAAGAGTTCAAGGCCAGTTTGTTTTACAAGGTGAGTTCTAGTAAAATGAAATTCTACCTAAACTAGAGGTTGGGAGAAGGATGGTGAATAAAGATGTAAACCAAGAAAGAAAGGGAAACCATTAAGAAACTACTATCAAGCTGCATATAGTGGTGCGCACCTGTAATCCCAGCACTCAGAAGACCATCGAGAGGGACTCTGAGTTCAGGATTAGCCTGGACTAGAAAGTAAGACTGCTCCTAAATATAGCTAGGCATGGTGGCACATATCTTTAATCATAGCACTCAGGAGGCAAAGGTAGGCAAATCTGAATTTGAGGACTGGTCTATACAGGGACTGTCAGACCCTGCCTCAATAAATAAACACGGCCCTACCAAGTTCCAACCCCATGGTCACACAGACAGCTCTGGTTCAATTAAATGGATCATAAAACCAACCCAAAAGTCATGAACCTAGGAAAGGGGCTGTGGGATGGGGGTTGACAGGGATGGGAGAAAGTAATAAGAATATTATATACACTTATAAACTTGTCAAAATACAAATTGAAATTTTTTAAAAGCACAAAATTAAAAATGGGCTTTTAAATGGAAAGGGAATGAAGGGAGTTGTGCTTATCTCATCTATCCAAACTGGCCAAAATATATTGATGCAAATTATTTTCTAGAAAAATCTATCCAAAGAGATTCCATATGACACAGAAAACCTATACAGACCAATGCCACAGATTCCCATAGAAGGTTTCACAGGAATATACCAAATCTCTAGAGAAAAGTTAACTCAAAAGAAAAAAATTAGAGTACTGGGTAAAAAGTAAAAATTGTCTTTCTGAAATAAACCTAACTTTGATAAGAAACCCTAACAGTCTGTATATGCAGACATATTCAGATAGCACAGTCTACTAGCCCTTCCATATGTTACAATCGTCCACAATGAAAAGTCAACATTACTTGAAGAAAAACCATTTCTGTGTAAACATGACTTTTCACCTATCAAAAGTACAGGAAAACAGGTACTCTGTCCTGGAAACTTCCAGGATAAACAGACAACTCCTATGGAAAGGAATTTGTTCAGAATTATCAAAACTACAAATGGGCATCCTTCCTGATGCAGTAAGGTCATCTTTAGGAATTTGTATTCTATCTATACTAGCCATGCGTGAAATTACAATGTACACAATAATTCGCTGTAGTACTTGTCTTAGCAAAGACTAGAAACATCCCACAAGCCATCAATTATGGGCTGTCTAACTACACCACACCCGTACAAACTCTCAAAAGTCATAGAAATGAAAAGGAAGCTTACAGGTACATATAAAGAAAGTTCTTTTGTGTTAAGTTTAAAAAGCAAGATGCGAATAAATGTATAAGTGAAACTTATGCAAAAATTGCAAGACTAGTCAACAGAAGTAGAAAAAAGACCTTTTCTGTCCAGTTTCTTTGGCATCTTTTGAAGTTAGAACCATGGAACTGTCACTTTGAGCCAAAAAAGAACATATAATTACATTGATTTTTTTCTTAATCTTGCCCTTGGAAATGATACTCCACTTAGAATACTTGTTATTCTTGCAGACCAAATCTAGTAAAGATATAATTCAAGAAATTCTTATTTTAAAGGCTTAAACAAATACTCCACATAGATGTAAGAGGAACAGCAGATGAGCCAGAAGTGCATCGAGTTAATGGTTTTTTAACCCTGATGATACTTTAGAATGACCCTGGGGGCTTCTAAAAATACCAGTGCCCTATATTCCACCCCTACACTACTAACACCAGAAATTCAGAACATGAGGCCCTGCCCTAAACCACTGATCTCAACACTTTTAAAATAGCGAGCATTTGTTTCTAGATACTTGCCCCATAAATTATCCACCACCACACTATCTATTCCCTCCTGCAACTTTCCTACTCAAATAACGTCCTTGCCATGATGCCTATTAACACCGGAGATACTTGCTGCCAGAGATGTAAATTAACAAAAATTTCAAGTACACTACTAGAATGATCACAAACTCTGAATGTGGGAGTGACCAAGATTCCCTTTGTTCTTTTTACTCAGAATCAATTTGTCTCACTTTATTTAACAAAAGTTTTCTATGTTCATAATAAGTTAGAAAAACATGCCTACTTATAGCTATAGCAAGGTTTTCATTATAAGCTGTGTGATCAGGATCCGCCTCAAACCTCTAAAACTCTGCAAGTAGGGTGGGGCAAGAAAGCGCAGTGAGTAAAGGCATTTGGTGCCAAGCCTGGCCACCAGAGTTTGATCTCTGGGACCCACATGATAGAAGGAAAGAACTCCCACAAGGTGTCCTCCGACCTCTATAGAGGCACCAGGCACCATGACACGTGTGCCCAAACAACCACAAAAACATACATAAATAAAATGTTTAAAATAAATTTTACAAGTGGAGAGCAAGAGAGGGAGGGAGGGGAGGGAGGGAGGGAGGGAGGGAGGGAGGGAGGGAGGGAGGGAGGGAGGGAGGGAGAGAGATAATAGGGTCCAACTACTGAAAAAGCTTTTGATAATGAAACTCAAGATGAAAAGGCCAGTTGCTCGCTTGTCTTAGATTTTTATCATTTGTCTTTGGCAGCTTGATTTCTAAACAGTTTGGCATCAGCTTAAACCTTTAACCTATACACCCTCTTTCCATCCTGTATACCCCCCCCCCCAAGTACAGACAACATCACATTTTGCATATCTGGTCTTCCCAGAAGGTTCTATCAATTTTGCACTTTTTATACCCAACTGACACCATCACATGTCATTTTTAAATCAAAAGAATTAAACCGCTCTAGGCTTGGAGAGCCTGTCATCTTGATTTTCCTTCGGCTATGCTGAATTCCATTTTTGTTTTGTTTTCAGGTGTTTCACAACCACATTCCGCCTGCTGGAGTTGGAATGACATCCTCTGGGGGAACGATTGATCAGTTAATGGAAGATGATAGAATCTATTCCCAGCTAAATTAGGCCACAGGCTTTATTGGGGTCCTCTCCCTTCCCACCCCACTCCATGTAAACCAAGTACTAACTCAGCTGCCAACAGAGTGCAAGGGACACCAAGGAAAGGTGCTTGCTCACACTCAGGCTGGAGCAATCCTAGAAGCCCTGCTCTGTAGCCAGGAGCCCACAAGTCAACTCTTGCCCAACATCTAAGGCATCTGCAGCCCACGATTGTGACTGTTTACGGTATCATAATGAAGACGTTCAGGTCAGGCCACTCACTACAGGCTACCTTAACAGTAGAAAAGGAACAAAATGCCACTGCAGGATTTACTCAACCTCAAGGTGTTTCTAAACACGTCTTACCCAACCATTAAAAACTCTAAAAATAAAAACGTTTAAGAGATCTTTCTCAAGTTTTAAGGACAGAGCGGTCTGAGTCAAGTAGATCTGAAGTAAGGGTTGGGAGTTCCGACTGGGATGAAGGTCCCTGGACGTAGCTGAGCGTGGGGGGTGTCAGGCCCTGCCCCTCCACCTCCTGAAACCCGAAACCTCAGCCCCAGGAGAGCCCCAGGCTTGTACCCCCCATCATCCCGCCCAGGCGGTTCCCACGGACTTTGCCTTGAGGCTAAAGAGCCCCTGCAGCAAGCGGGGGGGGGGGGGGATGGCCGCTCCCGCACTCCCTTGGGGCCCTGGGGAGTGGCCCCACGGCGTCGCACTCACCGAAGTCCAGGAACTGTTTGATCGAGAGCGGTGACGGAGAGAAGCGGGAGTAGCGCTCGATCTGCTGGGGCACCGGCTGCTTGAGCAGCTGGTAGAAGAGCCTCATCCTCACTCGGGCACTGCGCACATCCGCCGAGACGTCCCGGACAGCCGCAGGGGCCGCCGACGCCGAACCGCAAGCGGAGGCGGCGCCAGCGGGGCTTTACCTCCACCTGGGGCTCGGCTTTGGCACCACCAGCGCCGCGGCTGCAGCAGCACCTAAACAAGCACCGATGGCAGGGAAGGAGGCCGTGGCCCGCTGCCCGCGAGTTCGTAAACCCCGCCCAGAAGAGGCGGGGTCTGCCGCCGCACGTACGCGGCGCGCGTGGGATGTGAGGGGAGCGAGGGGCACGCGGCGGCACGCGCGCACCGCTGATTGGCTGCCGCCGCCGCCAAAGCTTTCTTAAAGTCCCGGTAACACACACAAACCTCCCGCCCTAGCTCGTGGCTCTCACCCTGGTACCCGGGAGCCTGGCTATGGCCGGTCCCTCCCCAGATCAGGTCTTCCAAGACCAAAAGGTGCTTGGAGACGTGGAGGACACCGGGAGCCCACGTCCTGAAACAATCTTTAGCGCTGCCCTAAACCTTTCCAACCCCGGGCCCCTCTTCCGGAAGGCCCTCCTCAGATCAGCTGACTGCTCTGCTTTAAATTGTTCCTCGCAGTCCTATGCTTTTTCAAATTCTTTGCCCCTTAACTATGTGGTTTGTTTCATCCCCTCCAACAGTACTAGTACCTTAACACAGAATTCCATAAAAGCTACTGGCTTTCCCGCCTCTCCCCCTAACCCCGGCCACTGGACAGAATTCAGTTAACCTCACCTCAGGAGCTCCGCTTCCTGTCTGCCCGCCTTCACTCTGGTGAATACCTTTGGGCCGTTTGTTACTAAAAAAGGATTGTTACATCACCGGCCCTAGGCTAGGTAACCTCCAGTTACCACCTGAGCCAATCACTGCCCAAGATCCTTAGGTCACTTACTATATTTCACTGCTACCTCTCACTGCTACCACATTGGAGGGGTCCATTAGAAATAAAGGTCATTAACACTTGCTAGCCATGCGTCCTGGATCCCCGCGTTCCAAAACAGTTGGATGGGATTCATCATAGATATTTCATTGCCCTCCTCACGCCCTCATATACGCATCCATTGGAAAGGCTCAAATTCGAGCCAGTGACCATTATCTCACCACACCTCACCACCATAGAACCCTGACTCAGTTTCACCACTATTTGAGAGCAGGTATCCATCTATGTTTACACTGTGCTGAATTTGCTTTGCATGAGAGTGAACTTGAATACACGGTTCGGTATATAAAATCGGTATTTCCAAATGTGGCTAGATGAAATACTGCTTGCTTTAGCCAATACCGCCATACACGGACTTAATTTCTGATAATGTGCAAACATCAACTACAAAAAAAGGTAAAACCATTCTTCTTTACCCGATTATTAGGGTAAAGCTTTTATGCCTTCATTTGGATCCTTACGTACCCACTTCTTTGCTTTATAAAGTTGTTGTTGCAACTCTACCTGAATTTAAAGAAAAATAGCACATGCATGCAGAAACCTCCTGTGGTCTTCCCGTATTTCCGCGTTTCCAAGTAGAACTATGATTGATAATAGAAGAACTACGCTGTCTTCTCCATTCAAAGGAAAGCCTAAGGGGACTTAGTGCCAGCCTTCCTAAAGGGCAGTTTACCAACAGGGCAGAGCACTGGCTGCGGTTAGAGCGCATGGGCAGACAAAAAGAAGGCAGGGCCGGTGCTTGTCCACTCACTTTCATGGGTGCTGCCTGCAGATGGAGTTTTAGTGGTAGCAGTTAAGATCACCATAAGTGGGTGTTGGTGGGGAGAGAGGTTTTCCACCTATGTGGCATATTTCTGAACTCACCCATCAGCTTTTTCATAATTTCCTCTTCTGTCTCACTAACTGCTACTTTAAAAAGATTTATTCTCATGTTTTAATTACTCAAAATCAAGGTGCCTAATTTAATACTTCTCTAAAGAGTGTCACGGTCCTAAAAGTTGAGAACATGTGAAAGAGGCCTGGATAATGGAAACCTGGGCTGGTCCATGGCTCACACGACTGACTCAACCCTAAACTTGATCCCATCGTTAGCATGCTGTGTGACCTAAGACTAGGCTCCTAGCCTTTCTGTGGCTGTTATTTTAGTGCCGGGTGGAGATGGACAACTTCTCTCCCTTACATTTGTGACGATTAAATAAAATAAATCTTATCTAATGCAACTATAAGACGCTTTGGGCCCTCTTTAGTACATGATAACAGTTCATCTAGAAACTCAAGCCAGTTTGATTCCGGTGGTAATTATCATTAGATTTCTTGAGCTCCAACCATCCCAAGGATTTCCCAGCTTGTTGAGCACTGTAAGGTGTTACGCAGGCCTCTCTGTGAAATGCCAAGCCCGTTCACAGCAGCAGCACCTGGAAGCTTGTTAGAAATGCAAATCCTTGGACTCCATCACAGTCCCAGTGAAACGAACACCTGGGAGGTGAGGCCCGAGGACTTAACCACAAATTCTTCTAGATTCCTATCTTCAAGAGGTACAGCTTAATCCTCCCCTCACCCCGAATGTGGGTGGCTAGGTTTGGCAGTAGCTTTTAACAAATAGATTACGGATAGACATAATGAGATTGCACTCAGCAATTAGGTCAGAAAACTACTGGGTCCCACAAAATACCTGACCATCATGCCTCAAAACTATCAACGTCATTAAAAGCAAGGAAAATTGGAAAAATGGCAGAGAGGAACCCAAAGAGATTATGACAACTAAATGCAATGTACTCTCCTGGATGGAATTCTGGGGTAAAAAGAAGAAGAAGAAGAAGAAGAAGAAGAAGAAGAGGAGGAGGAGGAGGAGGAGGAGGAGGAGGAGGAGGAGGAGGAGGAGGAGGAGGAGGAGGAGGAGGAGGTTGTTTAAAAACTAAGGTCCAGCCGGGCGGTGGTGGCGCACGCCTTTAATCCCAGCACTCGGGAGGCAGAGGCAGGAGGATCTCTGTGAGTTCGCGGCCAGCCTGGTCTACAAGAGCTAGTTCCAGGACAGGAACCAAAAGCTACGGAGAAACCCTGTCTCGAAAAATCAAAAAAAAAAAATAAAATAAAATAAAAACTAAGGTCCTGGACTCTGGACCAAATGTTTTTAATAATCATATATATTGGTTCATGAGTTATAATAAATGTACCAGCATGCCTAGTATCCATTTCCTTTCCCTCTTTTTTCTCCTCTCCCCCTTCCCTCCCCTCCCCTTTCCCTTCTCTCCTCTTTCTCTCATTTTTCCTCCTCTCACTCCCCTTCTTTCTCCTCTTCCTCACCGTTTGGAAGTAGATGCTCCCACTGAATAACCTGGAGACAGCATAGCTCTGGCCCGAGGCCCTGATTCATACCCTAATACAATCTCTGACTCTGTGTTAAAACCCTTAGCCAAGGGAGATACCCTGGGACACTTAAAACCCACATTTCCAGAGTTTGTGGCCATAAATGCTTGTTTCCAGCTGCTAAGCTGGTGATGATTTGTGTTGCAAAAAGAATGAACTCATATGCAATCCTCCAGGATTCTGATGTGTGAGCTCCACCCTAAATCTACGTCTCTCCTATCAAATGCCTCAGATTGCAGTTAATCACTTAAACAGGAAGGGAAGCCTTCCCAATCTGAGAAGTCCATCCCTCCCCCCACTACATGGTTTCCTAATAAATAATACTTCCCATTCTAACCTTCCCAACAATGTGCTATACCATTATTAATGCTTCCTTTCATACTAGTGTTCTGCATAAGTACCTAGCATTATTTAAAGTCACAAAAATATTCATCAAATGTTGTAAGAGGCCCCTTGTTTGTCCCCAGCTGCTCAGCCCCGAAATAATCACGCAGAAACCATTTTATTTGCAGAAATGTTTGGCCAATAGCTTAAGCATATTTCTGGCTAACTCATATCTTAAATTAACCCATCTCTATTAATCTGTGTATCGCCATGAGGTTGTGGCTTACTGGGCAAAGTTTCAGCGTCTGTCTCCAGCAGGGCTACATGGCTTTTCTGACTCTGCCTTTCTTCTCCCAGTATTCAGGTTAGTACTCCCTGCCTACATCTATTCTGCTCTGTACAGGCCCAAGACAGTTTCTTTATTAACCAATAGTATTCACAGCATACAGAGGGGAATCCCACATCAATCAAATAAAAATGCACAAAACTGGACCTGGAGACCTTGTACTTTTTGATCTTCCCAAGGACCCAGGTTCTGTTCCCAGTACCCACATCATATGGCCCACCTGTAACTCCAGCTCTAGAAGATCAGATGCCCTCTTCTGACCTCTGTTAGTAGCTGCAGACACATTTTAATAATCTCTATAAAACTCATCATCGCTTTCATTGGTAACTACTCTCGCTCTTGTTCACATCTCCATGAACTGTATTTATGCTTTGGATAAAAAATAGACCATGTTAGTTGCAATAATGAGAAATATGGGCTAACCTGAAAACTAATGAGCTTAATTCTGATTCGTTGCTTTAGTTCTTGGTTCAAGACAAGATGCTGTTATGAGGTGCCCATAAGAAATGAACACATAGACAGAATCTTAACAATTGTGTTTTTGTTTTATCTTGTTTTGTTTTGTTTGTTTATTTTTTAAGACCAGGTTTCTCTGTAAGGCCCTGGCTGTCTTGAGACTCAAGGTGTAGACCAAGTTGTCCTTGAACTCAGAAATCCACCTGCCTTTGCCTCTTGACTACTGGGACTAAAGGCTTGCCACCACACCCAGCTAGAGTAAGGGCTACATAAAGGCAAAAAAAACTCCTCCTAGTATCTTGCTTGGCAGTTGCAGGGGAGGTTTTGTGCGAGCAAGCAGATTAGCAGAAGCTAAGATAAGCAGTTAGGTTGAGGGAGTGGGGTTTCTGCACAAACAAGTGATTTAACAGAAGCTAAACTAAGTTAACTGGGGCATCTTGACCTCAGGTTGGATAATTTTTCACAGGGCTTCCCAATCAAGGGGATTAAATTCTAGTCAAACCTAATGTGCCTTTAGCAAGAACAGAAGTGGCAGAGGAAACGCTGTACTCTCTCTTTTTTTTTTTTTTTTTTTTTTTTTTGGTTTTTGGTTTTTCGAGACAGGGTTTCTCTGTGGCTTTGGAGCCTGTCCTGGAACTAGCTCTGTAGACCAGGCTGGTCTCGAACTCACAGAGATCCGCCGGCCTCTGCCTCCCGAGTGCTGGGATTAAAGGCGTGTGCGCCACCACGGCCCAGCCACTGTACTCTCCTGACCTGTCACAACACCTGATAAAAGTTAAGCCAATGGGAAAGGAGGAAACATTTTGTAGGGCCTTGAAGCTTCTGAAACAGGCCTCTTAACCTCCAACAGTTTTCCTTCTCTCTACCTTCTCCTTATCTGTGAGTGCGAGCAAAGAAGAAAGTAGTAACAGTTTGCAACATCTTGAGAGTAGGAGGAAGCTGGCATTGCAGAATGTAGAGCAGAAACAGGAAGAAAATAGGTCCTCAATGGTGGTATTAAGCTATTATCAAAGCAACCCCTATGCCTTCTCTAAACTTCAGGCTCTATAGGCCAGTACATATCCTTAGGATTTAGACAATCTTGAGTAGATTTATATTACTTCAAAACTGTACCGGCCTTCATGCCAAGAAGTCTCAAGATGTTAGAAATCTTTCACTAATGGTTAATATTAGGTTGTAGGTTTTTTTTAACTCTTTGTGGTCTCACCACCCAGCTCCCAAATAAATACATGGAGAATTATTCTTACTTATGAATGCCTGGCCTTAGTTTGGCTTATTTCTAGCTAGCTTTTCTAACTTAAATTATCCTTAAATTATGTCTATTTGTAACTACATTTTGCCTCTGGACTTTTTACCTTTCTACTTTTCTTTCTTTTTTTCAAGGTAGGGTTTCTCTGTAGCTTTGGAGCCTGTCCTAGAACTAGCTCTTATAAACCAGGCTAGCCTCAAACTCACAGAGATCTGCCTGCCTCTGTCTCCCAAGTGCTGGAATTAAAGGCGTGTGCCACCACTGCCCAGTTTTCCCTTTCTTTACTTTATATGTCTTTCTTTCCTCCATGGCTAGCCCCTGACATTCTCCTCTCCTTCTCCTTTTCTCACACCTCCTCTTCTTCTCCTATTTATTCTCTCTGCCCAGCAGCCCCACGTATCCATCTCCTACCTAGCTATTGGCAGTTCAGCTCTTTATTAGACCAATCTGGTATTTTAGGCAAGCAAAGTAACATAGCTTCACAGAGTTAAGCAAATGCAACATGAAAGAATGTAACACATCTTTGCATCATTAAACAAATGTTCCACAGCATAAACAAATAGAACACATCTTCAACTAGTATTCCACAATATTTCCTCCTTCTTGTCTAAATAAAAATGAAAGGTTTTTAATTTAATATAGTAAAACTATATACAACAAAAAGTTATCAAGTAAGAATTACATTTACAATATTCAGTCCATTTCAAATTCAGAAAAAATAGTCCATGGTGAAGGCACCTTTAGGGGTCCGTGAGAAAATTGAGATAATGGCCAAGTCTTGGGAATACCTTTCTTGATATACATCACCTGTCAAGATTCAGGAGGTCGCCCCTGATCAAACCAGATCCATATTAATTCCGAAATAACCCATAGCCTCTTGTTTCCTGTGGAAACAAAAGCATAAACTCTTCCCCTAAAGCATTTTTAATTTCCATTTGACAAGTAGATTCTTTTACTTCCATTTTAAAGTTAAAACATTTTTAAAATATCTAAACTGGTTTATTTCAGCAGTCACTCTTTCAATCCCATGTTTCCCAGCAACTGTCTTTTGCTTATCAGCATTCAAAAAATTTAAAAAAAAAACCACAATGGCATACAGGATCCAGATTCCTTGTGTATTTCCCATCTCTATGTGACTTACTGTTTTTTTGTTTTGTTTTGTTTTGTTTTGTTTTTCGAGACAGGGTTTCTCTGTAGCTTTGGAGCCTGTCCTGAAACTCCCTTTGTAGACCAGGCTGGCCTTGAACTCACAGAGATCCACCCGCCTCTGCCTCCTAAGTGCTGGGATTACAGGTGTGTGCCACCACTGCCCGGCCTGACTTATTCTTTTTTATATATTACTTTATTTCTCTCTTCAAAGACTTTATTATTTTAAACTATTTCTTTCTATGACTGTCTATACCCATTTTCTTTCTTAAGCCTTTGCACATTGTTAAACACACTGTAGCTTAGAGTTTTTTCTTTCTGGGTCTATCTATCTTTAGTGCATATCTCTAGTCTTTTTTTTGTCCACATGAGCAAAGAACTGCTAAGTGGGATGGCTAGGACCGCCACTGCAGTTTTAGTGGCTGGTTCCACCCACCTCTTTGAGAGGTGGCCAGAGGTGCATTTGACCAGGAACTGCATTTTAAATCCCCCCTCCCCTATGATGGCACTGCAACAGGCATTTTTGGTTGGCTCTTTTTTTTTCTATTTAACATACTGGTTGCTCAAGGGCTTACTGTGAGGCTGAGACTCTTAAAGAAGCTGTATCTGTTTTTTTTTTCTCAGCTTTCTCAGACCCTATGTGGAAATTAGGGTTTCACGTTGGATCACCAAAATATAGGTTTTCTTTTTTCTTCTTTGAGAGCCCACAACCCAGCTCCAAAATAAACACATGAATATTTAGTCTTACTTATGAAAGCTCAGCCTTATCTTGGCTTGTTTCTAGCCAGTTTTTCTTTTTGTTTGTTTGTTTGTTTGTTTGTTTGTTTGTTTTTCGAGACAGGATTTCTCTGTGGCTTTGGAGCTTGTCCTGGAACTAGCTCTTGTAGACCAGGCTGGTCTCGAACTCACAGAGATCCTCCTGCCTCTGCCTCCCGAGTGCTGGGATTAAAGGCGTGCGCCACCACCGCCTGGCTTCTAGCCAGTTTTTCTAACTTAAATTATCCTTTCTGTCTTTAACTATGTTTTGTCTCTGGGTTTTTTTTATCTTCTTTATTGTATATATTTTTCTTTCCTTCTTACTCCAAGGATGGTCCCTGGTGACCTCCTCTTCTCCTTTTCTTGCTCCTCCCTCTCCTTCTCCTATTTGTTCTCTCTGCCTGGCAGCCCCACCTATCCCTCTCCTCCCTAACTGTTGGCAATTCAGCTCTTTCTTAGACCAATGAGGTGTTTTAGGCAGGCAAAGTAACATACCTTTACAGAATTAAACAAATGCAATAAATGATTGCAATACATTTTAAACTAATATTCAACAACATTAGATATCTTGCTAGCTCTGCACATGAGAATTTAGAGTTTTTTAAAATAAAGTATTATAATGCTTCTTGTGCCCAAGATATAAAACAAAATCATATCATGTAATATCCACGAAAAGAAAAACAATAAGGGAGGGGGCCAAAGAGATTGCTCAGTGGTCAAGCTGCTCACTGCTTGCTCTTGTAGTGGACCCTGGTTTAACTCCCAGCCTTCATATAAGGGCTCACAACAACCTGTAACTCCATTTTTCAGGGGATCCTCCACCCTATTCTGGCTTCTGCAAGTACTCCACACAAGTGGTAGTACTCTTACATACATAAAGGCAAAACACTCGTGCACATAAAATAAAAATAAACAAATAATTTTTAAAGAGATTAGTTAAATAAATTATGACACATACTTTCAATGGCTAGTTATCTTGCTACTAAGGATTTGTTGTAAGGGCTGGAGAGGTGGTGTCACAGTTAAGATTACATACTGATCTTATAGAGAACTGGAGTTTGGTTCTTAGCATCCATGTTAGGTGGCTCACAAGCATCTGTAAGGCCAACTCTAGGGGATTCTACACCCTCTTCTGGCCGCCACAGACACCACACTAGTGTGTACAGACTTATATTCACATACACATATACACATAATTTTTAAAATATCTTAAAAATTCATTGTATGAAAATCCACATAGGAACATTAAAAATTCATCTGCTTTAAGAAAGGAAAAGCAAGATATAAAATTATGCACTAATTTTCACTTGAACTCATCTACAAAGAAAACACATAAGCTTTGCATAGAATAAGGTATAGGAAAGATACAAAGCAAAATGCCAATGACTCATGTCCTTACCTTTTTGAGCCTGTTTTCTTATGAGCAAATAGGTGCTCCTGTCACTGCTACTTGGAAAACTTGGCGTTTCTTACACTAGCAAGGCTAATGATATCTTTATACACCCAATTTGTTTGATAAGGTGCTACCTCCCCTCCTATCCCGACCAATATTAAAACTGAACTTGACACTGGGGCAGGATGTGGGGAAGGCATATCTTTGATCCCAGCACTTGGGAGGCACAGGCAGGCAGATCTCTGAGTGTAATGATTATATAGATTATTATATTATTAATAAAAACTCAGGAGTCGGATATGGGGTTAAAACCTGACAGCTCAGAGAAACGGCAAAAGATCAAGCAGTGACCTCCCCCCTCTCTCTCCTTCTTTGATCCAAATACCACAAATCTTTCAAACCCCTCCCTACTACTTCCTGTGTCTCTCTATATGTCCTGGGTCCTCTAAAACCTCTATGACTGATTCTGGTCAACTAGTAGTAGCTCTATCCTCTGGTTGAAAGTAAACTTTATTGACAGTCTCAGGAGTGTCAGAGTATGATCAAAATATCCCACAACATCTGAGTTTGAGACCAACCTGGTCTACAGAGTGAGTTCCAGGACAGCCAGGGATACACAGAGAAATTCTGTCTCAAAAGAGAAAGAAAGAAAGAAAGAAAGAAAGAAAGAAAGAAAGAAAGAAAGAAAGAAAGAAAGAAAGAAATCGAACTTGACCTAAATGAATTTCCAAGTTGTTAGGATTTCCATCGGGGTCAAGGTCTCATTCAGTTGCCAAGGCTTTTCTCTCTGCCGTGATTGATCTGAAGTCTTATGTAAGGATGGGAGATGATGCCAGTGGCAAGTGACAAAACACTACTTTCCTTTGCTCTAACGCACTGAGGGTTTTAGAGTTCTTGCCGTTGAAATTTGGACTCTCCCCCACTCAAGAAAGATTCCTGAGCTAGGAGCAGGGATGACCCTATAATCCCTGCACTTGGGAGCTGAAGGTAGGCAGACCAAGAGTTCATGGCCAACCTTAGATATATAGCAAGTTTAAGGCTAGCCTGGGCTATTAAACCAATCTTTAAAAAAACAAGAAAGAGGAGGAGGCATAGGAAGAGAAGGAGACAAAGATAGTTTTTGTTTTTGATTTTGGTTTTGGTTTTTTGAGACAGGGTTTCTTTGTGTAGCCTTGGCTCTCCTGGAACTTGCTTTGCTAGCAATGTCAGCGCAGTCAGATTGATAATTTTGGCTGGATGGACCTTCAGCCATGCCATAGGCCACCAGTAAACTATCACCTGTCCCAGCTAGGGAGTAGGTTCAACCCTAGATACACATAGCCCGACGTGGTCCTCCTGCAAGATTAGGAAGTTCTATCATTTTCTGACGCTATGGTAGTAGATGAGTTATCTAACTTCTTGGAGCCTCAACTTCCTGATCTGCAAATGGGAGAGTGGAGTCATGAAGCTGTTCTTGTGGGTTTAGTGTGAGAACTGAAGAGAGTCCTCTCCAGCTGTCAATCATACTTCAGTTGTTTGAGGGGAGTCACTGCTGCTGTTTCACATCCAAACAGCTGTCCTAGTGTAGGCAAACATCTGACCTTGAAGTGTCCCTATCAGATCTTCCACACTGGCTGAGTGTGGGACAGCTGCTTCATCTTTCCTCACCTGTAAAGTAAGGAGGGTGGACTTGAGCTAACCCCGGAAAAGGAGACTGTGGGTCGATTAGAGGAACATTGGCTGCTCTAATAAATTATTTACCAATGCCAGCATTGTCACCTGAGGCTATTGTGCCTTAGGCGCTCACTAACTTAGTCAGCAGATCCTAATGGAAGAGTTAGGACAAGTAACGTCCCAGGGAATAAGAATCATTTTATTTTATTTGAGGGACTAATTTCCAAAGGCAAAGAAGAAAAAAATAGTAAGGAAAGGGTTAGGGGCTTGCGGCAAAATGTACAAATAAAAGCAATGTCTGTACTGAAGATGCTATTCAAAGCCGAGTTTAGAGCTCTGAAATGGCTCTGCAATTATTCCAGCTCTTATTCCCCAACAGAAAGCGGTCTTTTTTTTTCGAGACACGGTTTCTCTGTAGCTTTGGAACCTGTCCTGGAACTAGCTCTGTAGACCAGGCTGGTCTCGAACTCACAGAGATCCGCCTGCCTCTGCCTCCAAAGTGCTGGAATTAAAGGCGTGCGCCACCACCACCCGGCCAGAAAGCAGTCGTAGGATACAAGTCAGGCTTGGAGTCTGTTTCTCCTTGCACAGCCTGTCGTACAGACCCTTTCTCGCTTTCCCTCAGAAAGGCTTCATTCGCTCACTGTATTTTTCTTGTTTTTGTTTGTTTGTTTGTTTTTTCCTTCTAAGCACTTCCGCCGTCGCTGGTTCCAGTGAGGAAAGTCACTTCTTTCTCAGGTAAGTTTGGTTTGGCAGCACAACCCAAGCTGTACCTGCTCCCATTCTGACGTCATGCCACCTGCAGCATAGAAGTTTCACTCCCATGTGTATTTCATAAGCATAGGGAAGAAATTCCTTTTGGACCAAGTACAAGCTGAATTTCAGTAGAAAAAAATCAACGTTGTCTATTTCCCTTGAACTTTAACCCAGTGCTTTTTCTGGCAGCCTTCCTGGCCTCTCCCAGGCAGAAGACTTACCTGTTACCTTTATTACACTTCTCTGGGAATGTGCCTGCCCAACTGTCATCCTATTGTCCTTTATCTGTCTGGGTGTGGCCACGTCTCCAGCGAATGGCTGCTGTGTTCTCAGTGTACAGGAATGGCAGTGAACTTTTTCTTAACTCAGACTCCCTGGAGATCCAAAGTCTCTCCACCAATACCAAGAGGATGAGAAGAAGCCGGCAAAAGACCAAGTGAATTCACAATTCAAGTTAGAATAATCAGGACCTGGTGGACATGGTAGCAAGCAAGGAGTAGAGAGCTCAGAAAAATCCGCGGTGGGATGGTCTGGAAAGGCCAAGTATACAGCGAGATGCTCTGCTGTGGTCTGAATGTTAGCACGCTGCCCCCAGGACATACGCTGACATATCTACCTGCAGTGCACTGCAGAGAGTCTGGATTCTCGTGACTGGGATTAGTACTCATGTAAAAGAGACTCCAGACAGCTGCGATTTTCCTTTCACTATGAGTAGCACCTGCAAGAAGATTCTGTCTGTGAAAAAGCAGGACCTCCTAAAACACCACATCTGCTTGGCACCTTGATCTTGGCCTTGTTACCGCCAGAACTATGAGAAGTGAATTTCTGTTGTTTGTATGTCATGCAGTCAATAGTATCCCGTTAGAGTAGCCCAAATGGAGTGTGTGTGTGTGTGTGTGTGTGTGTACATGTTCTTAATGGGGTTAGTGCACATGCGTGCACTTCCCCAGCTGTGCTGCTTTTCCTGAAGACACACCATCGTCGCTAGTGTCTGCCAGATGTGCTCCTGTTGTATTTACTTTTCCCACTGCTGTGACAATCCCTGACAAAATCAACATAAAGGAAGAAAGGTTTATTTTGACTCACAGTCTGAGGCAGCAGTTCTCAACCTGGGGGTCAAAAGACCTTTTCACAGTGGTCAACTAAGACCATTGGAAAACACAGATATTTACATTACAATTCATAACTATCACATATACAGTTACAAAGTAGCAACAAAAATAACTTTATGGTTGAGGTCACCACAACACGAGGGACTGTACTAAAGGGTCACAACATGAGGAAGGTTGAACAGCATAGGTGTGAGGGCATGTAATCAACCCAATATGGCAGGAATTTAGCGCAGCTGGTCCCATTGCTCCCACAGTCAAGAAGCAAAAATAAATGAATGCTAGCACCCAACTGCTTTCTCCTTTACTTTTCCTTTTTATTTAGTCTTGGACTCTAGGCTGTGGGATAGTGCCACCTGGTTTCAGAGCTGGTCTCAATTCAACCTCTCTGGAAATGTCCTCACAGATACGCCCCAAATTGTATCTCCTAGGTGATTCCAAACGTGGTTACCTTGACAGTGCAAATGAACCCTCACAGCCCCTATTATCCAGTATGGCAGCAGATTTCTGCTAAGCTGCCACTGATTGTATGGCCAAGAGATTCTTTTGAGCCCTATGACGTCTGATCTCATCAGCAGCCCTCCCATATGAAAGGCCTTCCTCTCCGCTTAGTTCAGGTCCACCCTTTTTTCTCCTACTGTCTTCTGGTCACAGTTGGGTCTCTGAATGGTTGCTGCTCTTCTGCTGCTTCTAGAAGTGCCTTGGAGCTCGATCCGTGGCCCCTTTCTTGATTCTGTCTATTAGACAAGCCCCGCTCCCCCTCTGGCTTCATTTGGCCACTTCAGTGCTGATTCCTACACTTCCACTTCCTTGCCAGTGTCTCAGTGATTCCCTCAAGCCCTACGTGCCAATGCTATGTCCTCTCCATCTCTTGAGTTCTCGCTTCGCTTCATCCCTACGGTCATTAGCCTGCTCATGGCTACAATTACTTCTCATCTGGTTACTCCAATTATACTTGGCTCCCCCTACATTCTCTCTTGCTTCCAACCTATTCTTTCAGCCATTGCGGCCTGAGTGATTTTTGTAAAAGTTTCTGCATCTCATCATGTCACTCTCCTTTGGGGGACCACAAGACCTTGCTTGGTCTAGCCACTGTGTTCCACTCCCTCCTTTGTACAACTCTAGCTCTTATTTTCTCTGCTCTAACAATACTGGATTCACATTGATACCTTAGAATGCAATGTCTTTTCCCACCTGCAACCTTTGACCATGATCCTCATTCTGTCCAATATATTCTTTCCACCTTCAACCACAAAGTAGCTAATCTATACTCATCCTTAGAATCCCCACTCACCTTTGGAATCGCCTTCTAGTTCCTTCCATAGCACTAGACATTCCTCCTGGCTGGCACATCGAGCCCTTCAAGGGAAGATAATTTGGAGTTAACGTCAGTCTTCCTCTCTGCCTGTAAGTTCCATATTGGAAGAGCCCATGCCCGTTTGCTCACCACTGGGTCTCCATGCCTAGGATTGCTTCCAGCTGATAGCAGGAATGTCTTTAAGGTGGCTGTCTCTTCGAGCATGTCAACCAGTCACTATCCACCAGGGTTCACCAAGCCATGCCTATCGGGTTGGAGTCACTTTACTCTTCATGTATTAGTTTCCGACAACTGCTGTACTACATTGCCACAAACATTGTGGCTTAAAGCAAGACATTTATTGTCTCGTGGTTCAGAAGTCAGGAAACCTAAAATCAAAGTCCATGAGCAAGCGAAGGGCAAATGGTCAATTGGTCCAAAGGGTCAGTTACATAGTGCGGCTATATTCTGCTGTTCTACTGCATGGCACAGCGCGTATAGCTAAAAAATAATGCATTTTACATTTCAAACGAATTAAAGGGGCCAGGTATAGTGGTACATGCCTGCAATCCCAGCTACTTGGGAGGCTGAGGCAAGAGGATCACTTGAGTCCAGAAGTTCTAGGCTGCAGCGCATTTCGTTGATCAAGTGTTTGGCATCCCTATAGTGACCTCCTGGGAGTGGGAGACCGCCAGCTTTTCTAAAGAGCTTGTAAACTAGCCCAGGTCAGAAATGGAGCAGGTCAAAATAGCTAAAAGAGAAGATTTTGAATGTTTTAACTAGAAAAAAAATGTCAAATGTCTGATTTGATCATTTCATGATGCATACATATATCAAAACATCATACCATACCTATAGTGCACACAATTGCCGTTAAGTAAAAGCAAAATAAACCTTAAAAATAGATCAAGGAATAGAAAGGATGGTATTCATTCTAGAAGCTCTGGGGTCTTGTGGGCCTCACAGATGTGAGTCTGTTCCACCTTGACTAAGGGTCAGAGAGTTTGAGCTTGTTCTTGCTCTCAGTTGTTGACAGCAGGCGTGGCTACAAACAAGTGATCCCGACCTAGGGTCTGGTTAATTAGTATTTTGAGTATACAGGTGGATCTGCTCCACCTGGACCAAACAAGTGATCCTGACCTAGGGTCTGGTTAATTAGTATTTTGAGTATACAGGTGGATCTGCTCCACCTGGACCAAAGGTCGGAGAATTCAACTCTATTCCTTATACCATGTCAGTGAAGTCTGTTGCTTCCCCACTTCCCTTTGGGAGTGAAGTATAATAAGCATGTGGAAATCGAACGTGGGCAGTTCAGTAGTCACTGAATTTCCCTCCCGATGGCGTTCTGTGTTTCTGCCTATTATTTCTCTCATATCTCTGGTCCTTTGGCTTAAAAATTCTAATCCTCATGTCCCTACCCTGGAATGTGTGAATTTCGTTGAGGCTGGACCCCAACAGGGACTGACTGGTTAGGGTTTCTACTGCTGTGATAAACACCATGACCAAAAGCAACCTGGGAAGGGACGGGTTGATTTCATCTTACAATTCTCAGGTCACCCCCCCCCCCCATCACTGAGGGAAGTCAGGGAAGGGACCTCAAACAGGGCAAGAACCTGAAGGCAGGAACTGATGCAGAAGCCATGGAGGAGTGCTGCTTACTGACCTGTTCCCTTTGGCTTGCCCAGCCTGCTTTCTTATAGACCCCAGGACCACGTGCCCAAGGATAGTATCACCCACAGTGGGCTAGGCCCTTCTGCATCACTACTCAATCTAGAAAGTGTCTCACAGGCTTGCCTGTAGGCCAATTTGATGGAGGCATTGTCCTCAGCTTAGATTGTCTCCTCTCAGATGGTTCTAGCTCGTGTCAAGTCAAAAACTAAACCAGCACAGGGAGAGTTCACCTTCATGACTGCAGTCTTCTTTTTGTTTGTTTTTGTTTCTACTTTAAAAACTTTATTTCTATATAATATGCATAAGAAATAGTCTCAGATAATAATAGAATGCAGTTATGTTTAACTTATTCTACACAATTTCGGCCAGAAACTTGGTACATGGTTTGCAGTTTAAATATCAGGCTGATCTGGGTGATGGTGGCACAGAAGTAGGCAGATCTCTTTGAGTTTGAGGCCAGTCTGGTCTACAGAGTAAGTTACAGGACAACTAGGGCTGTTACACAGAGAAATCTTGTCTCAAAATAAAGTCTGGTTTACCTGATTTACTTCTATCTATTATAAATGTATAAAAGTTCCTCCATCAAATGTTGCTAAAGAAGGCAGCAGAACCCCAAAACTGCAGGCTTCTCGACTTCCAAACCTGCATCCCTCCAGCAGCTACCTCCACTGTCACCTGTCCCCTCATCCTTACTATCCTGTCTCCCTCTTTTAGGGGATTTCAATCCATTCATGTAAACCAGGAAAAATCTTCCCATCTCAAGAACATCAACTTAATATCTGCAAGGTCTCTTATCATCTTTTGGGAGAGCGGGGTTTTGAGACAGGGTTTCTCTGTATAATAGCCCTGGCTGTTCTAAACTCTGTAGACCAGGCTGGCCTCGAACTCATGGAGACCAACCAGCTTCTGCCTCCCAAGTGCTGGGATTAAAGGCATGTGCCACTGATGTGGGAGTGTCATATATCAATCTGTTGATTTCATTGGTTAAGCAATAAAGAAACTGCTAGGCCCATTTGATAGGCCCACCCTTAGGTGGGTAGAGTATACAGAACAGAAGGCTGGGAGAAAGAAGGTGAATCAGGGAGTTGCCATGGTTCTCCCACTCCAGAGAGACACAGGTTAAGATCATTCCTGGTAAGCCAGCTCATGGGCTACAGCAGATTATTAGAAATGGGCTAGTCCAGGTGCGAGAGCTAGCCTAGAAGAGGCTAGATAGAAATGGGCCAAGCGGTGTTTAAAAGAATACAGTTTTGGTGTAATTATTTTGGGGCATAAGCTAAAGCTAGCCGTGTTGGGCGGCTTGGTGCCGGGGACGCAGCCCTGCTGCTCCTACTACAACAGAGTGGCACCCAATGTGCTAATGAACTCCACGTAAAATCTGAGAGGGCTTAAAAAGGAGAGAGAGAGAGAGAGAGAGAGAGAGAGAGAGAGAGAGAGAGAGAGAATTTAGGACAGCTTTTTGCTGTTTGTGGGTTGCGTACCGCAAAGAAATAGGGAAATGGGAGGTGGTGGCGGGGAAGAGACAGAAATCTTTAATAAATAAATAAATTAATAAAAAAAATTTTTTTTAAAAAAATAAAAAAAAAGAAAGAAATTGTCCTGACTCAGCAGCAGGAAAAAACTGGCTGTTTTAAAATGCCGGCTTTCTGGGCTGTGCCACCATTGCGATCTCTGTCTGGCCCCTGTGGGAGACAGAGCTTTTGAATGGAGCATTTGGAGTAAAGCTCTACGGCTTGGTTGATGGCAATGTGGACTGCTGTGTTCCTGGAACTGTGTGTGGCTCAGGGGCACCAAATGGCTCTGAGGCAGGAGGGGCTCAACTCTGCCAAGCTGAACTGTGCTGGTCTCAGGCAGGAACTACCGTAATTGCCATAAAAACAGCGCAGTTAAGGTTTCGACTGGGCAGGACACAGGCGGTACCATATTACCTGTACATGGTGCAACTTAATTTTTTAAGAACTGCCTAACATTTTAAGAAATGCTCCTGGATAGTAAAAAAATGTTACAGATTCACAATAAAACAGATTCAGACATAAAAGACCACACTGTTGGATGAATGTACGTAGGCTTGAGAGAGAGAAGAAAAAGAATATAGAGATAAAGTTAATGGTTTAAAAAAAAAAGGTAAAGTCTTTAAAGAGACAGAGTACAGATAGTTAAGAGATTAAAAGAAATAAAGAAAAATAAGCCAAGTAAAAATGGAAAATTCACAGAGAGTCTGGATTATGTACATTGTGTTTTCTTTAAAATTTTTGACTGTGAAGGAGCTAAGTACAGAGAGACATTTCATTACATGGGCTGCCAAGCTAAACCAGAATGGATATAAGGGTATTACGATTTCAGAATTTGGGTCTAAGGATATGATGCTTTGGAGCAGGTCTTCTTTTGTTTTCACAGAGGACCAGACCCTGTGGATTTCTTCTATCCCAATTTGGTATGATAGACCACACCCTCCTGAAAGGTTGCTGTAACACCCTCAAAAAATTACTTCGTTCAACTGCCAACTGAGATGACCCTGGTACACAGGTTATACCATGAAAGACCTAATTAACTACGCCCCCATTCAGCAGGAAGCAGTTTGGAGAGAAAAAAACTGCGCCCATGTTCCCAAAATATTGTTTATAAATGTTCTTTTACATTTAAAGGGGGAAATGATATAGGTATGAATAATTTGCATTGGTATGGATTTTAAGGTCAATTTTGTTATATGTATATGTATTTTTGATCTTGAATAAGGTGTGATTGTGTAGTTCATTTTTATTTATTTATTTTTTTTTGTAGTTCATTTTTAAAATGTAATGTATAATTAGGAAATACAGGTTGTTGTTGGATAATCATAAATAATAGTCAAGTTTGTAGTTATGTTACTTAGATTTTCCAGATATATAGAGATATATTTCAATTAGGTAGACATTCTTCATATCTCTCAAAGACTGCAGAATATGGAATTTAAAATATTTTAATAACTTAGGACTTTTCATGACAATGAGACACGTCTGATCCTGGCAGTACCAATCTACTTCGAGAGGAAGAGATGGGCATCGAAGAGGATCCTTATGGAGTTTGATAGCCATTTGGGCAAGAAACTGCTCTTTCCTGGACTGTTGCATAAACTGGACACAGAGAACCCGCAGAGAAAGGACTGCTGAACTTGCCTAAAGGTGAGATGGTCTTTTGGGGTTCCTGACTTATGAAAGAGTCTGCGAGACATTCTACAGGATACAGCAGAAAATGACTGAACTGTCTTTAAAATTTCCTGCTTGATGAAAATGTCTGCTGGATACTTTGGGCCTAAAGGCTGAAGATGGATGCCCCAACGGTACAGAGGAACTTTGGGTGACTGTCCAGGCAGCGAGATGTCTCTGTTATTTCTAAAGTTTTGGACTTCATGTTTGTTAGGTAATATTATATCCTTCTGGAGTCTTTGATGGAGTTGAAGAATGAATAGATAGTTATAGTTTTCCTTAGTTATGATAAAAGTTAAAATAGATATAAATATTGTAACTGTGATTCTTGCTTAATAACTGTTTTGCTATATGTAATTTTACTATGTTAAAGTTAAAGCCTTTCTTTTTTGTTTAAACAGAAAAGGGGGAAGTGATGTGGGAGTGTCATATATCAATCTGTTGATTTCATTGGTTAAGCAATAAAGAAACTGCTAGGCCCATTTGATAGGCCCACCCTTAGGTGGGTGGAGTAAACAGAACAGAAGGCTGGGAGAAAGAAGCTGAGTCAGGGAGTCGCCATGGTTCTCCCACTCCAGAGAGACACAGGTTAAGATCATTCCTGGTAAGCCAGCTCGTGGGCTACAGCAGATTATTAGAAATGGGCTAGTCCAGGTGCGAGAGCTAGCCTAGAAGAGGCTAGATAGAAATGGGCCAAGCGGTGTTTAAAAGAATACAGTTTCCGTGTAATTATTTCGGGGCATAAGCTAAAGCTAGCCATGTGGGCAGCTGGGTGCCGGGGACGCAGCCCCGCCGCTCCTACTACAACATGCCACCACCACCCGGCTTCTAGCATCTTAAGAGAATACATTTACAGGTTTGTGGCATTAAAAGATGGATATCTGGGAGAACTGCTATGGTCTGAATGTCCCCCCACACTCTACACCCCAGATCCTGGGTTGGAAACTTAATCTTCAGTACAATGATACTGCAAAGTATGGGCTCCTGGGGGTTCTTTCCTCCAGTCTTGTAAATGGACTAATGATGTCATCATAAAAGGGGAAGTGGATGTCCTTTCTTCTGCTCTTCTTCCACATCACTATACTGTTTCTTTGAACCCTTTCACCTTCTATCATGTGAGGCTATTGTAGCTTGCACAAGAACTGTCTCCCCAAAGACTCAGATGTTGAAGACATGGTTCCTAGGTTAATAAACCCAAATCATTGGCACCACCATAGACTCTGCCTTCGTCAGTGGATCAATTAATAGATGAATTCTTTTTTTTTAAAGATTTATTTATTATTATGTATACAACATTCTGCCTCCATGTATGCCCGTACGCCAGAGGAGGGCGCCAGATCTCAGTACAGATGGTTGTGAGCCACCATGTGGTTGCTGGGAATTGAACTCAGGACCTCTGGAAGAGCAGCCAGTGCTCTTAGCCTCTGAGCCATCTCTCCAGCCCCCAATAGATGAATTCTTAACTTGATGGCATTGCTGGGAGAGCATGGAAACCAGGAGGTGAGCCCACTGGGGGAGTGTCTTAGGGACTAGATCTCATCTCAGGTACTTCATTCGGGCTCTCTGCTGCCTAAATGCCACAATGTGAGTAGCTGTCTCTGTGATGATGTTTCAGCCTTGTCTCAGTGATGTAAAGACTTCCACTGGGAACCAGATGCCAGGGCTTTAATCTTGGACTTTTCAGTCTCCAGGAACTATATGGAATAAATTTCCATTCTTTTTACATATCCAGCTGTGGTGGTTTGAACAGGTATGACCCCCATAGACTCATGTGTTTGACTACTTGGTCCATAGGGAGGGTACTATTAGGAGGTGTGGTCTTGTTGGAGGAAGTGTGTCACTGTGGGGGCAGACTTTGGGGTCTCACATGTGCTCAAGCCAGTTCTTTCCCTGCTGCCTGCCTATCCAGATACAGAACTCTCAGCTTCTTCTCCAGCACCATGTCTTCTGTAGCTGGTGTTTATTTTACTCTTTTGGCTCTTTGGTCTTTGGTGGCCCACCACCCAGCTCCCAAATAAATATACAGAGGCTTATTCTTTTTTTTTTTTTATCAATGCCTGGCCTTAGCTTGGCTTGTTTCTAGCCAGCTTTTCTTAACTAATTATCCCATCCATCTTTTGCCTCTGGGCTTTTATCTTTCTCTACTCTATATAATCTTCTTTACTTCTTACTTCATGACTTGCTGTATGGCTGGCTGGCTGGCCGGCCCCTGGAGTCCTCCTCTCCTTCTTCTCGCACTCCTCCCTCTCTTCTCATTCTTCTATTTATCCTCTCTGCCCACCAACCCTGCCTGACCTTCCTCCTGCCTAGCTACTGGCCATTCAGCTCTTTATTAGACCAATCAGTATCACAGCTTCACAGAGTTAAACAAATGCAACATAAAAGAATGCAACACATCTTTGCATCATTGAACAAATGTTCCACAGCACAAACAAATGCATTCATCTTTAACTGATAGTCCACGACAGTCTGCTCGCACGCTGCCACACTCCCTGCCATGATGCTTTCCTTTAAAAGACTTGCTGTGGTCATGGTGTCTCTTCACAGCAAGAGAAACCCTAACCCAGCCCCACATATTTTATTACAACAACACAAAATAGAGTAAGATGGAGAAGGAACATTATTCAGTCTATGACATCCCCCATACTGCAGAGGATAAATTCTTTTTCATTTTTTGGAATAAATTCTGAATTTAGCTACCATGTGCACTTCATATGCTTGGTGGTACTGATTTATAACTGTATCTCAGGCTCTCTTGTACATTGTTTCCATTAGTTCTTCCATACAGATCCACATATACATATGTATGTATATATCAACCTACCACCTCTCAGCACTTGTTACACTGGGGACCACATTTTAGCATGAGTTTTGAAGCTGTGGAATATTTTGTATTTGTGTGTATGTGTGTGTGTGTGTGTGTATTCCACAGTGGCCACATAAATACAGCCTTCAGTTATATTTAGAACATCCTTCCAGACTCCTGCCCTCTTGCCAAGGGAGTACTATAGATTTGCTGTGGCCTGTTGGCTTCAAAACTCATGCTGTTGGCTTCAACACTACAGCCAGGGGCTGGGCTGATATCCACGGCTTCTGGTACCACTGAAGGCCAAGCAGATGTGCAAGATCTGGTATGCCACCTGGGGCCATGTTATTATCTGAGGGACATCTTGCAGCTGGGGCCATGCCGACCTGAGAGGCCTGCACAGTCACCAGGGGCCATGCTGACATCTGGGCCTTTTGTCCAAGTGGCTTTCTTCATGAATGTTTGTTGTGTAATATGTTGTTGGTCATATTCAGGGCTTCTGGCCTCCAGTACACCACCAACTCTGGACCCCCAGGAAACTCCCCCAACTTTCCACTGTCGCCTCGAGTCATATGTGGCCATGGCTCTGCAGGACCAGTCCCTTCACACACTTCAGCAGGTCATGGATGTTGAGGTGTGCCAGCTCAAAGTCCTGAGTGGCTGCTGAGTTGGTCAGTTGGGGCCACTATGACCACTCCTCTCAGATGAAGGGCAGAGTCAGCTCTCCCACACCCAGGGTGAAGGGTGGGGCTGTCTTTCCCAAGCATGGGAGGGCCAACTCTCCTATTAGGGAAGGGGCTAACTTTCCCACGCCAGGGTCATAGGAGTCCGTTATATCATGGCTGACAAGGAATGGGGTTAGCTCTCTGGTGAAGAGGGGGTGACTTTCTATAGGCTAGTGAGTTCCAGGCCAGCTCAGCAAGGCCCCTATTCTTCAACTCATGGTTCAACAATGGTTTACAGGGGCCCCTGTGGTTAACACGAACAACCTGAGCCATGGACATCTCATGTACCCTAGCTCTGGTGGGGCCATAGACCCAGGCATGGCCCTCAGCAGCAGCCCGGGCTCGGCATGTCCCTGGCAGCTACATGTCCCTCAGATCCCAACATGGTCCCAGTTGGCAACTGGAAGTAAGGCATCTTTATGGCCTTTGGTGGGAACTTAGGTCAAAATGTCAGCTGTAGTAGGACTATGAACCCAGACGTGGCTCTCGGCAAGAGACCAGGCCCAGATGTCAGCATGGCCCCTGGTGACTGTGCAGGCCTCTCAGGTCGGCATGGCCCCAGCTGCAAGATGTCCCTCAGATAATAACATGGCCCCAGGTGGCATACCAGATCTTGCACATCTGCTTGGCCTTCAGTGGTACCAGAAGCTGTGGATATCAGCCCAGTCCCTGGCTGTAGTAGGACCAAGGACCAAAACATGGGCCCTAGCTGTAGCCTGAACCCAGACACCACCATGGCTCTGGGTGGCAGTGCTGTCCACCCCAATCTGTATGACCTCAGTGGCAGGATGACCCTAGGGCACCAATATGGTCTCCAGTGTTGGCCCATATCCCGGGCATCTCCATGGCCTTCAGGGGTATCAGGAGTCACTGACATTGACATAGACCCTGGCTGTGGTAGGGCCACAGACCCGGACATGATAACTAGCAATAGCTTGGGCCCTCGCCATGGAACATCCCTTGGTCACCAACGTGGCCACAGGTGGCAGCCCAGAGCTAGGGCATCCATGTGACCTTTGGTGGCAACATTGGCCATGGACATCAACACAAACCCCAACTGCAGTAGGACCACAGACCTAGGCGTGGTCCTAAGCAGCAGCCTGGAGTCAGATGGCACCTTGGCTCCAGTTAGCAGCAAAGGCCTCGCTGATGGGTATCACTCTGGCTACAGGGCGGCCCTTGCACACCAAAATGTCCCCAGGTGGGGGCACACACCCTGAGCACCCACCCAATCCTCAGTGGCAACAAGCACCCTTGGACATCAACACAGACCCTCCGTGTGTGATTTATTTGGGAGTTGAGTGGCAGGCCCCCCCAAAAGATCTAAAGAGCGAGGAGTAAAAGACAAGCAACAACAGATTTGCCTCTCTGCAAAGAACATGATCCGCTCTGCCTCTCTTTCTCCCTCCCGTAGCCCTTCATACATTTGCTCACTATAATGGTGCCTGAATGCCAGGTGCCACAAGGCCCCAATGCTGGCCCTTAGCTTCTTCCTAACCACCCAGGACAAACTACTCCAGGCGGCTTGTGAGTCCCTATCTGCCGCTTGGCCCTCTGGCTGGCTTGATTCTTATGGGAGTGATTTCTCATCTTGGAAGAGCTAGATTAATGACCTGGAGCGTGAGTTCTTATGGACCAAGGCTATCCTCCATGTTTTGCTTCTTCTGCAGGTACACATGCCCACTTGTCCTTCCACCTTCCAAAGTCTTCGGACAGCATGCCAGATGCGGAACAGATGCCAGCACCATGTTCTTGGACTTCCCAGCCTCCAGAACCGTAGGCGGATGAGACTTCCATTCTTCCTCATTTACCTAGCCTTGGGGATCTGGTCATAGCGACAGAAAATGCACTAGGACAGAAAAGTCACAGCTGAAGTGGCCTCCCTGTGCACCTGTGGAGCCCCAAGTCTCCTGTCAGAGCTGCCACTCTCTGGAGGAGCTGCTAGGGGAGTGGTCACAGAGTGTCTTAGGCTGGAGAGTTTTTATCTAGAAACTGTAGTTGAACCATTTTAGAGGATGCATTTATAATTTGTTGGGCAATGTCCAGAAAGTGCTCCTACCTCTTTAGCCAAAGGGAGTTCACTATGAGAATAATTTGCATTTGAAAAACTTCATTTCATGCACCTGACTATTAAAGCACTGTGATCCCCAAAGTGCTACCTATGGGCCACAATGCGCATCCACCTAAATTAGCATGAATGGGGAGAGTCAGCCCTGGGAAGGCGCTCATTTCATGTTACAATCGCCATTATGAGCGGCCCTGACAGCTATCACTTCTGATAGCACTGAATAGAGTAACTGGGAATGACTCTTGTTCCCAACAGACACAACCTAGATACCTGTGGAGACAGAGACAAATGTGGCCTTCACTGCATATGCGCTGCCTTCAGTAACCAACTCTCAGTTCTTTAACCTTTGCTCTCCCCCAGGAGGCTGTCAATTGACGGGTATTCTGAGCTTCATCTACCTGGTGAATATTTACCCACAGAAAATTCATAAGGGGAAAACAAAAACTGAAACACTTTCTACACCCTTCCCAGCTCTGATTATTAAAGTAAAAACTTTACACTCAAGAAAAACTCTAGGAATGTTATTTTGAGTCCTCTAATACAGAGTGAGGGGCGCACCTATAATTATAATCTACTTTTGGCATCTTAGACCTTGGAAGGAGATCAGCTGGTCTGCCTTCGTACTTCCTACATAATGAAGTAGAAGCCTACACCGCTGCATGCACAAGGGATTTTCTGTCAGCCTAGGTGGATCAGAGACAGTATTAATCAAGGGTCTGCCTAGTGGGAGGAGGGGAGGGAAGGGGAACTGTGGTTGGTATGCAAGCTGAAGAAAAACTTATAAATAAAAAATTTTTAAAAAGAGTCAGCCTATTCAGCCAGTAACAATTATACATGTTACTCTCTAACCAGTAACAATGAACATGTTTGCACAGAAAAAAATTATTCTTCACTGTTTTAAGGTTCCATGACTATTTGGCCTGAGCTAACTAAAGTTCATTTGAAACCCTCCATGAAAGAAAAGTTTGTCAAACGCTGTTGTAAAAAGAAACTTTAGGCTCAAGGACCACATGATTGAATTACAATAATAATAATAATAATAATAATAATAATAATAATAATAAAACAAGGGGCTAGAAAGTTGATTTGGTGGTTAAGAGCTCTTCCATGGAAGCCAGGCTTGATCCCCAGCACCCACAGAGGCCCTGTAATTCCACTCCCAGGGATTCTGCCCCCCTTCTAGCCCCTGTGGGCACTGCACAGACAACGTACCAGGCATCTCCTGTTCCTGCCATAGTAGACCATGTCCCTTGCTCTGCCAATCAAAAGAAAGCTTTCTTGCCTTGGGTTGCGCTTGTCAGGAATTTTGCCACAAATAACACAGAGATAAATAATTGGTACAATTTCTCCATGTTTTAAATCTGTTCCAAAAGGAAAATGTTTAAAGATCATTTGCCTTTAAATGTAACCATCCTGATTCTTTTTTGTGGTGGGACCTTGCTATGTAGCCTAGGGAGGCCTGTGATTCCCTATGCAGCCCACACTCATCCCAAACGCTCAGCAATCATCCTGCCTCGCCCTTATGGAGACTAAGATTATAGGCCTGCTCTACCACAGCTGGCATTCTTCTTCTGATTTTGAAATAAACTCTTCAAACAGATATTATCAAGGCTAATCTAGAACCATCTTGCTAATTACTTAATCCTGATTATATACTTTCAGTTAAATTTGTTATTTAAAAAAATAACCTCAGACTTTTCATTGTTCTGAACTGATCATGCCTTCTAGCAACTCGGAGTTAACTGGAGGGCTTCCAGAATAGTCAGTAATCGTGTGATGAGGGGTGACTGCCAGAGCCCTCCGCGGCCTCTCATGAATCTTGGGGATTTTTGCTTTGATTAATGAGAAAGGCAAGTGGTTTAGAACTTTGTTTCCACAAACAAGAACTCATGTTGGAGTTTTTGTTTTATGTAGTGTGCGTGCGTGCGTGTCTGTCTGTCTGTCTGTCTGTCTATGATGTTTGTGTGGAAACTTTTCAGGAGTCGTTTATCTCCTGCTTGTTTGGAGGGAGGCTCTCATTTCTGAAGCTGTGTAGTATAGGCTTGCTGCCCTGCAAGCTTCTAGGCCATTCTCCTATCTCTGCCTCTCATCTTGAAACTGCTTGCTAATTCCGTGCTGACTGAGGGCCTCTGGCTTGCAGCTGTGAGGGGTAAAAGGCCACCAGGGAAGGATGGAAGAGTTGGGAACAAACACCAGCTACTCTGCAGTCCTGCCAAAGGTCAGCCTTGCTGCACGTTTATTACAGGCTTTCTCACTGATGACACATTTTTTTTCTTTTTGACTGTGTTGACAACATGATCTGCAGGTTTATGTTTGAATCCAGCCCAAACTATATATTTATTTCTTGTTCCTGTGTGCCTCTCGCTAACTGCTTATTTTCCTACTGAGGTGTTTGTCGCCAGTGTGCTGTATAGCATAAGACTAAGTAGCTGTGCTTGGTAATGTTCCTCCAGGGAAAATTCTAAACTCAAGGCAACATGGATGCACTTCATTGTGAAGTTCCCTTCGAGATTTGATTCACTGGCCTTTTGGATTATGTTCTTTTCTAAGAGGGCATAAAATATTCCAGAGAACAAACAACCAAGCTGTCAGCATTGTTATCAAGAAAATGGAGGAAATTGTTATTGTAGACCACAGATGGTTGAGACTAAGGCAGGGCTGAGCAATTGTTTTAGTCTTGAAGCCACGTGAACATGCTGATCATTCTCGTGACACATAGTAGGCAGACAGGCTAAGTGCTTTGGGACAGGGAAAGGTATTATCATATGCTAAGGATTAGTGATTTAGAACAGCAATCTCAGACCCGAAAATCTCCTTACAATGCAGTTAGTAGCCTCCTCCACTAGGCTGAAATGAAATGTACAGGTGATACCATATACCTCTGCACATAGTTGCAATAAATGGTAAAATGCTTAGCTGAAAGCAGAAATAAAGGAAATGTCTAATAAAATCACATGCCTTTCACAGTGCAAACCTGCGGGCGCGGCAACCCCAGAAAACATAATAAAGTATTCAGATGTTGTAAGTCACGGCTAAAGATGCAGACTGATGTAGGCGGCCCGCGGTGGCAAACCTGGTAACGAAAACACTACTGTCCGTGTTGCTGAGATTTCTTGACATGCTGAGCAACTCTTGGAAAACCCTAACTCAGGAAGTCCAAGTATCCTTCAATTTATATGCTGCCTCTGCTGGTAGAATACTGGTGCTTCTTGTCACCTGTGTGAAGGTTTAGTAGGATAGTTAGAGGTCATTCAGAACACAGGGCGAGGTCCAGTTCGAGACCTCACACTTTAAATGCCAAAATCTTTCCATTCTTTTTAATGCCTTCATAAATTTCTAAAATTCTCTCAACTGTGATTGGCATCACCTCTCATTTTTGAATCTATGATTTAAAGTTAGAAAAGAGATTGCAGACGGATGGGGTGACCAGGTCTGTAAGTTCAGCATTTGGGAGATAGAAGCTAGCCTGGGCTACATAGTAAGTCCTTGTCTCTCATTTGGGGATACATAAAGTCGTGTGCAGACGACGTGACTGTAGAAGTGCAAACACGTGGGGGAACAAAAGAATAATGGAGGAGGAAAAGGAAAAAAGGGGAAGATAGCAGTGCATGGGAGGGGAGGTGCTCAAAATAAATTACTTGCATGAAAATGGCCCTATGTAACCCAGCAATGAAAGCAAAAATTGAAAGGATTTTTGCCTTGTTTTTGTTTTTTTGAGACAGGGTCTCTCTGTGTAGCTCTGGCTTTCTTGGAACTCACTCTAGAACAGGATGGCCTCGAACTCAGAAATCTGCCTGCTTCCACGCGCTTCTGCTGGGATTAAAGGTGTGTGCCACCACTGCCTGGCTACAGCAAGTTTTTAAAGATTTATTTTATTTTTAACTATGTGTAGGTGGGGGAGGCATGTCCACGTGAATGAGAGGTGGCAGACAGAGGTCAGAGGGTTCAGATCTCCTTGGAGCAGGAATTATGGGAAGTTATTAAGCCTTCCTGATGCATGCTGGAAACAGAACTCCAGTCCTCTAGAAGTACTGTGAGCTATCATTCCAACACTGTAGTACAGATAATTTTTGTAAAATCTTAAAACATATCATTGATAAAAATTTCCCATTTGTGACTCACATCCCTTTGCATTTTAAGCTTTTCATTTTCTACCTACGGGTGTTTTGCCTGCATGCACATCTGTGCACCATGTGACTGCCTGATGCCTGCAGAGGCCAAAAGAGCTGCCACGTGAGTGCTAGGCCTTGAACGTGGGTCCTCTGCCAGAGCAACAGTGTGCTTAACCATTGAGCCATCTTTCCAAAACCATTCTTTTTTTTAAATATTTATTTATTTATTTATTATGTATACAATATTCTGCCTGTATTCCTGAAGGCCAGAAGAGGGCGCCAGACCTCTTTACAGATGGTTGTGAGCCACCATGTGGTTGCTGGGAATCAAACTCAGGACCTTTGGAAGAGCAGGCAATGCTCTTAACCGCTGAGCCATCTCTCCAGCCCTCCAAAACCATTCTTTACATTTAAGAGAATCTTTGATGCTATTGTCACACAAAGAAGGAATTCCCCACTATCCAATTCAGTAAAATCATGTGGACAATAAACAATTATGTAACACTTTTTCATGATAGAATTCTTAATATTTTGAGCATTAAGAGTTTAGATTGAAAAAAGGAGAGAACAAAACCCTGCCTGTTTCATCAAGAAAAGTAATTTAATGAAAGAAGGTGTCACACAGGGATAGATGCTGTCACTATAGGTTTGTTTCAAATTTGCACCTACTCTATTTAGTTATATTGTTCAAACATGTTTAATGATCGGGAACTTTTTTGTTGTAATGTGCGTTATGGTTAAGGGACCTGGAGCTTGCACATGCTAGGCAATTGCTCTATGACTGAACTACCTTTCTCCTATTGCTGTAACGTTGCATCCTTAGCTCCTCACACTGCACAGGGCAAGCATCAATACGTATGCTGATCAATTATGTGTGTAATATATATACACATACAGTATATCTCTCTCTTCCACGAATAAACATGCAGGCAAAACAGTCATACATATAATAAAATAAGTAAATCTAAAATATTTTTAAAAGATCATGATATCTAGTTGGGCACAGTGGTATATACCTGTAATCCCAACACTCAGCAGGCTGAAGCAGGCAGATTTCAAGTCTCAACTATATACTGAGACTTTGCTTCAAAAGCAAAAAGATAACAATGTCTAACAGGAGTGACTATAGCTGACAGTGAAAATATAAACCTTTATACACTAGAAAATAAAATAAAATTACATGTTTATACATTGATTTATACTGGAATGAACTCTGCTATTTCATTTCTTTAAAGTGTACATAACTGCATTCCTTCCTTATATCATAAACTTTATTTATTTATTTATTTATAGACAGGGTTTCTCTGTGTAACTTTGGAGACTGTCCTGGAACTCACTCTCTAGACAAGGCTGGCCTAGAACTCACTTAAATTCACCTGCTTCTGCCTCCCGAGTGCTGGGATTAAAGGCGTGTGCCACCACTGCCCAGCCATAAACTTCAAATATTAACAAGGTTTTGTAGGCTGTATAACTATCAATACTGCGCTTCAGTGCAATAGTTCTGTATCAGGTCTTTGGTAATACAAGCTAAAATGACAGTAGTAGAATCGTATTTAAAGTGGAGGGTTACAGGTGACGTCTCATTTAAATATGAAGTTTAACAATAAATAGCAATATGAATATAGTACAATTTAAGAAAGCAAAGTACAGTCAAGCACATACCTATAATCCCATCACTTGTTTGAGGACAGCCTGGGCTACATACTACATACCAGGCCTGCCAGGTTACAGAGCAAGATGCTGTCTCAAAAGAAACATAGGGGGGAAATGAGGGAAGAGGGACAGGAGGAGCTAGAGAGAAGAAGGAAGGAAGAAAATTACAGCTGGTCATGGTGTACCCCTGTAATTCCAGTACTCAGGAGGATGAGACAGTGAGATCACAGATCTGAGGCCACCCTGATCTGTAGGCACATATCATAAAAGATCACCAGAGTCCAAATTAGAATCTCTCCTAATATGTTTAAACTACCTCCCTACTGATACTTAACTTGTCAGAAAATACATTTACCAAACAAAAGCCTGCTGGGTGTTAGGGGAGGGGGTGATGAGAAACATCTCCACACTCTTGGGCATTTGAGCACTTGGTTCTCAGTTGGTAGCCCTGTCTGGGGGGAGGGGCACAGATTTGCTCGAGGAAGGGGGCAGGCTTTGAGGTCAAAAGCCTCATGCCATCTACACCTCCTTTTCTCTGCTCTGTGCTCGCAGTTCAGTGTGTGAGCTCTCCGCTGCCTGCTCTGAGCACCTGCAGTAGTCGCCTGCAATCATGCTTCCAGACCATGATAGACCTTAGGCCTCTGGAACTGCAAGCCCAAATTAAACGCTCCCTCCTATAAGTTGCCTTGGTCATGCTGTTCTATCTCAGCGACAGAAAAGTGATGAAGATGCTTGCCATGACCCGGGTATGATGCCAGTACCAGAGAAAATATCTAATATGATAAATTCAAAGATTTGGGAAAGGTCCTTAAGATCCAAAAGGATTCTCAAAACTTAAATACACTTTGTATCGAATGCCTTGGGTATATGGAAAGGTCTAGTGGGCATGTCCGATGTTTTTGCTAACATGATGTAATGTTGATGTCTACAAAGTTTATGCTTATGAACCATACAATGGAGCTACAAAAAAAATCTTACAATGCTTAAATACGTTTATACAACTTTTGTGCTGGGCTATATCCTTAGTAGCATGTGCCCCAAGAGCTGCAGACTAGGGAAGAGAAGAGGTTTTACTAAAATGGATAAATATTGGAGGATGTCTCAGCTCAAGTTCTCCTGGAAGTAGGAGGTGATACAAACATCTGAGGTTGAGTAGTTTATTTGGGAGATTTTTGGAAATATTGGCAGGGCAGTAAGAAAGTGAGACAAGGAAGAGAAGAGAAAGAAGCCACTTAGGGGTATGTTGTCTTGCAAACTATCACTGTGGTCAAGTGCAGTCACTCCTGCCGGGAAGCTTCAGGTGACAAGTTAGAGACCTACATAAGAAGGGTGTCATATGAGGCCTGATTTGTAGCATCTACAGTACCTTAAGGCCAAAAAATGTGGTTCATTCACTGTTGAAGCATGACCTAGGCTGCACCAACATGGTACTAAAGGTTTTAGTTTGAGGGTGCAGGCTTGAGTTTCTTTTGGTGCCCTACTTTTTTCTTCCTTCCTTCCTGGACTTCAAAGTGACACCGTGTCTCAAAAAAGCAAACTAAACCCAAAGCTGCCTTTTTACCTCCTGTCTCTTCTTAGGTGTGTATTCACTGTTCTTGCCTCAGTACGCACAGAGGCTAGGCCTGTGTTGTTGGAGACACACGCTCCTCTTCACCTCTCCCCTGCAGGTTATGTACGGTCAGTAGCAGGGTGAGGCCCGAGAAGCTGTTTCTGACTTGACATATTAGCTGTTGTCTGCACGTCTGTTTGTGTATTTGTTGAGGTGGAATCTTACATGGCTTAAACTAACGTTGAACCTGAACTCACTATATAACAGAAGTTCATCTTGACCTTTTTTCCTCCTGCCTTCACCTCCTGAATGCTGGGATTCTGGTCTGTATCACTGCCTCTTGTTTTAATGGTATCTGTTCATTGGGGGTGGTGATCAGGAAAAAGAAAACATAGGCTGGGCTGTCATTACAGTAGCAGGAGGACCTGAGCCCTGAGGACATTTCTACAAACAACCTGGTCCAGTTTTAGACTTGTTCAACATGTTTCTAGGGCAAGGGTCAAAAGACAAACTGCTGTTAGTCACTCTGGAAGGGAGACTCGTGGTTTGTGTTCCCACAGGACTTTGTCTCCTCCTTTTGTCCCCCTCCTCTTCTCATCCCACATCCTCTTTTGAGATGAGGTATTCTTTCCTAAGCAGCTTTCAAAGTCCAAGAGACAATTGCAGAGTTCGTTTCGCACAGTTCACAGCATGCAAATGCTTGGCTGCGGCCATCTTTGCCTTTCTGTGTGGGCTAGTAATAAGAAGTCAGACGGCTGTCTCATGCTGAGCTGAGAGAGCTTGGGCCAGCAGCTCTACACACATCTGTGGCTTGGAGGCAGTTGGAAGGCACACCCATCTGGGTGCCAGACTTTGACACTGGCTGCTTTCCAACCTCTCGCCTCTGTCCCATCATGAAGTAGGTCTTTCCTGGGGATTCTTAATGAGGACTCGTCCTTGTAAAAACAAAAACAAAATAGCGATTTTGTAAAAATTGTCACTGGGCACTGGACAGTCCAGGTTAGCCTCAGCTTCGTGATCTTCCCGTCTCAACTTCTCCAGGCATATACCACCATGCTTGGCCTTATAGAGGATTTCAAAGGTACCCCACCCCCCAGGAACATACACATAGATCCCAGTGCCATGGCACCTAGGCTGGCAAGTAGACATAAGATGGATTTCTAGTGTCTGTGTGCAGGTCACAGCTATATACAGAGACATCTGGGGAAGTAAATTCTCCAGATAAATAAATCAGCGGTAAGCACATATACTGCACTTCCAGAGGACCTGGGCTCAATTCTCAGCACCCACATCACGCTGCTCACAAGCACCTGTAACCCCAGGTCCTTAGGTGATCCCACACTTCTGCCTTCTGCAGACAAATTGCACTCACATGCACATCCCAGCCCCCTGCCCTCCTACATACATGCACATAACTAAAAATAAAGCTTAAAGGCAGAAAGATGGTCAGATCTGCAGAAGTACAGAGGGGCTACAGGGATTGCATAGAAAGCCCAGGTCCCTTCTGAGAAGAAGGTAAGACAGAATCCTAGTCTGCAATTCAGCTCAGGAATTCAGCTAACTAATAGAGAGCTATAGACGAGGTGAAAAGCCTCAGGGAAAGTGAGGATGACCCCTGTGCTGGGTAGGGCTGTTGAGAAAAAGCCAGCCCATCTGGGCCTAGCATATAGCACACACCACACATATGCCAACTCCTAATAGCAAATCTTCTCCTCCCTCAGGTAGGAGTTGTGTAAGCAAATCAGGAAGGTGACCTGTCGTCATTTGGTTCCAGCATTACTGCTTGCAGATGTAATCTGGGGGCAGGGAAGAAACTGCTGTAACCACTGGCTTTGGAATTACTCAGGACCTGTTGCAACCTGTACCTACACATGGAAGCTTCTTACCATGACTCTTTGCCCACTTCAATAAACAGGTTCTGAATTTGTCTCACATGACCATATTTAATTGGTGGAATGTAAATTACACAGCTGCAAGAGAGTCTGGGAAATATAGTTTTTCTATTTCTGGACTCTACTAAATACATCAAAGCACAAGTAAAGGGGTAGGAATAGGTACTGAATAGCCATTTTTATCAGGGTGCCAGTTAGAAATCTGTAGGTGACTATCCCTCTGGATAGCACTGCTGAAGGAAAAGGTCTGAATCAGGAAAATCTCTCTCAAAGGAGCTGCAGCAAGCTGCCAGCAAGCAACAAGAAGCTGTGATAAATTCTATATTTTTTGTCTAGAATTCCTTTTCAAGGCTTGTAAGAAAGAAGAAAAAGAGTATAGAGAGCCATAAAATAAAGTTAATACTTAAAAAAAGGGTAAAGTCTTTAAAGAAATAGAGTACAGATAGTCATAGATTAAAAGAAGTAAAGAAAAATAAGACACGTAAATATGGAAAATTCACAGAGAGTCTGGACTAAGTATATTATTGTGTTTTCTTTGAATTTTTTAGCTGTGAAGGAGCTAAGTACAGAGAGACATTTTGTTATATGGGTTGCTAAGCTAAACCAGCATGTATATTGTAAAGGTATCTTGGGTCTAAGGATATGGTGTTTTGGAAAAAAGGTTCTTTTTTGTTTTCACAGAAATGAGAACCTGTGGATTGCTTCTAGACCAATATGGTTTCATGGAACAAGACCCCCTGAAAGGTGGCTGTGAACAACCCCATAAAGAAAATACTTCACCCAACTTATGACTAAGATGAACCTAGCACACAGGATACATCATGAAAGACCTGACTAACAGCACCTCCTAACAGCAGGAAGTAGTATGGACAGAACTATGCTCACATTCCCAAATATTGTTTATAAATGTTCTTTTACATTTAAAGGGGATATGCTATAGAGATTTGCATTGGTATGGATCTTGGTTTGTTGATACAAGTTTAAGGTCAATTTTGTTATACTGTGTATACATATTTCTGCTCTTGATTAGGATATTGTGATTGTCTAGTTCATTTGAAAATGTAATGTATAATTAAGAAATATAGGTTAGTATATTGTTATCTATAATAGTCAATATTGTAGTCATGTTAGTTAGATTTTCTAGAGTATATAGAGATATATTTCAGTTAGTTAGATATTCTTCAAATCTTTCAGAGACCTTCAGAATATGGCATTTAAAATGTTTTAAGAAGTTAGGACTTTTCATGACAGTGAGACACATCTGCTCCTGGCAGCACCAATCTACTTCAAGAGGCTTCTTCAAGCATCGAAGAGGCTCCTTATGGAGTTTGTTAGATGAACTGGACATAGAGGATCCACAGAGAAATGACTGCTGAACTTGCCTAAAGGCGAGATGATCCTTCAGGGTTCCTGCTTAATAAAAGAGTCTGCGAGACATTCTGTAGGACACAGAAGAAAGTGACTGAACTGTCTTTGAAATTTCCTGCTTCATGGAAAAAGTCTGCTGGATACAAGGGCCTGTAGGTTGAAGATGGATGCCCCAACGGTACAGCCGCCATGGAGCCACCAGAGACAGATCTGCTGAAACTTTCCTGGTAAGCCCATGTGGTGATATACAGATTAATAGAAATGGGCTAAATTAAGATATAAGATTTAGTGGGTGGGTGCACTCCTCGTGGTCCCGACATCTTTGCTCATGTTCTCACTCCTTCTGCTCCTCATTGGGACCTTGGGAGCTCAGTCCAGTGCTCCAGTGTGGGTCTCTGTCTCTATCTCCATCCATCGCCAGATGCAAGTTCTAGGATGATATGCAATATATTCGTCAGTATTGCTCTAGGGTAGGGTCATTTCAGGTTCCCTATCCTCAGCTGCCCAGGGAACTAACTGGGGACCTCAGCTTGGGCACCTGGGAGCCCCTCTAGGGTCAAGTCTCCTGCCCACCCTAAAGTGGGTCCCTTAACTAAGAATTGTGGTTCCGTGCTCCCCTATCCAACCTTCCTTTATCCTGATCCTCCTGTTTCCCCAAGTCCACCCTCCTTCCCTTCTACCTTTTCTCTCCCCATCTCCCCTAACCCCCATCCCACCCCACCCCCAAGATCCCACTTTTTGAGACAGTGGAGATGATCTACTGGGAGCTCACCAAGGCCAGCTGGACTGTTACCAGAAAAAGCATGGGATAAAACTGGACTCTCGGAACATGGCGAACAATGAGGGCTGATGAGACGCCAAGGACAATGGCACGCAGTTTTGATCCTATGCAATGTGCTGGCTTGGTGGGAGCCTAGCCAGTCTGGATGTTCACCTTCCTAGATATGGATGGAGGGGGGAGGACCTAGGACGTACCACAGGGCAGGGAACCCTGACAGCTCTTTGGACTGGAAAGGGAGGGGGAGAGGAGTGGGGGGAAGGGGAGAGGGGTGGGAGGAGGGGGAGAAGAGTGGGAGGAGGGGGAGAAGAGTGGGAGGAGGGGGAGGGAAATGGGAGGCTGGTGGGAGGAGGTGAAAATTTGTTTTTTTTTTCTTTTCTTTATCCTCCTTTTATCAATAAAAAAAATCAAAAAAAAAAGATATAAGATTTAGCCAATAAGAAGCTAGAGCTAATGGGCCAAGCAGAGATTTAATTAATACAGTTTCTGTGTGGCTATTTTGGTTCTGGGCATCTGGGACAAACAAGCAGGCCCTTCTCCTCCTACAGACTGTATCTGATAACTCACTCCCTAATGTGGAATCCACCTCTGACTGTGTAGAGATATACATGACATTTCGATTGGCTCCAAAGATTAAAACATGACAAACTGTTGTCTTTTCCCTTAAGTGTTAATCCCTCTGAGACTGTCAGTTGTCTGGCCACTAGAGTACCTCAGGAAGGCTGCCATGCTAAGGAGATGGGAGGAATAATTATGTCTTTAGTGAGGTACTATACATCTCCCCCAGAAGCCCCACCTTCAGTGCAGGCACTTCTGGAGCTCCCCGTTGTGTAGCCCTGAAGCACCTACCTGCTTCCTAAAAGGAGTAGAACATTTACTTTACTTTCTATTCATTTCTTGTTTTTTTTGTTGTTTTTTTTTGTTTTTTTGAGACAGGGTTTCTCTGTGGCTTTGGAGCCTGTCCTGGAACTAGCTCTGTAGACCAGGCTGGTCTCGAACTCACAGAGATCCGCCTGCCTCTGCCTCCCGAGTGCTGGGATTAAAGGCGTGCGCCACCATCGCCTGGCTCATTTCTTGTTTTTTTGTTGTTGATTTTTCCATCTTGACCAAAGTTTCCCCTCCTTCCTGTCCTCCCAGTACCACCTCCAACCTCCTCTTTTCCTCCCACCACCCACTCCTCTGTTTGTCTTCAGAAAAGGGCAGCCTTCCTTGGATAATGACAAATCATCCTATATCAAGTTGTAGATAGACTAGGCACCTCCCCTCATATTAAGGCGGGGCTACCTCATATGAGGAATAGGGTCCCACGTCTAATGAGGAGTAGGGCTCCAAAAGCAGGCAACAGAATTAGAGATAAGGCCCTGCTCCCACTGTCAAGTGTTCCACAAGAGCACCAAGCCACACAACTGTCACACATATGCACAGGGCCCAGGTCAGTCTCATCCAGGGTCCCTGGTTGTTGGTCCAGTCTCTGTGAGCTCCCTGAGCCCAGGTTAGTTGATTCTGTTGGTTTTCTTGTGGTGCCCTTGCCCGCTGGTTCTTACAATCCTTTCTCCCCCTCTCCCACAGGATTCTCCAAGCTCCACCTAATTGGGACACCAACCCAGCCACAAACCCTTAGACCTACAATTTTTCCTGCTTACAAGATGTGCTGGGGCAAAGAAGGTGCAGGAATTGTGAGAGTAACTAAGCAGTAACTGGTCCAGCTTGGGACCCATACCATGAGCGGGAGCTCACCCCTGAGGAGCAGGACCTAGAGACCTAGGATAGACCCAAATGTGACTTCCAAAAAAAGTCAATGAAATGATTCCTAAGGACATTCTGCTGTACACATTAATCAGTGCCCAGCCCAGCTGTCATCAGAAAGGCTTCACCCAGCAAATTGATGGAAACAGATGCAGAGACATATTCATTTCTTGTGTTTTCTTTGTTTGTTTTTGTTTGTTTGAGAGAGGATTTCTCTGTGAAGCTTTGGAGCCTGTCCTGGAACCAGCTCTTGTAGACCAGGCTGGTCTTGAACTCACAGAGATCCGCCTGCCTCTGCCTCCCTAGTGCTGGGATTAAAGGCGTGTGTCACCACCTCCTGGACATACTCTTAGTTTCCTCACTTTTCCTCTGAAGCTGCCCCTCCTTTTGACCATGGGGCTGCTTACAAAGGGGCTTGGGCAGTGGAGGCGCACGCCTTTAATCCCAGCACTTGGGAGGCAGAGGCAGGCGGATCTCTGTGAGTTTGAGGCCAGCCTGGTCTATAAGAGCTAGTACCAGGACAGGAACCAAAGCTACGGAGAAACCCTGTCTTGAAACACCAAAAAACAAAACAAAATAAAACAAAACAAAAAACCAAAGAGGGTTGGCTTCCTCTCTTCCAAGATCTACAGCTTGCCTGCCCTGTTGTTTTTCTACTAAACTAAGAAAAATGCCCTTGACCTTCCTTCGGAGTCAGCTTTTACATTCTTTTATTTATGAGACTGAGTTCCAAAAGAGGAAACTCCAACTTTCCTGTTACCATATCGCACCCAATGTGGGGCTCCTTAGTTTCCTGGTAACACCCAAACATTCATGCTCCGGAAGCGTGTTCCTGAAGGGGGTAGCGTTGAATGGGGGGGGGAGGAGAGCTCTAGAGATAAGGGCTGCTGGAGGTGATTAGATCATCGGGGTGCTGCTCCTAGAAGGAGCTAACGCTAGTCTTATGGAGTAAGTTAGCCTGGGGAAAGTTAGTTTTATTTTAAATGAAAAGAAGGAAAGCCTGGATCACTCTCTGGCTTCCTGTGATCCCTCCTTCACATGTGTTCCCACCATGATACTATCCACTATGCTATGATACAGCCTGGGGGAGTCTTAGACCTCTAAAAGTGGGAGCCATAGCAACTTCTTTGCTTTATAAATTATCCAGTGTCAGGTATTTTGTTATGCCAACTGAAAGCAGCCCAATACGCTTTCCCAACTGCGATCTCTCCTTTCTCCTCACCTTGTTACCGCATGCTTGTCACTCTATCTGTTCATCCATCCATCCACCTGTTGATTTATATTTTAATTGTGCACCTGCTGTTTCCATAAATAACCAATAACTTTGTATGATGCTAAAATGAAAAAAAAATCAAAGGCTTTTCTTCCTACCTAACACATTAAGAATTCTGGGACCAGGGCCCAAACTGTTTGATTTTTTCCTTCTCTCACCCTCTCCTGTCTGTTAATACAGGGATGGATGATTTTCTCCTTCCACAGAGAATACCATACTAAATTACAGAGCAGGCTAAGAAATTGCTACTCTCGGCTCCCTTCTTTGCCTGTTTTCTCTAAACTAGGTTCTTTCTCTTGGTTATATAAATATAAGACAGAACTCACCACTGCTTTGATAGCACATGGGAAAATGTATCATCAGCTCTGAACACTGCAGGAGCAGACCCGCTGGCCAGGATCCACTGGCCTGCCTTGGGGAAAATGGGGTTTCTGGAAACTCCATTCTCGCATCAGAATTCCCATGAGAACGTGTAGAAGAACAACATTGGGGGGTCCGTGCTAATTTCCTGGTAATCAGGAAGTAATGCCCCATGTCTCTGTTTTCACTGTGTATTACTCTGTCTAGCACATATTTCCCGTGTCTCGGTGCCCAAAGAGGCTCTGCTTATGCATGCTAACTGCTGCACAGGTGTAGTAACTGACTGTTTTCTCTTCCAGGCGTTAGCCTCACATCCTGGACACCCTTCCAGGCTTGTGTTGAGGGACCAATTCAGACAGGTCAGGCATGGTGGCTCTGCATAGCTCTCATGGAACTGATGCATCTGAATCCTCCTTATACACCAACTACATTTGATCAAGGCATGCTATCTGCAGGAGAGTTAGGAAAGCACCTCAAAAAAACTTAATAAGTGACTTTCATGACTCACTATTGTTCTAAACTACCTTAATTCTTAGTAAGCCAAGTGACTCACTATGTCCACAGTCATCTTAGAGATTGTCATCTCAGTCTGTGGAAGAACTGGGATGTGGTCACAACAGTGCTATGCAAGCCTTTGAAGAAAAACAAAATAAATGCGTGGGTCATACAGACATTATGGAGGCACTGAGACATGACATCTAACATTCAGCTAATGTTGACACTGAGCAACATCCTCACAAAAAACAAGGAGGAGTTTAATATGGAATCACTTAGGTACTTAAAAAAATCTCCATGCCCATTGTCATATCCAAGGGCAACTAAATTAAAATTTCTAGAGTTGGATCGATCCCAGGCATCCCTACATTTTCAGGGACCTCTGGATTTCAACATGCCACTAAACTTAGGATGACCAGTTTAGAACACCTGGCCCTTGTTTGTAACTGCATAGGTAGGCCCTCCATGCCAACCTCCGTCAGATGTGTAGGGCCAGGAAGATGACCACACGCCTGAAGCTACCCCTCAACCAGCCCAACCCAATCCTGCCTTTACACTGTCTCTCAGTTATGGCAACTGCGTGTGACATAGGCTTGACACTCAGGTGAAGGGTCAGATTACCACGTATCAGAGCACGGAAAGTGGGAGAGTCCAGGCACAGGGAGCAGAGAGATCTCAGGTAGCATTAAATGGTAAGCTGTGTCATCTCCACTGGCCCTGCTCCGAAGATGGCAAATGGTAGGTTCACTAGCTGAATGCACTGTCGACTGATCAAATGAAAGAGAAAAAAAAATCCTGGTAAGCAGGGGGCGCCTGAACTGCTAGGGCTGCTGCTCCTGGAGCTGGCTGCAGGTTACATGGTATGGCTATTTTATGAGGTGTGGCCACCTACACGTTTAGGAAGGATGCAGTATCCCACGTGTTTTAGTTAAAAGATTTTTTTCCTTTTATTTTATGTGTGTGTGTGTGTTTGCATTTATGTCTGTGATCCATGTGCATGTAGTGCTCATGGAGACCAGAAGAGGGCGGTGGGTCTTCTGGAACTGATTACAGATGACAGTGAACTGCTCTATGGATGCTGGGAATAGAATCTCTGAAAGAGGGTAAGTATGGTCAGGATGTAATACATGTAAAGAATTTATTTTTAGAAAAAAAGAAATCTCTGAGAGAGCAGTCACTACTGTTAGCCACTGAACCATCTCTCTAGTCCCTTTAGTAAAGTTTTTAAAAGAGAGACTTCACATTGACTGTTGTAGAATATTAGCTTAAGAAGAGTTACATTTGTTTGTGCTGTGAAATATTTGTTTTTGTTTTTTTTTAAATATTTATTTATTTATTATGTATACAATATTCTGTCTGTGCGTATGCCTGCAGGCCAGAAGAGGGCACCAGACCCCATTACAGATGGTTGTGAGCCACCATGTGGTTGCTGGGAATTGAACTCAGGACCTTTGGAAGAGCAAGCAATGCTCTTAACCTCTGAGCCATCTCTCCAGCCCGAAATATTTGTTTAATGATGCAAAGATGTGTTGTATTCTTTTATGTTTCTTTTGTTTAACTTCATGAAGCTGTCAGGTCTAAAACACCTGATTGGTCTAATAAAGAGCTGAACGGCCAGTAGCAAGGTAGGAGAGGGATGGGCGGGGCTGGCAGGCAGAGAAAATAAATAGAAGGAGAAAAAGAAAAGAGGGAGGAGCAAGAAAAGGAGGAGAGGAGAATGCTAGGGGCCAGCCACCCAGTCACCCAGTCAGCCATGGAGTAAGAAGGAAAGAAAGGTACATAGAATAGAGAAAGGTGAAAGCCCAGAGGCAAAAGGGAGATGGGATAATTTAAGTTAAGAAAAGATGACTAGAAACAAACCAAGCTAAAACCAGGCATTCATAAGTAAGAATAAGTCTCTGTGTATTTATTTGGGAGCTGGGTGGTGGGCCCCCAAGAGTGATTACTACAATTGACCACTGTAAGAGAGCCACAGAATGCAGTTGCTGTTAAAAACAAGAAATTCACCCACTGGCCTATTTAACAACGAGATTGATAATAGGTCCATGTTAGGCCACCCAAATGAAGACAGCTCAGTTAAATAAATACAGGTTCAGACACACAATGCAATGCAAAGTATCTTTAAACTTTTTATGTTGTTGAAGCCTGTGCTATGAGGTGGAAGGTTGCTCACAATTCGGTTTCAAACTTTAAAATAATATAGCTGTGTATTGCATATCCCCAAATACATTGTTTTTTTAAATAAATATACTAATCATTTTAGGTGGAAAATAAACAGAGTGGCAAATCAGACCTCAAGTATTTGCTAATACTTGTTTGCCCATGGCTAATAGGCCAAAAATAGTAAAAATAGTTTTGCTGAGATATATCATAAGCCACCCCATTTCCCTCCTTAAAGTACACAACTTGTTCTTTTTTTAGTGTCATCATAGAGTTGAGCCACCATCAACACAATCAAGTTTTAGAACATTTTCATCACTGCAAAGACAATCTCTGTGTTCATTATTAGTCACCCCGTTCTCCTAACATTCCAGCCCCTGGTGACCACTAATTTGCTTTCTGTCTCTGTCTAATCTGGGCATTCCTTTAAGAAAATTCTCTGACAATTTCGTACACGCACATAACCTATTATACTCTTTTTTTTTTCCAAGACAGGGTTTCTCTGTGTAGCCCTGGCTGTCCTGGAACTCCCGCTGTGGACCAGGCTGGCCTCAAACTCACAGAGATCCACCTGCCTCTTCCTCCCGAGTGCTGGGATTAAAGGCATGCACCACCACTGTCTGGCTACCTATTGTAATCTTATTTACTCTCATTGTGGTTCTCTTATTTCATTTCCTCCCCTACCGAAATCCTTTCCAAGATGTTACCCTCCTACTTTGACATCTTTGTGCTCCACTAATTGAATTACAGCTTCTCACATGAGTATGAGTGAGGGACTATTGCCTGGAACACGAGATACCCATGCCCCAATTGATACATCTACAACACAGCTCCTTCACCCACAGCTCAAGGAACATTGCAGAAGAGGAGACAAAAAGATTATAAGAGTCAGAAGTCTTCTGTGAGACTGCCTAATTGGTTAACCAGCAGCAAGATGTCATCCCTGAAAACACACAATGCTAAATGGACTCAGCACGTTGTACTGCTGTGGGATTCCCCTCTGTATGCTGTGAATACCCTTGGTTAATAAAGATACTGTCTTGGGCCTGTGCAGGGAATAGAAGTGGGTGGGGAAAACTAAGCTGAATGCTGGGAGAAAGAAGGGGGAGTTAGAGAGAAGCCATGAAGCCCTGCTGGAGACAGACACTAGAACTTTACCCAGTAAGCCACTGCCACATGGTGATACACAGATTAATGGAGATGGGTTGAATTAATATATAAGTGTTAGCCAATAAGAAGCTAGAGCTAAGGGGCCAAGCAATGATTTGATTAATTCAGTTTCTGTGTGATTATTTCAAGTCTAGGTGGCTGGGACGAATAAGCAGCTCCTTACTACATTATATTTATATATTCATGCATATATGCATATATGAATATATATAATCAATACGTTTTTAAAAAGAGGTCATGAAATTGAAAGGAAGTGGGAAGGATGTGGGAGCAGTGGGAGGTAAGAGGGGGAAGGGGAAATGGTATAATTACATATTTGTTTTTTAAAGTAAGTTGTGGGGCTAGAGAGATGACTCAGTGGTTAAGAGCACTGAATATTATTCTAATGGACCCAAGTTCTAACACCATCACCCACATGATGGCTCATAACTGTCTATAACTTCAGTTCCAGGATATCTGACCCCCTCTTCTGACCTCTAAGAGGACTTCGTGAACATGGTATATGGACATTCATGCAGACAAAACACCCATACATATGAGCTCATGAATCAAATTTTTTAAAAAAGAAAGATAACACACTCTCCTCTACCAACCTTTGACAGTTGTTCCACCGGGATGGGTGTGGCCTCAGGATCATCCCCCCCCCCCCACTGCACCTTCCAGGACAGAAACTTGATAGGTCCAAAATTGTGCAGGTCTTATGCAGGTAACCGGTAATCACAGCTGCAGGGAGTTCATGAGAACAATGGCTATGTCATCTAGATAGTTCTTATAAATACAATATTGTTTTATGTGTCTAGAGTCTTTCCCCTAGCATAAAGTTTTCAAAGTCACCTACACCATAGCGTGTATTAACATCAAGTAATACCTGCTTGTGTGCATGCAGAATATTTTGCTTATCCATGCAAATGTTAATGGACATTTGAGTTGTCCCCACTTTGAGGCCCTTATGAAAAATGCTAGTATCAACATTCACACATGATTTTTTTTAAAATTTTTATTTATTTATTATGTATACAACATTCTGTCTGTGTGTATGCCTACAGGCCAGAAGAGGGCACCAGACCCCATTGCAGATGGTTGTGAGCCACCATGTGGTTGCTGGGAATTGAATTCAGGACCTTTGGAAGAGCAGGCAATGCTCTTAACCTCTGAGCCATCTCTCCAGCCCCACATATGAATTTTTGTACAGATGCCTGTTTTGGTGCATCTTTGGTATATACCTAAGAGCAGAATAGCTGGATCATGTAATAACTATGTTTGACTTTTTGATGAATGGTCAGGCTGTTTCCCAAACCAGCTGTACTATTTTTACATCCACTCTCCTTGAGTTCCACCTTCTCCCCACCCTCAGCAGTACGTGCTACTCTTTGTATTTCATTATTGTTATTCTAATTGGTGTAAAATGCCTCACTGTGGTTTTTATTTTGAAATATATTTCTCTTTTCTATGCATGATCTTATTTATTGCCTATATGTAAGGTATACAACAATATGTTGCTTTCGAAGTGGTTGTGACACAATTTAATTTGAACAGTTCTTTGATTCCTATGGTATTTCTTTTCAAAGTTTTTATTGTTTTTAATTGGACTGGGACATGTGCACAGAAGTGCAGGTGCCCACAGAGACCAGAAGTGTAAGATTCCCTGGAGCTGGAATTACAGGTGGTTATGAATCACATGATGTGGGTGCTGGGAATTGAACTTGAGTCTTTTGCAGGAACATGGTATGTCGCCTTGACACAAGCTAGAGTCATCAGAGTGGAGGGAACCTCAACTGAGAAAATGCCTCCATAAGATCCACTGTAATGCATTTTCTTAATTAATGAACAATTGGGAAAAGTCCAGTCCATTGTAGGTGGGGCCACCTATGGGCAGGTGGTCCTGGGCTCTATAAGAAAGTAGGCTCAGCAAGCCATGGGTAGCAAGCCAGTTAAGTAGCATCCCTCTATGGCCTCTGTATCAGCTCTTGCCTTCAGATTCCTGTCCTGTTTGAGTTCCTGTCCTGACTTCCTTAAATGATGAACTGTGATATGAAAATGTAAGACAAATAAACTTTTTTCTCTCCACCTTGATTTTGGTCATGGTGTTTCATAACAGCAGTAGAAACCTGACTTAAGAGAAGCAAAGCAGTAAGTACTCTTAACTACTAAGCCATCTCTCTGCCTCCCCCTCTTTTGAGACAGGGTCTCACTATGTAGCCTAGGCTGGTCTGGAACATATTATGTAGACCAGACCTGCCTCTGCCTCCTGAGTACTAGGATTAAAGGTATGTGTCACTACATCAGGTCTACAATAATGTTATAACATGTGCATACATAGTGAAATTAGTAGCCAATGAAAGCAACATATCCATCACATACTTACTGTATGTGTGGTAAGAATACTTAAAATCTTGGCAAATTCAATACACAATACAATCTGTCTTTAAGTCCTCACGTTTTGATTTGCATTTTCCTGGTAACTACTGATATGAGTATATTTTCATGTCTTTATTGGCCATTTCTGTATTTTTTAGAAATACCTATACAGATCCACTATCTCTTTTAGTTGGGTTATTCATCTTTTTATTATTGTTATAAAATTCTTTGTATATGCTAGACATAAATCTTTTCTATGGCTTGTAAATATGTTCTCCTAACTGTGACTTATCCTTCATATTCTTGATAAGGTTCTTTGAAGAAGGATTTTTTTTTGGTTGTTTGAGACATGGTTTCTCTGTAGCTTTGGAGCCTGGCCTGATACTGCTCTGTAGACCAGCTGGCCTCAAACTCACAGAGGTCCACTTGCCTTTGCCTCCTGAGTACTGGGATTAAAGGTGTGTGCCACCACCATCTGGCTTGAAGGAGGATTTTTTTTTAAATTTGTATATAATACTATAAATTGAACTCTGAGTATGTGCAGACTGGGCAAGTGCTCTTTCTACTGAGCTATAGCCCTAGCCCTAAGTTTTTAAGTTTGATGCAATTTAATTTATCTAGTTGGTTGTCCAAAGGCTAGACATGCTGAAAGGATTCGGTGATGGGTAAGACCATTTAGGAATGGAGTAGCCTGAAAATGACCCCTGTGAAAGGAAGTATGAACAAAATATGGCTAAAAATTAAATGGGGACATATATCAGGAATGGGGATCAAAGGGTTAGACAGGGAAGAATATGGACTGCCTTCAGCAGGGTGGCCTGTCAGGCTTAGTCAGTAGACTCGAGTACAAGTAGCCTGAGAGCTGGGTGAGCAAGTACTAGAAGAGTGTTGTAGGGAGAGGCTGATTGTTCGTCCTGGCTACCTGGCTATATTAGCCCCGAAATAACCACACAGAAACTGTATTAATTAAAACACTGCTTGGCCCATTTGCTCTAGTCTCTTATTGGCTAACTTCACATTTTGATTTAACCCATTTCTATTAATCTACGTATCTCCATGTGGCAGTGGCTTACTAGGAAAGATTCAACATATCTGTCTCTGGCAGCTCCATGGTGGCTCTCTCCCACTCTGCCTTTCTTCCTCCCAGCATTCAGTTCGGTCTTCCCCGCCTATCTAAGTTCTGCCCTATCAACTAGGCCAAGGCAGTTTCTTTATTAACCAACGAAAGTAACACAAAGACAGAAGGACCTCCTACACCAGAAGAGAAGGGAAGAGGTGAAACAGGAAAGAAAAGCAGTATAGGGCATGTCATTCAGCAGGTTGCCACTGTGGGCCTCCTAGGATAACTAAAAAATGGTGTGGGCGCCAAAAGGCAGCACCATTTCCTGATTTACTTAATTTCTTCCACTGTCTGAATGCCTTATGGGTTATTTCTCAGAGGACCTACATCAAAACTCTGCTGGCATTAGTATATTAACACTGGCTAATAGGCAAGATGGGGGAGTCTCACTAATTAATGCCTTGGGACTTGAAGAGAGCAGATACAGAATATTTCAAGAGAGACAGTGTTAGTGGGAAGAGGCAAGAATAGGCAATGTGGAAGCAAAAGATGGAAATTAATGATAGCTTATGTGTGACAGGGGCCAGACATTTTTTTCTGAAGTTATTTGCATTGGTTTTTTTTTTTTACTACAATCAAGAGACAGATTACTATAGCCTCATTTTACAGGTGAGGATCCTGGGTCACACAGAATTTAAGAGGCTGGCTGTGCTAATTCATCAGACACCCCGCCCCCCAGTGAAGCAAAGACTGGAAGGATATTCAGCGGAAAGGTCCTTGGAGGGCTCAGTGTCTTTAACGAGGGCAGGGGAATGCAAGGAAAGCCTATAGATAGTGCTGCCATCTATGTGGAATGCCAATCACCCCCGTGAAGAAGACAAGGAAGGAAATGGGGTCAGGAAGAGAGCATCTCAGGATGTGACCTCAACCAAACGAGCTCACAGGAGCACTCTCAAGCAAGAGGTCTGAGTGACACGCGATCGAGGCTGTCATAAGCAACTGAAATCACAAGAATAATAAATGAAGTTGGAGTAGAAATTGAACTGGGCTCTTCCTGATTCTAAATCCCAGTTCGTTACTGATCTATGGTTTGGAGAAGACAAGCTTTACAAATTTCACACTAAAGGCTTCTTGCCAAGAAGTACAGCCTTGACGAAGGTTTTGAACTTTCTCTGTAGACTGCGCAGACTCCTACAACATGGATTTCTAAAATCAAAAGTCAAAATCAGGCTGCCAAGATGGCTCCAGAGGTAAGTGCATGCTAGGAGAAGCCCAAGTTAAGTTAATAATCATGAAAAATTATGGAGAAATGTATAAGGAAAAGTATCAAAATAGCCAAAGCAACAAATATCCCAAGGAGGGTGGCACTGGAGTTATAGACCGAAAGCATGGCGCTGCTGAGAACAGGCCCCCTCCCTGGACTTCTCTTCCAAGGGCAGTGTTTATATACTCCAGTGGCCTTAGCCTATCATTTTAAGCAGAAGGAGTATTGACTGCCATCTTTACAGTGTTTGCATTCTTAATCCCTTGCAGTCGGTTTGAAAACATACAAACAAAATAAGCACACGGCATGGTTCTAAGGTCACCTGCTCCCCCAGGAACAAACTGGGTCTAATCTTCCTATCAGCTGGCTCTTCCAGCTATGGCAGGTACAGCGATTAAAACCCACCTGTTTGTGCTGCCGGCAGGGAAGATGGCAGGGGGTGCTCGAAGATTGCACTGTTTAGAGGCTATAAAGCTCCCCTATCTCCTGGTTACAAAATGTTTGCCTTTTGGTTGACTAACTGATTTTGAGGCTCACTTGTGGTATTGCTTATTCGGGTTGGAAATCATTAAACAAAATGATAGCTCTTAGTTGAAGAGATCACCATCGAAAAACAAAGTGCTTCTTGCTCCTCGGTTTCTCACTCCTATTAAAAAGTCCTTCTTTTCCCGCGTGGGTGCCTGTGAGACAAAGCTTTTTATTAGACAGATTCCAAACCCTTAGCAGTCACCACCCCCTTCATTCTCCCACTCTATTAAACAGGGACAAGTGTCATTACACCGCACTGGGCCCAAAGCAACAGAATGCAGTCCAGTGGGCAATTATAGGTCTCGCCAGAGCACATGGGCACTCAATTCCACCTGAAGTGTCAAGGTTGGATAGCGGATTAATACAGCGTATTCATACTGGAATGTTCTGTCAAGGCGGGCCTTCAGAGCAAGTGCTGCCGAGTTGGCTGGGGTTCCGCTCAGATGGGAGGCATGATTTGTATCCCCCTTGGGCATGGAACTGAAGTCCTTAGGCCCAGTTTCCTCCGCTACAAAACAGAGCTAATACGGATCGGGGGTGGCGGGGGAGAACTGGGATTGGCTTATAAAAAAATAATTTTTAAAAAGAAGGAGTTAATAATGGTATCTGCTTGACCTAGTTAGTTCATAAGAAGCCCTTAAAGGGACACTGAATACAGCTGTCCTTCAGTACCTGCAGGGGATTGAACCCAGCACCCGCTGGGGTACCAACATCTGAGGCTTCCCAAGTACCTTATATAAAATGGAAGAAAACTCAGCAGGTAAGGAGACCTGCGTTCAATCCCAAGACCCACTTAGTGGAAGAAGAGAGCTGACTCCCACAAGCTGTTCTCTGAGCTGCAAGGACATATATGCACAGAAATAAGTGGCGTTAGAATAATTAGACGGAATTAGGAGGCATAGAATTTCCACTGAAGCTGTTTAACCCTCTTGTATATTTGAAATCATCTTTAGATCATTTAAAATAAAAGAATTAGAAATGCTACGGAAATAATGTGCTGTATTACAGGGCATAAGGACAAGAAAAGGGGGGCTGTACGTGTTCACTGAAGGTGCATTTAAAAAAATATTTTCCATACGCAGACCCTGCAGACACAGAGGGCCATCTGTACATTTGCTATGAGACTCATACCCATTTCCCTGGGGATTTTAGAAACAAGGCCAGCTGGTGCCATGGAGGCCTTGCAGTTTGTCCCGGGTTCCCAAGTGAGTGAGTGTCGGGTGAAGGTAGCGGGAGACAAGGTAAACTTCATCCTTCCAGCAACAAATTAGCAAAGAAAGCTCAGCAATGGTATTCATGCCATCCGACAATACCTTTCTTCTTCTACTTGCCTTGGTCCACTGGAGCATCCCTTCTTTCCCACACTCCTCCACACTGAGCCATCGCCTCAGTCATCCCATCCTATGAGCTCTTGACTCTTCCTTCCCACAATGACAGCTTGGTTTGTCTAGAATGTAGCCTGTCAAGGGTGGGGTCTGTGGCTTTCATGATGTGTTCTAAAACCCAAAGGAAGTCAAAATTACTACTACTACTAATAATAATAATAATGAAACCTCTCAGATCTCTGTGGTTGTGAAATTCTGTGACTGTAAAAACAAAGGAAAAATTAAAAAGGAGAAGAAGCTGAACCATGAAGAGAGAACCTTGGACCACCATGGAGCTCTGACGTCTGTCAGCAGAAATGTGGGCATGGGATGTGAAAAGCAGGACCAGGCAAGGAGAGCTTCAAACTGTGATGCTTCTCCATCACAGTTACAGGCAGAGCCCCAGGAGCAGGGGAGCAAGGATTGCCCAAGACAGGAACTCTGTGTGGGGCATGGATGTCTCTATTGCTACACACCAACTTCCGCCAGCAAGGCTCCACCTTCTAAGGGCTCTACATTATCCCCAAACAGCTGTCAACTGCGGACCACCTTTTCAAACACAGGGGCCCGTGGGGACATATTTTGCATTCAAACATCTTAAGAAACTCTAATGGATTCAGAAGAGGATACATTTTAAAGTAATCCAATAATGTTGCCACAATTCCCCAAAGACTGAGTGAGAATCAATCTCAGAATATTTTTTCAAGTTTAACTCAAAATAAGAAAAATAAGAATGCCATTGGTTCTTTCACACGTACACTTACTTCCAGAAATGCCAGCTATCTCCAAGCTAAGGAATACAGGGGCCGGTTTGACCCCATGTTCGTTCAGTCCCAGTCCAGCGGGATTTGCTGAGCTCCCATTAGATCAGGCACACTGTCTCGGTGGGTGGACCAACCCCTCGCGGTCCTGACTTCCTTGCTCATCTTCTCCCTCCTTCTGCTCTTCAACTGGACCTTGGGAGCTCAGTCCAGTGCTCTGATGTGGGTCTCTGTCTCTCTGAATGTGGCTGACAATGGGGGCTGACTGAGAAGCCATTGATAAAGGTACTGGGACTTGTTTCTACTGCATGTACTGGCTTTTGTGGACCCTAGTCTATTTGGATGCACAGCTTCCTAGGCCTGGATGGAGTGGGGAGAGCCTTGGACTTCCCACAGGGCAGGGTACCCTGCCTTCTCTTAAGGAGGGAGGGGGAGGAAGGAGGGGGAGTGGGGAAGCGGGAGGAGAATGGGAGGAGGGGAGGAAGTGGAAATTTTTGAATGGAAAAATAAAAATATATTAAAAAAAGAATACAGGGGCAAGAAATGGGCTGAAATAGATTCCTAGTTTGCAATGCTATTTTGCAAAGACATTTCCAGCCGTTTCTTCTACGTGTTTCCGTAGTTCATTAGATGTCTGGCGTTGATCTGTGAGAGGAACCTTAAGGTTGTTCCCGCTCTTGTCCTGTGTCATCCTCTCTTACTGTGAACTTAGTAATTGTGAGACTGGAACACCATGTACAGTCTGCCCACTGCAGGCAGAAATCCTGACGTGGTAGATCATATCTCCTAGCAGCACGGGGAGGACTATGTATGGTTACCAGAAATCTTCCTAGAAGGTTAAAGGAATAGAAATGTCACTGAAAGCAAAAAATATCTCATGCATGAGTATCACAACAAATTGACTCACAAGGGTGCCTGCTTCCTTCTATTACACAATAGATAATGGAAGCTCTTATACATCAACACTTCCTTTTTTAATTTAAGGGAAAAAGAGATTATACCATGAATTTCAGGGTTCCTGAAACTTATACAAATTCCCTCTTAGTCAAGTTTTGGCCTACTTTTCCAAGTATTCCTAAGAGACTCCAAATTCCAGTCAACATGGCTTTGCTCTTCATTGAAGCTGTGCCTCCCAACTCTAAGAGCAGCACACCAAAAAAAATCCTAATCATAAATATTAATTCAGCAAGTTTGTAGGATAAAAAGTAAATACTCAAGTTTTGTTGTGTTCATATACACTAACAATAAAGTACCTGAAAAGGAAACAAAGAGAACAATTCTATTTGTAATGGAATTATGAAAAAATACTAAGGCATCAACCCAATCAAAAAGATGAAAGACTTTACACAGAATATACAAGGCACTGAAGAAAGAAATTCAGAAAAATATAAATAAATGGAAAGACATATTATTCTTCTGTTTATGCATTAAAACATTCAATGCTGGTAAAATGTCAGTGCCGCTCAGTTCAAACCCCAGTGGCATTTTTTGAAGAAATAGAAAAATATCATCAAATTTGTATGAAATCTCAAGGAACCTTAGGTAGCCAAAACAAATTTGAAAAATAACAAATATGTATGATTTCCCCCACTTCGTGGTTTCAAAACATTACACAGCTACAATCCAGACAATGGTGCTAGCATACAGACAGACATATGGACAAGTAAAATCGAGAGCCTAGGAATAAACTCATGCATACAGAATCTAATGACTTTCGAAAAGAATGCTAAGACAAACCCAACTGGCAAAGAATATTCTCATCAATAAATGGTGTTGGGAAGATAGGTGTCTCCATGGAAAGGAAGAAAGCTGGAAGATTATTTTGTGTCATTAAAAACGAGCTCAACATTTAGGACCAGCCAAGAGACTGTTCCTTCTTAGCTGCTTGGAGCTGTTAGCTCCCTGCATGAAACAAGAGCCATCGGGCACTGAGACCTTCCAATGCTCCAGTCTGTGCTCAGCATGGTCTACATCTTCCTTCATTTCACCCTCACAACGCCCATGAGAAGGTCTCTTAGCGCCTCCGTGAAGCCTGAGAGTGATTTGGTTGAAAGGCTTCTCCTCCTTGCACGTGTCTCCTTCAGGGGGTTCCCCTGTCCCTCATCTCTAGTTACTGCAGTGGAAGCATTGATGATGAATTGGGGACTAAAATAATGCCAAAAACTCCTCAGATACTGTTAAGAACAAAATACATGCAGCTACAGCAAAAGGAACTCAAAAAGGCCCCAGTCTGTAAAACTCCTAGACAGTAGACAGATATCGTGACATTGAATGTGTTAATTATTTAGCTATAACACCAAGAATACAGGCAATAGCACCAAAATAAACAAAGGGGACATTTTTATTTTTGTTTTTTTGAGACAGGGTTTCTCTGTGTTACAGCCTTGACTGTCCTAGAACTCCCTCTGTAGACCAGGCTGGCCTCGAACTCACAGAGATCCGCCTGCCTCTGCCTCCTGAGTGCTGGGATTAAAGGTGTGTGCCACCACCGCCCAGTTGGGGCATCATATTTTTAAATTGTCTAAATATCAAAGGAAAGATAAACATAATTAAATAGCATTGTAAAGAATGGGAGCATCTGTACCATGATTACCACTACGGAAATGTTTGCTTTGTTAACATTGTTATGACTGTTGCCAAAAAAGTATAAATTTTCCTCTTCAGACTCACACTTGCTTTTATAATGAGGGCAAAAAACCAAAAATGCTTATTTTAGAAAATTTACAAAGAAAAGTCTATTAAAACACACACCCACACACACACCACCACCACCACCACCACCACCATCACCACCATCCAGCCAGTTACTTACATTTCCAGGACAAAAGATAATTTGACTTTGCTCAAGAAGCATTTGAACACATTTTGGATTACTGCAGCCATGAGCAGCCCCGGCAGGCTAGACTTGGATTTTTATTCTGTTCTTAATACTCAACCATAATTCCAGGCACGACACTGGGCCTCTGTTCTCTGTGGTATGTCTTTCTCTCTGCATGGGACGTTCCCAGAGGAGAGAAACCGTCGCTCCTATTTGGGCGTCGTCAGGAGGCAACAGCACTAAGCCAGACCACGCCAGACGCTCTGAGCAGCTATGGGCCTGGCTTGCTGCAGTTCAGCAGTTTGTGACTCTGTTTCAATGCCCTCTGCTCACAAATGACAGTTGGAATAAATATAAGGAGACAAGAATCGTCCAGCGGAGTTGTTTTTTTTTTTTTTTTTTGGCTGCTTCATCCGTTCAGCAACTTCAAACATTTTTACCACGGGGTGCATGGCTCATTAAGGCAGTGATTTTCCACTCACAGGTACCAAAACGAAGAGGGCTGGCCAGAGTTGCGCCCCATGAAAACGTGGCATCTGCTCGCAGTTTATTAATTTTGGTAACTGCCTGCCAAAACCCACAAGCCAGTGGAGGATTCTTTTTCAACACACACAACAGTACCCTGATTGACACGCGTTCCTCTCTCTCTCCGGGAAGCATATACCAAGTGATAGCCAAGTAAACTAAAATGAAAAATGGCAGCGTGGGGCTTCCTGTCACATGAAATGCCATTTCTAAATTGTATTTTGAAGAAAACGAAAAGCGGAGGAAGCAAGAGAGAAGACTGACCAGACGTGTCCACTTCCGTGGCTAAGCCCGTTTTCAGCCTAGCTACTCTGCTGCCCTGCCTTTCCCTTTGATCTCCTTTCCAGTTGGCCTGAGGTTCGCAGCAGCGAGCACTGGACCAGCCAAACTCTTCCCTTTCTAGAAAGGCGGTTTGCAGTCTCTCCCTGCTAAACCAGGACGCTTACTGGAAGTGAGGCAGGGGACAGAAGCAATGCAGGAATGAGTGTGCACGCTTATAGCCCAAAAGGACAGGCTCCTCCTCCAAATCAGGAGCAGCTTCTAAATCACACGGAGCATCAGCAAAGGCAGAAAATGGATGTGCGTGTATGAAAAATGTGCTGACGTATTATGCAGAGCTATGCGTCTGCCTCCAAAAGCCGATAATTAAGAAGTGGAAGAAAGCAATCAAGGCTTGACTCTGTGTACTAAAGCACAGGAAAGAGCCAGGGCTGTATTGTCACTGCTGTTTCTCCTCCCCCATAATAGAGCCTCTTCTCTCTTCCTCAAGCAGTTTACAAGGCTATGTTTAGAATAGACGTCAGAGCCCCGAAACCAAGTCGCAAAAGCAAGACTTTCCCAAGGGTGTCACCTTGTGGTCATTTTGTGTATTGCAGCATAGCTTGGCCTTGTTGCAGATTTAAAGAAACCACGAAAAGCAAGTAACTAGGGGTCAAGTCCCTTCATGATTTACAAAGCTGAACCTTTGGGACTTGGCATTGGAATGGTGTGTGGTGTGTGTCAAACACATAGGTGTCAAGAGATTAAAATGTTAAGATGAGTCTACAGGGCAGAAACCACACATTGGGAAACCAGTCTTTAAGGTCGGCTTGAACACTTGGCTGGTTTTATGAAGTAACATATCCAGGCCTTTTTCCCTTTATTCATTTTCTTCTGTATCAAGCCATGAAAAGATTTACAAAAGTCTACCAAGTTTAACTTCTATGGAAAGGACTTAGAATCTGTGTGTGAGCATGCGCGCACACATGCGCGTGCGTACACACATACACACAGAGCAATAAAAATATTTTAAAATGGTGTACTATTTAAAATAGTGTACTAACACAATTTACATACCAATACAGATATTTTCTATGTAGAGAATCTTAGTTAGGCTAAGATCCTGTTCAAGATCTTCATACCCTGTATAAGAACTCTGTCTCTAGTAGCCTTGGCAGATTCGGTTCCTCTGAGTCTGGCCTTTTCTTTAGTGAAGGCACCAACCACACTGAAGTTCATCAGTCTGTTTCTAAGCATACAGAAGTTCCGACTGAACTGGACTGGGCTTCTGCAGAACAGCTATGCTTCCCCCAGCACAGCATGACTTATCTTCTTCCCCGGGTCTTCCTTGTTTAATCTTCCACACTAGCTCAAGGCCCCCCTTCCAAACCTCCCGCCTGCGGCCCAAGCTTATCTGGCTCCAACAGCTTTCGTTTGTTGCAGTGTTTAGAACCTTTGTTCCCAGGTTCCCCTCCCACCCTTTGAGACAATGCTTCTTTGAAAACCTGACACACAAAACCGAATGCACTTTCCCCAATGACAGCCCCTTCCACCTACAGATTGCCTCACTTGAACTTGTTCAAAACACACAGACACATGTCTGCCTCTCTCTAGTTTAACTCAGACTCAACTTTTCCAGTTTAAAGCGCAACAGCCAACAATAAGAAAAGGGACCAAGCACAATTGGAACTGTATAGGTCTCACCCCCCACCCCGTCCTTCATCTTCAAGCACACCTATGCCTTTTGCATCTCTGATTCAAAGGTAACACAAATGACTTCTCGTGGCTAAATTGAGTTTGCCTTAAGCCCAAGCCTTTTCTAGCCTTGCAGCTTCCCTTCTGATCGTGTGGAGCACGCTTGTGTCTAGCCTTTACTGACCCTGGGTTTCTGATTTTTGCACGCAGCCCTTTGGAAACAGAGCTATTGAAGAGCTGCTGGCTTTGTGGTGTCTTAGCCCCACCCTTCCCTCTCTTCCCAGCTTCCTCTCAAAGCCACCATTTTCTTTTGCTTATATCTATTTTTTGAATTCCGTGGCGCTTGCCTGTATTGCTGGTACATTTTTGAAATCTTTACTAAACTCCGCACACATTCCTGGGGATTCTTTTCTTAGCCGTATCCAATAATGCCTGTCGTTGTCCTCCTATTTCTCCCCACCCGTGCCTGTCACCTCCTGGACGATAATTAGGACTGGTCTATCAGCTCGCCTCTGGGCTTTAACAACACTGCGAGGTAATGAGAGATAAACAAAAGAGAGGAGGCAAATGATTAAAGCCAGAGATGAGGCTAGGAAGAAATTCGTAAAGCAGATGCAAGGGGCACCCCAGGAGGTCTGACGGCGGCTCACGATTTTTCTCTTGGGCTCAGGCCAAGTCCAATAGAGTGAACAGAAACGTATGAGGTAAGACTGGGTGGAAAGTCTTGCCTGGCTCTTAACCTTGTGTATACTAATATCTGGGCCAGCGGCACCATGTGTCTTCTGGGACTTCATACACTGGACCTTGCACAATTCCTTGGCCATGACTGTTCAGGAAATGAACCAGGCTGAACATGGAGACTGAAGGCATCAGCTGAAGGCCTGAGCAGAGCTGCAGCCAAGCAGCCCCGCCTAACACAGCCCCTCAGTCAGTACCGTCTTTGTTTGCCAAATGAACAACTCCACTCACCTGGCAAGCATTGCTGAAGCCCTAGCCACACTTCACCCCCCCCCCCCCCCCAACGCTGACAGCTGTTTGCAGACAACCACAGCTCTGCCTAGGACTTACTGTGGACCCAGGGTAGGAAAGTAGCCTTGGGCCGCTAGTGAAAGTGATTGGATGCCAAAATATCCCCGAGGGGAACGACTTGGAGGCATGGGCTCTGCATCCTCCCAAAGGAGCTCATCAGGACTGAGCCCCTGCTGCCCCATGTGCTAAGTCACTCACAGATGCCAGCAGCACTGTTCACAGATGCCAGCGGCACTGTTCACAGATGCCAGCAGCACTGTTCACAGATGCCAGAAGCGCTCGGTATGGTTGATATCTGGCCTGATCCTGCCTCCCCTGCATCCATGCTTGCTGCATGCATGACCACTAATAATCTGCTTGCACTCAGGGCCATGCGGAGATGGGGAAGGCGGCTCGGTGTAAAATACTCTTGTGATTATAACGCTAGGTTCTGTTCCTTGCACGTTCTTTCCTGGAAGATGGTCACACAGCGACCACTCCAGGGAAGCTGGCATTCTGTACTCTACCCCAAACTGACCAGCTAGCTCACTTCGTGCCTTTCCAGGAGTTGGGGGGGGGGGCAAGCATGACGCCTTTCCATTTTTCTACATTGGCTCAGGAATAGACTCCTGACTTCACAAAGCATTTGTAGGGCCCTACCTCCAAAAGTACCCTGACTCCTCATTTCCACCACCTCCCTGCCAGCTTCCACAAGCTCCCTAAGCATTGGTTCTCAGGCTATGGTCCAAGGGTCACCACATTCCAAGTTACCTGGGATGTGAGTTAACAATAAGATCAATTCGGACTTGCCAACTGGTCCTGAAGTTCCGGAATTGAAGCCAAGGGGGGCAAATTTTTAATTTATTTTACAAATTTCAATGCTGGGGGTCAAGCCCCAGGCATGCTGGACATGAGGAATAGATATTTTAAACAGTTTCTCCAGGGATCTTACTCAGTCTGACGTTTGTGATGCACTGTTCAGAGTTTGGACAGTCAGCAAGCAGCAATAGCAATTGAGCCAATCAGTTACCTGCCCAGATACATTCAGTCTAACTCACAAAATTCAGTGCTGGGTGTCTCATCCATTGGTTCCCTTTTTCTGTTTCTATATTGCCTTCCTTTAGTTTGGGGAATTCGCCATCTTCTCCAACCCCCGACACTGATTTCTTTAGCTGTACAGAGGGCATGAACGCCTGCAGCTAGGAATGGAATTTAGCCCGTGAGAGACAGGTACGAGCATCTGAAGGAACAACTTCCTTGTCTGGAATGGGACTGACCCTCAAGAGCGAGCTCCCACCACTTGGGAGCTGTAAGCAGTACGATCAAGAGTTCAAGGCCAGCCTGGACTACATAGTGAGTTCTAGGTCACCCCGAGTTGCTTATGATCCAGTCTCATAAACAAACAAAGCCCTCCTTGCAGGATCAAGCTGAGGAAGGGAGTTTGCCTGGTTTCCTCCCCTCTATGTTCTGCAGCTCCGTTCCTTCCCCCACTTCTTCTGGGAACACATCCTTAAAAACCATTTGCACAATGGCCCTCCTCGCAGGGCCTGCTTCTGCGAAAATTCATCTAAAAATTAGTTTGCTTCATTTTTCTTGACTTTTGCTGACTTGAAAGTAGTTAATTACACTGTAAATAACAACTGAGTATCAAATTTTTCACAAAGAACAAGAGTCGGTGGCTCAGTGCTTGCCCCACCCTGTCCATAGGCTTTGATTCGGTCCAGAGAGGAGGAGGAGCACACGTCGTGTTTAAGGAGTGCAGCAGAGCTCCCGCTTTCCATACTCTATCATTCCCCTCCTTCCTTTCCACAACAACTAATATTTAGTTAGCTCTGATATTTAGCATTTAGTATCTAGGTACTGCGCATGTGTGTGTGTGTCTTTTAATCTTTACAACTCTGTGGCATTGACACTGCTTTTTCTTTTCTCTTTTTGTTTCCTTTTGAGACAGGGTTTCTCTGTGTGGCCCTGGCTGTCCTGGAACTCACTCTGGAGACCAGGCTGGCCTTGAACTCACAGAGATCCCTCCCCCTGGCTCTGCCTCTTACATGCTGGGATTAAAGGCATGTGCCACCGTGCTTGACAAGTTATGTATGTGTTTTAAATGTTTGTCACTTCTCTGAAGCATCGCCCAGCTTGGCATTGGCACTTTTGTTGTGTCATTTTGTGATGAAGAAGCGGAGAGTAAGTGACTTGTTCAAGCTCATAACTCGTGTATGGCAGAATTGGCCATTAAGACAGGTGATTTGGTTCTTATAGTTGAGGCTGACATGGATCACTCCCTTCCGGGAGCCACAGGGCATTTACTTACTTGGCCTAACTTTGACATTGTGGCCTGTCTTGTATACCATGCATTTTAGATGGTTATTGTGTCTCACCCCAAAGACAGTAAGGCCTTTGACAGCAGACACAACTCTACACTATTTATAGCTTTTCCGGGGGCAAGATGTGTCCTTTACGTACTTAGATGCCTATTTATCGGTTTCTCCTGCTGGCTTTGTTGTTCTGTCTTCAGTCACCTCCTCTAGGTACAGGTCCTGACATCCTCCTATTCCTTCTTGTTTGTCACCATCTCGTGCCATGGCCATAGAGTGTGTAAATTTTTAGATACTGTATAGTCAGTATGGGTCTCTATGGGCCCATAAGGAGTGGCACTATTAGGAGATGTGGCATTGTTGGAGTAGGTGTGGCTTTGTTGGAGGAGGTGTGGCCCTGAGGGGGTGGACTTTGATATCTCAGATGTTCAAGCCAGGCCCAGTGTGGCCTTCTCTTCCTGCTGCCTGCCAATCTGGATGTAGAACTCTCGGGTCCTTCTCTAGCACCATCTAGCACATCTGCCTGCATGCCACCATGCCCCTCCCCCCCGTGATAATGTTATTTCTTATATCACACAGCACACCACACATAGTAAATCTGTGTATTTGAGTGCATGCATGTATACGTGCGTGCGTGTGTGCGTGTGTGTTACAGAATGAATACAAGGTAAAGAGGCTGAAATAGAGTTGAAGAGGCCTCAGAAGCCTGCTGAGAAAGTTTGTATAGATAACCAATCTAATCAATGCTGGGAGGGAGCTGCTCTAGTCAGGTTTGAACATGAAGCTACAGAACTCAGCTTCAAGGGGGAACAAACAAACAAATTGTCAGAAGCAGGAATCAATAGGTCAGGTCCAGGTCCAGACTGGAAAACAGACCGACAGGCAGGCAGTCCAGTAGGCTCCATCAAAGTAGGTGTGTGGGTGGGGGCAAGCCAGGAAGTCCTCCTTCTTGACACACACAACATGTGTCAGATAATAGGTTGGTTTGGGGTCGCAACACAGCAGTGTTTTGTGTCCATCACTTCAGGGTCCAGGCAAGAGAGTCATACCTATTTTCCTTCCTGATGTGTCTGATAAGTTCTTAGGCCTAGCTTTTATGCTATGATCTAATATGCCCGCATGCTCCCACAGTTTCATTTGTCCCTAAGAAAGGTATAGGGTGGCTCTCTTTCTAGTCCCAGGAATAAGTCATTTGTCAGTCTGGACTGGGTAAGGACAATGTGACAGATGGTGCTGCTTATGGGTCACAGTCATCCTTCTCTACCTCAAAATGAAATCAAAAGCTGCTTGTAGAATAGGGCAGTTCACAGCCTGAAGACCCACTGTTTCATGAAACATGGAGTAAGCTGGAGCAGGACACAGCCTGGTCTTGAAAGTGTGTGTATGCAAAAGAATCCTAAACAGCCTGGCTGGCGTGTGCTGCTGCATTGATGAACTATGCTAAGTGAAATAAGCCAGCTTCTAAAAACAAATGCTACACGATTACACTTCTACTGTCATGAGGAATCCAGCGGAGAAGACTGCTCTCGGACATGGGTAAAAGCCAATAGGAAGTCTCCTACTATTAGTGTGTGTGGTTTGATGGCTGCCTTGAGTTTTAGTAATGTTTCTTTTACGATGGGGGGAACTTGGGGAAACAGGATGATTGGGATAAAGGAAGGTTGGATAGGGGAGCACGGAAGCACAATTCTTAGTTAAGGGAGCCACCTTAGGGTTGGCAAGAGACTGGAACCTAGAGTGACTCCCAGGAGCCCAAGGCGATGTCCCCAGTTAGTTCCTTGGGCAGCTGAGGATAGGGAACCTGAAATGATCCTATCCTATAGCAATACTGACGAATATCTTGCATATCACCATAGAACCTTCATCTGGCGATGGATGGAGATAGAGACAGAGACCCACACTGGAGCACTGGACTGAGCTCCCAAGGTCCCAATGAGGAGCAGAAGGAGGGAGAACATGAGCAAGGAAGTCAGGACCACGAGGGGTGCACCCACCCACTGAGACAGTGGGGCTGATCTATTGGGAGCTCACCAAGGCCAGCTGGACTGTGACTGAAAAAGCATGGTATAAAACCGGACTCTCTGAACATGGCGAACAATGAGGGCTGATGAGAAGCCAAGGACAATGGCACTGGGTCTTGATCCTACTTCACGTTCTGGCTTTGTGGGAGCCTAGCCAGTTTGGATGTTCACCTTCCTAGACCAGGATGGAGGGAGGAGGACCTTGGACTTTCCACATGGCAGGGAACCCTGACTGCTCTTTGGACTGGAGAGGGAGGGGGAGAGGAGTGGGGGGAGGGGAAGAAGGGTGGGAGGAGGGGGAGAAGGGTGGGAAGAGGGGGAGGGAAATGGGAGGCTGGGGGAAGGCGAAAACTTTTTTTTCTTTTTCTCAATAAAAAAATTAAAACAAAACAAAACAAAAAAACCAATAGGAAGTCTCTATTAACTGGCTGGCAATTACACTGAGAGCTCAGGATCTCAGTGTAGCTCTGGACCTTTCTCAGGGTGAGCTTTTAAGCACAAAAACCATGTCCTGGGTTGACATTCTTCAGTTGACAAGAACAGTCAGCCAGAAGAGAAACTACAGAAGCCAAAAGGCAAGGTTAGTACATTTACAGACTTTCCCCGAGGCTTTGGTGGATTAGGTCTTTGTTTTAGTTTTGGCAGGTGGTGCTGTCTATGTGCAGAGTTTTACAGCCTGAATGGCACTTCCTTCATGGAGTCAGTTGTCTCAGGGTCTACTAAGATCTGGGGCCCTGTTGCAACATTGGGTGCTCAGATTCACAGAGACGAAAGTAGAAAGGTGGCTGCCAGAGTTGAGAAAGAAAGAAACGGGAAGTTCTAAGTTGGGTTAAACGCTTCAGTTTTGCACAATGAAAACGTTCTAAGAACCCTGGAAATAAGTCATGAAGGTGTCTCATAACCATAGACTATACTTTATAGTGTAGACTGTACACTTAAAAACAGTTAAGGTAGTTGGCTATGAGAGCGGGAATCCAAGAGGACCATAATGGCAGTGGGGAACAGAATGAGGAAGTGTCCCGGGGAGGGCTCTGCAGGAAACAGATGGCAGACTAAAAGAGGAACTTGGGAGAAGTCAGTAAAGAAACAATACACAAATATGAACATGAATGTGCATGCCTGTAATCCTGGCACTTGGAGGTGGAGGCAGGAGGATCAAGGGTTTGAGGTTGGTGCTGGAGAGATGGCTCAGAGGGTAAGAGCTTGCTGTGCAGGCGTGAGGATATGCTCGTAGATTCCCAGCAGTCTTGTAAAAGTCAGGTGCAATAGCACATGTCTGGAACCTCAGCACTGGAGATGTGCTGCTGAGCCAGTCTAGCTAATCAGTGTTTCAGGTTCAATGAGACCCTGTGTCAAAAGGTGAATAAGGTGAATGACATTTGAGGAAGACATGCAGAATGAACTTCTAGGCTCTCCATACATACATATATACATGCCTGTAACACACACACACACACACACACACACACAGAGAGAGAGAGAGAGAGAGAGAGAGAGAGAGAGAGAGAGAGAGAGAGAGAGAGAGTCAGTCCATACTTACCTCAAATTCACTGTGTTATTGAGCATGACCTTGAACTCCTCTCTCTCTCTCTCTCTCTCTCTCTCTCTCTCTCTCTCTCTCTCTCTCTTTCTCCATATACCACCACCACTATTACCCCCAAAAACCAAACAAACAAAAAAGAAATCACACAAAACAGAACTAATGGAAATCCCTGAGAAATGGAGAAACACCCCAGCGGGAGCAACATGGAAGTCATCCACATACCAAGGCCTGAAGGGTAAGTAGAGGATGCAGTCACCCAAACTGGTGGGCACTGTAGCTCTGGACCAGGGCTGCCCGCCTGCAGCTGTGCTCTTATGGGAAACAGCGACTGTCCCACCAGCTTGGAAGGAAGGGGCTAGAAGAACAATGACCTCAAGTTTCCTCTGTTCCTGACTCAGAGCTCCTGCTAGTGTCCCCTCTGGCTGTACCCAGCCAGAATTACCCACTTCCCAGACTGGAGCCTGAAAGGCAAATAGAGACTAGCCAGCCAAGAGGCTCAAACTGTCTTTCACTGAGCATGAGAGGTTCCTGGAGTCTTTGAAGACATATGTACTCAACAGCATCACTGTGAGACCTCAACCCGCCTTCTTTTGCTAACAGGAGTTCTTCATCACACCATTCCCCCAGACACTGGGGTTCTAAAGCAAAGTAGAGACAAACAGGGTCTGTCCCTGGAATTTTCTTTTATTCTGTCCTGCTTGTTTTGTTTTCATTATCTTTTCTCCTAGATCAACTAAGCTGGAATGCCGGAAACTGCCCTCTCCTCACCATGTGGAAGAATATCCAGGTGAGAAAAAGGCCAACATGTTAAGAGAAAAAGTGCCAAAAGACAGACCTGTGACAGAGAGGCTTTATGGTGTCATTTGATATAGTCCCCAGAATAAGTTTTGTCTCTGGTCTTGCCAATTTCCTGAGTCAATAAATCCACATTTCCTTAAACTCCATTGATGTGGATTTCTGTTACCCGTAGCAGAAATGGTACAGTGCAATACCTTGACTAACACAACCTACCCTCCCTCTCTACCGCAATCACGCCCCTTCCTCCCTCCCCCACTCCTTTCTGGTCTACACTCTTCTGAAGGTCATTTATGGAACTCTGTCATCTCACCAACTCCCATAGAAATAAGTCAGTGTACTATTTTAGTGCGGTATATCACATCAATAAACTTTGTTTTAAAAAATGAATTTAGGTAAGTATGTTATTAAAGATCATGTTATAATTTTCATTTTAATCTATTCTTTAATAATATTCATAATATATAAGGACAAGGTTTGACTTTCTTCCATTTAACAAGTGATGCATGCTGCTTAATTTGTTTCAAATTAAGTATGCACGGAAGAGTATGGCTTATCTACAAATTCAAAATGACATTTTAATTTTGTGTTTGGGGACCAAATGTGTATTAATATGTAGATTGAAATTTAACTATGTGTTGGAGCCCTCCAAACTGCTTCCATGACCTGATATTTGGAATTCTTAAATTTCTCTCTTAAAAAAAAATCAATTACTTTATTATTATAATTTTCATGTTTTGTTTCTAAAAAAGGAGACATGAGCACTTTCCGGCTGCTATTTGCAGATGCTCTCCAGAAATAACACACTGTGGGCTTGGATGATTTTATTTCCAATAAAGGAAAAAGCCAAATTGAATAAAACAATTTCCCCTTTGAACATGTGTTTTGAAGAACCAGAGCTCTTGTGATGTACTAAGAGGTACTTATAAGTCTGAGGTCAAATCCAAAACTCTGGGTTTGTAGTCATCTGAACCATTTTGAGGGAACAATTCAGTAACTCATTGTATTTTTAAGTCAGTCTCATTGATGCCATCTCTCTTTCCCAAGTTATCCATTTGAGAATAAATCTAACAACTGAATAAAAATAATTGAAAGCTATAAGGGGATCAAGACCACAACCACAGGCACAATGGCCCAGTGAGCTAGCAGCCAGTGGCAGAGGGAATGGCCCCCAAAGACCTCATCAACATCTGGAGGCATTGATGGTTGTAGTGGTTATTTTTCTCATTGCTGTGACAAAACATTTGACAGAAGTGACTTAAGGGACAATTGATCTGGGCTCACTTTGAGGGCACTGTCATCATGATGGTGGGGAAGCCAGGGCTGCAGGAGTGTCAGGCAGCTGGCGCGGTCCATCCACAGTCAGCAAATGGAAAGACATAAAAGTTCCTTCTCCCCAGAGACAGAGACCCACATTGGAGCACAGGACTGAAATCTCAAGGTCCAAATCAGGAGCAGAAGGAGAGAGAGCACGAGCATGGAACTCAGGACCGCGAGGGGTGCACCCACACACTGAGACAATGGGGATGTTCTACTGGGAACTCACCAAGGCCAGCTGGCCTGGGTCTGAAAAAGCCTGGGATAAAACCGGACTCTCTGAACATAGCGGACAATGAGGACTACTGACAACTCAAGAACAATGGCAATGGGTTTCTGATCCTACTGCACGTACTGGCTTTGTGGGAGCCTAAGCAGTTTGGATGCTCACCTTACTAGACCTGGATGGAGGTGGGTGGTCCTTGGACTTCCCACAGGACAGGGAACCCTGATTGCTTTTCGGGCCGGGGGGGGGGGACCTAGTTGGGGGAGGGGGAGGGAAATGGGAGGCGGTGGCGGGGAAGAGACAGAAATCTTTAATAAATAAATTTTTTAAAAAAAGAATAAAAATGATAAAAAAAAGTTCCTTCTCCCAACCGACCAGGACCGCAGCCAAGGGAGTGGTGTTGCCCACATCTAGGGTACATCTTCCCACATCAAGTAACCCAATCTAGGAACTTCCTCAAGGGCATGGCCAGAGGTTAGCTCTGAGGAGAGTCTGTCAAATTGACAGTTCGTTTTAACCATCACAACAGTTGGAATTAAATGATGTTCCACGATTATTTTATCAAAATCATGAATTTCACATCTTAACGATCTCCTGAATACTCTTCATACCCAAACTGGAGTTGAACATTCTGAACTCACAGACTGGTTCCTAGCTCGGTGACCTGTGGCAACTTCTTATTTGCCTTCTCTTTTGCTAACGCTGTTTATGTATGAACAAGGAATTAAAATGATTTACCCAGCAAGCTTGGCCAGGCCACAGTGTGGGTACAGCACCATCAGCTGCAGAGCAGGGGGAAGGTCACCTTGGACTTGGCTTTGGCTATTTTCACGTCAGTGTATTAGCAAGCCAGCAGATGGGCGAAAGATGTGCGCAGAAGAAAAAGTGATAATGATCTAAACGGGGACCAGATGCCACTCATCAAAGTGGCCCTAACAGAAGGAGGGGTTCACCTGTCAGGAACAAAAGCTTCATTTTCATAACATCATTAGGCGGAGGCAGGTATGGGGTAGAGATTTCCCAGGGTGCTTCTCCAGACCCGCATTATTGACTTGAGTATTCTAGAAACAGGATGAAACTCAGCTCAGGCCTGAGGAATCAGAAACTTTGGAACTGTTGTGCAACAATTTGCATTTTAAGAAACCCTACTGAGGCTCATGAAAATCTGTGGCATTCCCAGACTACCCAGAATCTAACGGATTCCAATTTTTTTCCGGCACCAAGTGTTAAACTTTTGAAGCAATGTCTTCAAAGATGGAGAAAAAAATTGTTAGAACTTAAAATTCTCTCCTCCCTCCGTCCCTCCCCTCTCTTTCTGTCTCTCTCTCTCTCTGGGTTTTGCTATGTAGCTCGAGTTGAACTCTTAATCCTAGCTTCTCTGTCTACTGTGTATTGGAATTGTGAGCACACCCTACTACACCCAGCTAGAACCTAAGACATTCATCCAATATGAAAGCAAAAGAAAAATCTTGTCAGACACAGTGAAGAACCCACAGACCCTCAGCGAATTCTGATGCACACTTGAATGCCAGAACCTGCACCATAACGTAGATTATTCTTTTTGGAATAAATTTCACATTCTTGTTCTTTTTTTTTCATGGACTTGCTAAGACCCAGGGTTATTGTGAGGGTAAAATCCTGTGTTCCCTTAGAAACTGTCCATTAAGGACAAAGCTACGTGCAAACCAGAAGAATGTCTCTCAAGAGAAACGCTGATAAATTGAACAGATAGTTCTGCATGATACTAATCAATTTGCCTCATGAGTTGGTACAGGACTGGATTTCTCTTGTGGTCTTCAGGGATCCCATGCATCATTTATTTTATCTATCCATCCATCCATCCATCCATCCATCCATCCATCCATCCCTCCAGCCATGCCTCCATCTATCTATCTATCTATCTATCTATCTATCTATCTATCTATCTATCTATCTATCTATCTATCTATCTATCTACCTACCTACCTATCTAGCTATCCAGCCATGCCTCTATCCATCTATCTATCCAGCCATGCATCTATCTATCTATCTATCTATCTATCTATCTATCTATCTATCTATCTATCTATCTATCTATCCAGCCATGCATCTATCTATCTATCTATCTATCTATCTATCTATCTATCTATCTATCTATCTATCTATCTATCTATCTACCTATCTATCTATCCATCCAGCCATGCCTCTATCCATCTATCTATCCAGCCATGCATCTATCTATCTATCTATCTATCTATCTATCTATCTATCTACCTATCTATCTATCCATCCAGCCATGCCTCTATCCATCTATCTATCCAGCCATGCATCTATCTATCTATCTATCTATCTATCTATCTATCTATCTATCTATCTACCTATCTATCTATCCATCCAGCCATGCCTCTATCCATCTATCTATCCAGCCATGCATCTATCTATCTATCTATCTATCTATCTATCTATCTATCTATCTACCTATCTATCTATCCATCCAGCCATGCCTCTATCCATCTATCTATCCAGCCATGCATCTATCTATCTATCTATCTATCTATCTATCTATCTATCTTCTATCTATCTATCTATCTATCTATCTATCTATCTATCTATCTATCTATCCAGCCATGCCTCTATCCATCTATCTATCCAGCCATTCATCTATCTATCTATCTATCTATCTATCTATCTATCTTCTATCTATCTATCTATCTATCTATCTATCTATCTATCTTCTATCTATCTATCTATCTATCTATCTATCTATCTATCTTCTATCTATCTATCTATCTATCTATCTATCTATCTATCTATCTATCTTGGGTACTAGTTAAGCACCGGGGATTTGTTAAGCAAGTGCTATACTACTGAGCTACATGTCCAGTGTCTTGCTATGTAGCGCAGGCTGGTATTAAACTTTAGTCCTCCCATCTCCACCACTGAAATACCACGATTACACATGGGCACCACCACACTTGTAGGCTTTGGAGTCTCATTTTTTTTGTGAAGGGTGAAGGGATGGCTTCTTAAAAGCCTGATAGTTTTGACTGTGTACCTGGGTCTCTGGCTCCAGGAACACTTTCCCAGTATGTTCTAAGGAGCACTGCCCGATGGAACATTCTGTAATGATGAAAATATTTTAGAAGCAGCATCATCAACCTGTGCCACCCGATATGTGAACCACTGGCCACAAGAAGCACGTATGTCTATCAGAATTGAAGAAATGCGTTTAAAATCTCAATCTTAAGTAATTTAAATTTGAGAGCCACACGTAGGTCAGAGTTACACTGCTTGCATCAAAGAATGCTGCATACATGTACGACAATGTCATAATAAACACTGTTATTTTATATACTTAATATGTGCTGAGAAAAATTGTCTGGAATTCACATGTCGTGAGCAACTTATATTGCTATTTGCTAAATCTGGCTACCATAGTTAGACAGAATGAATGACACTGACCTGTCTCTTGGGAGGTTCGATTGAAAAGTTCTCTGGTTAACATAGTGGTGCCCACCTGCAATCGCAGCGCCAAGGAAGCAGAACAAGTATCACTGGGAGTCTGAGGCGAATATAATCTACACAGTGAGACGAGAAGTCATACAAGGAGGACAAAGAGGAGAAAGGAAGGGAGGGGCAAGGAGAAAGGGAGAATGGAGGGTTTGTCATCAGCTACAAGGACAGAGGCACAGCTCCATACTGCTGCTCTCAGCAGCCTGAGGAGTCCACTTAATTTTCTAGGAACTTCTGCTCAGGTGAGACTGGATCCTTGGCTTTGCGACAGAAAAAACGTTTTGGACAAGTAAGTGTAAAAGAGAGCTGGAATTCATTAAAATAGACATGATTTGGGAGAAAGACTAGAGCGCAGCTGAGTGCGTGGGTGTGGGTTTCTCAAAGAAGTGTTTGCTGTATTTAAAGACATTCGTGTGGTGCCGGGCGGTGGTGGCGCACGCCTTTATTCCCAGCATTCAGGAGGCAGAGGCAGGTGGATCTCTGTGAGTTCAAGGCCAGTCTGGTCTACAAGAGCTAGTGCCAGGACAGGCTCCAAAGCTACAGAGAAACCCTGTCTCGAAAAACCAAAAATAAAAAACAAAGCACCCCGACAGGTGTGTGTGTGTGTGTGTGTGTGTGTGTGCACCTGCATGCATGCACACATAGAGGCCAGAAACTGATGTTAGGTGTTTCTTCAGTCGCTTTCTGCTTTAATATTTGAGATAGAGTCTGTCGCCGAGCCTGGAGCTTGTTGATTGAGGTAGACTGGGCTAGCTTCATGCCTGGGTTTTTTTTTTTTCCATGTGAGTGCTGAGGGACTAAACTCAGCTCTTCATGCATTCATGGGAAGCATTTTACTGACTGAGCCATCTTCCCAACCCATTTCAAAATTAGGACTTCAGCATGGCAGTTAAGATGCTTCAAGAAAGATTACAACATACCTAAATATGAGCGTGTGCTTCTCAGTGGAGAGTGCAGTTAAACGTCTTAGCACGAGCTCCATGTACCATTTTGGTACTTCTCAAGTTATATGTCAGTATTGTTAAAGAACTTTCAGTCTTTTCTCTCTGCTTTGGGTCCGTGTGATTATACATACAGGACATTTCAAGAGTTGTCTTAAATGGGATTATACTCTAGTAAGGGCAAACCAGGAACCATTATGATTGCACAAGGGGTTTAGAACATATCTCTTACAGTGTGTGGGATTTCTGGAGAGAAGACTAGAATATTGTAGGTTTATATCTGGGAAGGGAGAGAGACCTTAAGGAAATGTTAATTGTGTTACAGGTAACGAGAGGCTTCAAGCAGACTCCTGGATGGCAGCTTCCTTCCCCGTTTCCCACAGTGGTCCCTTTCATCCCTGTCTCAGAAGAAAGGAGGCTCATAACCAAAGGAAACAGATCTGAGCTCTCTTTGGCCAGATAAAGGTACGAGACTGATTGGTCTCTTTTGAAGACAGTTTTAAGAGGAATAATGGCTGAGAAAAGCAATATAAACAATGAGCAAAAAGACAAATTTGATTGGAGATGTAGTCCGAGAATAGAGGACTTATCTAAAAAGACACTCATGTGGCATTCACGTGGTTATACTAACTTCTCAACCACTGACTCCATCCTCCACAGACAAGTTGTAGCAGAAAATGGGAGGCAGTGCCCAAGAAGCTAACTTCATCCAAGATGATGCTGAGCTTAGAGTGTGGTCCTAGGTACTGGGCATGGTATCTGGGGGCCATGCGTGCTATCAATTGCCACGCAGACCTTCCCTCCTTCCGTACTCAGTCCCCTCGTCACCTCGATGGCTGGCTACCATATTAAAGTCATTGTGAGAATTTAAACAGAAGGCCGAGATTCATTTCTCATGACTATATTTATGGCTTTGCTTTGCTTCAAAAACAAAACAAAAAACATATGGTAACTAGAAGAATATTGCTAGTTCTCTAGAAGACTTAATAACGGTTTTAGACAACCCTATAATTTCCAGCTGTGCTCAGACAGAGGTGCCATAATTCTCTCTTCTTTGAGGACAGAAAAGGAACTAGTTCTTGGTGCCTCTGAGCTCATCGTTGATATAATAAAGAAGGTATTATTTTACAACTGTATATTAAGTGAATATCTAATAGCATCGTTTTGTGATCATGTGGGATTTTTCTTTTCTTTCTTTTTATTTTATTTTTAGACAATGTCTCATTATATATTCTAGGCTGGCCTGGAACTCGAAATGTTGCTCAGATCCAAGTTTCTCCTGCCTCAGCCTTCTCAGTGCTGGGTTTACAAGTGTGTGCCATGACCACATTCACCTTTGAAAGCATCATTTTAAAAAGACTCATTGGTTTTTACTTGAAGTGTATGGGTGTTTTGCCTGCATGCATGCCTGGTACCTGTGGATGCCAGAGTTGCACATGGGGTTCTGGGAACTGAACTTGGGTCCTCTGGAAGAGCAAACAGTGCTCTTAACTGATGAGCCATCTCTTCAGACCTAACAACACCACTTTTAACTAGAGGAAGGTATTTTGAAATTGGCCCTTCCTTCCCAGGAATAGCAAAGAAAAACAAACATGGCATTTTTTTAAAAAAACAAATAATGTTCTAGGAGGCAGAATGGTTCTAGACCCTCTTGTTTCTGAGAACTGTTAGATTTTGGAATAATAGTTTGTGGTTCTTTTTTTCAAAGAAAAGTTGCAGTATAACAAACAGCCAGCAGATTTTTAAAATAAATCTTAATAACATTGTGTCTAGACCATCACCTTTGAAAATTTCCCATTTTCTCAATTTCCTAAAATACTCACTGATATATATTTAGCTTCGCAAAGCTGCTGACTTAGCAAGCAATGGGTCTCCAGCAAGACATTATTAGCACCCCTCCCCGCTTCCCCTTTTCTACCACTGTGCTAAGGAGAAGACAACTGATAATGCTGCACAGAAAATGCAAGCATGTGAACAGACTCCTAGAATAACTCGGGGTTCACTCAGGAACAGACCACTTGCCCTGGAGGGGCTCCCCTGTGACTGGCACCCAGCCTGGAGATTGGGGATCTCTCATCCAGTAACAGCATCAGAGCACAACCAACACCTGAGACTTGACAGAGATGCTAATTTTCAGATCTACCTGGGTGACTTCTCCTGCCTGAATATTCCACCCTTAAGGAAAAAAATAACAAATCTTCCCTTCTAAAATCCACCTAAAAAACTCCTTTATTTCCCCCACAATGATGCTCTCCTTTAAAACACCAAGGAAACAGTGTCTTCCAGGCACGACGGAACTGATGGAACCATGGAAAATGTGGCAGCACACACAAGGCCCGTGCAGGTTCAAGCCAGATGAGGTCCCGGTGCTGAGAGAGGGGGATGGACACGGTTTACCACTCCTAACCAAGAAGCTACCAGCAATTTTCACCCATTTGCAAAGGAAAAAAATAGTTTTGTCAAATGGAGTCTCATTGGCTATATTAGCTACATACACTTAAGGGCAGACCCCATGCCCAGCCGTAGATGACCAACACAAAAGGACCTCACTGGGATTTTTGTCTCATTTTGTGTTGTTTGGGCTTTTTCTTTTTTGTCTTATTGGTTGTTTACTACTCTTAGGTGCTGGGACCTGGGAGGCAGACTAAAGTCTCATAGTCAACTGTTAGTCCCACGCTTCCCTCAGCGACATAACAGCTCAAGGGCTGCCACCTTCCCTTTAACCCCTCTAACCCGGAACCTAACCCTCGGAACTCCTGTCCCGGTCCCTCGATTTGCTCTCCTCTCCAGACAACATGAGCTTCACTACCCGCTCCACCACGTTTTCCACCAACTACCTACCAGTCCCTGGAATCTGTGCGGACGCCCAGCCAGCAGGTCCGGCCTGCCAGCAGTGTGGCCAGCGTCTATGCAGGTGCTAGGGGGCTCTGGTTCCCGGATTTCCTCAAGCATCTAGGGTGGCTTCATGGGGTCTGCAGGCCTGGTTGGAAAAGGTGGCATCCAGACTGAGGAGACCTTGCAAGACCTGGACGAGCGCCTGGCCAGCTACCTGGACAGGGTGCAGAGCATGGAGACCAAAAACAGGAGACTGGAGAGCCAAATCCGGGAATATCTGGAGAAGAAGGGGTCCCAGGGTGTTAGAGACTGGGGCCACTATCTCAAGACCATCAAGGACCTGAGGGCTCAGATCCTTGCCAATTCTGTGGACAATGCCTGCATCGTCCTGCAGATAGACAATGCCCATATTGCTGCCAATGACTTCAGAGTCAAGTACGAGGCAGAACTGGATATGCGCCAGTCTGTGGAGAGCGACATCCATGGACTCAAAGGTGGTGGATGACACCAACATCACGAGGCTGCAGCTGGAGACAGAAATCCAAGCCCTCTAGCAGGAACTAAAGAAGGTTCATGAAGAAGAACCGTGAGGAGGGAGTAAAAGGACTAGAAGCCTAGATTGCCAGTTCTGGATTAACTGTGGAAGTGGATGCCCCCAAATCTCAGGACCTCAGCAAGATCATAGCTGATATCCAGGCCCAGTATGAGGAGGTGGCTCAGAAGAACCGTGAGGAACTAGACATGTACTGGTCCCAGCAGATTGAGGAGAGCACCACAGTGGTCACTACCCAGTCTGCCAAAATCAGAGATGCTCAGACCACACTCACGGACCTGAGGCACACCCTCCAGGCCTTGGAGATTGACCTAGATGCCATGAAAAATCAGAAGATCAGCTTGGAGAACAGCCTTAGGAGCATGGAAGCCGGAAATGACACGCAGATGGAGCAGCTCAGTGGGGTCCTTCTGTACCTGGAGTCAGAGCTGGCACAAACCCGGGCAGAGGGGCAGCGCCAGACCCAGGAATGTGAAGCCCTGCTGAACATCAAGGTCAAGCTTGAGTCTGAGATGGCCACCTACCGCCGCTTGCTGGAGGATGGGGCAAACTTCAGTCTCAGCGATGCTCCGGATGGACTCCAGTAACTCCATGCAAACTGTCCAGAGGACAACCATCCAAGGTCGTGAATGGCAAAGTGGTGTCCGGGGCACTGAGGCTGAGAAGGAGGCTACCCCTGGGGACTGAGGGAATCAATAAAAGTTGAGAGGTCACTGGAAAAAAAAAAGAAGACCACTACTGCAACTACTACAATTGTTGAGGCAAATCTGAAACAAGCTTTATTAAATACTGGCCATGACTATGGACACTGGCCAGGTCCATACCCAAGACCCATGCTCAGAATACAGCCCTAAATTACACTAGTCAGAAGCTTATAAAAGACAAAACCCACAAGGCTACTTACTTCCCACCAGTGTCCAATCAAAGGCAAGCATACATCCTGACGTACTTCCTGCCTTCATACCTCCTACCTACATGTGATTAAGCACCCATCCCATGGCACTGGAGCAACCAAGCTTGTTTACAGAGGCAAAAACATGTAGCTTCTTATCTTACATGAACAACAGCCCCCAGCATTTCAGGAAGTCATCTGTGCCTGGGAAAGTGGAACTTACAGGTGTAAGACTTGAAGACAATCCTGAAGCCATTTCTGACAATTCTGAATCCTCTCAGCCTCTGTGCCATAGTGCTTCCCCTCCTCCCCTGGGAACCAAGGACCTAACACCTACACATGCACGTACTCAGTTCTTGAACAATTACCATTACCCATACACGTATGTTTTGATTTGGTCCCCTGGGAAACGGGGTCAAAATGACCTCTTACCTCATCTGATCTGGCAACAGCTCTCCAGCCAATTATTGGTAGTAGCCCTTTCAAATAAGCCAATCATAATAGTCAAAGAACCCCCCTTGCTTCTGTGGCCTTCTCTTTTAAAAGTAGACTGTGCCAGCTATTCGAGGTCTTTCGGCTTCCCGAATGCTGAGGAATCCTGTCATGACAGAATTAATAAAATCCTCATGCTTTTTCATCAGCTGTGGTGTGTGAGGTGGTCTCTGGGGGCGACTCCTCCTTGGTGTTTGGACGCTAGAGTCCAACACAGGTTAGTATTTTTCTTTTATAGATCTCTTAAGCATGGTAATTTAAAGTTAAAACATAATGTTAGCCGTTCCCCCTTTGAGCTGTATCCTGAATCAAATCCTTGACTCTGTGGTGGGTACCTGTTTACACTGGGATCTAATGAATCAATCTAATGAATGGCACCCAGATAGAAATTTATGTATTTAGTTAAGGTATTAACATTGTAAGAGCCAACAGTAGTTAGCATCAGAGTCACTATCTAGGAAGAGACCAAAAATGAGATTGTGAATCGGTCATTTATTTCATCTCAGTTCCCCACCTCCACCCCTCCGCCACCGCCTTTTTATGAGTATGGCTGAATTATCTCTAATTACAGTCTTCTCTTAAAGCCACACAATAACCTCCTCTTTTACACGGAGTAGGTTGAGTGCCCTGTCATATTATAGAACTATTTCAGCTAATGAATCTACCTGTTGACAGATCTGGTTACAATCAGCTTTCAGCAAGGCTAGGGCTGTCTGGATTGGTAGGACTGCCCGGAACTGGAACAACCTAGATCACCTTTGGAGCAGTTTGTAAGCTGCTACTGATTTCTGGATGCCATCTACCAGCTGAAAGGAAGCTGCCAGAACAGATCTAGAATAGGGACAAAAGTTACAGTTTAGGAACTGAAAGGAAAATCTTACATTTGGAACTTCCAGTCCTATGGTCATGGTAGCTGGGAGAGGGGAGGATTCCCAAGACCAGAGATGAGAGAGAGATTCTGCCTTTAAGACTGTTGATTGACAAGAGTCCTTATCTGGAGTCCTTTTGACCTGTGAGAGGTGGATTCAAGTCTTACAACTCCCTTGACTCCCTGAAGCTTACATGAATTTTTAAGTTTACCAAAAGAGATCAAAGTTGTAGAAATTTAACATTACCCCCGTAATCTGTACTAAAATCCACACTGTAAAAAAAGCCTGGAGTAGACCCACACCTTTGAGTCATAGCAAAAGATAAGACTTTGAGTTTAAAAGTATGAACATTCTTCCCTCTGTCCAGAAGGCTGGATATATGGATTAGGCAAAACTGTTTTTAGCTCAATAAAAAGCACCTTGAAGCACATACTCAGATGACAACCAAAGGAATTTAAAATTGTGAGCTTGTGACTGACAACGGTGCTTTACCAGCTTATCAGAACCCATTGATCAGTGTTCCAACTCAAAAGTTTTGAAATCTTAGTATAACAATAGCTTAGGGGGGAAGCCATCCGAAGCACTTTTCATTCTCCATCATTTTCGTACACCTTTATAACTTGTATTTACACACCCTAAGTCATTTTCTTAAGCGTTCCCATCCTCAGATGATTGCAACTCGCATTTATATATCTTAAACCTTTTTAGGCCTTTACAATTTATATAAACTCTAAACGTTTAAAATCCAATTATTTATCACTAGACACAAGTGGATGATTACTGAGAGCAGTCATTGCAAAGCAAGTTCTTTCAAAGAAAGCAATAGCAGAAAGTTCCATCTGAAGCCCGTTATCCTTTAATATGAAGCCTGTTAGCGAGGCAAACCAGTCCGCCTTTCTCAACAGCAGACCTAGAAGCTCTAGAAAAAGTGAGACCTGATTTTTACATATGAAATGAAATAACAAGGTAGCTGCAGCTTTGGGGAAGGAGTTAGGTGCCTGCTGCTGCCAATCTGACAAAGCCACAGTTAGCCATCAACACCATCAGAGATCTGAGAAGAATAAATCAGAGCAGAAAGTAGAGACCAAATGGCCTCTGTATTGATTAAAATGACAGAGGCTTATCAGCCACCTGGGCAATGACTTTATAGGCTCCTGTGGTCTTGATGGCTTCTCTGAGAGGCAGAGGTCGTAGGTTTTTGGCTATCATGTAGGACAACATTATATCTTCAGGTGCTGCACAGGACAGCAGAGGCCTTTGGCTGCCAGACCTCGAAGGTCTAAGAGATAGATATTTTCCTGTGGATGGGGGACCTTGGAAAACTGACCTCATTTTGAGGAGGCAGAATAGGGTAGTCAACCCAACAGTGTCCATGATTTATGCAGGCCCTGGCAGCAGGTGTTGTCCCGTGGTTAGCAACACCACAATTCAGGTCTGTGACCCACTTCTCTTCTCTGGAGACCTTAGAGTCACCTCCAGCTCGAATTGGCCGGGCAGTGATGGCGCACACCTTTAATCCCAGCACATGGGAGGCAGAAGCAGGTGGATCTCTGTGAGTTCGAGGCCATCCTGGTCTACAGAGTGAGTTCCAGGACAGGCTCCAAATCTACACAGAGAAATCCTGTCTCAAAAAACCCGAAAAACAAACAAAAGATAGGAATATCTCAGCTTCTAGTGTTTAGTGTTTGGTGCTCATAGCTGTAGCCCTAACTCTTTAAGCTTTTATTTATTTTCTGATTGCATATTAATAAAGGCATCATAAAACATTTTATAAGCTTAAATGTTTCATAGCCTTATAAATTTAAAGATTTTAAGTTGTTCCTTAAAAAATATGCTGCTTTTTTAAATTAAAGTTTTTAAAAACTCCAACATTTTCTCTTTAAGAGGTTTCAAACTCTCCCAGTTGTGGGCTCCTGCAATGTCAGAACAGAAACTGAGTACATATTTTTACTTTAAGAGGGAAGAAGCAAGGAGGAAAGATAATCTAGACAAGGCAAAACCAATGGCAACAGTGTGAACAATCTATTGTTCAATATCCAGGATTCATGCATCATATTCTCCAGCCTCCCCAAAAGGGCCTGTCTTACCTCTCCAACTCAGCCCTCGAAAGCACCTGTTGTCTGTCTCCTAGGCGCCTGCCAGTTCCATTTCCTTGTGTCTGTTGTTTCTGGAGGCTATTTTTGGCACTGACATCTAAAAATCTGCTGAGATACCTCTCCTGATCTTTCTTCAGGAACTCCAGCCCTGCCACACAATGCTAAGTTTCAACTGTTCTCCGTGACCACCCCCCCCATGCCTCTAAAACTAATACTACCTGGGTGACTATTACATTACCAAGTTTGGCTGCCAGAATGAGGTATATCCTTGTATATAAATTCATGAAGGTGCAGCTTTAATACCTTATAAAACAAGCATTGTTTTTAAACCCTATCTTTCATAAACCTTGCTTTTAGGACTTTGCTTTCAGGACAAGAGTTATACAAAAATCCCTCCTAACCCAAAGTATCTTGGAGACCTGGTGTTGTTTCCTTGATTAGCTTATACCATGTAGTCACCTCTGCTGTTTTTTTAAAATATGAGTGTCCCAGGCATGCTGGAGGAGCCACGCAGAGCCACATGGGTCCCAAGGTGCTGGCAGCTGCAGTGAGAGCCAAGCGGCTGCAGGTTCCCAACAGCAGGCTGCCGGTCCCAGAGCAGGGGCCCAAGTGGTGGTGGTGGGCCATATGGCAGGAGGCAGCAGGCTCTGGGAGCAGCCAGTCCCAGGCAGAGATGGCTGCTGGTCCCCGAGCAGTGGCTGGTCCCAGGCAGGGAGACACATGGCAGGCGGGCAGGAGACGGAGACATGGATAGACATGACTTGCAGAGTGAGGTTGAATATTTATTCAGGGGGTTATGAAGGGGGAAGGGAGAAAGGGGGGGAGAGAGAGAGAGAGAGGAGAAAAGGAGAAAGAAACAGAGAAGGCAGGAAGCAGAGAAGTGGGGAGAGAGGCAGAAGCGAAGCTGCCTCTCCGAGAGAATGAAAAAGAAAGCAAGATCAGGCTGGAAGCTGAAGATCAGCCTGCCTCAGTGCATGGGGGAGGGAGTGGGCGTGGCTTGTCTCTTAAAGGGAACAGGAGCCAAAACCATAACATTCCCAGGTCTTCCTTATAATAAAAAGCAGGAGATTAGACACCACAGTTTGAAGGAATTGGGGCAGTGAATTCTCAAAACTGCTTCCTGCTGATTTGTAGGCATTGTCTTTGGGGGGAGGAACCTGAGAAGGCTGTGTTCTGGGAATCTGAGAAGGCTGTGTGCTGGCCACATCCTGGTATAGCTGGTTTCTTTGCTTCTGACTGGTGTCTGTGGCATGGAAATGTCTGGTATCTCTTATCCTGTTTAAGGTATTGGCAGAACAAAGAACAAAGTTAAATTAAGGAAAAAAAATTTTAGGACTAGGGAATTGAGGGGGTATCTGACCTGTTTAAGATGGATTCTTTAATTCGGCTCCCTAGAACTCACAAGAACTCCTTGGGTTTGTGAAGACAGAAGTTTTAGACACATAATGACTGTAGTATACTTTTGCATAATGAAAAGTATTTTTTAATACTATGAAAGGCTGCATAAGAGAGAAATTTGATTTGAAATTTGTTTGGTAAGGTAACCTGGCAAAACCTCTCAGCTATCAAACTGTCAGAGATCTTTGAGAAGGATAAGATTTTACTTGAGTTACTGATTAAAAAATGACAGAGAACTTACTTGGTTGGCACCCAGAGCTACTCTTTTGGGTCCTCCATGGTCGCTGAAGATTGTACTTGACCTTTGCTGGTTAGCACCAGGCCTGCCAGGCTCCAGAAGACCCTGTGGGCTAAGAAATCTGTAGTAAGACAGGCCTACCTTGACCTGAGCAGCTAGGCTGTCGATTCCAGCGATTCCGTCCACATCTAGAGGTCTTTAGTTTAGACGAAAGGCAGTTTTTCCCAATAGTTAGTGCTCGGCAGTCGAAGCGAACTGCAGAAGGGTGTTGTTCTGTGTACCCATTTGTCTTCTGTCTTCTTTGGAGGAAATAAGAGTCTGCAGCTAGGAGCCAACCTGTCTCTTTTTGTTATGAAAAGGTTTTTAATAATGAAATACTTAAATATCACATTCCCCAGATCTCTGAGCAGTTGAGGGCTGTTTATTATGTATAGCTGCAGTATAGAATCTGTCTGGAAGGTTGGGTCTGAGCTTGAGTGTACTGGCTCTTAACAGGTAAGATTTACACTCATCAAAGGGTAGAAAGAAGAAAAAAACTGCTTGTAATATAAGGTTAATGACAGAATTGACAATGGTAGAGAACAGTTTAATATATTTTTAAGAAACTTAAAAGTACATACCAGTCTAAAATATGAGACTTATGATTTTGTAGTCTGAAATGAGATGTAATGAACAATTATTATACGTAGAAAGAGTGAACAGGAATTGGGCAATGTGGATGCTTTTGATGGGCCCTATAAAAGCATGCCATTGCACAAAACACATGTAACAGAGTTAACAAGAGGATTTTAGTGAAAACCGGGGGAAAAGGCAGGGTATACATAATTAAAACTGGGAGAGCTTGGTCACCTGACCTGGCTCTCAGCCAAGATGGTGAAAGTCACCTGACCCCAGTCAAAATGGCAGCACCCATGTGTTGTATGAAGTCACAATTTTTGAGCTGTAAGGATTTTAAGCTTAATAAAAGGAACCTAAAGGCTTGATCTGCTCAGTTGTTGAGCCGCTATGCCATACCATAAGCCACGTGGGGGGGGGGGGCAAAAGGCTGGAACCAAAAAAAAAAAGTAAGGCCATTTACAGTTTTCCTCTAAGGTATATTGGGGCCATTTTTTGGACAGAGACAGATAAGTGTGAGGCTGCAGGGCATCCAAAGGGCACCCCAGCAGGGAGGCCGGAGTGATAGGTCTGGACGGCTTCCTTCCCATGGCTAAAGCTGTGAAAACACCCGCAAAAAAACGTGGCACCTCAAGCCTTAAGGCGAGATGCAGATAGATGGTACGAACACCCAGGCCTTGTGAGCAGGCATCTGAGCTCACAAGGGGAGTGCTATAGCCTGGCTGAATCGACTCAAGCCTCTGACGAGAGACGGATTCCCGGGATACATCCAAGGCCAGGCCACCCTGTAGTGGCCAGCTTGCACTGTAGTGAGCTGTATGGAAAGAAGATAGGAATTAATGAAAAGAGAGAGAATGAAAAAGAAAGCTGGGTGTTATTCTTAAAAAAAAATATAGGGGTCCCCCCCTGCCCAGTGGGCTCACAGAGCAGCAGCAAACTCCGGCGGGTCTGCAGTGGTGCCGGAGCCGGCTCTAGAGTCCAGCACCCCAGTAAGCGGCTACAGTTTCCCACTAGAGGGAGGGCACACACCGCGCTGGCGGTAGGTAACAGATACATAAACACAGGAAATAGCAATAAGTATTTATTAAGGAAGAGGGAGAGAGAGAAAGAGAGAGAGAGAGAGAGAGAGAGAGAGAGAGAGAGAGAGAGAGAGAGAGAGAGAAGAGAGAGAGGCAAAGCCCTGTGTGTACACCGGGAGAGAAAACAGGGAGAGAGAGCGATGGTAGGCGAGGTTAGAGGTTAAAAGGAGTGGGCATGGCTAGAGCGGAGACCGAAAGAATAACATTCCCACATCTTGCTTTTGATAAAAAAGCAAATTAGACGCTTCAGTTTGAAGGAGTTGGGGCAGCGAATTCTCAAGACTGCTTCTGGCTGATTGTGGGCGTCGTCTTTGGGGGGGGTGCGAAAGAAGGCTGGGTGCTGGTCACATCCTGGTATAGCTGGTCTCTTTGTTTCTGACTGGTGTCTGTGGCATGGAAATGTCTGGTATCTCTTATCCTGTTTAAGGTATTGGCAGAACAAAGAACAAAGTTAAATTAAGGGAAAAAAAATTTAGGACCAGGGGATTGAGGGGGTATTTGACCTGTTTAAGATGGATTTCTTAATTTGGCTCCCTGGAACTCATGAGAACTCCTTGGCTTTGTGAAAACAGAAGTTTTAGACATGTAATGACTGTGGCATAAGATATAAATTTGATTTGAAATTTGTTTGGTGAGGTCACCTTGCAAAACCTCTCAGCTATCAAACTTTCAGAGATCTTTGAGAAGGATAAGATTTTACTTGAGTTACTGATTAAAAAATGACAGAGAACTTACTTGGTTGGCACCCAGAGCTACTCTTTTTTGGGTCCTCCATGCTCGTGGAAGGTTGCACTTGACCTTTGCTGTTTAGTGCAGGGCCTGCCAGGCTCCAGAAGATCCTGGGGCTAAGAAACCTGTAGGAAGACAGGCCTACCTTGACCTGAGCAGCTAGGCTGTCGATTCCACTGATTCCATCCACGTCTAGAGGTCTTTACTTTAGACGAAAGGCAAGTTTTCCCAATGGTCAGCGCTCTGCAGTCGAAGCGAAATGCAGAAGGACGTTGTTCTGTGCGTGTCTGTCTTTTTGTCTTCTTTGGAGGGAGCAGAGAGCTGCTGCTAGGAGCCAACCTGTCTCTTTTTTGTTGTTGTGAAAAGTTTTTAATAATTAAATACTTAAATATCACATTTCCCAGATCTCTGAGCAGTTGAGGGCTGTTTATCAGGTATAACTATAGTATAGAATTTGTTTGGAAAGTTGGGTCTGAGCTTGACCACACTGGCTCTTAACAGGTAAGATTTACATTTGTAAAACGGCAGAGAGAGGTAAAGAACTGCTCGTAATATAAGGTTAGTGGCAGAACTGACAATGGTAGAGAACAGCTTAAGAGACTTAAAGGTACATACCAGTTTAAAATATAAGACTCATGTTTTGTAGTCTGAAATGAGATGTAATAAACAATTATTATACATAGAGAGAGTGAACAAGAATTGGGCAACGTGGACGCCTCTGACGGGCCCTATCAAAGGCTTTTGACCATTGCTCAAAACACATTTAACAGAGTTAGCATGAGGAGTTTAGTGAAAACCGAGTGAAGAGGCAGGGTAAAACCAGGAGAGTGTGGTCACGTGATCTGGCCCTCAGCCAAGATGGCGGAAAAAGTCACCTGACCCATCTGGCCCTCAGCCAAGATGGTGACCACCACGTGTAGTCTGCTCTGTTGGAGAGCCGCCATGACATAACAGAAGCCGCAGCGGGGAAGGGCAAAAGGCTGGAACCGAAAAATGGCTGTGTATAGTTTTAATGGGGCCACTTATTTGGACAGAGATGGATAAGTGTAAGGCATTAAAGCATGAGGCCGGAGTGATAGGTCTGAATGGCTTGGCTCCCATGGTCAAGGCCGTGCAAACACCCGCAAAAACCGTGGCACCTCAAGCCTACAACGAGAACGGCTCCCAGTTAAGGCGAGATGCAGATGGCACGAACACCCAGGCCCTGTGAACAGGTGTCCGAGCTCACGGGGAGGGGTGCTATAACCTGGCTGAATCGACTCGAGCCTCCAACGGGAGAGGGATTCCCGGGCACGAGGGATTCAGCCATGGCCAGGCCACACTGTAGTGGCGTGCTGCACCATAGCAGCAGTTACGACGAAAAGAAGGAAGAAAAGGAATGAAAAGAGAAAAAGAGGAAGAACTGGAGACCCCGGGCCTCCAGGCGCGGGTGAGCTGAGGGGCTGGCTAAGGACACGCTGTCCCAGGCACGGGCTTAGCACAGGAGACAAGCCGAATTGAATGCCAGTGAAGGGAACAACCGAGGCCCTGAAAGCCGTGGTTGGAGGTCTCCCCATCCCTAAAAACCATGAAGGGTTGCCAGGAGCTCAATGGTCAATCCCTTGGGTTAAAAGAGACAGTTAAGCTGTCCGAGATGGGGGCACTCACGATTAGTTGATTTGTTGTTTGGAGGAGCTGCGTCCAGGTAGATGGAACACGTGGATAGTTGTAGAGAAGGTCCTCAGGTCCTGATTCTGCCCCAGGAGGGAGCTCAGAGTCCCAGACGGCGCATAAAGCTGGAACTCCGGCTCTGGGTAGAAGTCCGGGGCGCGCGAATCATCCGAGTCACGCAGCACCATTTGTTATTCTTAAAAAAAAAAATAGGGGTCCCCCCCCCCCCCGGCGGGCTCACAGAGCAGCAGCAAACTCCGGCGGGTCCCCAGCGGTGCCGGGCGCCGGCTCTAGAGTCCAGCACCCAAGCAAATGGCTACAGTTTCCCACCAGTGGGAGGGCACGCGCCGTGCTGGCAGGTAACAGATACATAAACACAGGAAATAGCCATAAGTATTTATTAAGGAAGAGGGAGAGAGAAAGAGGGAGAGAAAGAGAAAGAGAGAGAGAGACAGAGAGGGAGGGAGGGAGAGAGAGAGAGGAGGAGAGAGGCAAAGCCCCATGTGTACACTGGGAGAGAAAACAGGGAGAGAGAGCGATGAGGCGAGGTTAGAGGTTAAAAGGAATGGGCGTGGCTAGGGCGGGGACCGAAAGAATAACACTGGGGACCCCAGGCCCCCAGGGGAGGGTGGGTGAGGGGCTGGCTAAGGCCGAGCCCTTTGAGACAGGTTTAGCCAAGGATGGAAGCCGGGAGTGATCGCTAGCAAAAGGAACAACCAGGGAAGTTCCCCCTGACCCCAGAGAACACCAGAGATTGCCGGGAACTCAACGGCCAATCTCCGGGTTAAAAGGGGCAGTTAAGCTAGCCAAAAGGGGAAAAACTCACGATTAGGAGCTGGTGTTGTTCATGGAGCCACGCCCAGGCAGATGGAGCACATGGGGTTGTGGTAGGTCCTTGGTCCTGACCATGCCTCAGGAGGTGGAGGGCAGAGCTCCGGGTGGCACCAGCCAAAGCTCCAGCCCCCAGTGGAAATCCAGGGCAGGCAGGTCTCTCCAGTCGCGGCACCAAAATGTTGTTTTTTTAAAAATATGGAGTGTCCCAGGCATGCTGGAGGAGCCACGCAAAACTGCGTGGGTCCCAAGGCGCTGGCAGCTGCAGCAAGAGCCAAACAGCTGCAGGTTCCCAACAGCAGGCTGCTGGTCCCAGAGCAGGGGCCCAAGTGGTGGTGGTGGGCCATATGGCAGGAGGCAGCAGGCTCTGGGAGCAGCCAGTCCCAGGCAGAGATGGCTGCTGGTCCCTGAGCAGTGGCTGGTCCCAGGCAGGGAGACACATGGCAGGCGGGCAGGAGACGGAGACATGGATAGACACGACATGCAGAGTGAGGTTGAATATTTATTCAGGGGGTTATGAAGGGGGAAGGGAGAAGCGAGAGAGGGAGAGAGAGAGAGAGAGAGAGAGAGAGAGAGAGAGAGAGAGAGAGAGGAGAAAGAGAAAAGGAGAAAAAGACAGAGAAGGCAGGAAGCAGAGAAGTGGGGAGAGAGGCAGAAGTGAAGTTTCCTCTCCGAGAGGAAGATGGAAAAGAGAGCGAGCTCAGGCCGGAAGCTGAAGATCAGCCTGCCTCAGCGGATGGGGGAGGGAGTGGGCGTGGCTTATCTCTTAAAGGGACCAGGGGCCAAAACCATAACAACCTCTAATCAAGATTGTGGTGGAAATTCACATTTTTTCCTCTCTAACCTTAGTAAACATGGCTGCCAGCCACATGTTTGCCTCTGTCCCAATGGGGGCCATCAGCGAAGTTGGTGGCAAGCCACATGTTTCTTATATCCCAAGATGCCATCATGTAGCAGGCATGGTTCCTTTAAGATTACCTATGCATAGATTTTTTAACAATCAAACCTGTGTTACAAGTTTTAAGTTAACTGTTTTGATGCAGGTTATACAGATTTCTATCTGAACTCAATAAACTTACAAGTCTTTAGGCATAGAAAGTTTACATAATAGACTTACAAAGTTTGATTTATAAGATTTATAACTTAGCAAAATTTTTAGGCAGTTAAATGAAATGAATAGTCTAATTTTTTCTTGCTGTTTTGCTTTGCTCTCTCTTCCCTGCCACAAAATTGGGTAGGTCACCTAGCATGGGACAGAGAGGAAACTTTTAAATAAGCCAGTTTGGCTCTAGAGAATGAAGAACAATAACCCAAATCCAGAACCAGCTTTTCAATATAGTAGAACAATATAAAACAATTTTAATATTATCCTCATCCAAAAGACATTTGAATCCCTGCTAAACTGAATCCAATGACCAGAAATCTCAGAGGTAAGAAATTCTGAGCCCTGGCTATCAAAGCAACGATGGCAAGCAGTGGCAGCAGTGGCAATTGCTGGCGGTGGCAGAGACAGCAAAAATAAAACTAATAAACAGAACACAGACAGTAAAAATTAAACTAAAGACAAGACATTCTGTAATTATTCAGCCACAAACAAGGTTGCACTTCCAGGTTCTAGAGCCATGCATGTGCAGACAAGCCCTCAGGCAGAAGTGCCTGAATGTTAAAGGGCCCCCCCCAGCACAACCTATGTGCACGCATGCGTGGTTACATCCACTATGACTCAGTTAAGCCCTTTTGCTCATGCGTGAGCCCTGTCATCTGCATATGACGTAGCCACATCAACCCCCTAGAATGCTCTAGGCAGCTTTTAAAAAGCTGGACATGCCATCTTTCTTTCTCTCTGCACACGGATTCCCCAGGCCTATAAAGGCCCCCTCTAGTAAACTCCTAAGTGGGTTTGTTATGTGTTTTGTGGTTCCTTCTCACTTGTGCCAGGTAATTTCACATACAGATATGAAGCAAGTAAGACACAAAACTAGACCAAGAACCTCAGGGGAGCAGTATGATGCCTCGCTCTTTGCCTTGGATGTGAGAGTACTAAGTCTTGTCAGAACCCTCTTCATCCCAGGTCAGGATCCCGACAGAACCAGATGCCACAGAAAATTACTATGACCTACCAGGGGAGGCCTCCACATATGCTTGCTGCTTTTCTCAGTAAGGCAGCTCCCTCTGATAATGTGGGAAACCAGAAGCACACCTGAAACACAAGAACACCTCCAAGGTGTGCACCTCCTGAGGTGTCCCCTCAGTCCCAGAGTCCTGAAGTGAAGGTTGCACTTTGGAATTTGGGTGGGTGGTCTGATCTCTGGGGCCTCCCAAATATTTCAATCCCACAAGGCAAGAAGAAGAACACCCTACAATTTTGGAGCCAAATTTGAAAGAAGTTTTATTAAATCCTGGCCAGGACTAGGGATATTGGTCAGGTCTATACCCAAGACCCATGCTCAGAATATGGCAACAAATTACATTAGTCAGAAGCTTATAAAGACAAAACCCACAAGGCTACATACTTTTTGCCTTCATCGGATTGAAGGCAAGCATACTTCCTGCCTACGTACCTTCTGCCTATGTGTGAGCAAGAATACACCTTGGGCCATTGGGATAACCACACTTGTTTAAAGAAGCAAAACCACATGGCTTGTTTATTCCATAGAGATGCATAAACAAATGGCAATAAACCAGCTGTAATGAATAATCTGAAGTAAACTCACTCCTACCCTTTACACCTGGGAGAGGCACAAAAGCACAGTCCAAGAATAACTTCATATTTTTAAAGAAATCGAGGTCATAAATTCTTGTCTTGTTTTCTTGGAGTTTTGTCACAAGCACTTGGATCATGTTCCAACAATTGGTTTTCTGCTTCTTTGAGGAGGGGGGAGCTTATCTCTGGATACAAGGACCAGTATTTAGACAGTAGCAAGGAATTATGGGTTAGGAAAGTGGTAACAGCATGTTCTCTACATTCCATGGCCTCATCAGTCACGAGTAGTTGGCTAAGTTTCCAATACTAGGCAAGACTAACCCTCGCTGGGTAAGCATAAGTCCAATTAGTAGCTGTGGGTCATTCCCCAGGACGTAAGTGCCACTATCACGCCTAAATGATGCCTTTTTTCCTGTATTCTTTTACACCCCGAGTCCAAATATCTGTTTGGTTTTGAAGGCCTAGCCTCCCAGGTTACCCAATTCACCTGGATAGTCCTACCCAAGGGATTCAGGTACACTCTTCATCTGTTTGGCCAGGCCCTACCTAGGGACCTGCTCCCTTCTCTAGCTCTCAAGGCAAAGTTCTCCAATATGTAAATGACCTCATCTTTTGTGCACTCATAGGGGGAAACAAACCCAAGAAAGAACTAAAACACTTGTCAAATTCTCACCTGATAGAGACCACAAGTTATCAGAAAAGAAAGTCCAATTGTTCCAACAACCAGTCAAATCCTTAGGAGGGGCCCTATCTAAAGGAAAGGGGAAATTAGATGAAGACCGTATGTTACCTAACTCTTCCTTCTCTTTGCCAAAATACTTCAATATCAGGGGGTTTTAGGAAGTACTGGATTCTACAGGTTCTTGTTTCCAAGGAAATAGCTTGACCTCTATATCAACTAATAAAAGAAGCCACACACACACACACACACACACACACACACACCACATACAGACAAGTGCTTGCACACCCCTCTCTTTTCATCTCCATCTGCTCCCTCTCCTCTTGTAAAACTTTAAGACAATTCTGAGGACAATTCTGAGCCCTCTCAGTCTCAGCAGTACTGCTCCCCCACTCTCTGGGAACCAAAGATCTAACAACTACACATGCACATACTGAAATGTTGGGACCTTTTCATCTCCCTGAGTCCTTGTGAATGTTCCCCAAATAGAACTCAGTTATTGAATAGGGGCAAGATAACCCTTAGCTGTTGACTCAGTTACTGATGTTTTGACTCAGTCCCTGGGAAAGGGGCAAAGTGACCCTCAGATGTTTCCTCTTACCTCACCTGATCTGGCAACCACTCTCCAGCCAATTATTGGTAATAGCCCTTTAAATAAGCAAATCATAATAGTTAAAGAGCAACCTCCAGACACTCACCTTGTTTCTGTGGCTTTTTCCTTTAAAAGTAGTCTGTACCAGCCATTCGGGGTCTTTCTGGCTTCTCAAATACTGCAAGACCCTGTCATGACAGAATTAATAAAATCCTCATGCTTTTACATCAACTCTTGGGGTGACTCCTCCTGGTAGTTGGGCTCTAGAGTCCAACACTCTCACCCCCTCTCCTGTCTCCTCTCTGTCCTGTTTCCCTCTCTATCTTTCTCCTCTCCCTTCTCTTTCATCCTCCTTCCCCTCACTTCCCCTCCATCTCTCCATCCCCCTCTCCCCCCCTCTCCCCTCATCCTCTCCTCTTCCTCTTTCTCCTCTCTCCCCTTTCTATACCCTTGTTCTCCCTCCCTCTCTCCCTCCCTTCTTCCCTCCCCATTTTAGGGTTTCTATTGCTGTGAAGAAGCACCCTGACCATGGTAACTCCTAGAAAGGAAGACATTTGATTGGGGCTGTCTTACAGTTCATGCGGGAAGTACGATGGCATGAGGCAGACATGGTGCTGGAGAAGGAGTTGAGAGTTCTGCATTTGTACTGGCAGACAGCAGGAAAAGAGACTGGGAGCCACACTTCCTCCAACAAGGCCACACCTTCTTCAACAAGGTTATACCTAATAGTGCCACTCACTGTGGGCCTATGGGGGCCATTTTTATTCAAACTATAACACTCCTTCTTTTTCCCTCTGTCCACTCTCTCCTCCCTCCCTCCCTCCCTCTCTCTCTTTCTTTCTCTCTCTCTCTCTCTCTCTCTCTCTCTCTCTCTCTCTCTCTCTCTCTCTCCTTTCTCTCCTATCCTTTTCTGTGTGTATGTGTGTCCCTCTGTCTCTGACTCCCTCCCTGTCTCCTTCCTTCTCCCTTCCCCCTCTTCTCTCTTCTATCCCCTCCCCAGACCTTACCATTCCTGTAACCACAAAGACCTCCAGAATGGAAGCTCCAAAAGTCGTACTTTCCTAACAATGACAATAATCATTTTAAAAGCTCTAGTTTCTCAAACAACATGAAGAGATGCATAGCTGTAAATAACACTCGTTTACATCGCCCACTTCACTCTCCTAGACTCACCTCCAGGGGGAAAAGTGACAAGAGTTCTGTACCGGGCCACTTCTGGTCCAAGACTTGCCCTGAAGCGGAGGGGACAAGGCATTAAGGGCTTTGTTCTAAAGCCATGTTTACATAACCTCTTACACAACTTCAACAAAACATTTGCCTTCTGCTATACCCACTTTTGTTCCTAAATCCTCTTCCCGGAGCAGCTAGCGGTTGGGGATGCTGGAGAGTCCCAAGCGGCTGTAGGTGGGCAACGAGCTCTGGGAGCAGCCAGTCCCAAGGCAGAGACTCACAGTTTCCCAGGAGAGCCACCCAAGCCCAGGCGGGTGTGAGCGGACAGCGAGCTCACAGTGGGTCCCCGTGCTGAAGCCCCGGAGCAGCTCGCGGCAGGGGCGGGTGGACAGCAGACAGAGACATGGATAGACACATGTAGAATAAGATTTAATATTTATTCACGGGGTTATAGAGGGGAAAGGGTGAAGGGAGAGAGAGAGAGGAGAGAGAGAGAGAGAGAGAGAGAGAGAGAGAGAGAGAGAGAGAGAGAGAGACGCGTGCACAAGCCAAGAGGACAGTAAGAGAGATTCAAGATGGCGGGGGCCGGGGTTGGGGGATCATGGGGGAGTGGGCGTGGCTTGTCCCTTAAAGGGACCAGAGACCAAAACATTTGCCTTCTGCAACACCCACCCTAACTGCTACTACAAGTCCCGAATAAACACTTAGAATTTGTTGAGATTGCCCAAAACAGTCTTTTGAAAAACTGCCCAGGATTAGGGAGATGACCCAAAGGATAAGCCTGGGGACCAGAGGTCAATATCAGGGACCCACATGGTGGAAGAATGGAACTGATTCCTGTAAGTTGTTTTCTGACCACGTGCACATTCATTTGTGTGCACACACAAATAAATAAATAAGTATAATACAAACTTTTAGAAGAAAAAAAATTACCCCTCCATCCTTAGGTTTCTGATTTCTTTTTTTTTCTTTTCCCACTGGAAAGGGGGAGGGCAAAGTCAGAGATCCTAAGTAGGCAAACACAGGGAAGGTAGCAAAGCGCTCTCTCTCTCTCTCTCTCTCTCTCTCTCTGTGTGTGTGTGTGTGTGTGCATGTGTGTACACATTCCTGTGCACATAGGCTGCAACCAGCCTGCAAACATGTCCCAATGAAGAGACTATGAAGAGCCAGCAGAACCAGCTGTTTCTTTCCAACTCTTCCCTCCATCACCAGGTCCCACTCTTTTGCAGGCTCAGTCGACACTAGAGGACAGGGAGAGGGAATGGTTGTGCTCCTGGTGAGACGTTGCTTCCTTGTCCAGCGAGTGGGCGAATGATCGGGAAGAGCAGAGGCCTGCGCAGCTGTTTGCCGCTGCCAAACCACGTGGTGTGTGTAGAGGAGTGCGGAGGTCACGGGTCCGGGGGCGGCTCGGGCCAGGAGGGAGGCCAACCGGAAGGTGATGCTGGCATCTCCCCGCCCGGACTCTGGCAGAACTACAGAGATGCACTCCCTGGAATCCTGGGAATTGCTTTGGGGAAGATTCTTTGGTGAGCTCTCTGGGGTTGCAGGGCGAGCGAACCTGGAGTCTGGTGCCCCCTAGTGGCCTAGAGATATTTGATCGTGAAGCACCTCGAGGCTCTGCGGGGCCTGGGGTGGCTCAAAACCAGAACACCTTTCTCACTGATCTCCTGATTCCCACTGATTCTCACTGATAGGCCTTCAGAATGCAGAAAAGGGGCCTCGGGCATCACTGAGGCGCAGTGTGGAGGAACACAGGGCCATCCTGAGAGTGGTCATAGAGGAGGAGAAACCCAGTTTAAAGTAGAACACAGGCTGGTGCAGGCAAGGTTGCTTAAACATCTGTATGTTAAACATCTGTATGTAATCCAAGCCCACGGGAGGCTGAAATGGCAAGACCATAAGTTCTAGGCCAGCCTGGGACCACAGCACCAGATCTGGCCTTAAAGGACCTTTCCCCTGGGGAAGATCTATGTCTCCCTTCCCTGGCCACCATCCTATTAGCCGAGAGGAATTTGTAACCGGATCATCAGTTTTATTAAATGAGAGCACAGAGAGTTGTTAATAGCCATCCAAAGCACCTGGAGTCACGTGTTTGAAAGCAGGCATTGGAAAACATAAAATGGGACACATATATAGTATGCCAGTAAATTGAGACCCATGGTCTCATTCAGAGGTATATGCCCAGACATAGGGCATAGACTTGGGAAGCAGACAGGAGTCTGTCTGCTTGTTAGTGCGCCACTTAACAGCTTCCTTGCCTCACAGTACTATCCCGGTCACAGTCTCTTCATTTGTAAAGAAGGGTGAGACCTACTGTGAAGCCCAATGTGTGGTACAAACCTGTAATCTCAGCACTGGGGCAACCTGGAGACAGGGGTACCAAGAGCTCACGGTCACCCTCAGCTGCGTTACACATAGGAGCTTGAGAGTCCCATCTGGGATGCCTGAGACAAGCAATTCTGTCTCAAGAATGAAAGAGCAGGAGCTCTGGGGAGAAGCCCTAGTAGAAGTTTCTAATAGGTTAGTAAAGGGTCAGAGGCCGCATGTATGCATAAACAGGAGCTACTGCTATCTATACATATGTTGAGCCTGGTTCTCAGTTCCCACGGGTCTTTGTTGGGGGGAGTACCTAAAGAAATCTGTGGCAAAGACAAAAAGAACTAGTAAAATTGAAGTTAAAAAAAGCAAGGGTTGGGTGTGGTGGCTCATGTTTGTAGCCCTGTACTCAGGAGCCTGAGAGACGTGGATCACAAGGAGTTCCAGGCCAGCCTGGGCTATGGAAACCTTGTCTCAAAAACACAAAACAAAGCCAAACAATCCCTTCAAAAGAAATGAGTAAGGAATGCCGACAATGCTAAGCATTGATCTAAACTCAGAGACCTGAGTTTCAGATTCGACTGAATTTCCTGGCAGCTGAGGTGCAAAACGAAATGTGAGCACCAGCATGGCTGCCCTCTCAGACAAGGGAGAAGCAGCTCTTGGAGGAGGAGCTGAGCGCTGTCCTAGTTCCTGGCTTCAGAAGCTGTGTCTCAGGGGGAGGTGCTCTGGCTTGGCTTACAAATGACCTGAAAGGTTTCTTCTCCTGGGGGTTTCCAAACGCTTGAACAGGAGTGTGCTCCATCAATTGGAACTGCGACAACTCCAGTCGCAATTACATCCCTAACCCTTCCAATTCCCTGCTAGGTTATATGCTCACCCAGAGGACATGTAGACTCGCAGCTTCCACGCCCAAGGAAAGAATTTGTCACTCACCCAGAAGCCTCAGGTTGACAACAAACCTCTTAAGCATATAGGGGTAGTTTTAGATTAAATAGCCAAATTCAAAAGGTTCTTCTTTTTCCATGGCCCAATTCCGGCCACACCACTCTCCCATCAAAGGTCATGGTCATCTTTCAGGAGCTTTTATATAGGAAGTGAACAGCCTTTGCCAAAAAGCATCAGAGGTGAGCTTTCTCAGCCAACCACTAGGTAACTCAGCTAATCTGCAAATGCTAGTGTGGCTTCCAGGAAAGGCGTCAAAATAAGCTCCTGTCCTCCCTCGCCTTTACTTTAATCCCCACATAGGTTTTGCTTTTACCATATGGTAATTATTTCCAAATCACAAGTGCAAACACTCACTCTGATTGGAAAATTAGCAGATTTCAAACTCAGGTAATTTGTCCCTAATGAGGAAGTTGTTGAACTGAATTTAACAATTAACTCGAACACCCTTTGCTGCCTGCCGCTGAGGCAGACAGTGGAAGCCGGAAGGGCAAGCCAAGGGCTAGGGTCCAGCAGGTGAAGGCTAGATGGGGAAAAGTGTGTTCGTGAGGCTCTTAGAACCTCAGAGACTTGGTGTTCGAGGAGCTGTGTGTGTGCATGTGTGGATAACATACCTACAGTTTCGACTGTACATGAAAGTAGAGAGGCTAATGTAGTGAGTTTCGCGCTAGCCGCAATCCACCTTCCATTGCTGTGGGGAAGTGTTTAGTTTTCTCAGATCTCCATCCCAGCAGCAATCTTGGTTCTTATGTTCCCAAAAGAGAAGAATTCAGATAGAATACAGTAATAGGTAAGGCAGCGAAGAGTTTAATTAGAACAAGCAAGCAAGAAAGAACGAACACTTTATGGGTGAAAAGTGGGTCTAGCTGAACAGCCAAGACCCCAGTCCCAGCAGGCTTATATCTCTCCACTACCTGTTGCCCATCCCTTGTACCTCTCCCAGTGTAAACACTTCATGGAAAAGGATATGCTGTTCTTGGAAGCCCATTTTTACCCATAATTCAGTCCAAATAGATGTGTAAAACACAAAAATATTCATAGGGGCCTAAGTACCCTTAAAGTTGTTGAAAAGTTTACCAGGGGAAAGTGTGGCAGTATTCTGCATATGGTCCCTTGGAGATGTAGTCTTGAAGTTGCTTTAATCTGAGCTCCCTAGGAGCATGGAGCACTTTTTGCCATTGTCCCTTACGCCCTGGTTTGGAGAAGATTGGGAAGCTGACCTATCTGGAGTCTACCCCAGCCACTGTCTTTATATCCAGGTCAGCAGTTAACCGCCACCATTATCTTTAGACTGTTTCAGGGACCTGATCAAGACAGCCCATTGTTCCTTAGGCCTGCTATTTCACACTGCATTAGTGTAACATGATTAATAAAATCAGAAGCAGTACACAGATGTTGGGTCACTATCTCCTGGAGCTAACCTCCTGTCACTCATGACTGATGTGATATCAGCTGTGCAGAGGGAACTGGAGATCTGGAAGACAGATAAACAAGAGTACTGGAAGAAAAAAATCGAAAATAGAAGGAGCACCCCCTTCTCTCTCATTCCCTAGCCTCCCATGTCCCTTGGCAAGGTGGACTTAGATGAATTTTGGTTAACGGCTAGGATAGTTATGGTCCCCTTCCTGGGCATTTTGCATATGATTATGTAGAGCTTTTCAAACCATTTTGTTTTACCCTCCTTGCTCCACGCCTGGGTCCCCTTGGTTTCTGCAGAACACAGCACAGGGGACCACAGACTGTAAGGATTTCAAGTTCACCCCAGTATAGGGGTCATCACTGTTACAGTGAGCTTCAGTGATCAACTCGAATCTCAGGATCTGGCACCAAGTTCATGCTTGAGACTGTTTCTGTATTCTACTTTGCTCCTTCATCCTTTCTGAATGCCAGTGACACTGCCCAGAAAAAAAAGCCATTAACCACATGTGGCTAAGAAGCACTTAAAAGGAAGCTAGAGAAAGCAAAGAGCTAATTTTAAATTTTGCTTACCTGCAATTATTTGAAAACCTAAAAATTGCAGCAGATGGTAGCACACACCTTTAATCCCAGCATTCGGGAAGCGGGGGCAGGTGGCTCTCTGAGTTTAGAGCAGCCTGGTCTATAAAGTGAGTGCCAGAACAGCCAGGGCTATGCAGAGAAAACCTGTCTTGAAAAACCAAAAACAAAATTTAAAAATTGATACTTGATTCACTTATCAGGAAAATTATGAGTATGTTTGAGAAATAAATCTGCATTTTCTTCTTTTGTAATGAAGATTATTTATGCATACATGTGTGTATGTATGGACACATGCCTGCACATACTGAAGAAACCAGGAGAAGGGAGTCAGATCCCCTGGAGCTGCAGTTACAGGCAGTTGTAAACCACATGGCATGGGTGCTAAGAACATAATTTGGGTCTTCTGCAAGAGCAGCAGCAAGCACTCTTACCCACTGGGCCATTTTTCCGGTCCCCTGAATCTACATTTCAACTGTAAGTTTTCTACAAATCTAAATTCATATCATGCACTTTTGTGTGTGTTTATGTGTCAGGAGTCATGGCCACATGGAAGCTAGAGGATGCCCTCAGCGGTCTCTTCCAGGTACCATCTACCTATTTTTTTAAGCAAGGCCTTCAGCCTGTCACTTGTGAAGTAAGCTGCCCCAGAGACCTGCTTGCCACTGCACTACTATGCCAGTTCCGCTCTTCTTTTGTTTTCTTTTTCCTTTCTCGTGTGGTTTCTGGGATATCGAACTCAGTTCACCGTGCTTGCAATGCAAGCACACCCTTAACAAACTGAGCTAGTAGTCCAGCTGCATAGCAAGTATAGTTTATGAAAATTTAGCACCACAGTTGAGACAATGTCTAGAGTTAGAACACTGGGTCTAAAAATATAAAAGATCTCATTGAGAATTTGTAAATATTGATAAAATAGAAGTGGTAATATTATAGATGTACTAGGCTGGGCCAAGTAAATTTTATTGAGAAGTAAATCTCTTGTTTTATTGTTTGCTTTTAATTTTTAAAATGTGGCTATGAGAAAATTTAAGTTACATATGGGGCTCAAGTTACATCCTATGTTGTTGCTGTGAGATGAGATCTCAGTATCCAACTGGACTGGCCTCCAACTACTGGTCTTCCTGTATCAGCCTCCAAACTGTTGAGATTATGGTCACATGCCACCACACCAGGCTTCCAATAAGATGCTCACAGCACTGTATGGCAAAGGCACTCCCTTCCAGTATCTTCAAGGAATCAGCTTGTTCTCAATATCCCCTGTGACAAAGGCCCTTTTTGGCCAGGCACCCCCTGGCTACCTGGATGTTACTGGATGCTCACTTGTGATGGCATCTTCTGTGTAACCTGTTGAAGAATTCTGGTCCACCTGTGTTCATATAACCCTCTCACTATCAACATACTTTGAAATTATTTCAAAGGCATGGCTTTTGAAAAACTAATTTTGAAAATAAATAAATTAAAAAATAATTTGAGACCAGAGAGATATCTCAAGAGGTAAAAGTCACACAAGGAGCTAGCCACACAAGCAAGTTTCATTCCCAAAACTCACGTAAAAATCCAGATGTTGGGGCTAGAGAGATGGCTCAGTGGTTAAGAGCATTGCCTGCTCTTCCAAAGGTCCTGAGTTCAATTCCCAGCAACCACATGGTGGCTCACAACCATCTGTAATGAGGTCTGGTGCCCTCTTCTGGCCTGCAGACATACACACAGACAGAATATTGTACACATAATAAATAAATAAAATATTTTTAAAAAATCCAGATGTTCTGGCCAACAACTGTCATCCCAGTGATTTTTAATATGAGATGAGGGGTGGAAACAGGAGAATGACCCTGGAGCCCCAGAGTCCTCTCCCCTGGAGTACATAGCATAGCAAAAGCAGCAAGAGAGACTCCACCTCAAAAAGGTATAAGGCAGGTCCCAAAAGTTGTCATCTGATTGCTACAAATACCTACACTTACACACACACACACACACACAAAAAAAAAATAAGCAAACCAATTTTGAATAATGAGTAAGAATTCATCTTGAATCAGGAAAGAGAAGCTGGGCAGTGGTGGCACATGCCTTTAGTCTCAGCACTCAGGCGGTAGAGGCAGGCAGATCTCTGTGAGTCAGCCTGGTCTACACAGTGAGCTCCAAGATGACCAGAACCATGAGAAACATTGTCTAAAAAAAGAAGAAGAAAGACATTCCAGGTTCTCATAACACTAAAATCAAGTGAAATCATAAAATGTACCCAGTTCCAGAGTCTGGATTGATGTCTGCAGCTGCTGTTACCACCAGAGGCTGGGCAGACGCCCAGTATCTCGACAGTCACTTGAGACCATGTTGGTGTCTGAGGGCCTTGCTGCCACTGGACCATACTAACTCAGGTGGCCTGTGCTGCCACCAGGGCCATGGTGACATCCATGTTCCTGCTGCAGTTGGGGACTTTGGTGATGTCCACGGCCCATGTTACCACAGGGGGTCATAAGAAACATGCATGTTGAAATCGGAGGCCCTGCTGAGCTGGCCTAACCACTTACTGGACCTGGGGATGGCTGGCCCTGCCTCTCACTGGGCACCGCAGCAGGAGAGCTGCCCCCTCCCCCACTCAAGATGGCCGCACTCCTCACCAAGGTTGTGGCATGACCCTAAAAGAGTTGGCTCTACCCCTTGCCTGAGAGGGGTAATCCCAGAGTCCAGACAAACCAGCTCAGCTACCACCTGGGCCTTGGGGTGGCTCACCCTAACATCTACCCCATCTGGAGTGTGTGAAGGAACCAGTCCTGAGGAACAATAACAGCAGGATCTCCATGACTCAGGGCGACAGCAGGATGTCCCAGAGGAAGTTCGGGGAGGGTCCAGTGATGATGGAGCACCAGAGGCCTTGACCCAGACCAATGACTGACAGTAATGAACATTTGTGGGTGGGGCTGACTGCACAAAAGGGTCGACTGCCTGACACAGTGCAGCACCCACTGCCTCTAGGATGAGTGATGAGGTGTTGGAATGATGGGAGGGGTGAGTTTGGTTTTGTTTTTAATTGATTTGGGGGTATTCTTTTGGGGAGCAGGCTACAGGGGTGAGGGACAAATAAGGAGAGGCTAAGAGGTGAGAAGAATTTGGGATGCATGATATAAAATTCCCAAAGAATCAATAAAGAATTATGTTTAAAAATAAATTATAACCAGATAATAGTCTCAATGGTAAAAATACATCAAACTGATAGCAGGGTAGAAATAATTCCAGGGAAATAAACAAATGCCACTAAATGGAAATTGGAAACAAAGACGAATTTATTTGCCTGTCTGAAAACAAAGGACACATCTCTCAAGCAAAACATTCTGCTTATTGTACCTGAATGGACTGGTTACAGAGCAAAGGGAGGAAGGACACCAAAACTGGCAGCACACTGAGGTCAGATCTGCTGGGCTCAGAGGCTGAGCTAAGTCCTTTGTAACTGCTCACTGGACCATGTCACTTCTTTCCAGTGCAGGCTCCACTCCTGGCGTTGTCCAGGATGCTCCCGTCTGCTCGCTGTCACTCTGGTGGCCACTGGAACCAGCGGGCTTGAAGGAGGCCAAATCTTTGTTGAAGAGCACCAGCGGAACCCCAGTTGGAACTGGTTTATGCCAGTGACATCACCGTCCCTTCGCTAATCTCTTTCAGAATGGACAGGCCGTGTTTCCACTTCTTAGGGCAAAAGGCAAACAAACATACATGTGCCCTTACAAAGGCAGACTTCATGTAGGCAGACTATCCTTAAGAGTTACAAAGGAACAAAACAAACAGCAAAATAACACCTGTGTCTGAATGATGGCAGCACCACTACCCACAGCAGCCAAAAGATGGCAACAGCCCAAACACAGATAAACAGGTCAGGCCATACACAGGGAATGTGCCAAAGAGGCTCCAAGTGCCGGTGCATAGTACAAGACGAATACACATCAAACACATGCCAGGCAAAAAGGCAGACACAAGATGTACAACGTTGTACCAAACACTATATAAGTCATACACTATAAACACTAAGAACAATTAAATCTATAGGGCCACAAAGCAAAGTTGTGGTTGCCAGTGGCTGGGGGAGGGGAGGAAGCCTTCCCCCTTAGTGCCTAAGAGGCCCGGGACTTCTTTTGAAGTGCCGAGCATGGTTGGCATACAGACAGAGGGGCTGACTGCACAGCGCTGCCAATGTCATAAATGCGAAAGGATCACGGTAACGGAAATGTTACCTTGGTGTGGGTAACCCTACAGAACTGATCACCCCTTGACTCTCTCCTGTTTGGGATGTGAGCCTAGCCTTTAAGAGCCAGGCCATCTCTCCAGCCCAGCACAGCTCGACTCTCTGAAGGGAACAGATCAAAAGAGATGGAGCAGTTCAGGTCATTGAAACAGGAAAACTGAAATGAGCTGAACAACTGAGGAAGGATAAACGGGGGTGGGGGGAGGAGGAGGAGGGGGAGGGGGGAAAGGGGAGGAAGGGGCGAAGGGGAAGAGGGGGACGGGGGAAGAGGAAGAGGGGGAGGGGGGAAGGGGAAGAGGTGGAGGAGGGGGTAGTGGGAGGGGGAGGAGGAGTAGGGGAGAGGAAGGGGGAGGAGGGGGGAAGGAGGAGAGGGGGAGGGGGAAGGGGGAAGAGGTGGAGGAGGGAGAGGAGGGGGAGGATGGAGAAGAGGAGTAGGGGAGAGGAAGGGGGAGGAGGAGGAGGAAGAGGAGGAGGAGGGAGAGAAGGAGGGGGAGAAGGAGGAGGAGGAGGAGGAGGACAGTTCACTTTACAGCTCAGAAGGCTGTGGGCACTGGAGAAGCAAAGCAGTAAATGTTATTTCCAAGTGCTTATTCCCTTGGTGCAAGTATCCTAGAATGTTCTAAAATAGGTAAATGGCCTCCCAAGGAGCACCACAGCAAGCCATCCCAGACTGCCTCTTCCAGGCCAGTGGCAGGGTCTGGAGGAGAGCTGGGGCTGGCCAGAGCCCCGAGTGCTGGGAAACCTTCTGAGGGCTGGGAGGGCCATAAACAAATCTGCCACTGACTCCCTTGCACAGGGTGCCTGTCTAGGGCGGACACATTTCAGTGTGACGACTTTCCTTTGTTCTGGTCTCCTTTGGGATTAGTTTTTCCCAGCGTGCTCGCAGCAATCGCATTTCAGATGCTGCATGCAGGCTTTTTAAACTAAGAAGTACAAACTAAGTTCTCCTGAAAGACATTTCTCCTGGTTCACAAGTCAGTTCCTTACATATTTAACAGGAAAATCATTTTTACAAATCTGTCACAAGGCACAACATGCACGAGCCTTGGGGACATCATACCCAGTGAAAAAGACTGTCTGATATAGTAGGCACCTCATGGTTCCACACATGTGAGGTACTGGGAGCACTCAGACTCCTGGAGGCATAAGCAGCCAGGGGTGGGGGACAGGAAATGGGGGATTTTATGGTTAAGGGGTGCAGCGTTTCAGTCCCGAAAACAAATGAATTAGTTCTAGAAGCACGTGGCACAGCATTGGGACTGTGCTTTCTAATACTGAGCTGTGACTATAAAATTGTTAAAACAGCCTCAACAGTGGTGGCGTAGGCATACCTTTAATCCCAGCACTCGGGGGGAGGCAGAGGCAGGAGGATTTCTGTGAACTTAAGACGGGCCTGGTCTACAGAGTGAGTTCCAGGACAGCCAGGGCTACACAGAAAAACCCTGTCTTTGGTGGAGAGAGTAAAAAAAACGTCATTGAAGACAAAAACTCATTCTAATTTTTTTTGTTAAAACAGCAAAATGTGTTTGTTTTTAATGATCATTTACAAATACGCCTCTCAATTATTGCTAAGTTATTAAATTTAAGTATATTGTTGTAATTTTGAGAAAGGGTGTATAGGCAAGACTTAAGACTTTGGGGTGGTTGGTGGACCTCCACTCTCTGTATGTCTGTGCTGGCCACCTGTGTGGCCCTGATGACTAGGCTGAGTGGCTGCTCTGGGCACAGACACTGTATGTGGCAGGAATCTCAGCTGCACATTCTGGCCCCAGGCCCATAGCTGCTGTACCTGGGCAGTAGGATGCTGGAAACTTTGTGAAGGAAGGATCTGCCCAGGACTTTGGCTAGAACCCACCTGGCACACCACAGTTGTCTGAGGTTGGCAAACCCTCCTGGCCTCAGCAAGGTTAAAGAGACCAGTTTGCTGAGTTGGCACTGCCCATTGCTGGACGCTAGCTCCCTGGCTGCCCTGGTAAGTTTGTGGTGCTGGCTCTGGAGGGGTAGGAGCCCTAGGTTGTTGATGCTGTTTTGGAATGAACACATACAAAGTCTGGGGCTGCTGGGGCTGCTGGGGCTGCTGGGGCTGCTGGGGCTGCTGGGGCTGCTGGGGCTGCTGGAGCTGCTGGGACTGCCGTGGCTGCTGGGGCTGCTGGAGCTGCTGGGACTGCCGTGGTTGCAGGGGCTGCCAGGGCTGCCAGGGCTTCTGGGACTGCTGGGGCTGCCGTGGTTGCCAGGGCTGCCAGAACTGCCGGGGCTGCCGGGGCTGCCAGGGCTGCCAAGGCTGCCAGAACTGCCAGGGCTGCTGGAGCTGCTGGGGCTGCTGGGGCTGCTGGGGCTGCTGGGACTGCTGGGGCTGCTGGGGCTGCTGGGGCTGCTGGGGCTGCTGGGGCTGCTGGGACTGCTGGGACTGCTGCGGCTGCTGGAGCTGCTGGGACTGCTGCAGCTGCTGGAGCTTCTGGGACTGCTGCAGTTGCTGGAGCTGCTGGGACTGCTGCAGCTGCTGCAGCTGCTGGAGCTGCTGGGACTGCTGCAGCTGCTGGAGCTGCTGGAGCTGCTGGGACTGCTGCAGCTGCTGGAGCTGCTGGAGCTGCTGTGGCTGCTGGGACTGCTGCAGCTGCTGGGACTGCTGGGGCTGCTGGGACTGCTGCAGCTGCTGGGACTGCTGGGGCTGCTGGGACTGCTGGAGCTGCTGGAGCTGCTGGGACTGCTGCAGCTGCTGGAGCTGCTGGAGCTGCTGGGACTGCTGCAGCTGCTGGGACTGCTGGGGCTGCTGGGACTGCTGGAGCTGCTGGGGCTGCTGGGACTGCTGGAGCTGCTGGAGTTGCTGGAGCTGCTGGGACTGCTGGAGCTGCTGGAGCTGCTGCAGCTGCTGGGACTGCTGGAGCTGCTGGGACTGCTGCAGTTGCTGGGACTGCTGCAGCTGCTGGGACTGCTGGAGCTGCTGGAGCTGCTGGGACTGCTGCAGCTGCTGGGACTGCTGGGGCTGCTGGAGCTGCTGGGACTGCTGCAGCTGCTGCAGCTGCTGGGACTGCTGGAGCTGCTGGGACTGCTGGAGCTGCTGGGACTGCTGGAGCTGCTGGGACTGCTGGAGCTGCTGGGGCTGCTGGAGCTGCTGGAGCTGCTGGGACTGCTGCAGCTGCTGGAGCTGCTGGGACTGCTGGAGCTGCTGGGACTGCTGCAGCTGCTGGGACTGCTGCAGCTGCTGGAGCTGCTGCAGCTGCTGGAGCTGCTGCAGCTGCTGGAGCTGCTGCAGCTGCTGGAGCTGCTGCAGCTGCTGGAGCTGCTGGGACTGCTGCAGCTGCTGGGACTGCTGCAGCTCTGGCTGCGGATACAGCCATGACTGTGGCTGTTGGTGTGGTGGCTGTGGCTGCTGTGTTTGTGACTCTGGGCGAAAAATGACAGTGCCAGTTGGAATCCTGACAGCTATGGGGCCTGAAGTACTTTTTAGAATTAATTGCACAGAGCCCTGTGGTGTGCTGGTCTTGGTACTGGGCATCTGACCTATAGGAGACAGAACATCTCTGGAAGAGGTTTCTGTAAATGCTGGGGCACTAGTGGGGAAGCTCTGCACCTGGGGTGAACCTCTCTTCAAACCAGGGGATCCCTGTGCTAGGCTAAACAAATTGGTAACATTTTGGGCAGTGCCAGTGCTGGGGCTCTGGGTGACTGGATGGCTTTCTGATGAGCTGGCAGAGGGCTGGACAGCTGCAGCAAGGGTATTGATACTGCTCATTCCCCACAAAGTTTGCTGAGGAAGACTAGCTGATTGGAGAGAAGGAGCAAGTCTTGGAAACTTCCTACCTCTGACTGCTATTGTGGGAGGATTGGGTGCTGAAGAGCCCTTATCTGAGGTGGAGGGTAGTATGAACAGTGGAGCTGGGCTCTTCACTCTTGTCTCTAAGACTGGGGATGTCACTGATGGGGAATTGGCCTTCATCCCTTGGGAGGGCTGGCCAAGACAGATGGAGTCATTGGATCCCTGCAGCTCTTTGCTTAGGCATTCAGCCTGGCTCTGGGCAGACCCTTGGCACACATCCGTTGCCTTCCCAGACTCAATCTTTCCCCCAGCTATAGAACCAAGTAAACAACCACTTAGGGCAACTTGGGGAAGAAGCATCTGACTACCACATCTGCCCTCTGTCGGTGACCCTATTTCAGAAGAAAAAAATGGGTCACTAAGGGACTGCATCACACTTGGCTCTGTTTCCCATGGATGACAGCCCTTTTCATAATCAAATACATAACCACATGTTACCTCAGGATCTGGCCAGGCTGTGGATTCTGAGTCATCTGGCCAGGCTGTGGATTCTGAGTCATCTGGCCAGGCTGTGGATTCTGAGTCATTGCCATGGGGCACAGACTGCTTCCCTTTAGCGTATTTCTGCACATCCACCTCTGAAGGGGCCACCAGTTCACAGGGTTTCTGCTTCCATGTATCTACACACTTTCCTGCTTCAGGGATCTTCAGATCGTATGGGTCACCTGGTTTGATCTCTGCTCGTTTTCTGCAAGAGATCATTGTTGCAACATCAGGAGGAGATATACATGCATGCTTTTCTTCCTCCAGGTCTAGACAGGACCTCTCATGACCCATGAAGGATTTTTTCATGGAGTCTATCATTATCTTCTTCTCATTAAACAGCAATTTGTTGGCTGTGCAGGTGACAGCAACAGAAGGATCCAGACACAGTGGCTCTGCTGTAGCTAAGATCAGTTGGCTCTCAAGCTCCAGTTTTTCTTCCTGGGTCCACTGACTGCTGTCAGTTGTCATGGACTCGACATCGCTTACTAGAGACTGCATCGTTGGACGTAAGAGAACATGCCGGACTTGGCAAGCAGGAGAGGACACAGCAGCCTCTGCAGCAGGCTCCTCTGGAGGGTAGATGTCACCACACTGCCTGTAGTCTCGGATTTCTGCTATGACACAGCCACTGTGAAAAACATTCACAGGAGACTTTTCCAGGATCTCAATCAGAAAAGAAGGTAACTCTTCAGCATCCAAATATTCAAGCAGTTTCTGTCCTACATACGGCCCTGGATAGGGCTCTATAAGGACTCCATCTTTATCCTTGAGCATGAGAGAATAGCCCTGGTTTTCTGGGTACAGGCTGACCACTAAACATGGCAATGGCTCTCTCTTCATAAGCTTCTCTAGCAAGTTGACATTGCTTCGAAGGCCCTCTGCTTCTGGCTCCTTTTCACACTCCTCCACATAAATGTCATACAGTTTTTCCTGAAGAGATTTTTTCCCACAAGACGTGGGTTTCAGTGGAGGGGGTTGCTGCTGAACACTCTCAATAATATCATCTGTCCGCTTCCAAGCCTCCTCTAAACTCCAGTCCATCATAACGGCAAGTCAGGACCCTTAAAGAAAAAAAAAACATGCCCTGTCAGCAATAGGAAGTGGCAATTATGAACTGTTGTGGTTTTCCTGTCTGCTTAGGACTCCATTGCCACCCTAATTTAATGTGGACACCAGGAATCCAGCCTTCCCAACACAGCCCATGCCATAGGACCCCATTGCCACCCTAATTTAACGTGGACACCAAGAATCGGGCCTACCTGCCACAGCCCATACCATAGGACTCCATTGCCACCCTAATTTAATGTGAAAACCAAGAATTCAGCCTCCCTGGCACTGGCCATGGCCTACAACTCCATTGTCACCTTCATTTCGGACACCAAGAATCGGGCCTCCAGACCACAGCCCATACCAAAGGACTCCATTGCCACCCTAATTTAACGTGGACACCAAGAATCGGGCCTCCCTGCCACAGCCCATACCAACGGACTCCATTGCCACCCTAATTTAACGTGGACACCAAGAATCGGGCCTCCCCGCCACAGCCCATACCAACGGACTCCATTGCCACCCTAATTTAACGTGGACACCAAGAATTGGGCCTCCCTGCCACAGCCCATACCAACGGACTCCATTGCCACCCTAATTTAAAGTGGACAACGAGAATCCGGCCTACCTGCCACAGCCCATACCAACGGACTCCATTGCCACCCTAATTTAACGTGGACACCAAGAATCGGGCCTCCCTGCCACAGCCCATACCAACGGACTCCATTGCCACCCTAATTTAACGTGGACACCAAGAATCGGGCCTCCCCGCCACAGCCCATACCAACGGACTCCATTGCCACCCTAATTTAACGTGGACACCAAGAATCGGGCCTCCCCGCCACAGCCCATACCAACGGACTCCATTGCCACCCTAATTTAACGTGGACACCAAGAATTGGGCCTCCCTGCCACAGCCCATACCAACGGACTCCATTGCCACCCTAATTTAAAGTGGACAACGAGAATCCGGCCTACCTGCCACAGCCCATACCAACGGACTCCATTGCCACCCTAATTTAACGTGGACACCAAGAATCGGGCCTCCCTGCCACAGCCCATACCAACGGACTCCATTGCCACCCTAATTTAACGTGGACACCAAGAATCGGGCCTCCCCGCCACAGCCCATACCAACGGACTCCATTGCCACCCTAATTTAACGTGGACACCAAGAATCGGGCCTCCCCGCCACAGCCCATACCAACGGACTCCATTGCCACCCTAATTTAACGTGGACACCAAGAATTGGGCCTCCCTGCCACAGCCCATACCAACGGACTCCATTGCCACCCTAATTTAACGTGGACACCAAGAATCGGGCCTCCCTGCCACAGCCCATACCAACGGACTCCATTGCCACCCTAATTTAACGTGGACACCAAGAATTGGGCCTCCCTGCCACAGCCCATACCAACGGACTCCATTGCCACCCTAATTTAAAGTGGACACCAAGAATCCGGCCTCCCCGACACAGCCCATACCAACGGACTCCATTGCCACCCTAATTTAACGTGGACACCAAGAATTGGGCCTCCCTGCCACAGCCCATACCAACGGACTCCATTGCCACCCTAATTTAACGTGGACACCAAGAATCGGGCCTCCCTGCCACAGCCCATACCAACGGACTCCATTGCCACCCTAATTTAACGTGGACACCAAGAATTGGGCCTCCCTGCCACAGCCCATACCATAGGACTCCATTGCCACCCTAATTTAAAGTGGACACCAAGAATCCGGCCTCCCCGACACAGGGCCCGCCATGAGCCCGCGAGCGTCATGTATGCTAAGTCCACACGGCTGAGGTGACAATTCTAGAGGCCACGGGGATGCTCCGTACCTCAGGGGATTAAAAAAAAATAACGGCCAACACACCTAGGGACACTAATTTCTCAAGAGTGTCTAAAAATTCGGTACCTGTCAGTCCTCCGCGGTGAGTGTGAACGGGTGGCCGCTGCCGCCAACGATGACGACCAGCGGCCGAGAGGCGCCTCTCAGGCGGAATCCTCGCGGGCCCGAAGTTCGTCACGAAGAGGAGGCGCGCGCGCACGTCAGGCCACACTTGCTTTCCGGCTGTGTGCCGCTGGGGGGGTCACAAGGGGGTTACACTTCCGCTGCAGAGTGGGAGGCCGTGGGGGGAGGGGAACACGTCATCCATGTAACTTCCAAAGCCGTGCGCACCACACTGAAGTATAAGCAGAGCCCCCAAACGCAGAGCCCTTCAGTTAGGAGGTCATTAGCCACTAATTTTGATAGGAAGTCAACTGCCGCTGTCAGCCATGACCCGTGTCATGTCTCGATAGGACCTTTAAGAACGGAACAGGCTGGCGCGCCAAAGGGCTTGCTGTGGTGGCGCACGCCGTTAGTTACAGCCCGCAGGAGGCAGAGGCAGGTGCACCTCTGTGAGTTCGCGGCTGCATAGACATGTCCAGGACAACCAAGGCTCCGTAGTGATGACCCTTACTTACACTGACAGGACTGTTGTGTGCTTAACGTGAACATTACAACACTTCTTTCCGTTTTCGTTAGCTCTGGTCTCACGGTTTTCACAGAGGCGGACACATAACATGGCGTTCCTATTCACAACCATTTATTTGCGTGTGTGTGTGTGTGTGTGTGTGTGTGTGTTTCTTTATGCATTTCAGTTTTTCTTTGTTTTGATGAAGGATTTGAAATGGTTTGATTCTTTGACTACTTATAGACGTTTGTTTTCTAATCCTTTCCTAGCCCCATTGTTGCCAGTCGTTGGACAGGTGTTTAAAAGATTCTCTAATGTTATAACTTACATACAGCAATGACATATACTGACAATAAGACATTCAATGACAAGAATCCCACATAAGTTCCTGAGACTCCTAAATTATAGATGACTTTAAAATAAATGCTTTTTTTTATTATACAGTCTTCGGTAATTCATACAAAAATCCAATGTACCTAGAGCATATCAACTCCCGCTTAACTGGGCACATTATTTTCTACTGGATTAAAAGCACTTTAGTTAAGATTTCCTGAAAAGTTTTAAAAAGAATTTTTAAAAATAACTGAATTTTTTTTTATTTTTTGGTTTTTCGAGACAGGGTTTCTCTGTGGCTTTGGAGCCTGTCCTGGAACTAGCTCTGTAGACCAGGCTGGTCTCGAACTCACAGAGATCCGCCTGCCTCTGCCTCCCGAGTGCTGGGATTAAAGGCGTGCGCCACCACGGCCCGGCTTAAAAATAACTGAATTTTTTAGTTACTTTTTATGACCAAAGATATACTTTGCTATTCATCCCACAGAAAATTAGTGCCTACAATATACCAAAACAAAAACAAAACCTTCAAAAACAAAACATTAATAAAATAAATAATTCAATTAAAAATGGGCTATAGAACTGAACAGAAAATTCTAAAAAGAAATGCAAATACATATGAAACCTTTTTAAAGTGCTCAATAGCTTTTACCACCCAGGAAATGTAAATTATACTATTTTATTATTGCACTTCACCCCACTTAGAATGGCCAAAATTAAAGCAAATGACAGGCCAAGCTGCCAAGGAGGCAGAGAAAGGGGAATACATATTCATTGCTGGTAGGAGTGCAAACTGGTACAGCCACTATGGAAATCGGAAATCAATGTAAAGAGTGCCTCAAGAATCTGAAAATTGCTGAGTGGCATGGTGGTGGATATCTTTAATCCCAGTATTCAGGAAGCAGAAGTGGGCAGATGTCTGTGGATCAAGACATCCAGGACTGTGACACAGAGAATCCTTTTCTAAAAAATAAAAAAAAAGTTTAAAAAAGGTGAAAATCGACTTACCACAATTTCCAGCTATAGCACTCTGGGCAAATACACAAAGGGCATATCTCTGTATCCTATTACAGAGATACTTGCTTATCCATGTTCATTGCTGGTCTGTTCCCATTTTGTGTAAATAAAATTAAAAAGTTTTAATTTTAGCACGTAAAACTATATACAACAAAAATGTTATCGAATGAGAATTACATTTACCATATTCAGTCCATTTGTATTATTCAAATTCAGAGAAAATACTTCACTGCCTATCTTATCTTAGTGATTCTAAAGTTGTATACCTAATTTACTTTCTATCATAACCAAGGACAACCATAACTCTAATTATTTAGTCTTTAACTCCATCAAAGACCCCAGAAGGAATTAATATTACCTAACAATAGAGAAATCTAGTTGCCTGGATAGTCACCCAAAGTTTCTCTGCAATGTTGGGACATCCATCTTTATAAGGTTTAGAGTATCTGACAGATTTTACAGTGAAGCAGGAAATTTGAAGGGCTGACCTGCCCTGTATTGGCAAAGTTCATCAGTCGCTTTCCTCTGTGCTCTGTAGAATGTCTGCAGACTCTTCCATAAAGCAGGAACCCTGAAGGATCATCCCACTTTGTTTTGACAAAGTTCAGAAGTCATTTTCCTGTGGATCCTGCATGTCCAGTTTATATCACATACTATCAAGCAGTCAAGGCAAATGCAGTTTCTTACCCAAAGGGCTAATCTTGCCACAAAGAAAGCAAACTTCTCTGAAGTAAATTGGTGCTGCCAGAAGCAGATGTGTCTCATCATGAAAAACCTTAGCTTATTAAACATCTTAAAGGCCATATTTTGTAGGTTGTTGAAGTGTTTGAAAATCATTTATCTGAAAAACAATAAAAAAACTTAAATGTGTGGCCAGACATAATGGTACATGTCAGGAGGCAGAGGCAGGCAGATTTCTGAGTTTGAGGTCAGCCTGTTCTACAGAGTGAGTTCCAGGACAGTCAGGGCTACACAGAGAAATCCTGTATTAAAAAGCTAAAATAAATAACTAAAATAAACAAAAGGTCTTTAAGCTTAAAAAATCCCTGAAATTGCTATTACACAAAATACCTCCTATGAATATAATAGACATGGGTGCCTGGACAACAACAAAGGAAAAAGAAAATCATTTGTCTGTCTAAAATATACCTATTTAACCTTGAAAACATATGTAATGTGACTACAAGTTTGATTATTATAGATTAACTACTAACCTCATTTCTTAATTATTGCATTTTTAAATGAGCCACATAAGCACAATAGAGTAGAAGCATATATACAATGTAACAAAATTAACTTTAAATGTGTACCCATATACCAAAATCCATGCCAATGCAAAATATTTGAGATTAATAGCTGCCTTTTATCCCAAATTCCTATATTTCCCTAAATGATAACACACATTTATAAGCCACCAAATAAATAAAAGCCTCCCACACCCTCCTTGGGAAGGTGGGCATCATGTTCTTCAAACTGCATTCTGTTGTCTGTGGGCAAAGACATCTTTAGGTGTCCCTGAGAAAATCTGAGATAATGGCCAAGTCCTGGGAAGACCAGCTATTACCTTTGTTGATCTATATCACCTATCAAGATTCAGGAGGTCTCCCTTGATCAAACCGGATCCATATTATTCCTGAAGGGACCCAGAGCTTCTTGTCTCCTGTGGAAAGAAAAGCAAAAAATAAATAAAAATAAAATAATTAAAAAAAAACCTCTTCTCCAAAGCATTTTTAACTTCCCTTTGAAAAATGTGTTTTTGACTTCTTTTTTAAAGTTAAGATAACCCTAAAGTATCTAGGTTGGTTCAGTTTAGCAGTCCTGTCTGTCAACAGCTGTCTTTTGCTCATCAGCATTCAAAATCAATACAATACTATGTATGACCCAGACTCCCTGTGTGTTTCCCGTCTTCCGTGGCTCTTTTTTTCTATTACTTTTACTCTCTTTAAAGACTTTATTATTTTTTAAACTATTTCTTTCTATGACTGTCTATACACACACTCTTTCTTTCTTAAGCCAATGCACATTGTAAAGCACCCTGGAACCTGCTTAGAGTTTTGCTCCATCTGGGCCTCTTTTACTGAGTATCTCTCCTCCTTTTTGACCACAAGAGCAAACTTTAAACTGCTAAGCTACACTTGAATCCTTCCTGCAGCTCACAACTCTCAACCCCACTTCTTGGGTTGTGAGAGCCAAGCTTAAAGCTCATGCCGCGCAGGTAGGTGACTGAGAACTACATTCAACCTTCCCAGAGATCTAGAATGCTTGAGCTGCCCAGGTTTTATTTAGCTTGTACTTTCTATTTTGCGCTATTCCGCTGTCTAAACAGTAGCACTTGTCAAAGCAGATGTGTCCTCTTTTGTCAGCTTTCTCAGGCCCTATATGGAAATGTGGGGCCCATGTGGGGCACCAAACTGTCATTGGTTGTTTTTTACTCTTTTGCTCATTCTGGGGCCTGCTACCCGGCTCCCAAATAAAACTCACGGAGTCTTTAGCTTGTTTCTAGCTGACTTTTCTTAAACTATCCCATCTACTTTTTGCCTCTGGGCTTTTTTTCCTTTCTTACTTCCGTGTATCTTGCTTTCACTCTTACTCCGTGGCTGGCTGTGTGGCTGGGTGGCGGACCCCTTCTTTTCTTGCTTCTAGATCTCTTCTTCCCAGATTTTTTCTATTCATTCTCTCTGCCTGCCAACCCCACCTATCCTTTCTCCTGCCTAGTTATTGGCTGTTCAGCTCTTTATTAGGCCAATCAGACGTTTTAGACAGGCACAGTAACACAGTTTTACAGTTACACAAGTGCAACATAAAAGCATGCAGCACGTCTTTGAATCTTAAACAAATTTCCCACAGCACAAACAAATGTAATCATCTTTAACTAATAATCTGCAATAGCTCTTTCATAATACCCAGAAATTGGAAACAGCCCAGATTCCCATCAAATGATGAATAGATAAATAAAATGTGATACATTTACACAATGGAATATTATTCAGCAGTTAAGAAAAATGAAATAATGAAGTTTCCGGGTAAATAGATGAAGCTAGAAACAATTGTTTTGAATGAATAAGCGCAGACCCCCACAAAAAATATTGAATATTGAATGCTTTCTCTTATAAGTTAAGTTTTAAGCTTTAGACATGTGTGCCTCAATCCAAATAACCATAGAGGATAGATAACTAGCAAGAGACCATGGGGAAAGGAGAACCTTCCAAGGAAGAAGAAATAGAATACAGTGCTATAAAAAGATAAAAGGGAAACTAGAGTAAAATGATTAAATAGGTAGGAAGACAGAAAGGCAGGGTAAAGGAAGAAATATGAGGAGAGACAACTAACAGTAAAAGCCTGTTCTATGCGAGAGAAGTCATACTTGACACCGTTAATAAGGCCAAGAGCCTGAGACAGATAGCTCATGACTTAAGGGAAGCCTACTACTAATATTCTGCTAAAGAAATATAACAAGGAAGTGACTCCTAACTGCAGAGCTCTATACCCATAAATCAACGCATCACTCCTCCCTCATAAGAGAGGCTTCTTCTTGAAGTAGATGGGAATGAAGACAGAGATCCACATGTAGACGGAATATTCTTTTTGAGTTGCTAGCCGGAAGAAGAATAACAGGGATGGCAATAGTCAGACACAGAATAAGAGGGATGGCACTAGTCAGACACAGAATAACAGGGATGCACTAGTCAGACACAGAATAACAGGGATGGCACTAGTCAGACAGAATACCAGGGATGCACTAGTCAGACACAGAATAACAGGGATGTACTAGTCAGACACAGAATAACAGGGATGGCACTAGTCAGACACAGAATAACAGGGATGGCACTAGTCAGACACAGAATAACAGGGATGCACTAGTCAGACACAGAATAACAGGGATGCACTAGTCAGACACAGAATACCAGGGATGGCACTAGTCAGACAGAATAACAGGGATGCACTAGTCAGACACAGAATAACAGGGATGTACTAGTCAGACACAGAATAACAGGGATGTACTAGTCAGACAGAATAACAGGGATGGCACTAGTCAGACACAGAATAACAGGGATGTACTAGTCAGACAGAATAACAGGGATGCACTAGTCAGACACAGAATAACAGGGATGCACTAGTCAGACAGAATAACAGGGATGCACTAGTCAGACACAGAATAACAGGGATGCACTAGTCAGACACAGAATAACAGGGATGTACTAGTCAGACACAGAATAACAGGGATGGCACTAGTCAGACACAGAATAACAGGGATGCACTAGTCAGACACAGAATAACAGGGATGTACTAGTCAGACACAGAATAAGAGGGATGTACTAGTCAGACAGAATAACAGGGATGCACTAGTCAGACACAGAATAACAGGGATGCACTAGTCAGACACAGAATAACAGGGATGCACTAGTCAGACAGAATAACAGGGATGCACTAGTCAGACAGAATAACAGGGATGGTACTAGTCAGACAGAATAACAGGGATGCACTAGTCAGACAGAATAACAGGGATGTACTAGTCAGACAGAATAACAGGGATGCACTAGTCAGACAGAATAACAGGGATGCACTAGTCAGACAGAATAACAGGGATGGTACTAGTCAGACAGAATAACAGGGATGCACTAGTCAGACAGAATAACAGGGATGCACTAGTCAGACAGAATAACAGGGATGTACTAGTCAGACAGAATAACAGGGATGGCACTAGTCAGACAGAATAACAGGGATGTACTAGTCAGACAGAATAACAGGGATGGCACTAGTCAGACACAGAATAACAGGGATGCACTAGTCAGACAGAATAACAGGGATGCACTAGTCAGACAGAATAACAGGGATGGTACTAGTCAGACAGAATAACAGGGATGCACTAGTCAGACAGAATAACAGGGATGTACTAGTCAGACAGAATAACAGGGATGCACTAGTCAGACAGAATAACAGGGATGCACTAGTCAGACAGAATAACAGGGATGGTACTAGTCAGACAGAATAACAGGGATGCACTAGTCAGACAGAATAATAGGGATGCACTAGTCAGACAGAATAACAGGGATGGCACTAGTCAGACACAGAATAACAGGGATGTACTAGTCAGACAGAATAACAGGGATGCACTAGTCAGACACAGAATAACAGGGATGCACTAGTCAGACACAGAATAACAGGGATGTACTAGTCAGACAGAATAACAGGGATGCACTAGTCAGACACAGAATAACAGGGATGGCACTAGTCAGACAGAATAACAGGGATGGCACTAGTCAGACACAGAATAACAGGGATGCACTAGTCAGACACAGAATAACAGGGATGCACTAGTCAGACAGAATAACAGGGATGCACTAGTCAGACACAGAATAACAGGGATGCACTAGTCAGACAGAATAACAGGGATGTACTAGTCAGACAGAATAACAGGGATGCACTAGTCAGACAGAATAACAGGGATGCACTAGTCAGACAGAATAACAGGGATGCACTAGTCAGACAGAATAACAGGGATGCACTAGTCAGACACAGAATAACAGGGATGCACTAGTCAGACAGAATAACAGGGATGTACTAGTCAGACAGAATAACAGGGATGTACTAGTCAGACACAGAATAACAGGGATGCACTAGTCAGACACAGAATAACAGGGATGCACTAGTCAGACAGAATAACAGGGATGCACTAGTCAGACACAGAATAACAGGGATGCACTAGTCAGACAGAATAACAGGGATGTACTAGTCAGACAGAATAACAGGGATGCACTAGTCAGACAGAATAACAGGGATGCACTAGTCAGACAGAATAACAGGGATGCACTAGTCAGACAGAATAACAGGGATGCACTAGTCAGACACAGAATAACAGGGATGCACTAGTCAGACACAGAATAACAGGGATGCACTAGTCAGACACAGAATAACAGGGATGCACTAGTCAGACACAGAATAACAGGGATGGCACTAGTCAGACAGAATAACAGGGATGCACTAGTCAGACACAGAATAACAGGGATGCACTAGTCAGACAGAATAACAGGGATGCACTAGTCAGACAGAATAACAGGGATGCACTAGTCAGACAGAATAACAGGGATGTACTAGTCAGACACAGAATAACAGGGATGTACTAGTCAGACAGAATAACAGGGATGCACTAGTCAGACAGAATAACAGGGATGGCACTAGTCAGACAGAATAACAGGGATGCACTAGTCAGACACAGAATAACAGGGATGCACTAGTCAGACAGAATAACAGGGATGGCACTAGTCAGACAGAATAACAGGGATGCACTAGTCAGACACAGAATAACAGGGATGCACTAGTCAGACACAGAATAACAGGGATGCACTAGTCAGACAGAATAACAGGGATGTACTAGTCAGACACAGAATAACAGGGATGTACTAGTCAGACAGAATAACAGGGATGCACTAGTCAGACACAGAATAACAGGGATGCACTAGTCAGACACAGAATAACAGGGATGTACTAGTCAGACACAGAATAACAGGGATGTACTAGTCAGACACAGAATAACAGGGATGCACTAGTCAGACAGAATAACAGGGATGGCACTAGTCAGACAGAATAACAGGGATGCACTAGTCAGACAGAATAACAGGGATGCACTAGTCAGACACAGAATAACAGGGATGGCACTAGTCAGACACAGAATAACAGGGATGCACTAGTCAGACACAGAATAACAGGGATGTACTAGTCAGACAGAATAACAGGGATGCACTAGTCAGACAGAATAACAGGGATGGCACTAGTCAGACAGAATAACAGGGATGGCACTAGTCAGACAGAATAACAGGGATGTACTAGTCAGACAGAATAACAGGGATGCACTAGTCAGACACAGAATAACAGGGATGTACTAGTCAGACACAGAATAACAGGGATGCACTAGTCAGACAGAATAACAGGGATGGTACTAGTCAGACAGAATAACAGGGATGCACTAGTCAGACACAGAATAACAGGGATGCACTAGTCAGACACAGAATAACAGGGATGGCACTAGTCAGACAGAATAACAGGGATGCACTAGTCAGACAGAATAACAGGGATGCACTAGTCAGACACAGAATAACAGGGATGGCACTAGTCAGACACAGAATAACAGGGATGCACTAGTCAGACAGAATAACAGGGATGGCACTAGTCAGACAGAATAACAGGGATGCACTAGTCAGACACAGAATAACAGGGATGCACTAGTCAGACAGAATAACAGGGATGGCACTAGTCAGACAGAATAACAGGGATGCACTAGTCAGACACAGAATAACAGGGATGCACTAGTCAGACACAGAATAACAGGGATGCACTAGTCAGACAGAATAACAGGGATGTACTAGTCAGACAGAATAACAGGGATGTACTAGTCAGACACAGAATAACAGGGATGTACTAGTCAGACACAGAATAACAGGGATGCACTAGTCAGACAGAATAACAGGGATGGCACTAGTCAGACAGAATAACAGGGATGCACTAGTCAGACACAGAATAACAGGGATGCACTAGTCAGACACAGAATAACAGGGATGCACTAGTCAGACAGAATAACAGGGATGTACTAGTCAGACACAGAATAACAGGGATGTACTAGTCAGACAGAATAACAGGGATGTACTAGTCAGACACAGAATAACAGGGATGGTACTAGTCAGACAGAATAACAGGGATGGTACTAGTCAGACAGAATAACAGGGATGTACTAGTCAGACACAGAATAACAGGGATGCACTAGTCAGACAGAATAACAGGGATGTACTAGTCAGACACAGAATAACAGGGATGGCACTAGTCAGACAGAATAACAGGGATGTACTAGTCAGACAGAATAACAGGGATGCACTAGTCAGACAGAATAACAGGGATGGCACTAGTCAGACACAGAATACCAGGGATGGCACTAGTCAGACAGAATACCAGGGATGCACTAGTCAGACACAGAATAACAGGGATGGCACTAGTCAGACAGAATAACAGGGATGCACTAGTCAGACACAGAATAACAGGGATGCACTAGTCAGACAGAATAACAGGGATGCACTAGTCAGACACAGAATAACAGGGATGCACTAGTCAGACAGAATAACAGGGATGCACTAGTCAGACACAGAATAACAGGGATGCACTAGTCAGACAGAATAACAGGGATGCACTAGTCAGACAGAATAACAGGGATGGCACTAGTCAGACAGAATACCAGGGATGCACTAGTCAGACAGAATAACAGGGATGGCACTAGTCAGACACAGAATAACAGGGATGGCACTAGTCAGACAGAATAACAGGGATGCACTAGTCAGACACAGAATAACAGGGATGTACTAGTCAGACACAGAATAACAGGGATGTACTAGTCAGACACAGAATAACAGGGATGCACTAGTCAGACAGAATAACAGGGATGGCACTAGTCAGACAGAATAACAGGGATGCACTAGTCAGACAGAATAACAGGGATGCACTAGTCAGACACAGAATAACAGGGATGGCACTAGTCAGACACAGAATAACAGGGATGCACTAGTCAGACAGAATAACAGGGATGGCACTAGTCAGACACAGAATAACAGGGATGCACTAGTCAGACACAGAATAACAGGGATGCACTAGTCAGACACAGAATAACAGGGATGGCACTAGTCAGACAGAATAACAGGGATGCACTAGTCAGACACAGAATAACAGGGATGCACTAGTCAGACAGAATAACAGGGATGGCACTAGTCAGACAGAATAACAGGGATGCACTAGTCAGACACAGAATAACAGGGATGCACTAGTCAGACACAGAATAACAGGGATGGCACTAGTCAGACAGAATAACAGGGATGCACTAGTCAGACAGAATACCAGGGATGCACTAGTCAGACACAGAATAACAGGGATGCACTAGTCAGACACAGAATAACAGGGATGCACTAGTCAGACAGAATACCAGGGATGCACTAGTCAGACACAGAATAACAGGGATGGCACTAGTCAGACAGAATAACAGGGATGCACTAGTCAGACAGAATACCAGGGATGCACTAGTCAGACACAGAATAACAGGGATGCACTAGTCAGACACAGAATAACAGGGATGTACTAGTCAGACACAGAATAACAGGGATGCACTAGTCAGACACAGAATAACAGGGATGGCACTAGTCAGACAGAATAACAGGGATGCACTAGTCAGACACAGAATAACAGGGATGTACTAGTCAGACACAGAATAACAGGGATGTACTAGTCAGACACAGAATAAGAGGGATGGCACTAGTCAGACAGAATAACAGGGATGCACTAGTCAGACAGAATACCAGGGATGGCACTAGTCAGACACAGAATAACAGGGATGTACTAGTCAGACACAGAATAACAGGGATGGCACTAGTCAGACACAGAATAACAGGGATGCACTAGTCAGACACAGAATAACAGGGATGGCACTAGTCAGACACAGAATAACAGGGATGTACTAGTCAGACAGAATAACAGGGATGCACTAGTCAGACAGAATAACAGGGATGCACTAGTCAGACAGAATAACAGGGATGCACTAGTCAGACAGAATAACAGGGATGCACTAGTCAGACAGAATAACAGGGATGGCACTAGTCAGACACAGAATAACAGGGATGCACTAGTCAGACAGAATAACAGGGATGACACTAGTCAGACACAGAATAACAGGGATGCACTAGTCAGACAGAATAACAGGGATGGCACTAGTCAGACACAGAATAACAGGGATGCACTAGTCAGACAGAATAACAGGGATGGCACTAGTCAGACACAGAATAACAGGGATGTACTAGTCAGACAGAATAACAGGGATGCACTAGTCAGACAGAATAACAGGGATGCACTAGTCAGACAGAATAACAGGGATGGCACTAGTCAGACACAGAATAACAGGGATGCACTAGTCAGACAGAATAACAGGGATGACACTAGTCAGACACAGAATACCAGGGATGTACTAGTCAGACACAGAATAACAGGGATGGCACTAGTCAGACACAGAATAACAGGGATGCACTAGTCAGACACAGAATAACAGGGATGGCACTAGTCAGACACAGAATAACAGGGATGTACTAGTCAGACAGAATAACAGGGATGCACTAGTCAGACAGAATAACAGGGATGCACTAGTCAGACAGAATAACAGGGATGCACTAGTCAGACACAGAATAACAGGGATGGCACTAGTCAGACAGAATAACAGGGATGTACTAGTCAGACAGAATACCAGGGATGTACTAGTCAGACACAGAATACCAGGGATGCACTAGTCAGACACAGAATAACAGGGATGTACTAGTCAGACACAGAATAACAGGGATGCACTAGTCAGACAGAATAACAGGGATGCACTAGTCAGACACAGAATAACAGGGATGTACTAGTCAGACAGAATAACAGGGATGTACTTGTCAGACAGAATAACAGGGATGGCACTAGTCAGACACAGAATAACAGGGATGCACTAGTCAGACAGAATAACAGGGATGGCACTAGTCAGACAGAATAACAGGGATGTACTAGTCAGACAGAATAACAGGGATGTACTAGTCAGACAGAATAACAGGGATGCACTAGTCAGACACAGAATAACAGGGATGGCACTAGTCAGACACAGAATAACAGGGATGTACTAGTCAGACACAGAATAACAGGGATGCACTAGTCAGACACAGAATAACAGGGATGCACTAGTCAGACACAGAATAACAGGGATGGCACTAGTCAGACAGAATAACAGGGATGTACTAGTCAGACAGAATAACAGGGATGCACTAGTCAGACACAGAATAACAGGGATGGCACTAGTCAGACACAGAATAACAGGGATGCACTAGTCAGACAGAATAACAGGGATGTACTAGTCAGACACAGAATAACAGGGATGCACTAGTCAGACAGAATAACAGGGATGCACTAGTCAGACAGAATAACAGGGATGGCACTAGTCAGACAGAATAACAGGGATGCACTAGTCAGACAGAATAACAGGGATGCACTAGTCAGACACAGAATAACAGGGATGCACTAGTCAGACACAGAATAACAGGGATGCACTAGTCAGACACAGAATAACAGGGATGGCACTAGTCAGACAGAATAACAGGGATGTACTAGTCAGACAGAATAACAGGGATGCACTAGTCAGACACAGAATAACAGGGATGGCACTAGTCAGACACAGAATAACAGGGATGCACTAGTCAGACAGAATAACAGGGATGCACTAGTCAGACACAGAATAACAGGGATGGCACTAGTCAGACACAGAATAACAGGGATGCACTAGTCAGACAGAATAACAGGGATGTACTAGTCAGACACAGAATAACAGGGATGCACTAGTCAGACAGAATAACAGGGATGGCACTAGTCAGACAGAATAACAGGGATGGCACTAGTCAGACAGAATAACAGGGATGCACTAGTCAGACAGAATAACAGGGATGCACTAGTCAGACACAGAATAACAGGGATGCACTAGTCAGACACAGAATAACAGGGATGCACTAGTCAGACACAGAATAACAGGGATGCACTAGTCAGACACAGAATAACAGGGATGGCACTAGTCAGACAGAATAACAGGGATGTACTAGTCAGACAGAATAACAGGGATGCACTAGTCAGACACAGAATAACAGGGATGCACTAGTCAGACACAGAATAACAGGGATGCACTAGTCAGACACAGAATAACAGGGATGGCACTAGTCAGACAGAATAACAGGGATGTACTAGTCAGACAGAATAACAGGGATGCACTAGTCAGACACAGAATAACAGGGATGGCACTAGTCAGACACAGAATAACAGGGATGCACTAGTCAGACACAGAATAACAGGGATGCACTAGTCAGACAGAATAACAGGGATGGCACTAGTCAGACAGAATAACAGGGATGTACTAGTCAGACAGAATAACAGGGATGGCACTAGTCAGACAGAATAACAGAGATGGTATTAGTCAGACAGAATAACAGGGATGGCACTAGTCAGACACAGAATAACAGGGATGGCACTAGTCAGACACAGAATAACAGGGATGCACTAGTCAGACAGAATAACAGGGATGTACTAGTCAGACAGAATAACAGGGATGCACTAGTCAGACAGAATAACAGGGATGGTACTAGTCAGACAGAATAACAGGGATGGCACTAGTCAGACAGAATAACAGGGATGTACTAGTCAGACACAGAATAACAGGGATGCACTAGTCAGACAGAATAACAGGGATGGCACTAGTCAGACACAGAATAACAGGGATGCACTAGTCAGACAGAATACCAGGGATGGCACTAGTCAGACACAGAATAACAGGGATGCACTAGTCAGACAGAATAACAGGGATGCACTAGTCAGACACAGAATAACAGGGATGCACTAGTCAGACACAGAATAACAGGGATGTACTAGTCAGACACAGAATAACAGGGATGCACTAGTCAGACACAGAATAACAGGGATGGTACTAGTCAGACACAGAATAACAGGGATGTACTAGTCAGACACAGAATAACAGGGATGCACTAGTCAGACAGAATAACAGGGATGGCACTAGTCAGACACAGAATAACAGGGATGCACTAGTCAGACAGAATAACAGGGATGTACTAGTCAGACACAGAATAACAGGGATGCACTAGTCAGACAGAATAACAGGGATGCACTAGTCAGACAGAATAACAGGGATGGTACTAGTCAGACAGAATAACAGGGATGCACTAGTCAGACACAGAATAACAGGGATGCACTAGTCAGACACAGAATAACAGGGATGGCACTAGTCAGACACAGAATAACAGGGATGTACTAGTCAGACAGAATAACAGGGATGGTACTAGTCAGACAGAATAACAGGGATGCACTAGTCAGACAGAATAACAGGGATGGTACTAGTCAGACAGAATAACAGGGATGCACTAGTCAGACACAGAATAACAGGGATGCACTAGTCAGACACAGAATAACAGGGATGGCACTAGTCAGACACAGAATAACAGGGATGTACTAGTCAGACAGAATAACAGGGATGTACTAGTCAGACACAGAATAACAGGGATGCACTAGTCAGACACAGAATAACAGGGATGCACTAGTCAGACACAGAATAACAGGGATGGCACTAGTCAGACACAGAATAACCTGGAATCGAGGTACAGGTGCATGGAAGAATGCAGGTTTAAAAATCCAGGTTAATGTTAGTTCTAAGAGCTACTACGAACAAGCCGAAGCTAAGGCCTAGCTTTCATAATTAACAAGTCTCCATGTCATTTTTTATGAGATGGTGGCCCAAAAAGAAAAGTTCATTTACATAAAGTGCAGATGCAGAATACCAGGGATGGCACTAGCCAGATGCAGATTAACTGGGATATGGCCTACCTTTAATGTTGGACCTACCCTTCAAGTTACAGTGAATAACCCTTTCAAAGTTCATGATATCACTTCAGATTGTCTCTAGAATTTTGAGTCCTTTGTAATAACTTCCTCGTTGCATCATGATTTGAAAATGTCTGAACCAGTTGTAAGAACATTGATCTAAGTCTTTTAGGCATTAGCTAGCCTCTTTTGAGGTCGAAAAAAGAATGGATGCCTCAGTGTTACAGAGGAACCTTTGGTGACTGTCCAGGCAGTCAGTTGTTTCTGTCATTTCTAGAGTTTTGAAAGTTGTTTGGTCTGTCTCTCCTGGCGTCTCTACCTTCCTTCTTTCCAGAGTCCTCGCTGATCCCAGAAGTCTCGCGTATAGCCCCTGATGAGCTATTGTCCATTTGGCTCTTTATTACAGCAATCACAGCAATGTATCTTCACACCGTGTAGATATATCTTCACACCCACGACTGGACAAGGTGCAGAGTGAGAGATTTTGGCGCCGTCAGCCCTAACACAAGAACTAATAAGTAGTTTGAAGAGGGAAAAGCTTTCTTCAGCATGGGAACTCTAGAATTGGAGAGGGCAACGGACTCAAGTGGAGCAAGATCGGTGGCAGGAAACAGGCTAGGGAGTGATTACAATATCCAAGTGGCAAGTGATGAGGTCAATGTTAGAGGCGATGTACTTGAATCATTCCCCAGGCTGATTGAACAGGACTTGAAAACTGATTATCAGAGTTGAAAGCAAGAAAAGAGCCAAGTTTGACATGAAGTTGGTAGCTTAAATGATAAGATGGTTTTTGGCGTTGTCACATATAACAGACTTTTTTAGAAAGGAGAGGTCAAGATTGTAAGTGGTGAGAACACAGTGACACCTATTAGGCTTCTTGCAGAACAAGGAGTGCCATTAGTCTTTCACTTCTAGCTATTTGGAGCTTACCACACAGACTTCCATATGAGCAAAATCCTGAGAAACAGTATCACGGCCCTCAAAGACATCGACCTTCTAATCCTCAAAACCTGGGAATATCTAACCTTCTGCCTTAGTTAGGGCTATTACTATAATGAAATACCGTGACTAGTGAAATCCCTGGGGGACCTCTGCTCTTTTCTGAAGGGAAATGGAAGAGGAGTGGATTTCAGGGAGAGGGGAGTGGGGCGGCGCTGGGACTGGGAGAAGGGAAGGGAAGGGAAACTGGTTGGGATAGATTGAAAACAACAAAAAAATAACTTTTTTTTAAAAAAAATAACTTTTTTAAAAAAAAGGAAAAGAAAGAAATACCATGACCAAAAGTAAACCGAGGAGGAAAGGGTTTGTTTGGCTTACCTTTCAAGTCACTGTTCGTCATTAAAGGAAGTCAGAGCGGGAACTCAAGGCAGGAACTTGGAGGTAAGAATTGATGCAGAAGCCATGCTTACTGACTTGCTCCTCATGGATGCTCAACCTGCTTTCTTACACAACCCAGGACCACTAGCCCAGGGGGGGGCACCACCGACAACCTCCCCCATCAATCATTAATAAGAAAATGCCTTAAGGCTTGCCTACAACCTGCCCTTATGGGAGGCTTTTGTTTTCTTTTCTTTTGTTTTTGTTTTTCAAGACAGGGTTTCTCTGTGTATGTCTGGTTGTCCTGGAACTTGCTTTGTAGAGCTGGCTGGCCTCAAACTCACAGAGATCTACCTGCCTCTGCCTCCCTGAGTGCTGGAATTAAAGGCGTGAGCCACCACTGCCCAGCAGGAAGGCATTTTCTTAACTGACGTTCCCGCCTCTCAAACGACTTTAGTTTGTATCTTTAGCAGAAAACTATCCAGAACCACTTACAATGGGAAAGAAGACTTCTTAGAAAAGAGAGAGTAAGTAGGAGGCTTGAGATGAGGATTGTCTTAGTTTGGCTTCTATCACTATGATAAAACACCATGGCCAAAAGCCACTTGAGGAGGGAAGGGTTGGTTTCAGTTTACAACTCTCTGGTCACAGTCTAATACTGAGGGGCGTCGGAGCAGGGACCTGGAGGCAGGAGCTGATACAGAGGCCATGGAGGGGTGTTGCTTATGGACTTGCTCCTCGTGACTTGCCCAGCCTGCTTTCTTGCAAACCTTGTGACCACCAGCCCAGAGATGGCAGTACCGACAGTGAGCTGGGCCCGCCCCCATCAATCACTAATCAAAAAGTGCTCCACAGGCCTTTCTGGTCCTGGGCATTTTCTCGATTAAGGTTCCCCTTCCAAAACTACTCTCGCTTGTGTTAAGCTGACACAAAACTATCCGTCACAGGGGTATTCTTCCATGATTTTCTGGGTTGACTCAATGGACTCACAAGGGTACTTGTTAAAAAGAAAAGAGGGAGGTAAAAGAGAGAGAGCTACAGTAAGAGAAAAGAAGAGCATCGTTTAAAGAGGCTGTGCTGCTGGCTTTGAGAAGGGAAGGCCGGTTTGGGGGTCAAGGAGTGCCGATGGCTTCCAGCTGCTGGGAAGTGCGAACAGACTCTCCTCTAGCACAACCGGGACAGAATGCAGCCTTGTCAACACCTTTGTGTTCTGCTTAGTGAGCTCTAGTTCAGACTCTAATCTCCAGAACTGGAAATAATCTATTTGTTTTGGCTTAGGTCACTACATCTGTGGTAATTTGCTCTAGCAGCACTGGTATCTTAATCCATTCAGGCTAGTCTGAGAAAAATACCTTTAATGGGCTCATTTATAGACAAGAGAACTTCATTTCTCACAGTTATGGGGCCTGTTTAGTTTAGTTTTCCTCGGAGGAAGCAAAGATGGAGGAGACCTGTATCTAGCCACCCACAGTTCCCTGGATCTACACTTGCAGAAGACTATACCTATTAGTCAGAGAGGCCTGATCTGATTGAAACTGAGGGAAAGGGGATATGACTCAGCTTTTGCAGAATGCCTAGTATCATCTGCCTTCATTTGATATGATAAAATGCCCTGTTTTCGGAATCATAAATGCTGGAAACCAATCAGTGAGAGGTACCAATGCCTCCAAAGCATCCACATGAAAAGAAGACTGCTGCGGGAACTCAGGCTCTGTGAGCAGGCAGAGCTGTTTCACGTTCCTGGATTGGCTCTAATTGTGTGACTTTGCTGAACTGTACAACTTCTTGGAGTCTATTTCCTCTCCTGGAAAAGGTGGATGCTAGCAGACTCAGAACTAAGTCACTTAAGCAGGCGTATGGTAAGCACCCAGTGACTGATCATTAGCCACCGTCGTTCTACAGAGTTAAGTGGAATTGAAGAACAGGTCATCTCAGTTCATAGCTAAGTCTTCGTTTGTGTGATCTCATTTTTAACTGTGGAATTCATCCCTGCCACTGGTGTGCATACAGGCAAGATAGGCAGAGTGTCACCTGTGACTTGAGAGCAGAAAGGAGTTGGCAGAGATGCTGGAAAGGAGACCAGTAAGAAAGGTCAGAAAATGCAGACCTCTGAGAGGGAAATGAGCCTCATCCATCCAATGACCTTGGAGGTGCAAGCATGTAAACAAACCTTGCTGGAAACACATGCATCGTGGTATGATAGTTCTTCCAGAAGATAAACTCTGTCTTTCCCTTGAAATAGACGCATAGAAGCTTTTGGGCTTCTGTGGTAGTCTCAATGAGAATGGACCCCATAGGCTCATATGTTTGACTGCTTGGTCCCCAGTTAATTGGTAAACATGTTTGTGGAGGATTAGGAGGTGTAGACCTATTGGGAGAGGTGTGTCCCAGGGGTTGGACTTTGAGGTTTCAAAAGCCCATTGCCAGGTCAGTCAGTCTTACTCCCTTGCCTGCCTGCCCGCCTGCCTGCCCGCCTGCCTGCAGATCAGGATGAAGCTCTGAACCTCACGTCTGCCTCTGTGCTGCCTGCCATGATGATCACAGACTAGTCCTCGAAACTTGTAAACAAGCCCCCAGTTAAATGCTTTCTCTTTTAAGGGTTGCTGTTGTCATGGTGCCTCTTCACAGCGATGGAACAGTGTCTAAGAAGTTGGTACCAGGGACTGGGTTTTTACTTTAATAAATCTGACCATGCTGTTTGTTGGAGGAATATGGAAAGACTTTGGGCTTTGGACTAGAAAATCAGTCAAACATTATTTGCAGGGCTTAATGGCGTCCTGGTAAGAGCATGGAAGATATTAGTGCTGAGGGTAATATACGGACTATAGGGGCCAGCTCAAGAGGTTTCAGGGGAGGAGAATATTATTGGATGGCCTAGTAACCATTCTTCTAATATTTTAGCAAAGAATCTTGGTGCTCTTCGCCCTTGTCCTAAGTCTGCTAACGACTGACTTGAGGAATTTTGGTCGAGGAGATTTCAAGATAGCCTGGTCACATGATTATGTATGATTGCTCTTATGCAGATCAACAGTGAAAAGGAGCAGGCAGGGTAAAGAGAAACACAAAATCTACAGTTAGGAAGGAAAAGAGAACCAAGAAATGAAGTGTTGACTCTCAGTCCTGTGCTCAAGCAGATGAGAAGCTAAAGAGAAAGGCCTGATGCTGAGTGGAATAAAGGGAGTGGTAACCTCAGGACAAAACCGGGGACTGGGCTAATCCTGCAGTTTATTAAAGAGAAGGGCTCGAGAGATTTCCTAGGCCTGAACAAAAATGGAAAGCTTAGGAAAACGTAAATCAAAAAGGGGGCCACATTTCAATCCCTGCATGCAGAAGAACTTGGTAGTTTGGGCCAAATGGTCTACTTTAGACTCAAAAAGTATACGAGAAAGGGGTGTTCGGGTGGAGGTTCCACCCAAACCTTCTCCCCTGGAGCTGCCTCCGTCTAGACTCTGCCCCTGAGAAAGCCTGCCATCAGTGGCTCCACCCCCAGGGGCATTCCCCTGCGCCTGAAAAAGCCCACCATCGGAGGCTCCACCCCAAGAGTATTAAAAGCCCCCACCTCATGGTTTCCCCTGAAGGTCTCTTCAACTTCCCCTGGGGCCACCCAGGGGTGCTGTGCTCAGAATAAACCTGGATTTATTGATTCGGTTTGATTGACTTATTACATCAGCGGTTGCAGATTCCCATTAACCAGAATTTAAAATTAACAAAGGTTTATGGAATATTCCTCTGAGTTTAAGAAAAGCCACTGAGGTAAGCAGCCATCACAATTAAATGTTTTCCTATATAAGAGCTGCCGTGTCTCTTCACAGCAATAGAAACCCTAACTAAGACAGCCATCTAAATGCTTTGCCATCAGACAGAGGAATACAGGCTTTTAAATTTCCCCTGTTGTTCTTCAGTCTTGCTTTGGTCCAGTGTTTCCTCACTGTGCTCCCTTTCCTTCCTTTTGAAATGGTAATGCATATTCTGTGTCATTGGATGTTGGATGTATGTGATTGACTTTTTGCCTTTGCTTTTACAGGGCGTTACAGTGAAGAGATTGCCTTGAGCCTCAGAAGAGACAAGGACTTTGGACGTTTAAACATTGTTGAGACTGTGACAGACTATGGGGTCTTTTGAAGTTGGACTGAATGCAGTTGGTATTATGGTCTGACTACAAGCCTGTGGGGCCAGAGAATGGAATGCGGCGGTTTGAATGAGAATGGCCCTCATATAGGCTCATGTGTCTGAATGCCTGGCACTCAGTCATTAGAACTGTTTGGGAAGAACTAAGAGGTATGGTCTTATTGCAGGACGTATGTCATTGGGGGTAGGTTTTGAGGTTTCAAAAGCCCATGCCAGGCCCAGTATCTCTCTGCCTGCTGCTTATGGATCAGGATGTAAAGCTCTCAGCTACTACTCCAGCACCATGCCTGTCTCCTTCACATGTGATTGTCATGGACTAACCCTCTGAAACTGGAAACAAGTCCCCAATGAAATGCTTTCTTTTTATAAAAGAATTAAGCGGCAGTGAAGAGGGTGCCTGAGCTGGCCTTCCTCTGTAATCATATTGTTGACTACCTTAACTGTCATCATAGAACCTTCGTCCAGCAATAGATGGAAGCAGGCACAGAGATCTACAGAGAAGCCCTGGGATGAGCTACGGAAGACCAGCCCAAGAGAGGGAGGAGTGATAATATGAGCAAAGGGGTCAAGACCATGATGGGGATACCCACTGAAACAGCTGACCTGAGCTAGTGAGAGCTCGCTGACTCTGTCTGGACTGATAGCGGGATCACCTGCATAGGACCAAACTAGGCCCACTGAATGTGGGGGACAGTTGTGAGGCTTGGACAGTCTGTGAGGCCACTGGCAGTGGGACCAGGATTTATCCCTAATACTTAAACTGGCTTTTTGGAGCCCATTCTTTTCGGAGGGATACCTTGCTCAGCCTAGATATAGCGGGGAGGGCCTTGGTTCTGCCTCAAAGTGAAGTGTCAGACTTTGTTGACTCTCCATGCGAAACCTTACCCTTTCTGAGGAGTGGATGGAGGGTGGGGTGGGGGAAGGAAGGTGAGGGGAGTGGGAATGGGGATAGTCATGTAAAATGAGAAAAGATTGTGTTAAAAAAAATTAATTAAAAAAAAAGAATTGCCTTGATCATGGTGTCTCTCCACAGCAGTAGAACAGTAACTGAGAAAGCTTTCTAACATTTCTATGAAAAATTGTAGTCAGTCTAACAGGAATGTTGGAAATCATAGATGCTACCTCCCCCACCCCACCCCCACCTCCCATTTCTAATTAGTCCCAAAATTAAGTGCTTTACTGGGGGGGGGGGCTTCCAGTCCATGAGAACCTCAGTTAGTGGACCCTCGAAACACAGGAAAGAAGAAAATCACAAGTTACTAAACAGTTCAAAGATGTGTCCATTCATATCTATGAGACATAATGAAAAGAGCGCTCAGGCTCGGGATCCAGAGCAAACCAAACCAGCGTCACGATGGATGGTCACTAAGGACACACACTATGTGTGTCCTTCCAAATATCTGCTGAAATCCTGGCCACCAGTGTGGTGGAATTAGGGAATGGACCTTTGGGATGCGGTTAGGCCACTAAAGTGGAGCCCTAAGGAGTGGGCTGGCGTTCTTATTAAAGGAATTCTGAAGAGCTTCTTCCCCTGTCTGCCATGTAAAGTCAGATAGGAGATGCTATCTACGGGCAAGGGGGCTTTCCTCAGACCTGAATCTTGCAGTGTCTGGATCCTTAACTTCCTATCCACCACAGCCCTTAGACGTTTTGTTGTTTATAAGCTCCACAGGGTAGGTGGTTATAGCAGCCCAAATGCCCTAAGATGAACATACTTTTTAAAGATACAATTACAGAGTGGGATGTTTACAGCACGTGCTGTAATCTCTACACCAGAGGCGGAGACAGGAGGATTGCCACCAGTTCAAGGCCAGCCTGAGCTACTAAGTAAGATCCTGTCACAGAAAATATATGCAGAAATAAATAAATGTGAAGAGAAAAGGGAGAAAGCAAGGCTTGATCCCACTTAGGGTTTACGCACCATACAGGATAGGAGAGCGTCTCAAGAGCGTCACTGGCATGCCTTAGTCCACGTGACCCCTCACAAGGGTTTCCAGGAACAACGACTGGAAGTGAAAGCCTTCTTCATTAGCCACCACACTTTAGTGCCTAAGCCAGTCCATCTAGCACATGTTTTCACAAGAACTATCCTGTGTAATTGAGAAAAATTGAAATTACGTTTACTGTTCAGAAAAAATAAAATTGTATTCATGCATATTTCTGTATATAATTTTGTAGATAATCACTAAAATTATGTGCGATTATTTTAAATGGTAAATATAAATGTATTAGCCAAATATGAGAATATTACAAATATAAAACAAAGTAGTAGAGTTCAAACAAATATAATTTTATACATTTATAGATTTATTTATTAAATTATATGTATATATATTTTACCTTGCTCAAAGAAATTCACGTAGACAGTATCTCTTATTCTATTTAGTCACCCAACATTTTCAAAAAAGTTAAAAACTTAAAATATTTTTAAAAGAAAAAAATTGTGTCATCAGATCCATTTTAATAAGGCTGACTAATGTTACTAAGTATATAACACTATCTAATACCAAATTACCGTCAAAATAAATTGCTAAGAAAAGATGATAACCCCAACTATAATTTTAGTTTTGTCAGATATAAAAGCTAAATGTGACTCCTAGCCTACATTTTTCTGGAAAGATTGTTCATTACCCATTCATCTGGCTTAGAGAGCTAATGCCTTGTGCCATCACCGTTTCTATAACAATTTGGTCTTCACAGGGCCAAAGGCTGAAGGTGTCAGCTCTTGTAAGAACCTCTCCTATCTGGGATGACATTTCCACTGTAAGTGGAGCCCCACCACTACCTCCCTGCTTCTCTTTTCACACGTGCCTTTTCCTCTATTGTCTATGCAGAAAGGGGGCCTGGCATCTGTCTGTTTCCCAGTCAGCTGCCTGCTTTTTCCTTCGCTGCTTTGGGAGCTCCCGCTCCCGGCCGTCACCTGTGGCTATGTCCTGCTTCATGTGTCAATTTGCTAGCACAGGGCAGAGGAGGGTGATACAGGGTATGCCAACAGCCCATGCCCTTAACACCCCTGCAGACCTCTTGGGAATATACCCAAGAGATGCCCTATCATACTACAAAAGCATTTGTTCAACTATGTTCATAGCAGCATTATTTATAAGAGCCAGAACCTGGAAACAACCTAGATGCCCCTCAATGGAAGAATGGATAAAGAAAGTGTGGAATATATATGCATTAGTGTACTACTCGGTGGTAAAAAAAAATGACATCTTGAATTTTGCATGCAAATGGATGGAAATAGAAAACACTATCCTGAGTGAGGTTACCCAGACCCAAAAAGATGAACATGGTAGGTACTCACTCATTAGTGGACTCTAGTCATAAATAAAGGACATTGAGTCTATAATTCGTGATCCTAGAGAAGCTAAATAAGAAGGTGAACCCAAGGAAAAACACGTAGTTATCCTCCTGGATATTGGAAGTAGACAAGATTGTCGGGCAAAAATTGGGAACTTGGGGGTGAGGGTAGGATGGGGTAAGGGGAGATGGGGAGAGAAAAGTGAGAAGGGGAGGATGGGGAGAGCTTGGGGGAATGGGATGGTTGGGATGGAGGAAGGGTGGATTGGGAGCAGGGAAGTAGATATCTTAATTAAGGGAGCCATTTTAGGGTTGGCAAGAGACTTGACTCTAGAGGAGTTCCCAGGTGCCCAGGGCGATGTCCCCAGCTAGTTCCTTGGGCAGCTGAGGAGAGGAAGCCTGAACTGACCCTATCTTATAGCCACACTGATGAATATCTTGCATATCACCATAGAACCTTCATCTGGCGACGGATGGAGATAGAGAGAGACCCACATTGGAGAACTGGACTGAGCTCCCATGGTCCAAATGAGGAACAGAAGGAGGGAGAACATGAGCAAGGAAGTCAGGACCGCGAGGGGTGCACCCACCCACTGAGACGGTGGGGCTGATCTAATGGGAGCTCACCAAGGCCAGATGGACTGGGACTGAAAAACCATGGGATCAAACCGGACTTTCTGAACGTGATGGACAATGAGGGCTGACTGAGAATCCAAGGACAATGGCACTGGGTTTTGATCCTACTGCATGTACTGGCTTTGTAGGAACCTAGTCTGTTTGGATGCTCACCTTCCTATACCTGGATGGAAGGGGGAGGACCTTGGACTTCCCACAGGGCAGGGAACCCTGACTGGACCGGAGAGGGAGAGGGAAGGGAGTGGGGGAAGGGGGAGGGAAATGGGAGGCAGGGAGGAGGCGGAAATTTTTTATAATAAATAAATAAACAAACAAACCGCTGCAGACACAGCTTATGATGTATTTAAGACAACTGGCAAGCAGGGGGTATCTCAACGGCATTGCAAGGCAAGAAATATTCCTTAGCTGAGTGCTAAACGTGTCTCCAAGGCCCAAAGAAAAAGGGTAGAAGACATAAAACACTTCATTTAGGAGGGCGGCGTCCCTCTGAAGTCATTCCAGTTCTCAGCCTCGCTCCCTGGTCTCCAGGTCACTCTTATCTCCCCCTTGCAGAGACAGCACCCCTTTCCTCTAACTTGCTTAATATACATTTTCGGTCCTCCGGAAAACAACCCCTCTGGTGTTAGCACCGCGTCGGAGGTACATAGTGGAAGCTGCCACCACTCAGCTCCCTTAGAATCTCTTCTCAGTTCTGCTTTTCTACCCCTTGGCTTCTATGTGCTTTTCCAACGGTCTGGACCAGAGCATATTTTTGGAAGACTGATCTCCAGCTACTTAAAGTACATTGAAGAGCTGGGGACTGGCTTACGAAAGCCTCGCTTTATGGCTCCAAGTCAGGACAACCAGAGTCCTAACTCATACTCCAGCGCTCTTGGCTGTGCCGCTAAGGCTAGGCCTTTCGTCTGAATCACATCCAAATCTTCTGCCTCTTCCGCGTCCAATTTCCTTAAGCACCAACTTTTTAAAAAAACACTTGCATAAGAATCCTCATCTCCAGAGCGTCTGGAAAAGTGACCTAAAGTATCTTTCCACCAATTTTTAGTATGGACAAAGGTTCTCTAGTTCTTAAGCAATTCACTCCCCTGACGGGTAGAGTAGTCCAGGGTCTGTCTCTAGTGTAATGTATCAAATTCTTGTGACTTTTCTCTCCACCGGAGTGGGATGAACAGCACACTATTGCTCTAGTCTGCAACTGGATAAATGCTGGACAAAATGAGCGCTTGTCCCAGGAATAAAAATAGTAGTAGATTTAGATCTTATTAAAGAGGACACGCTGTTCACAGAGAAACCCAGCTTACAAAGATGGGCAAAATGAGGGCATTCAAATTCTGCTTCCCATTTCTATCTCCTGTCAAGATGTCACAGAAGAAAAACCCTTTACATGCCCTTAAGGGAATAAGCCAACTGCCTGGAAGGCTATTTGGAGTAGTGCAGAGATTCAGCAGGGCTTTCAGAGAACTGGCCCTGACCCTCATCTAGCTGTTGCCCCTGTGGTCTCTAGACGGATAGCTTTAGCACTTGCCTGAAAATGGTTACAAATGCAGACCTGAGGCCCTATCCCAGCACTCCTCAGAAATCTTGGGGTCTGGGGCTAGAGAGATGGTTCAGTGCTTAAGATCCCATGCTTCTCTTGCAGCACACCCGGGTTCAGTTCCTAGCACGTACATAGTGGCTCCCAGGCATCTGTAACTCCAGTGCCAAGGGATCTGATGTCCTATTCTGATCTCGGAGGGCATCAGTCATGCAAGTGCTACACATATATACATACAGGCAACACATTCACACACATAAATCTAAAAATAAAAATAATAATTTTGGGGTCAGGAGTGGACTGCAATTTAACAAGCCACCCACCCCACACACACACCAAGGATGCCTTTAATCTCTGTCTTTAGTTTCTGTTAAAATGAAGGAGACCTCAAAAATAATGTTGCCTGGATGGAGTGGGGAGGACCTTGGACTTCCCACTGCGCAGGGAAACTTGACTGCTCTTTGCACTGGAGAGGGATGGGGAGGGAAAGTGGAGGGAGTGGGAGGGAAATGGGAGGAGGGGAGGAGGTGGAAATTTTTAATAAAAAGGAAAAAAAATTAAAAAAATAATGTTGCCAAGTGGAGTAAAGACCTCTGATTGCCATTAGGAGTTAAAGAGCTGTTGTTCTTGTATTTACGTAAACAATCCAAGACAGCTGTATACCGAACCCAAATACATCTAAAGCTCACTCTTTTGTGATCTTTGGTAGGGGACGGTGGTGACAATGGAAAAGGCCTTAACTAGAATTTTTTAAATTGCTTCTAGTCTCACAGAGGAGAAGTCTGGTAGCTTCTCAGGCCCCAGAAAACTTTATTTTAAACATAAATGAGAATAACTGGTTTATGGAAAGGAGTTTATGCTGTCTCCTGGGCTCCTAAACTTAGTGAGGTTCCAAAGGGCTGGAAGACAAGGTGCATTTTAAATGACAGTGGTACGGTAAAGAGTGGAATCCACCTCTGATAGGAGACATGGCACCATCTCCTCCCTCAAGCTTTAATTCGGTTGAGCAGATCAATCACTAGGCCAAGGGACTGCTCCTCAGGAAGGCAGGTCCACCTTAAGCTTTGCTAGAAGGTATGAGGAATCATTAGCCCTTTAAGGAGATTATATACTTTTCCTTCCCAGAATTCTTGCCCGCTGCCCCCAACACAGTCTGTATGAACTGCCATGAGGTTCTGTTGGTCTGCCTGCCTTTTCTGAGCGAGTCCTGGCCCAGAAAAGTGTAACTTTCCCTTTCTCTTTGTTCTTTTGATGCTAGACAGAGCCTAAAGATATGTCTCTGGTCCTTTCTCTAAAGTTCCCCTTCCCACTGTGTGGCTTAAATCAAACCACGAGACTTTCTCTCATCCTCATCCTCCTCCTCCAGGTAACTCCTGAGATTTACAGCTTACCTGCCCTGGGAATTTTCCTTTAAATGATAATAAAATTGCCTTTGAGATTTTTTTTAAAGTCCATTCTTTTGTTTTGTTTTGTCTTTGAGACAGGGTTTCTCTATATAACAGTCATGGCTCTGTACTCCAAGCTGGCCTCGAACTCACTGAGATCTGCCTGCCTCTGCCTCTCGAGTGTTGGGATTAAAGGCATGTGCCACCAACACCCAGCAAAGAGTGTTCTTTTTTTGTTTGGGTACTTTTTTGTTTTGTTTTTCAAGACAGGGTTTCTTTGTGTATCCTTGGCTGGCCTGGAACTAGCTCTATAGATCAGGCTGGCGTCAAACTTACGGAGATTCACCTGCCTCTGCCTCTGCCTCAGCAACCAGTGTTGTTAACCACAGAGCTATCTCTCTAACCCCAAGCATTTGAATTTATTCTTAATGTATTAATGAGACTAAGAACAAGAGGGGACTCTGGTTTCTCGGGTAACAAGTGGTGTCTCTGATGGGACTCCCCAAAATTTTTGATAATGGTAGAAGCTGATTTTTTTCCTGTTCTGTGCTTTCAGTAGTTTTTAAACTTATTTATTTTTTGTGGATTTCACATCATGCCTCCCGATCCCACTTATCTCCCCATCCCCTGATTTCTGCCCTCTGCCCTTGCAACCTCCCCCACAAAACAAAAGAAAATTTAAAAGAAAAAGCAAACAAAAAAGAAGGGGGGGAGAAGAATCTTGTCTCTTGTCTTGGAGACTGTAGTGTGACCTTGGGAGTCCCACAGTTCACCCTTTAGTCTATTCATGTCCACTTGCCAGTGTTCATTGCCGTGAGTCATTGGTCTGGCTCAAGACCTCTGGCTTCTGCTGCACTATCAATAGTGGGCTCCCTCTGGGGCTCCTCTTGGATACCCTGTTGTTGTCCTGTGTCGTGGAGATCCTGCAGTTTTGGATCTGTAGGTTCGTCCCCTTCACCTGCTCCAACAGTTCATAGAAGCAGTGGATGCTGGAGTGGACTAACTTACCCGCCTGGCTCTGGGACTGGGTGGTAGCTGGGTTGTCAGTCTGTCAGCTCTCCCTGGGCGAGCTCTCCGGCACTGCTCCGGCTGGCTCACGCAATGCAGCCTGCAGCAAGAAGCAAGGCCGGTTCTCCTGCTCTCAGGTCCTCAGATCCGGATACCCACACTCACGACACAGGATCTTTAGCCCAGGAGAGGTGCTAATTGATGTAGCAGGCATAGGGGGGCAGGGCAAGGGTGTATCTCCTGTTCTCATACCCTCAGGGCTGGCTCACCTGCACTCGGATGGATAACCGGGTCAACTTTAGTGTGCTGTCCAGGCAGGGTGCGGGGCCTGCTCTCCTGTGTGCTGCAGCCAGTGTAGGGCAGGGCTGGTTCTGTCACCATCATGACCCCAGGGCCGGCTCTCTCACCTGCTGCAGGTGGCAGCGAGTGAGCAGGGAAGGGCATCTCTCCTTCACCCATTGCCACCACATGGCAGTTAAGAGGGTCGGGGTTAACTCTCGTGCTCGCACACCCTCAGAGTTGGTTCACCTGCATCCCAATGATAAGGTCAGTGCTAATGTGATGCCCAAGTGAATCACGTGCCCATGGTGAGGGATGTGGCCATCATTCGTCAGGGAGAAGGAAGGCAACTCTCCCCTGACAGGTGGAGCCAGCTGTCCTGCTGCAGTATCCAGCAGAGGGCAGGGCCAGTGATCCCAGAGCCTGCGAAGAGCAGAGCTGGCACAGTACAGCCCTCAGCTTTCCACACGTGTGCTTCCTATGGCCCCCTGTGCTAACACCAGCCATAGAGATCATCGCCGACCCCAGCTGCAGCAGTACCATGGACCCAGACATGGCCCTTAGCAGCAGCTCTGTCCCAGATGTCACCATGGCCCCTGTGGCAGCACAGATCACTGAGGTCAGTATGGCCCTGAAGACAACATGGCCTTCGGACACTGAGGTGGTCTCAGGTAGCTGATCAGATCCTGGTCATCCTCATGGCTCTAGGTGGTAACAGTAGCCACGGACATCAACTCAGACCCTGGCTGCTATAGGGCCCAGAAACAAGACATGGCCTTCAGCAACAGCCCTGGTCCATATGACACCATGGCCCCGGGTAACAGCACAGGCCGCTCCAATCAGAATGGCCCTGGCAGGAACATAGTCCTCAGACACCCACCTGGCCACAGGTTGCAACCCAGACCATGAGCATCTGTGTGCTCTCTGGTGGCCATAGCCATCAATACAGACCCCAGCTGAATTAGGAACATGGACCCAAACGTGGTCCCAGGCAGTAGCCTGGGCTCATATGTCACCATGGCCCCAGGTGGCAGCACAGACCACTCAGATCATCATGGCCCCCATGGCAGCATGGCCCCCAGACACCAACACGGCCCCCAGTGGTGACTCTGACCCCTGGCATTAGCATGGCTTTCAACGGTGTCAGGAACTAACTGCAGGCATCAGCGCAGATCCTGGATGCAGTAGGACCATGGACCCAGACATGGCCCTCAGCAGCATCCCTGGCCTTCATGACACCATGGCCCCAGGTGACAGTGCTGGCAACCCAAACCGGTATGGCCCCAGTGGTAGCACAACCCTTGAACACTAACATGGTCACAAAGTTGGGGTCTAGACATGGGCTACTGGACATCAACACAGACCCAACTGTGGTGGGACCACAAGATGATGAATTTTGAAGACAGGGTGCATGAACAAATTTAGATGAAGCAGAAGAAACTGAAAAGGTGTGGTCAGTTGCCAACCAAATGCAGCGAGGCTGCAGAGACCAGGGTTCAAGTCAGGTGTTTAGAAAGGATATTTTAAGTTAATACTCATTTATTTTGATAGATAAGATTTAAATATCTTCTAGTAATGGAAGCAGAAGACTAATTCATAAGCAGAAATACTCAAAATATTTTTTTAAGTCTTAAGAAAACGTTTGTTTGGGATTTTTTTGTTTTGGTTTGGTTTTGGTTTCAATGTGGCAAAGGACACCTTACACCTTCAGCTTTTTTGCGAACATGCTGGATTTTCTTTCCCATTTCTTTGCAGTGTGTGTTCACCTTGGTATTTTCTGGAATGTTTTCTGTCCAGTGACACCTACATGATTTACAAGTCCTTAGCCACAGCCTTTGAGGTCACTGCTAATAGGGGAAGAGCAAGGACTTGAGACATGACAAATGCTGGGTGGGGTGACTGTACCGACAGACAAAGTTAGGGAAGGCTGTGGGTTAGGCCTCAAGCTAACTGTCAAGGATTACTTCAGACTATAGGAGTACAGTCATCCCTTCCCTCAGTAGAAAATGGAGATTGGTTACAGCACTTGTGGTTCCTCGAGGTTCTTGTATAAAATCCCATAGCATCTGCACAGAAATTAGCTCTTCCCATATATTTTAAGCCATCTCTTCTTATTAGAATTCCTGATGCAAAGTGAATGCTGTGTTAATAGATGCCATACTGTATTGTTTAAGGAATAATGACAAAGGGGGAGTTTGTGATGCTCAATGCAGATACAATTTCTCCAAATATTTTCTATCTATAGTTGGTAGAACCCATGAATGTGGAACCCACAGATATAGAAGGATGACTGCATTGGGAAGTTCCTGGAATTGGGGGAATACACAAGGGAGAACACCCCCCTGTGGAGACTCTCTCAGACCAAAAGCAACGGTATGATTTATATAGGCACAATTGGAGCATTCCCCAGAGTGGTTGCTTAAACAAGGCCAAGTTCAGTAGGTAGTTCAAGATCAACTCCTTGTAGTGAATCTGGGTGCTGAGGAATAATTCTTTGGTACACTATGAAGACGTACTGCTCTCACTGTTGTAGTAATATGAGCGGCGGGGCTGCGTCCCCAACACCCCAGCCGCCTGCTCTCCTCTCGGGAGCAGACGCCTCAGCAGAGACGCCATGCTCCCAGCTCCCAGGCAGCCGCACACTATGAAGCTCCGACCCAGGATGGACAGAGGCTGGAATCTTCCCGGTAAGCGCAGCTAGGGGCGCTACACAGATGATTAGAAATGGGCTAAATTAATATGTGAGAATTAGCCTAGATAGAAATGGGCCAAGCAGTGATTAAATGTATACAGTTTGTGTGTTGTTATTTCGGGGCAAAAGCTAGCCGAGCAGGCGACTGAGGTGTTGGGGACGCAGCCCCGACGCTCCATATTACTACACACTGTTAATAAAGAAATGACTGACCAATAGCTAGGCAGAAAGAGGTTAGGTGGGCAAGCCAGACTGAGAGAATGGAAAAGAAGGAGGGCAGAGTCACCAGGCAAACAGAGGAAGCAGGAGATGAGCATGCCATGCTGTGGTAGAGCATAGATAAGAAATACAAGCTAATTTGAGTTTTAAGAGCTAGTTAGTAACAAGCCTAAGCTATTGGTCAAATATTTATAATTAATAATAAGTATATGGTTATTTGGGAGCTGACTATCAGGACAAAGCTGACTGATGGGATAGAAGAACTCTACCTACAGCTGGGCACAGGTGATTTACTGAACCCCATGCCCAGCATTAGATTTTAGGAATTGTGTTGACACATCAAGTCTTTTGGGTTGGCCCCAGAGATAAAGGCTGAAAGTAGCCATATGTCTAACAACAAGCTCCCTCCCCACCTTTTAAAATCAATTTGGGCCTATTTTCAAAGTCAGTAGTTTCTCACTTCTTCATCCATTTTCTTGGATGTTACTCATTTAGGGAAGCTCTGACCACATTTTATCTTACAGACTTGCAAACCTTCTGTTATGTTAAACCAAGTTTTGTCAGGAATAGTTACACACTTAAATGCTGATGTTTTGTGTCTTCAGAGAAGGGAACAAGGTGGGAAAATTCTTTATTCCATGTCATGGGGTCTTCGGGACCACTTCCAGGTCAAATGAGTGGGTCAGGGATGCCCAGGATTCGGCATACAGTCACACTCATAGTTATTATGGCCTATAAAGCAGATATCAAGTACAACGAGCAAAGGACTGGGCACATGAGGAGAAAGGAGTCAGAATCTGGCACTTCCTTCAAAGGATTCTCTCTCAGCAGAGTCATGCAGGATGCTTAATCCTTCCACTAATGAGCTGCGGTTACACGTGTCGAATGTTCTCAGCCAGACAAGCTCATTAAGGATCCAGTACTCAGGATTCTTACTCCAGGGGATGAGCACAGAGGTAATCTCTATTAGCAAATTCCAGGCTCTCAGAGGGAAGCAGAGGTTCAGCACAATATTGCTTGTATAGTTTAGAGACAACGTCTTGGTTACTTTTACATCACTGTGAAGAGACACCATAACCAAGGTAACTTATAGAAGAGTTTATTAGGGCTTGCAGTTCCAGAGGGCTAAAGTTCATAACCATCATGGCAAATACCATGGCAGCAAGGAGGAAGGCATGTCAGTGAAGTCGTAGCTGAGAGCTTACATCCTTAAGGCAACAACTACAAGACAGATAAAGAGCTAACTGGAAATGGTATAGGCTTTAGAAACCTCAAAGCCCACCCCCAGAGGTATGTCTCCTCCAACAAGGCCATACCTCCCAGTCCTTCTCAAACACTTCTACAAACTGGGGGCCAAGCATTCAAATATATGGGCCTGTGGGGGCCACCCTCATTCAAATTCCCACAGTCAGCCACTCTTAGTAAAGGCTCGAAACCATCTCCAGTTCTCAGTCTCCATGCCAATCAGTGTCCAACTTTAAGCAGGAGTTTCAAAGGTAAAGACTAGACTTGGGATGTTAATGCTTATCTGCAGCTATTCCAATCAGAAGACATTCATTGTCATGTTTATCTTTAGTTAGGACACCAGAGAGACAATGGGTATGTCTATAAACGATTTACCAAATTGAGGGAAATTGTTTATTTTTCCTCTGATCTTATTTAGTGTCTTTGCTCCTTGAATCAATTTTTATCTCTTTTTTCCTGGAAAAGTGATTGTCAAAATATGATCTGTAGATTAAACACAGCCTGTGCCTGATTTTGGAAATAACGTTTTATTGGAACACATTGCTGGAACATATATATTCGTTCTGATATTTTTTATACCTGTTTCCACTTTAAAGTGCAGATTTGGGTCTCAGCCTAATGGATTTACTATCTGACCCATTAGAGAAAAGGTTCAGCGATCCTTATTTTAGACCACAAAAGAGCAAATAACCCATTTCTTATAATGCTCTCATATGTGTTCTTGCACACACGTGTTTTTCTTATCAAATACAATATTCATTCAATAAAGTAAAAACATTGAGCATAAGATCAGTTCACTGATAATTAACTCTTGAGTTGGATTATTCATGAAGTGACTTACCTATGTCCAGTATACAAAAATGTCACTCTGAGAAAAAATACTCTCCAACGAAACAAGAAGCTGTTTCTTCTGTGAGAGAATGGAAAGATGCCCCTACCTTCATCAGCTCTTAAATGGGTGCTTTGCCTTCATGAAGGAATCCAACTAATTCAGGGTCTCACTAACCAGAGAAAAGCATGAAAATTGTATTGATTTCACATGTATGGCAGGATCTTCACAAGAGAGCAGCATCTGAAGAAATCACCAGCGCTTGATGCTTTTATACTTTTTAAACAAAGAATAATTAATTTGTGAGGGAATGAGAGGGAAAAATGGATAGCCAGGCTAGGGAGGTGATTTTTAAGAATGCTGCTGAGCGAAGCATGCAAGGAAGTGGAAGATAAAGATTGCTTTGACGTTTGTTTATTGAGCTTGATTGCAGCTCAGGTTACTAGTCTTTGGTGAGCAAGGCTATTTTCCAGATTTGATATGTGAAGACATGCCTCCCTAAAGAATTTTTATGGCTCCGGGAATAGCACACCAACTGGACTGATCAGATTATATTTATGTATTTAGGAAAATACACACACACACACACACACACACACACACACACACACACACGAATTAAAGAAAAAGAGGCCTTGAATTTGAAAGAGAGCAAGGCATGGGAGGGGTGCATGGGTACATTTGCAGGAAAGGGGAAAACAATAGAAATATAATATAATCTCAAAAGATAAATTATTTTTTAAAAAGAATTTTTATGACTTGTGCATGCAAGGAAAAACAGGTCAAATGCCCCCCTTTGAAGCTGAAGTTCTTCAAGTAATTTTAACTGAAAGACGTGACATATTTTGAGATGGCACATCCTTACCTCCTTACTTTTTTCTGCTGTAGGAACAGGCTTTCAAAATATTGGAAAAAATTTAAATCTTGGGGGAAATTTACCACTTCTCTTGGTTCTGGAAATTTTCTAGTGATCACTTATGACCTCAAAGACTATCAGTTTAGACTAATAACTTGCAAGGCAATTTTCAAAGGGTGGAGGGTGTCGCTCATTGGTAAAGTACTTGGCTAACGTGTGAGGCCCTGGGTTCCATCCCAGCACCTCCAGAAAACACAAAGGACGGCAGGCAGTGTGAGTGAGTCTGAGGAAAGGCCCATAATCAAGGTAAACCAAAGGAAGATGTAGAATCTCTTAAGGCATTTCTAACAACCTAAGCAAAATCACTGCATTGTAGAAGCAAGCACATCTCATTTTTATTTATTTGTCATTCATTCACTCTGGGAAATCTATTAGCATGTTGTATACAAACATCTACTAGTGCGTTCTAGCTGTTATGGAAAAGGACGTAGATGATGTTGTGGTTTGAATGGGAAATGACCCCCTAAGCTCATGAATGTGAACGTTTGACTCCAGTCGGTGGTGCTCTTTGAGAGAGGTTCTGAAACCTTTAGGAGGTTGAGCTTGGCTGCAGGAAGTACGTCACGTAGGATGGACTTTGAAGGTGTATAGCTCTGCCCCACTTCCTGTTCACTCTCTCTGCTTCCTGTGTATGAGTAAAGATGTAGTCAGCTGGCTTTCTGCTCCTAGTGCCATGCCGGGCCTTACCTACCATTGTGAACTCTAGCCCTCTAGAACCATAAGACAAAGTAAAACTTTTTCTATAAGTTACTTTGATCATGATAATTCATCACATAAAATCTAGAATATAGATATTAGATAAACAGCAATCAGGGACAAATTAGCATCACGGTTAACAAAGTAGTCAGATTACCTGAATTCAAATTCTGGCTGTGCTATTTACTGCTATGTCATTTTGAACAAGTTACTTAACCTCTCTGAGACTCCATTTTTCTAATATATACACTTAATACCTTATATCAAGTGAACCAACTATAACTCAGATAGCCACATGGATAAATCTCTAGTGTCAGAAGCCTAAATAGTGGTTACCCTTGATAGGAGACAATAGTGTAATTTCTAGAAGGAAACACAAAGGGAACTCCAGGAACAGATAATATTTCTTAAGTATAAGTTTGTGCCTGAATGTATGTCATGTGTGTGGGTATGCAGAGGCCAGAAGAAGGTGTCAGATCCCTGGAACTAGAGTTCCAGATGGTCGTCAGCATTATGTTGCTGCTGGGAACCAAATTTTATGTCCTCTGGAAGAACAGCAAGTTCTCCTAACCACCGAATCATCTCTCCAAGCCCAGGAACAAATAATTCTTTATTGTGAAAACATATTGAGTTGATATTTGCATGAACTTTTTCTATAGGTATGTAAAACTTCTCTGAACAGCTAAGGGGAGAATGCCTATAGGGACAAAGTTCAAATAAATTTAGATTTAATACAAGTTTCTGCAAAAATCTGTTCTTTATAGTTTTATTCCTGTTAAAAATTACAGACAGTGTGTGTATCTAATAAACAACCTTTAAAAAGATAATCTTGGTGATTGTAACATGGGGAAATTCTATCTACTGATAATTGAGCAAAAGAATTTGCTGCATCTTGAATACATTTTCTCTCTTTAAAAATGAAGTTATCACTAAAAGAAAAAAACAGCTAATGACCCCCTGGGGTTGTTGAGAAGCTCAGATGAGGTATGACTCTTGAAACATACGGAAAAGTCCTTAGCTTTCCTAATCTGGGAAGCTATAAATAAATAAAGAAGGCATTCAGCCTCTCTTGCTCCTTGGAAACTGGGAAGGAAAGGGTTAGCAAGAAGCTGTAGCTTAATCTCTCTTTCTACTGAGGTCGTCCCTAGTAAAGAAAATAATCTGAGGCAACCTACTATCCATGTGTACATGTTGATGACCAATCTTGCAAATCCACTAACAGCATTAACTAGTGAAAGAATCCTTATCTATGGAATGCTCTTAGTAGGATTCACCTGCTTTGTCTACTATTGTTATGGTAAACAAACCTGGGATATATATGTATGTGTGTGTGTGTGTGTGTGTGTGTGTATTTGTGGGGCATAGCTCCCTGGAAAATATACATAAACTATATAACCATCAGAGTATAAGTAATAACTATATATATATTACTTAAAAATTTTATATGTTGGGCTGGAGAGATGGCTCAGTGGTTAAGAGCACTGACTGCTCTTCCAGAGGTCCTGAGTTCAATTCCCAGCAACCACATGGTGACTCATAACCACCTGTAATGAGATCTGGTGCCCTCTTCTGGCCTATAGGCAGGATACTGTATAAATAAATAAATAAATAAATAAATAAATAAATAAATAAATCTTTTAAAAAATTGTAGATGTTAAGTCTAGGCTAATGCACATCTTAGTGGACTAACATGAAAGACAGCCACAGTGACACTGAGCCGACGTATCCATGCTGGGTCTGTATCTCATAAATATGATGTATTACATCATAAATGAGGTTAGTATCCAAAATGGGCAAGATTATGCTCCTTCTAAGATCTCTAGGAAGAATCTTCTTAACTTTTGATATTTACCCACAATCCTTAGGGATTGTGGGTTAACCTTTATAACCTTACTTTATGTTAATTACCTTTGCCAAGATCATATTTGAAAATAAGGCCAAATTCTAAGGTATGAATTCAATATAACTCTTTTTTAATGTATCTTTAACAATAACCCCTGGGGCCCAGAGCCCGCCTGCAGCAAGCAGGGTGGGCCCTTTGTCTGCAAGCGAACCAAGCAGCAAGGAGTTTCGATCAGGGCACCTAGTGAGACATCATTGTGGTGAGTGAGTGCTGCGGCACCGGGGAACAGCCCGCCTACACTTCCTGATCAACCTACAGGGCTACACTGCCCGGTACCTCCTCGCTATTCCTATCCCATCCAGCTTACATCCAGATCCCCCCACCCCCTGTTTCTCTCCCCCCTCCCTTCCTTGGTGGCAGAGCGCCTCCCTGCTCGGCCTGCTTGGGCGCTGGGTCCTAACCCAAAGCGTAGGGCAAAGGGGAGCTCGGGGGCTTCTTTGTCCCCAGAGCCCGCCTGCAGCAAGCAGGGTGGGCCCTTTGTCTGCGAGCGAACCAAGCAGCAAGGAGTTTCGATCAGGGCACCTAGTGAGACATCATTGTGGTGAGTGAGTGCTGCGGCACCGGGGAACAGCCCGCCTACACTTCCTGATCAACCTACAGGGCTACACTGCCCGGTACCTCCTCGCTATTCCTATCCCATCCAGCTTACATCCAGATCCCCCTACCCCCTGTCTCCCTCCATCCCTCCCTTCTTGGGGCAGAGTGCCTCCGTGCTCAGCCTGCCTGGGCGCTGGGACTGAACCCGAAGGTGAGTGCAAAGGGGAAGGTGGTAGCTCCTTTGTCTCCACAACCTGCCTGCAGCAAGCAGGGTGGGCCCTTTGTTTGCGAGCTAACCAAGCAGCAAGGAGATCCGAACTGGACTCCAGGAGAAACATCACGGGGGAGTGACATCACTGGGAAGGTACATCAGTTGGCAAGAAGACCTGATCCTGTAAAAGAAGATCCATAGGAGAATATTGGGAGGAAGAGATGGGGAGACGCCAATGCAAGAATTCACCCAACAATCTGAAAAACAACACGAAACCACCAGAAGCCAGCGACCTCACAACAGGAGGACATGAACACCTTAATCAAGAAGAAGGAGAAAAAGCTGACTTCATGACAGGGATTGACACCCTTAAACAGCATATAAAAAACGCCCTTATAGAAATGGAGGAGAAGTATAACAGAAAGTTCGAGGAATTGAGTAAATCAGTGAATGATACCCTAGGAAAGCAAGGAAAAACAATCAAGCAGATAATGGAAACAGTTCATGATTTGAAAAATGAAATGGAGGCAAAGAAGAAAACACAAACAGAGGGCCGGCTGGACATGGAAAATCTAGGTAAAGGAATAGAGACTACAGAAACAAGCATAACCAGCAGAATACAAGAGATAGAAGAAAGAATCTCAGAGTCTGAGGATAACATAGAGAAAATAAACGCACTGATCAAAGAAAACAGCAAGTCCAACAAACTCTCATCACAAAACATTCAGGAAATATGGGACACAATAAAAAGACCAAACCTAAGAATAATTGGAGTAGAAGAAGGAGAAGAAGTGCAGCTCAACGGTCCAGAAAATATACTTAACAAAATTATAGAAGAAAACTTTCCCAACCTGAAGAAGGATGTACCTATGAAGGTTCAAGAGGCATACAGAACCCCAAATAGGCTGGATCAAAAAAAAAAAACATCCCCTCGCCATATAATAATCAAAACACAAAATATACAGAATAAAGAAAGAATATTAAGAGCCGCAAAGGAAAAAGGCCAAGTTACTTATAAAGGTAAACCTATCAGACTTACACCTGACTTCTCTATGGAAACCATGAAAGCCAGAAGGTCCTGGATAGATGTACTGCAAAAACTAAGAGACCATGGATGCAAGCCCAGACTACTATATCCAGCCAAGCTTTCGTTCACCATAAATGGAGAAAACAAAATTTTCCAGGATAAAAACAAATTTAAGCAATACGTAGCCACAAATCCAGCCTTACAGAAAATAATAGAAGGAAAATCACTAACCAAGGAGTACAACAAAGACCTCAATAACTCAGACATCTAGAGACCATTCACCAGCGCAACTCAAAGAAGGGAAACACACAAACCCTACTACTAAAAAAGTGACCGGAGTTAACAACCACTGGTCATTAATAACACTTAATGTCAATGGGCTCAACTCACCTATAAAAAGGCACAGGCTAAGAGACTGGATACGAAAACAGGATCCAACATTCTGCTGTCTACAAGAAACACACCTCAACCACAAAGACAGGCACCTACTCAGAGTAAAGGGCTGGGAAAAGGCTTATCAAGCAAATGGACCTAAGAAACAAGCAGGTGTGGCCATACTAATTTCTAACAAAGTTGACTTCAAACTTAAATCAATCAGAAGAGATGGAAAGGGACATTTTATACTCATAACAGGAAAAATTAATCAGGAAGAAGTCTCAATCCTGAATATCTATGCCCCTATTATAAAAGCACCCATGTATGTAAAAGAAACATTGCTAAAAATCAAGGCAGCCATCAAACCGCACACACTAATAGTAGGAGACTTCAACACTCCTCTCTCACCAATGGACAGGTCAATCAGACAGAAACCTAACAGAGAAATTAGAGAATTGATGGAGGTAATGAAGCAAATGGACTTAACAGACATCTATAGAATATTCCACCCAAAGAGGAAAGAATATACCTTTTTCTCTGCAGCTCATGGAACCTTCTCGAAAATTGACCACATACTAGGTAACAAAGCTAACTTACACAGCTACAAAAAAATATTACTAACCACCTGTGTCTTATCAGACCACCATGGATTAAAGTTAGTATTCAACAACAATGCTACCCCCAGAAAGCCTACAAACTCATGGAAACTGAACAGTCATCTACTGAACCATACCTGGATTAAGGAAGAAATAAAGAAAGAAATTAAAGTCTTCCTTGAATTCAATGAAAATAAGGAAACAACATACTCGAACTTATGGGACACTATGAAAGCAGTGCTAAGAGGAAAGTTCATCGCACTAAGTGCCCACTTAAAGAAAACAGAGAAAGCACATATTGGAGACTTAACAGCCCACCTGAAAGCTCTAGAAAAAAAAGAAGCAGACTCACCTAGGAGGAGTAGAAGACTGGAAATAATCAAACTGAGGGCTGAAATCAACAAAATAGAAACACAGAAAACAATCCAAAGAATCAATGAATCAAGAAGCTGGTTCCTGGAGAAAATCAACAAGATTGACAAACCCCTATCGAAACTAGTCAAACGGCAGAGAGAAAATTTGCAAATTAATAAGATCAGAAATGAAAAAGGGGACATAACCACAAACACAGAGGAAATTCAGAGAGTCATTAGATCTTACTACAAAAGCTTGTATGCCACTAAACTGGAAAATGTAAAAGAAATGGACGCTTTTTTAGATAAATACGATTTACCAAAATTAAATCAGGACCAGGTGAACAATCTAAACAGACCTGTCAGTCGCAAAGAACTAGAAGTTGTTATCAAAAACCTCCCTACCAAAAAAAGCCCAGGGCCAGATGGTTTCAATGCGGAATTCTACCAGAACTTCCAAGAAGACCTAATACCTATACTCCTCAATGTATTCCACAATATAGAAACAGAAGGGTCATTACCAAATTCCTTTTATGAAGCTACAGTTACTCTGATACCAAAACCACACAAAGACTCAACCAGGAAAGAGAATTACAGGCCGATCTCACTCATGAATATCGACGCAAAAATCCTCAACAAAATACTGGCAAACCGAATCCAAGAACACATCCGAGAAATTATACATTATGATCAAGTAGGCTTCATTCCTGAGATGCAGGGCTGGTTCAACATACGAAAATCTATCAATGTAATCCATCATATAAATAAACTGAAAGAAAAAAACCATATGATCATTTCATTAGATGCTGAAAAAGCATTTGACAAAATTCAACATCCATTTATGTTAAAAGTCTTGGAGAGATTAGGGATACAAGGGTCATACCTAAATATAATAAAAGCTATATACAGCAAGCCGACAGCTAACATCAAATTAAACGGAGAGAAACTCAAAGCCATCCCGCTTAACTCAGGAACACGACAAGGCTGCCCACTTTCGCCATACCTCTTCAATATAGTGCTGGAAGTTCTAGCAATAGCAATAAGACAGCATAATGGGATCAAGAGGATTCGAATTGGAAAGGAAGAAGTTAAACTTTCGTTATTCGCAGATGATATGATAGTGTACATAAGCGACCCCCAAAATTCCACCAAAGAACTTTTACAGCTGATAAACAGCTTTAGTAATGTGGCAGGATACAAGATCAACTCCAAAAAATCAGTCGCCCTCCTATACTCAAAGGATATGGAAGCAGAGAGGGAAATCAGAGAAGCTTCTCCATTCACGATAGCCACAAACAGCATAAAATATCTTGGGGTAAATCTAACCAAGGAAGTGAAAGATCTATTTGACAAGAACTTTAAGGCATTGAAGAAAGAAATTGAAGAGGATACCAGAAAATGGAAGGACCTCCCTTGCTCTTGGATTGGGAGGATCAACATAGCAAAAATGGCAATTCTACCAAAGGCAATTTATAGATTCAATGCAATCCCCATCAAGATCCCATCAAAATTCTTCACAGATCTGGAGAGGACAATAATCAACTTTATATGGAAAAACAAAAAACCCAGGATAGCCAAAACAATCCTATACAATAAAGGATCTTCTGGAGGCATTACCATCCCTGACTTCAAACTCTATTACAGAGCTACAGTAATGAAAACAGGGTGGTACGGGCATAAAAACAGAGAAGTCGACCAATGGAATCGTATAGAAGACCCGGACTTTATCCCACAAACCTATGAACACCTCATTTTCGATAAAGGAGCTAAAAGTATACATTGGAAGAAAGAAAGCATCTTCAACAAATGATGCTGGCACAACTGGATGTCAACCTGTAGAAGAATGAAAATAGACACATATCTATCACCGTGCACAAAACTCAAGTCCAATGGATTAAAGACCTCAATATCAGCCCGAAAACACTGAATCTGATAGAAGAGAAAGTGGGCAATACCCTACAACAGATGGGCACAGGCGATCGCTTCTTAGGTATAACCCCAGAAGCACAGACATTAAGGGCAACATTGAATAAATGGGACCTACTAAAACTGAGAAGCTTCTGTAAAGCAAAGGACACTGTCACTAAGACACAAAGGCAACCTACTGACTGGGAGAAGATCTTCACCAACCCCGCAACAGACAAAGGTCTGATCTCCAAAATATATAGAGAACTCAAGAAACTAGACTTTAAAATGCTAATTAACCCAATTAAAAAATGGGGCGCTGAACTGAACAGAGAATTCTCAACAGAAGAAGTTCAAATGGCCAAAAGACACTTAAGGTCATGCTCAACCTCCTTAGCGATCAGGGAAATGCAAATCAAAACAACTTTGAGATATCATCTTACACCTGTAAGATTGGCTAAAGTCAAAAAACCAAGGATAGCCTTTGCTGGAGAGGCTGTGGAGGAAGGGGTACCCTCATCCATTGCTGGTGGGAATGCAATCTTGTGCAACCACTATGGAAGTCAGTGTTTCGGTTTCTCAGGAAATTCGGGATCAACCTACCCCTGGACCCAGCAATACCACTCTTGGGAATTTACCCAAGAGATGTTCTATCATATGTCAAAAGCATTTGTTCAACTATGTTCATATCAGTATTATTTGTAATAGCCAGAACCTGGAAACAACCTAGATGCCCTTCAATGGAAGAATGGATGAAGAAAGTATGGAATATATACACACTAGAGTACTACGCTGCGGTAAAAAACAATGACTTCTCGAATTTTGCATGCAAATGGATGGAAATAGAAAACACTATCCTGAGTGAGGTATCCCAGACCCAAAAAGATGAACATGGGATGTACTCACTCATAATTGGTTTCTAGCCATAAATAGGGCTCACGGAGTCTACAATAGGCGAATCTAAAGAAGCTAAGTAAGAAGGTGAACCCAAGGAAAAACATATAGTTATCCTCTTGGATAAGGGAAGTAGACAAAATTGCCGGGGAGAAAAGTGGGATCTTGGGGGTGGGGTGGGATGAGGGTTAGGGGAGATGGGGAGAGAAAAGGTAGAAGGGAAGGAGGGGGGACTTGGGGAAACAGGAGGATCGGGATAAAGGAAGGTTGGATAGGGGAGCACGGAACCACAATTCTTAGTTAAGGGACCCACTTTAGGGTGGGCAGGAGACTTGACTCTAGAGGGGCTCCCAGGTGCCCAAGCTGAGGTCCCCAGTTAGTTCCCTGGGCAGCTGAGGATAGGCAACCTGAAATGACCCTACCCTAGAGCAATACTGACGAATATCTTGCATATCATCCTAGAACTCGCATCTGGCGATGGATGGAGATAGAGACAGAGACCCACACTGGAGCACTGGACTGAGCTCCCAAGGTCCCAATGAGGAGCAGAAAGAGTGAGAACATGAGCAAAGATGTCGGGACCACGAGGAGTGCACCCACCCACTGAGACAGTGGAGATGACCTACTGGGAGCTCACCAAGGCCAGCTGGACTGTTACCAGAAAAAGCATGGGATAAAACTGGACTCTCAGAACATGGCGAACAATGAGGGCTGATGAGACGCCAAGGACATTGGCACGCGGTTTTGATCCTACGCAATGTGCTGGCTTGGTGGGAGCCTAGCCAGTCTGGATGTTCACCTTCCTAGATATGGATGGAGGGGGGAGGACCTAGGACTTACCACAGGGCAGGGAACCCTGACAGCTCTTTGGACTGGAAAGGGAGGGGGAGAGGAGTGGGGGGAAGGGGAGAGGGGTGGGAGGAGGGGGAGAAGAGTGGGAGGAGGGGGAGAAGAGTGCGAGGAGGGGGAGGGAAATGGGAGACTGGTGGGAGGAGGTGGAAATTTGTTTTTTTTTCTTTTCTTTATCCTCCTTTTATCAATAAAAAAAAAATAACCCCTGGGGTGAGTCATGGATCTCCGAGGTAGCAGGCCCAAGCCAGGAACATCTATGGGAATAGGCCTGAGCCAGCAACCTCTGCCAGAGCAGGCCTAAGGCAGTGACCTCCACAGGAGCAGTTACAAGGGAGCCACTGCTGAGAGAGCAGGTCCAAGCCAGAGACTTCTGTGGGACCAAGCGTGAATCAGCAACCTCTGGGGTAGCAGGCCTGAGTCAGCAACCTCTGCCAGAGCAGGCCCAAGGCAGCAACCTCAGTGGGAACAGCCCCAAGCAAGCAACCTCCGTGGGAGCAGGCCTGAACAACCTCCAGTATTTCAGAGTAACCCCTGGGAGCACTGAGCAATTTCCAAGAAGGCCGAGTAATCTCCAGGGTGACTGGAACCATGGCCCTGACTACACTATAAGGAGCAACCATCTGAGCCTTGGATCCACTGGCACCTGGAAGAGTGATCATCAGAGACACAGACAACCCCAACTACAGCAATCAGAGGAAAAGATGGGTAGACACTATGATCGTATACTTGACCTAGCAACTCCAGAGATAAAAAAGGTTTATTTTGGCTTATAGTTTCAGAGGGTCTTAGTCCATCATGGCAGGGGAGCCATGGCAGAAAGCCTTAGTTGCGGCGGCAGGAGCTTGTTGCTGAGGCTGTCCACATGCTACATACCCCTGGTGACCTACGCAACTCCATCACCCTTGCTTTATGTTCCAGACCCCTTGCTGGCACAGCACTGGCTTCAGACCAAGCGTTACACACAGGAGTCCCTGGGGGACTTGTTGAGATACAAACCACTACAGAAGCCAGAGAGCTAGACAGTAACAAGTTTTGATTCTTAGAAGTCTAACTTTCTACTTCCTGCTCTCTCTTGGCTCAGGAAAGGTGAGCCAGAGCTGTAAGGACAACTGTCGAGACTCTGAATAGTACATGCAATGGGGAAACATCACCAACCCGCAGCCCCCAGGACCTGAAAAATATCAAGAATGTTCTGAATGGCCCGATGCAAGAGGACACAAGGTGCTTGTGTTCACAAATAAGCACTATGGCAACAAGGAATGGTAACCACGCAGGCTTGTCTCCTCGAACAGACCCGTTTCCCACCCAGAAAGCTGGGAATGCGCATACTTAGTAGCCTGGTGAACTGTGCTATCTACAGGGTCAAGCCTCGCCTGAATTCCCCAGACTTTTAAGTTTGTTTATCCCAGATTCTTCATCTCTAGACCTTTATCTTGAATTCCATAAACCCATCCTTACGGGAGATGTCACTTGTACTTTACAACAGCCTAGGTGACTTCTGTGCTAGCTGTAGGGTCATCCCTCTCCTGGCTCCCAGAGACTTTTATGTTTGTCTCAGTCGTTCTCCCTAGACCCTTATCTTAAGCAATGTTTCTGAGTCAACAAAATCCATCTTTATGGAAGAGGCCACCTGTACTTTCATAAAGAGTTTCAATGTAAACACGTCTTAAACTTGATTGTACACACAGGATGGAGTTATTATCATCAGGTAACTTTTTTCCCAAAATCGTGCTGTCCTTAAATATGGCTAAATTATACTACCCGAGGTCAGACTTGAGAATTTTGACCGAACATCAGCTAAGTCATGTTGAACTGGATTTTCTTCTTGCCTGTGGCAGATTGTTACTCTGCCAGCCCTGATGTTTGCAAAGTCCAGCCACAGACCAAACTAAGACAGAGGCAGCCCAAAGGGTTAGTTTCCGAAAGGGGGCAGGATGATTCCACTGAGAGCCATTTGGGTCTAGATAGTTAATGGTTCCTGAAACAAGGCCTTAGCTCTAGAAAAGACAGAGAATTGATTTTCACTACTGCTCAAACCCAAACCCTTGTTCATCTTCTAAATTTGCTGGCGGTCGTTTATTTTAACTGAGTACCATTTGATAGAAAATGAAAGAAGAAATCCTTCAGGAGGCTTTCCATCACAACCCGCCTCTTCTGCCAATATTTCCGACCACCCTGATTTCAATTACTCTAATCCATAACTGGTTCCCAGAGAGACCCTGAGACACTATTTACAGCCTTTCCTTTGCTATAAATAAGCCATATATTGTTCACCAAGTGTGGCCCCAGTATGGTTTTGTGCATAAATACTCAAAATGCCAAGCAAATACATTAGTCACCCACAAGCTCCTTTTGCTAATGTAGGGAATGCAGATCCACAGGAAGTCATAGCCAAAAGGCTCGTGATGGCTCATGCATCCCCTTTCTCCTCCCTCCAATATACAAATATAAAAATCAATAACTCTACAGAGTAGAATCTTCTGTGGGAGAGTCCTGGTTCATTCCATCTCCTTAGATGTAACCTAGCTGCAGGGGGAAGAAAACCGCTTTTGCTCTGCTTGAGAAATAGGTTTCTACTATCAACTCTAAGTTGTGATATGGAAGCAAGGTCTTCTGACTTGATCATCTCGGGATGTTTCGTAGCAGAATAAGGCTGACTGTAGCCAATCAGGAGACATTGAAAAAGAAAACTATCTAGGTGCTTTCGGGTGGCCATAGCTTTAGTCATGCGGCCTAATAGGATATTCATTGGGTCAATACGTAGAGCATGTTGTCTTCTCTCTTGCTTGTGCAACTAGGTCCTGTCTGGCTAATGAGAGGGAGAAGACACTTTAGATTTCCCACTCTTGTCTTTGTCTCCCTGTCACAGCCTTCCCCTCACATAAAAGGGTCCATTCTCTGAAAGTGACAGTTCTGCATCTCCATTTTTCAAAAGCCTTTGCAGTGTCCAGAAGGTCTCTGTTAGGTAAGAACAATTCCAAAAATACAAAGAATCTACTTCACACATTCTTGTGTTCACAAAACTTCACAGGGCATTGTTTTATGTCAGAGATGTAAATAGCTGTGGTCATGGGGATGAACGAGAAAATGTCTTTGCTTCCTTCATCCATAACCACTTCTCTGATCATCACAAAACCCTGTTTCCTTAAGATCCTCTTTGAGATCTCCTGTGTGGTCACGAGAAGAAACAACAGGCACAAATTTTGGTTTTATTTTTTTGGTATAAATACCATAATGGAGCTCCGGGTTAAGAACATTTGCTGCTCCTTCCAGAGAATTCAGGTTTGGTTCCCAGCACCGTCAGGTGGCCTGCAAACACTTGTACCATTAGTTCCAGGGGATCTGAGACCCTCTTCTGGCCTCTTCAGGCACCCACACATATGTGACATACACGTACGCAGCCACATACATATAAATAAATATTTTTTAAATCTTCATTTTAAAATTCCATAATGATGCTGCATGTGCTGGTGCACACCTTTAATGCCAGTACTTGGGAGGCAGAGGCAGGTGGATCTCTGAGTTTGAGTTTAGCCTGCTCTACAAAGCAAGTTACAGGACAGTCAGGGCTACACAGAGAAATCCTGTCTTGAAAACCAATAATAATAATAATAATAATAATAATAACAAATGAATGAATAAAATGCCATAATGAAACCTAATTATTTACATCTCTTTTTTATTTTATATTTTTATTGATTTTTATAGAGCTCTACATTTTTCTCTGTTCCCCTACCTGCCTTTCCCCTCCCTTCTTTAACCCTCCCCCAAGGTTCCCATGCTCCCAATTTACTCAGGAGATCTTGTCTTTTTCTACTTCTCATGTATATTAGATCTATGTAAGTCTCTCTTAGGGTCTGCATTGTTGTCCAAGTTCTCTGGGATTGTGGTTTGTAGGCTGGTTTTCTTTGCTTTATGTTTAAAAACCACCTACAAATGAGTACATGTGATAACTGTATTTTTGTGTCTGGGTTACCTCACTCAAAATAATGTTTTCTAACTCCATTCATTTTCCTGCAAAATTCAAGATGTTGTTATTTTTTCTGCTGTGTATTTTTTTCTCCATTGTGTAAATGTACCACATTTTCTTTATCCATTCTTCAGTCGAGGGGCATTTAGGTTGTTTCCAGGTTCTGGCTATGACAAACAAAGCTGCTATGAACATAGTTGAGCACATGTCCTTGTGGCACAATTGAGCCTCCTTTGGATATATATCCAAAAATGGTATTACTGGATTTTGAGGAAGGTTGTTTCCTAATTTTCTGAGAAATTGCCACACTGACATCCATAGGGGTTGTACCAGCTTGCATTCCCACCAGCAATGCAGGAGTGTTCCCTTTTCCCCATAACCTCTACAGCATAAGTTGTCATCAGTGTTTTTGATCTTGGCTATTCTCACAGGTATAAGATGGAATCTCAGAGTTGTTTTGATTTGCATTTCTCTGAGGACTAAGGATGCTGAACATTTCCTTAAGTGTCTTTCAGCCATTTTAGATTCCTCTGTTGAGAGTTCTCTGTTTAGGTCTGTACTCCATTTTTTTTTATTGGATTATTTGTTCTTTTGGTGTCCAATTTCTTGAGTTCTTTGTATATTTTGGAGATCAGACTTCTGTCTGATGTGGGGTTAGTGGAGATCTTTCCCCATTCTGTAGGCTGTCGTTTTGTCTTGTTGACCTTGTCCTTTGCTTTACAGAAGCTTTTCAGTGTCAGGAGGTCCCATTTATTAATTGTTTCTCTCAGTGTCTGTGTTGCTGGGGTTATATTTAGGGAGTGGTTCCCCGTGCCAATGCGTTCAAGTGTCTTCCCACTTTCTCTTCTATGAGATTCAGTGTGGCTGGCTTTATGTTGAGGACTTTGATCTTTTGGACCTGAGTTTTGTGCATGGTGACAGATATGGGTCTGTTTTAATTCTTCTACATGTTGATATCCAGTTATGCCTACATTATATTTGTTAAGTATGCTTTCTTTTTTCCATATGATATTTTTGGCGTCCTTGTCAAAGATCAGGTGTTTGAAGATGTTTGGATTGATATCTGGGTCTTCTATTTGGTTCCATTGGTCCTCCTGTCTGTTTTTATGCCAGTACCAGGCTGTTTTCAATACTATAGCTCTGTAGTAGAGTTTGAAGTCAGGGATTGTGATACCTCCAGAATGTTAGCCAAGCATGGTGGTGCATGCCTGAAATGCCAACACTTAGGGAGTGGAAGCAGAAGGCTAGTGAAGCCAAGGCCAGCCTTCGTCATTCTGGCTCAGCCTTCAGCAGTCGACACTGGGGATATTGCAGAAGTCTTAACTGCCGTCTCTCTCCCCTCTGGTGTCTTCAAACCATTTTTCCATGAATTAATATTTCTAAAACATTATTGTTGCTCCTCATTTCCCTCATGTCCTCCATGATCTGACCCCTACCCAGCTCACAGATTTCCCCGTATGTCCTCTATAATGGTTTATGTCAACTTCCTTGTCTTCTTGAAACATACCATGCTTCTGTGCCTCTGTCTTGTCGTGTGTGTCATTTCTGTGACAACCTTTACTAAGTTATAATTCCTACATCATCTATTTCACTTAAAGTATACACTTCGGTGGCTTCTGTATGTTCAGAGCTGCGCAACTCTTACCATAATCAACTTTAGACCATTTGGGCCTCACCCATCAACCAACATTCCCTAGCCCCCAAGTTCCTTGTCTCAGCCCTTAGCAAGCACTGATTTAATTTGTCTATTTTGGATACTTTATGTAAATGAAATCCTGTAATACATGGCCTATTGTAGCTGACTCCTTTCATTGGTATTGTTTCAATATTTCATTATTCATTATTGATAAACAGCATTCTATTCATATACATAAGACATCTTGTGTGTGTTCCATCCATTTGTTGATGGAATTTGAGTTATTTTCAGTTGGGAATTATTGTGAATGCTGAAAAAAAATTTTCTCTAAACACATATCTCCAAACTTTTGAGTATATGCATTTCAAAGAGAAATTTCTGGATTATATGGCATCTATATTTAACCTTGCGACGAACCAGTGAACTGTTTTCCAAAGCAGCTGCATCATGTTACATTCCCACCAATGGTACATGAGAGTTCTAATTTACCCACATGTTACAGACATGTATTATCTTAAGTATACAGAACTAAGGAACGAAGAAAGCCTGGGGGCAAAAGGTAATTGGGATAATTTAAGAAAAGCTGGCAAGAAACTTGCCAAACTAAGGCCAGGCATTCCTAACTAAGAATAAGCTTTTGTGTGCAAATTATTTGGAATCTAAGTAGTAGCCCCCCCCCCCACACACACACCAAAAAAGCCAAAAAAGTAAAACATTACCCAGCAATTTTTCTTCTGGTGTTTTGCAAATATAGAATGGTCTGTGTTTAAAACATAAAATTAGGCCAGGCGATGGTGGCATGTGCCTTTAATCCCAACACTCGGGAAACAGAGGCAAGCAGATCTCTGTGAGTTCGAGGCCAGCCTGGTCTACGAGTGAGTTCCAGAACAGGCTCCAAAGCTACACAGAGACACCCTGTCTCAAACAAACAAAACAAAAACATAAAATTGAAAACTGTCCTAAAATTTTTAGCTAGCACGGGACTTTTCGGCCTTGGCACTATTGACATCTTGGGCCAGATAGATTTCTTTTTGTGAGACTATGCTGTGGACTGTGGGTGTTTAGCGCACCCCTACCCTCTACCCACGAGGTGTCAGTAGCTCCACTCACTCTCCCACAGCTGTGGCAACTGAAATGTCTCCAGACATCCCTAATAGGGCTTTTTACCTAAAAGGTTTAACTACAAAATGGTGACTCAAGAAAAAAGTCATTTTATCTCCCAGACAGACAACCACCCACCCTCCACCCCCACCCCACGCACACACAGAGCAAAACCAAAATCTGCCTCAAATGCTAATGATGTCAAGACTGGGAAACTTACTAAAAAGAAACAAAACCTTCGTAAATGTGAAAGAGCTAAGATTATGCTTTGTTCCTCAGTTCTGATCTTTTACTTTTTTTGTTTTGTTTTTTTTTACTTTTTTATTAAATCTTTTCATTTATTTTACATACCAGCCAGTTTCCCCTCCCTCTTTTTTTCCCCTTCCCTCCCCACCACCACTCATTTAGCCCCACCCACTCTTCCTCCAGTCAGAAAGGGGCGGGCCTTCCATGGGAGTCAGCAAAGCACACATCACATGACATAGAGGCAGGCGCAAGCTCCTCCCCTTGCATCAAGGCTGGGTGAGGCTACCCTGCATGGGAATAGATTCCAAAAGAGCCAGCTTATGCATCAGGGACAGGTCTTAATCCCACTGCTAGGAGATCTACCAACAGACCAAGCTACACAACTGTCATCCACATGCAGAGGGCCTCGGTTGGTCCCAAGACTATGTTTTTATTATTGGATTATATCCACAGTTAACCTTTGATTATTTGTTATTGATTTAATTGGTTATGCTGCTGTTATCAATTCACACTCCACATTCTATCTCCCTTGTAACGTCTCAGGGATGTAGCACTTGAGGAGAGCTAAGATAGCGTGTTCCATCTCCCATGCAAGTCATACTCAGAGGCAGTTTCCATGTATGATCCAAGTCAACCAAAACAAATGTCAGGAGTTTTGGGTAGGAAACCAGCCAGTATCCTTTTTCCAATTAGAAGTGAAGAAGGGAAAAAAAAAAACCCGCCTATTGCCAGAAGTCATACTGAGATTGCAAGGGAGTGTGTTTTTTGTTTGCACAATTCTGAACAAAGCGAAGTGGAAATGCAGGGCCCTTGGTGATGTCTTTAGGCTTCCGGCTCAAGCCTCTCCGAAAGCTATTGCCAGTCTCTCGAGTTTTATCCTCTGGAGTTATGAATTCCCTTCATTGTTTAAGCTACTGTGAGTTATATATTTCTGATCTTGATACTCAAAGATTGATATAAGAATCTGCTAATGTTGCTTTAACTTTGGCACAGTGGCTGTGCCTTAATCCACTGCTATCCCAGCCAGCAACTGCAACTCCACAGTTACTGGCCTGCTTCTCTGGGAGTGGCCTGGCGGCTCAGGCTGCAGCCTGGTGCCCATTCCGTTCCTTCAGGCACCAGTACTGTGGCCGCTGCTAAAGGTAGTTTTAACTAGATCTCTATCATTCTTTTTTTTTTTTTTTTTTTTTGGTTTTTCGAGACAGGGTTTCTCTGTGGTTTTGGAGCCTGTCCTGGAACTAGCTCTTGTAGACCAGGCTGGTCTCGAACTCACAGAGATCCGCCTGCCTCTGCCTCCCAAGTGCTGGGATTAAAGGCGTGCGCCACCACCGCCCGGCTATCATTCTAATTTTAAATAAAACTCAAAATTCAAAGGCTGGAGTGAAAACCTGCGAGCTCAGAGAGGCTGAGTAGCAAAATGCTAACCTTCTCTCCTTACTGGCATCTTCAAAGGACCTTGGCTCTGCCAAAACAGAAAATTCTGCACCATTCCAAATCCCCACCCAACTACTTCCTGTGTGTGTGTGTCTCTCTCCCAGATGCCCTCTGATAGTGCTATAATTACTTCCTGCCACTAGTTGCTAACTCAGCCTCCTGGGTCAAGGTTAATTTTATTTAATCAATGCAAATGTAAAGTCAAGGATCACAGTGTGCTCTTAGGTCTGCTAACGTGCTAACAAATTTCTAGCCACAGAACACTTCCAAACCAAGCAAATATGTGGTGCTTTCTGCTCCTTAACCAACAGCTCTCCGACTTCCTGGATGCCGTTTGAATGCCCTACAATTCAACTCTTGAGTCTTATCTTCTAGATTTCAAAATTTAAGGACTCAGTCCCTCCAGACTGCTCCCACCGGAAATCTTAGTTGCAAGTCCTAACCCTGCTAAATCTGGGGTTTCTGATCAACTAGCTAGAAATTCGGGAGGTTCTCATCATCCCCTTCCCCCACTTTATAATCTGCTACAGTTGCTCACAGAACTCAGAAGCATCCCTTTCGGTACATTTACCACTTTGTTACAGAGGATATTGTCAAGCGTCCTGGTGAAGAGGTATGTGGTTTTTGGTTTGGTTTTGTTCTTTAACTCTTTACTCTTTGGTCTTTTGTGGGACATGCCCACCCAGCTCCCAAATAAACACATGGAGAATTATTCTTTTTTATGAATGCTTAGCCTTACCTTGGCTTGTTTCTAGCCAGCTTCTTTTACATTATCCAGTCTATCCTTTTGCTCTGGGCTTTTATCTTTCTCTATTCTACATAGCTTTCTTTACTTCTTCCTCCGTGGCTGGCTGTACAGCTAGGTGGCTGGCCCCTGGAGTCCTCCTCTCCTTCTCTTGTTCCTCTCTCTCATCTCATTCTTCTATTTTTTTCTCTCTGCCTGTCAGGCCCCCATCCTTTCTTCTGCCTAGCTATTGGTCATTCAGCTCTTTATTAGACCAATCAGGTATTTTAGACAGGCAAAGAATCAGAGCTTCAAAGAGTTAAACAAATGCAACATAAAAGTATGCAACACATCTTTGCATCATTAAACAAATTTTCCGCAGCATAAACAATTGTAACACATCTTCAACCAATATTCCAACAGGAACACAGAGTGAACTCCAGGAGCTTATGCCCACATGCTCCCAGCACCCAACCAACCTCGACTCTCCCTGAATCTGGGCATTTAGGGGCTCATCAAAGAGACATGGCCTATTCTCCAGGTCTTCTCCCCACCCCCCAGAAGTTCAGGGGCTCATCAAAGAGACATGGCCTATTCTCCAGGTCTTCTCCCCACCCCCCAGAAGTTCAGGGGTGTAGACCTAAAAGTTCTAAGCCTCTGCTACTCAAGATTTCATTGGTTTTGCAATCAGCTCTCATTTCGAAGTGCTAAGAGTAGTCTCAGTAGAAAAGGGGGACTCCTACCACCCAAGGAATCAAAGAGGTGTGTGGGCAACAAGAATCTTCTATCACCCTCATCACTCACGGAAGCCTGCACTCGACAACGATGCCAAAGGCCGAACATTAGAACAAAAGATGCTGCTTGAGTCTTATCAGTCAAGAAATCAGACAGTTTCTGGAAGCCCTTTGTCGGGAACTGGGAACGAAAGTCAAGCATACAGTTCCTTGTGAGTGGAGGACAGAGGTACTTCTTTAATCTGTAAAAGCCTACAAAGTACTGCACTATCTTCACCCAGATGCCTAAAGGGCAGCCATCTTGCTTTGCTTTTCTATGTATGCCACAGTGTCTGGTATGTAACAAGTGCCCAGTAAATGCTTGAGAATAGCCCAGTGGACTGAAGTGATGGTCTTGATCCCATTAACAAACCCCATTAATCCAGCACTTTAACTAACAGGACATATGCTAGATGTGGCTCGCTCACTGTTAATTGCAAACTACACTGTTCCTGGTTGTTTCTTTCCCCCACTGGAAAGGCGTAAGTAGTACATCCCTTCTGCAGCAGGTCCCTTGGAGGGAAAGGGAGGTTTCTCAAAGCCACATGCTCTTGGCAACTTCCTGGAGCTATATTTGGCCCCAGTGCGAGCCCAACAAGACCACGAAGTTATTGAACACACAACAGCTGCCATGTGCTGGCTACAGGAGGGAAAAGATCAAGCTCTATACCCTCTATGTTCTTTAAATAGCCTAAGGAAAACATCGCACTTCCCAGTGGATGGGCGCTGGCCTGAGAACACCATCAATTCAAGGAAGGTAGGCAGCAAAGAAGGAAGCCTGTGTATTCAACACCAGTCCTCCCTGGAAAACATGCTGAGCTGGCTCCCAGGATCACTCTCGTGACTTTTGTTGATGGGACCATAAGGAAGGGAAGTGCCACTTACAAATAACCGTTTCCATTTCTTTTGTTTGTTTGTTTGGTTGGTTTTTTCCCACAAGAGGGCGCCAGAGCTCAGGACGGATGGCTGTGAGCTACCATGCATCCAGCGGGAATCGAACTTGGGTCCTCTGGCAGGAAGGGCGATCAGGCCATGAACAGTGCTCTTAACCGCTGAGCCATCTCTCCGGATCCGTTTCCATTTCTTTAGAGTTTACTCTAAATCAATGCTATGATGCCTTGTGTGTGTGAGAGAGACTCATAGCCAGTCAGGGAGATTCTGTTATCATTATCCCCATTTTACAGATGGGTAAAACTGAGGCAGCGTGAGATCGAGAAGCTTGCTTGGTATTACCTAAAGAAAGGGCCAGGATTTAAGCCCTGGCAGGCCAGCTCCAGTATCTGTGTCTCCAGTCATTCTTTCACGGTGTCTCCCGTTTGTTACAAATACCAAGGGCTCTACAGCCCTGGCTCCTTCAGAGACGACTAACAGGACAGCCAGGAACCGATACAATGCTTCAAAGGATGATGAGACCAAGAAGAGCTCAATGGTCAGCTGATGCTGGAAATCACTGGTCACATGGCGGGGGAAGTAGGATCAGGGTGAACGAAGTAAAGTGCTCCGTATCAAGATGCTGCTATCTATGAGGAGGCAGAGCCGAGTCGGGGCAGAAAACTGTGAAAGCCACTTTCTTCTGAGGAGAGCAAGGTCACTAAGCTGCTTCAGAAAATGGGCAAAGTGGCTCAAACGGTTCTCAGGTCCCCTGTGTCCCTTTGCCATGTCTAACTAGAACCATTATCATATAGTCTTCCCTAAGGGTCAATTCTTAGCTGAAATGGAAAGTTCTCTTTCATTCAGTTGCAAATTCAGTATCCTAATAAAATGTTCTCTTTCCCTTTTGACTTTCCTTCTTGTCTGGAGATTGAATTTGGTGTGTCGTGCATGGCAGGCAAGCGCTATTTCATTGAGCTGCAGCCCCAACCCACTTGCCATTTCTTTCTTACATTTCGAGGCAAGGCCTCTGTGCTGGTTACTTTTATTTGTTTATTTGTTTGGGTTTTTTTGTTGTTGTTGTTTAGTTTTTGTCAACTTGACATAAACCAGAGCCATCTGGGAAGAGGGGACCTCAATTGAGACAATGCCCCCATCAGACTGGTAAGTCTGTAGGGCGTTTTTCTTGATTGATTGATGTGGAAGGGCCCATGCCACTTGGGTGGTGCCACCCCTGGGCATGTGGTCCAGGGGAAATGGAGAAGGAACAGGCATGGAGAGCGAGCCAGTAAGCAGCACTCCCCCTTGGCTTCTGCTTCCGCTCCTGCCTCCAGCTTCCCGCCCTGACTTCCTTGGATGATGAATTGTGATGGAAAGCTTTCAATGGACCCTTTCCTCCCCGGGCTGCTTTTGGTCACGGTGTTCATCACAGTCATTAAGTCAGTCTCAAAGCTTTTTGATGAGCTCCCTTCCTGAGTAGGTCCTTGAGCTCCTTAATGTCAGTCGCTGCTCTACGGAGGTCTTCACTAGTATTATCCTGTGACCAGGTGAAATTACAATTATTTTTCTGCATATAGTGACCTTCAGCTGCAAGAAAAAAAATCTTTATGTTTACACTATGTTAAGATGCCAAAGTTCTCTTTCCGGAATGGTCAAGATTCAGTATTGAAGAGAATGATGATGGAGCACAGAAAGGACTAAGTATTTCGGGGCTGGAAAGACGGTTCAGTGGTTAAGAACATTTGTTGCTCTTGCAGAGAATCCTGATTCGGTTTCCAGAACCCACATCATGGCTCACAACCGTCTTAGCATTCCAGTTCAAGGGACTCCTAGCCCCTCTTCTGGCCTTCATGGACACCAGGCATTGATAGGATGTACAGATGCACCTGCAGGCAAAACACAAGATAAAAATAATCTTTTTTAAAAGAAGAAAAACAACGACATATTTAGACTTTATTGCCAGCTCCTCCTAACAAAGAGTTCATGGAGCCCTTGTAGTTTCCTGAGCGATAAGGGCTGTGGGAGCATTTTTTGTTCAAGCTCTAAGTTGCCCAGCCTGGCCTTGAAAGCAGTCTGCTGAGTCTCCTGCCCCAGGCTCCCAAGTAGCTGGAATTACAGGCCTGTGCCACCAGGCTTAGCAAATGTGTTTCCCATGATACTCTCTGTGCCCATCATGACTACTCGTTCACTCGTTTTTTTTTCATTCAAAATTCCTGAAATTTATAGATAGTGCTTTTTTAAAAGGTAGTCCTTTTATACCATAAAAGACTCTATAAGTATGAAATTGCATTTGACAGAGAACAGAATCTGGAGTTATAAATTATACATGCCTATAAGACGATCTAAGATCAGCCCTTGGGTTTTATTCCTTGCAATGCTCACTTCGCAAGATGGTGAAAATCATGTCTCAGTCAAGATCAATGTTCCTCAGCCTTGGGATGGTGTGAGGGGGACTACCCAGGGAGCTTCCAAAGCTGCTGACAGTCGAGCCACTTCCGGACATTCTGGGTTTGACTTCCTGACCGTGTAATTTATTTGTTTGTTTGTTTATCATCTATTATTTATTATCACCACCATCACCATCATTATTATATGAGTCACATTAGGCTGTTTTTGTACAAGTATATAAGTTACTTTGAGCATCTTCCTTTATACCTTGCTACCCTCTCCTTGCCACGCCCACCATTAGTCTCCTGTGCTCCCAGGACAGCTGCACTTCTAATATCCTAAGATGCTGTAAAGCTCACAGTGTGACTCGAAGGGATTGTCAGAGCTGAGGACCAGTTCTTGCAGTGTGGAGTCCTATCCCTGCCGTTGGCATCTTATTTGCTCCCCGGGGAAAGCCTTGTGGCTTTTAGTCACTGAGTTTATGTTTGATTGGGGAACTTTGAAAGTTTCTGACTTGTACATTTTCACTAATTATAGATGGAACTGAATTTCATGATATCCTAAAATTAAAAATAAATGAGACAGAGTCGCTCTCATTATGCAGCCCTGGCTGTCCTGGAATTCGATGAGTAGACCAGGCTGGCCTTGAACTTCCAGAGATCTTCCTGTCTCTGCCTCTCACGTGCTGGGGTTAAAGGTGTGTGCCACCATGCCAGGGTCTAAAAAACAAAATTAAGCTTATAGAACTAAGAAGTGTTTCTGAATATGGAAGAACGTGGAAACAGGAGGTTCACTTTAAAGCAAATAAATAGACCAGGAGGCAGAAAAATGTTCAATGAATACTTCTTCAGACACCTCAGAAGGAGCTCTGAAAGACAAAATGTATGGTCTTGGAAGCTAAGCAGGGTTGGCCTTGGTTAGCACTTGGATGGGAGACAGAGGATCTAATACAAATGCACTGCCAAAACCGTACTCGTTTTCAGTGAATTTGTTCCTCAAGATCAGAAAAGAAAATTGCTTATCTGCTTGACAGTCTATAATACTTCCTCCGGCACTCTTTCGGTATCAAATGTTAGGGTCTTCTTCCATGCACCACAAACCTCAAGCTGACCAAAGAATGTATATTTGTCATCTTAATGTGTTAGGATCTCTTGCTATAGAAACCTAGCTGGTCACAGAGTGATGACAGGCCCATGTGTCCTCAACTTAGAGGGAACATGTGGCCACACTGAGGTATGGGATACTTTAGGATTCGTGGATTCACTTGAACCTGTTCTTCCTCCCTGCAACCGGGAGCCAGTCCTCCTCTCAATGATTGTCTCATGGTAGGAGCATCTACTGCTGCCTCGCACAGGGACTCAGACTTTTCCAAACACCAGAACTACATGGTGAGCCTATCCTATCTCAAAATAGAAATTTAAGAAAGGGGGGGCTAAGGAGATGGCTTGTTGATGCAGAAAACCTGAGTGCAGGCGTCTGCATCTAGAAGAGGCTGTCATATCCCCTGGGGCTGGAGTTACAGGTGGTTGGGCAGCTCCCCGTGCACATGCGCCCACGCAGAAACACACACGCATATAGGTAGTTTTGAAAAAATGAAAATGAAAAATAAAAACTTGGAACACCAGATCAGAAGAAAGTACATCTGAAAATTTCTCACTGAAGCAAACCATAGGAAATGACTCCCAAGCAAAGGGATTTCAAATGTCCATAACGACTGTGAAGAGCTATTTGCTAAATTTCTCTCCTTTTTTGCAACTCTCTCCCTTTACAAGCTCCCTCTCGATGCTCTTTTCTATTCTGTGTAACAGTTGGTAATTAAAAGGTATATACTTTTCCCGTAGCTAGATTGAGCACCACCATAACATGATCTAAATAAAACAAATTCTATGTGTGTCTGAAATATGAGAAGCGTTAATTTTTTTCTATTAACTTGGAATTTTAGTAATTTCAATCTGAGAGTTACAAAACTAAAAACCCGTACAAAGAGCCCTGTATTAGCATCAGCCCACATCCACTTCTCCTCTACCCTCCATTTTTGCAAATCTCACAGACCACAGTCCTTGAGGCCTAAACATTTCCACGTGTTTCCTGAGAATAGTCCCACAGAACTACGATAGTCATTAATCAGATGCCAGACACTAGGGCCATTGTTCGTCGCTGGGTCCTTCTGCTTAAATAAAAAGGGCTTCTTTAGCATTGTGTATCTAAATCTTCGCTAGGCTGAAGCTCTGTGGAAATAGTTTGAGTCCTTCAAGGCCAGCTTTTCAACTCTGTGAAGCTAGCTCAGATAGGAGCAACCTTCAGTCACTACCGAGGGCATGTTCGTCCACATATTCTACCAAATGCTTGGCTATTGCAATGCTTGTCCAATCTGGCTACAGGAAAGAAGAACTCTTTCCAGGCCTGTGTAATACCCCAGGATTTCCCTGGCTTCCTGACACACACAGATAAGCATGGGGCTGCAGGTGTAGGGATAGCCTGTGCAGATCTCCAGACTTCAATCTGGAAGTAGTATTTCCTTCTCCAGTCTCCTACCTGCAAGTCCTCCAAACCCATTCTTAAATTGTCCTTTTAAAATGATTCTACAAAGATCTTAATATAAAAACTGAAGCTGCTGGAGGGACCCTTACAGAAAACACTTCAAGAAGGAGCGCCGAACGAGCCCAACAGCACGGGAAATAACTTCAAGAGTTGACAAATGGGATCATATACAATTAAAGGGTTTCTGCACAGCAGAGGAAACCTACTGCCGGAGTGAAGAGACAGCCTACAAAATGGTAGCAAGTCTTGGCCAGCTATACTTCAGAGAGGTGGCTAACATTTAAAACACATAAAGAAAAGTGAGAAGGAGAGGATAGGGAGAGCTTGGGGAAATGGGATGGTTGGGATGGAGGAAGGGTAGATTGGGAGCAGTGAAGTATATATCTTAATTAAGGGAGCCATTTTAGGGTTGGCAAGAGACTTGACTCTAGAGGGGTTCCCAGGTGTCCATGGAGATGTCCCCAACTAGGTCCTTGGGCAGCTGAGAAGAGGGAGCCTGAAATGGCCCTACCCTATAGTCATATCGATGAATATCTTGCATATCACCATAGAACCTTCATCTGGCGATGGATGGAGATAGAGACAGAGACCCACACTGGAGCACTGGACTGAGCTCCCAAGGTCCATATGAGGAACAGAAGGAGGGAGAACATGAGCAAGGAAGTCAGGACCACGAGGGGTGCACCCACCCACTGAGACAGTGGGGCTGATCTATTGGGAGCTCACCAAGGCCAGCTGGTCTGAGGACTGAAAAACTATGGGATCAAACCGGCCTCTCTGAACATGGCGGACAATGAGGGCTGACTGAGAAGCCAAGGACAATGGCACTGAGTTTTGATACTACTGTATGTACTGGCTTTGTGGGAGCCTAGCCAGTTTGGATGCTCACCTTCCTAGACCTGGATAGAGGGGGGGAGGACCTTGGACTTCCCACAGGGCAGGGAACCCTGACTACTCTTTGGACTGGAGAGGGAGGGGGAGGGGAGTGGGGGGAGTGGAGGGAGGAGAGGGGAGTGGGGGAGTGGGAATGGGAGGGGGAGGTGGAAATTTTTAATAAAAAAATAAATTTAAAAAAATGAATAAAACACATAAAGAACTAGTCAAGCATGGTGGCACATGCCACACGCCTTTAATCCCAGCACTCAGAATGCAGAAGCAGGTGGATCTCTGTGAGTTCGAGGCCAGCATAGTCTACACAGTAAGTTCCAGGACAGTCAGGAATACACAGAGAAACCCTGTCTCAAAAAAGAGGGGGGGGGTGCTGTGGGAACTCCTTCAGCCTTTAAGATACTGGCACACTCTGGGTGTGGCCGCATGTACTAAATAAAGAACCCTTTACTATACTCCATTCTGAGCTACTGTGGGACTGCTTTATTGTAATCGCCTATAAGGGGTTAAAAAGTGGTTGATTAAGGCACTAGATGCCAGTCTATGGCATCCATATGCATGCATGCTTGCTCTCTCACACACACACATGCGCACGCATGTGCCTGCACACACATACACACACAAGACTGCTAGAAGGCTGGTCTCGGATGCAACCAGCTGTGGATGTCAGAGGTTTATCAGAGGTTTGTTTGATCCTGCTGCTTTCTGGGACAGATCATGGTAGACATAAGGAGAGCATAGAATATTTTTGATGTGCTAGGAAGGAAGAAAGTGACAGGGGAAAAAAGATGCCAACATTCGGGCTGGAGAGATGGCTCAGTGGTTAAGAGCATTGCCTGCTCTTCCAAAGGTCCTGAGTTCAATTCCCGGCAACCACATTGTGGCTCACAACCATCTGTAATGATGTCTGGTGCCCTCTTCTGGCCTGCAAACACATACACAGACAGAATATTGTATACATAATAAATAAATAAATATTTTAAAAAAACAAGATGATGTCCTTCTTCAAGGACAGAGGAGGCAAATCATAGCACCAAAACAAACCTATGAAGCTCAGTACTAAGTTATAAAGCCATGGAAATATAGGAACATATGTCTGTTCTGATTGGCCAGATAAGCAGATAAACGGAGAGAAGGAGGGCTTGCTTTCAGCTTAATGTCAAGGGCTAATAAGTATTCAGTGTGGAATCTCAGAAAAGAGGAACTGTGGGAAATGATCATACGGCAACCATCATAGCCAAGAACAAGCAGGCAGACAAGAACCATTGGCAAATACTAACTCTAGGGGAGATCTTCATAAACAACAGAGCATTTCCATGATCCTTAACTGTTTCTCCTTGGGCTGTTGGTTAGTTGTGCTGGGGAAAGAATAATATTGGTGTTGCACAAAAGAACACATGAACAAAGCTACCACCTTATTTTCTGAGAGTCTCTCATTGAAGCTGGGCCTCACTGATTAGCTAGACAGCAAGTTCCAGGGATTCTCCTACCTCTGTCTCCTTGGCCCTGGGATTACAGGCACACACAGCATCCAGCTGTGAGAGTGTTAGGGATCAGAACTCAAGTTTTTTTGCTCACCCGACATGCTATTTACTGACTAAGCCAGCTTCTCAGCACCTAATAATCTTGATAACTTTTTTTATTCGAATAAATCAATCAAGGAGTACAATAAATTATGGTGGCTCTCTGATTTCATCCAATCCCATTTGTCAGCCCCTGAACTTCTTTCCTGTACAACTGGGGTTCTTTTCAGAAAGTGTTTGCCTATGCTTGTATTTTGAACTGTTTTCTCTATATGTTTATTGGGAAGTTCCAGTGTTTAGGGTTTTATACTGGGATCTTTTTAATATTTTTATGGTTTATTTAACTTTATTTTATGTGCATTGGTGTGAAGGTGTCAGATCCCCTGTAACTGGATCTTCAGACAGTTGTCATGGCAGTGAGCTGCCATGTGGGTGCTGGGAATTGAACCCTGGTTCTCTGGAAGAGCAGTCAGTGCTCTTAACCACTGAGCCATCTCTCCAGCCCCTATACTGGGAGCTTTTATCCATTTTGAATTCCTCTTTTTGTACAGAGTAAGAGATATATGTCTAACTTTATTCTTCTATATATGGGCATCCAATTTTCCCATCACTGTTTGGTGAAAAGGAAACATTCATTTCCAATTACTGTTTTTGACAAAAGTTAGGATTATACATGTATGAAATTGTCACACAATAAATGAAAATATTTAAAGCAGTTGTAAAGATCAACAAAAAAGTATGCATGAAAATCCCACAGTGAAACTTTTTATGCTAACTCAAAAATAATTTTCTATGAAGATACTATCTGTAATCTTTCCTTTAAAAAGAAAAGAAAGCTGAGCTGAGGAGATGGCTCAGTGGGTAAGAGCACTCGCTGTACGAGGATGGGGACAGGAGTTCAGATTATCCACACCCCCACAAAATGTCAGGTGTGACCCTGTGAACCTGTAACCATAGTGCTGGTGCTTGGGTGGGAGGGAGACAGGAGGCTCTCTGGAGTGTGCTGGCCACCAGCCTAGCCAAAGAACAGTGAGCTCCAGGCTTAGCAAAGGCTTGAGAGAAGAAGGCAGAACACAGCAGAGGAGGGTCCTGGATACCAGGCTTCTGCAGCTAGTGCCTTCACCCACGGAGTCACCTGACTAGAACCTTTGATCTTATTGTTTGATACAGGGCCTCACATACCCAGGATAGTCCAGAACTTGTTACCTAACTGAAGCTGGCCTTGAACTCCTAATCCTCCTGTCTTTGTCTCCTAATTCTAATATTACAGGCTTCTGCTACCACGCTAGTTTTAAAGGTGGGTGGGGGAGAAAGGAAGTAATGAAGGGAGAGATGGAGGAAGGAAGGAAGGGAGAGAAGGAGGAAGGGAGGAAGGAAGAGAGGGAGGAAGGAAGGTTGTCTTTTCAGTGCTGGGCACATCTGTCAAATGACTGACTAGTTGCTTTAGTTTCGCTCATCGCATAAATATTTCTGGGTTTCTAATGTGGAAAGTAGTTCCATTATCACTACTGTGGAAGAAAACCCAAGTCTTGTGCCACAGAAGGCTCCTGACTTCACCACAGCCACCCTTGGTGGTGTTTCAGGATGCAACCACTTCAGGGACCACCCCGCCTCTGTGGCTGTCAGCCAACTCAAGGTCCGACTGATCTTGGTAATACTTGTGAAATGGGGGGAGCCCACTCTCCTTAGCTAGGTAGGATGGATTTCACTGTCCCCTCTGTACAGCTGTGGATGTGAGACTCGCACTGACTTTATCATAGCTGTACTGCCAGCAGGTGAAAGAGCGGAATGTCAAGCCTGAGGTTTGGGATTCCTTCCGAAGCTTTTCAACACCGTCCCTGAGCAAAGATGTCTCAGAGCGTGGAATTGAAGAGCATGCCTCTGTGAGTCACGGGCTCAGTCAGGGCTTTTGAGGCAAGTGATGGTTGAGCTGCACTTCAGCTGAGTCACGTAAGCCTTCAGTGGTTTCGCTCTCCCCCACCCCCAGGAACTCCAGACTTAGGCTGGACAGCACAAGGACTGTGGGCTAGGCTGTATGTCATCGTTCTGGGTCACAGTGCTCGCCAAGTCATTGTCCATTCTGGAAGCTCTAACTGTTTGAATTCTACTTGCAAAATTAAAAAATAAAAGGCATGTCCATGGTTTTTTTTGGGGGGGTGGAGGGACATTAAGGACCACCTCTTTAATTTTAAAACAACAATAATCAAACAAAATAAGAAATACAGGCTCGCAGTTCAGGCCTACCTTTTGATAAAGCAGGGTTGGCATCAGAAGAAAAATAACTGAAAGGAAATACCCATTTTCCTTGGTGCTGCCATTAAAGAACTCCTACTTCCTCTAACTTATATCCACAACCTCTTTATTTCCAAATTAGGAAACTGTCCTGTTCCTATTGATCAGTGAACTACTTTAAAATTCAGCTTCCAAGTACCTCCACTGGCCTACCCAACAATCATGTTCAGGTGCCGAAGCCGGGAACATTCATTTTAACAAGCTTATGCCAGCCAAGTTTGCAATTAGCTCATGTACAGATAAAGAAGAATCGCATAAGACAGCTTTACAACAAAATGCCTGATCCAGGGAACTTAGGAAGTAAAGAGAGTTCTATTTTGCCTCATGGTTCTGGAGATTCAAATCTAAGATTGGGCAGCAACCAGAGAAACCGTGGTCACACCATGACCCAGGATGCAAAGGGCCTGGATGAGTTCAGACTCATTATTCCCTTCCAGGAAATACCCTCAGTAACCTAAGGGTCTTCCAGTCATTTCTACAGGAATGCTTAAAGATTCACAGGAACCGTCCAATAAATAGCACTACGCTGGGGACCCAACTTTTACACATGGACCTTTGAGGAGTACTCATCAAAACCGCAGGGGATTATGTTTTCCTTTGAAAAAATACTGAGGGCCAGCGGAGCCGGCCTGGAAGGGGCGGGCATCTGCGGGCCTTAGAACCGCCCTCCACGCCTCCAGGCCAAGGAGCAGAGAGGGAGGAGGTCACAGCCTGAAGGTGTAACAGAGACAGCCACTCCCTCCAGCATTGCGAGCAGTGAGCTGCGAACTTGAAGCTGCTAGTCAGTAGCAACCAGCAGCACTGAGCACCAACACCCAGAGCTACCATGACCTACTGCCAGCAGGAAGGGAAGGATCAAATCATATTTGTGACCAAAGAAGACCACGAAAGTCCCAGCAACGCCGAGCTGGTGGTCGACGACCCCAATGATCCCTATGAGGAGTACCGCTTGACACTGCCAAGTGGAGAAATTAACTGGAATTGCCCGTGCTTTGGGGGGATGGCCAGCGGTCCTTGTGGAGAATCCTTCAAATCTGCCTTCGCCTGCTTCCATTACAGCACGGACGAAATCAAGGGATCAGACTGCGTAGAGCAGTTCCAAGCCATGCAGGAGTGCGTGCAGAAGTATCCAGCCGTCTATCCCCAAGAGGAGAATGAGGCCAACGGTGAGAACAAGGATGAGGACAAGGGAAACTTCTACGAGGAGGGCAAGGAGGACAAGGAGGACAAGGAGGACAAGGAGGACAAGGAGGACAAGGAGGACAAGGAGGACAAGGAGGACGAAGATGGCGAGGAGGGCGAGGAGGACAAAGAAGAGAGTGAGGAGGAGGAGGATAACTACTATGATAGCTACTATGTGGAGGGCGAGGAAGACGATGTCTACTACGAAGGGGCTGAAGAGTGGGAGAGCGACTATTACGAAGAGGGCGACTTCTACTATGAGGAGGAGGAGGAAGATGAGAACATCTACTACGAGATTGACTACTATGGGGAGGATGAGGAAGAGGAGGACGGGGATGTTTACTACGAGGTTGGCTACTACGAAGTGGAGGAAGAAGAGGAGGAAGAGGAGCCAGCACAATCGGTGGAGGAAGCAATTGGCACTGAGGCCTCTGCTGCCACCAAGCAGTAGCCAAGTATCTAGAAGTCCCAGTCCCCAGCTGCCGCCGCCCTTTTGCTTAAGCCTCAGGACTTTCTGCACAATAAGCGCCTTCTGATAGCCCTCCACGAAAGCACCTTTCCCTCTGCTGTTCTACGCTCTGTCCTGTAGAAAATAACTTACCTTGATGATCAGGGGTCTTGGCGGCTTGCCATATACCCCGAAGAAAAGCGGTGTGTGTGGTGTGCGCCTGCACCCTACATAAACCTACCCCCAGCACTAGGTCGCTGCTCAACTGTCCTCTCGAGTGCCCTGGACTTTGCTGCCTTGAAAAAAACGTGACATTCTCAACAGTCAAAAGTTGTTACTCAAGAAAGTCTCTCGTGAGTAAGCCGACTTATGCTGATCCATTGTGTTCCTTTTGGTAGATTTTATAAGTCTTTGGGAAATTAAGTAGAGGCCAAGATGCCTTCCTTTAAGAATGCTGGCACAAGGCCATCCCTGTGGGAGGAGCGATCAGAGCCTCGCCTTGAAGTGTGTAGGGGCTGCCTTGCTTCATCTCTGATATGCTAGCTTGTGGTGTTTGCAGTGCATCCAGGTTCTCGGGTGTCTACAGTTGGAAAGTAGAATTTGGATCCTTTAACTCCCAGTTCCTTGCTAAGTGAAAGGAGAGGGTGGTTTGGGGGAAGGTGCTGCTTGTTTTACAGTTTCAAAGGCCTGATTTGGGGCTCCTGCTCACTCAATACAGTCAGTTGTAACATTCTTGAGAAGTGGGGACCAAATGGTTGCCTGAAAAGCATCCAGAAGGGGATGTGGTCTGAATGAAGTATTCAATTAAAAGAAATGATTCCTTTAAAAAAATGGAAAACAGAAAGAGAATGAGTTCTAAGACTTCGGGGGAAGGTATGTGGGGGACAAGGGGACAATGTGGAGGGAGAGGGAGGATATGTGGGGGGGAGAGGGAGAATATGTGGACTCATGTATGCCACAGCATTCGTGCGGAGGTCAGAGAACAGCCCAAGGCTGTCACTGTCTGCTCACCACCTTGCCTGAGGCAGGGTGTCAGCTGGTTTTCGGTTGCATATGCCAGGCTAACTGTCCCTCTGGCTTCTGGGAATCCTTTCTCTCCCTTTAGGAGCCATGGGTCACAGACGTTCCTGTTGGCATGTCTTGCTTCTCTCTGGGTTCTGGAGATTCAAACTCAGGTCCTCGTGCTTGCACAGAAAGCACTTTTACCCACTGTACCATCGTCCAGCCATTTTTGGTTTGTTTGTTTTTTTTTAATGAGGTCTTGCTGCAGTGTGGCTGAGGATAGCCTTGAACTCTTGATCTGCTAGTCTCAGTTTTCCCAAGTGCTAGGATTACAAGTTTTGTTGCCACACCCTGTCATTAGATCTAGTTTGGGCACCTAAGAAAATCATTTACACTGGTGAGATAGATGAGCGGGTATAGGCACTTGCCACATGATGACCTGAGTTCAATCCCTGGGACCCGCATACTGGAAAGAGAGAACCTCTGACCTCTACACACAAATAGTGGCACACACAGACCCAACACACACACACACATGGAATAAATAAATGTACTTTTATTTGTGATATAGAGAAACTGGACTAGCTTGGTCTAGAAGAGGTGAATAGAAATAGGAAAAGCAATCAAACTATTAAGGTTGTTTCTCTCATCCAACTACTAAACCAGGGCTAAACCTGCTTAGCTTCCAAGATCAGACAAAACGGCATGTTCATGGTATGGCCAATACCTAAGGTTGGTTTTCAATTGTATTAGTATATTAGATAGAATGACTTATAAAGGTTTTGAAAGTAACCATTACACAGTCACCAGCATGGGTTTTTGAAGCAGAATTTCTGAAGAATACATGCTGCTGTTTTTCAACTCTTCCCAGGTGACTGCAGTGACTAGCCTCTGCTCCAGAGGATGACGTCAAGCACCATCAAGCGGAACAATTTTGATTAGTTTTTCTGCAAATGTTCGCTTCTCTATGCCCTAGGAGGCCGTTCCCATCTTCTGTGACGTATGGCTTCTATTTATGGAGGACCTACTATTATGAGTTTAAGGTCCTTCCTGACAGACAGTAAATCATCTGCTGTGACTCAGGAGAAAATTCTTATTAATGAAAGAAAAGTCAAACCTCCCCATCACTGACAACAGTGACGTCACTCTCCAGGCTCATCAGGACTCATAAAAATGAATGAGATAGTAATACAGATAGGCAGGGTGGGTATGTTCACTGAAGAGATCACCCCCCCAAAAAAAAACCCTGTTCTTTCTAAAATGAATTCCAGAACATTTTTTTTTACCAGCCCTGATATTAAGACTCTAATTTTCCAAAAGAAACTCACCTGGTTATTGGGCCACTGGGCAGACTGACCAGCAGCAATGGGGACCTGTGTGATCCTGATTTGCCTTTTCTGCATGGGCTAACCTATCAGTTGACTTCTTCATTCTTTAATAATTCACAGATCCTTGGAGTATCACACCATCAGAGAAACTACAAATGGAAATGGCTGGAAAATGGCATCTGGTCTTCAGGCTTGGGGAAAGAAGATTTAGTGACGTGATTTCCTGGTCAATTGGTGGCTTTCCAGGGGTGCCGATTTGCCATAGACTGTGGGTCTGGCCAACTGACTCATTTTGTCCCAGCATCCCACCTTCCACATGGCACATGGTCTTTTCCTGGATGGTGGTGGTTTTTTTTCTTCCATTTAATGAGAAAGTAGTAAGGTAGGTGAAATGTGTCTGCTTCCTCAGGATGTGTTTTGTGTCTCCTCAGATACCCTGTGGCTTCTCACCTCCTACACTGTGCACCCTTAAAACGAAGTGATTAAGACCCCCAAGATCTCAGGAAAGACCTTCTGGAATTTGTTCACAGAGCCCCTAGTTTGAAACTTCGATTCTGACCTCTGATATATCAAACCAGAGAAGACGTGACTTTGGAGCAAGGCCCCTGGAATCAGGCAAGAAGCTGTTGCCTAAGGCCTGTACTCAGGCTGGCCTGTGCGTGTGTCTTTTGCACGTTTTTGAAATTCCAGTCGTTCCCCTCATAGGGTGCTCACATTTTGCTCTGAGACCTGTTAAAACATGAAGAGCCCTGGAGGTCTGTCCAACAGATGAGGTGCCTAGGGTGTCCTCAGGCTCTGTCTGCAAAGTTGAATATTTTGTTGATGTGGCAAGTAAGCATGACAATTGAGCTAAGGGAGTAGTGCGAGCTGAGGTACTAAAGTCTGAGGTAGGTCTCCTGCTGCTGGCCTTCTTCTTGGGCATGGGAATGACAGAACTCCTGATGGTCATCCTCTTTGGTTTCAAGGCACGGTGAACAGACGTTGGGAAGTACAAAGCACGCTAGGAATGTGCAGTGTTTGTATGCCCGGATGATACAAACACAAGAGCATTCCTGTAGCATCCCTCAAGATAATCGCTACGAGTCTGACAAAGCTTCTGAGGCTTGAATATGTACGTGTCTGTGTAACTCTAGGCGATTCTATTTCTCCCATGTTAACCTCCAAACTCTGTGGTCCTCCTGGAAACAGCCCTTGCCTCCCCCATTTTCCCAAAAGTCTCAAAACTTTGTCTAGCTACCCATCCCCATTTATTTTTCTCATCTGTATCTCTCTACTAGGACTATGGGCAAAACAGAGTAATTCCCTTATATTTTCCTTTCTTTTTTAGATTTAAAGATTTATTTCTATTTGTGTATGTGTGTCTTCTGTCTGTGTCTACCATATGTAATGTGGGTGTGGCCGCCCATGGAGTCCAGGAGAGGGTATAGGACCTCTTGGAGATGTGGTCACAGATTGCCTGACACGAGCGCTGGGAATCAAGCCTGGGTTCTCTGGAAGAATAAAGCCCACTCTGACAGCTTCCTTTGGCCCTTCCTAAGTCCATCTGCATGATTACAGATGGGAGTCTTACAGGTGACCTGTCAGAACTTGTTGGCATTAATAGTGAACATTCAAGACCTAACAGATTCAAAAGCGCTGTCATATGGGAGTAACAGGTGAAACTCCTAAACTATGTCTTGACTGATTCTTTTCTTTTCTTTTTTCTTCTTTTGTTTTTGGACAGGAAAAACCAACTCAGGCCATGAGATCAACTTTTAATCCTCTGTGGAAAGCCTCAAAACAGGAAATGCATACCTCCGATCAAGAGAAGGATGAACACGTTTTGTAAAACTGATTTCCTTTGGGTCCATCTTCCTTTTCTGAAACAAAAAAATAACTAAAATGATTTATAGAGCAGCCAAATATCTTCTTCTACCTAGAGTTCATAGAGATATGTATTTTTCTCATGAGACAAGAAAATTCATTTTCTTATACATGTTCTATTTTATGACCTAGCATTTCCCATCAAACAAAAGGATCTTAGTGAAAACCAGGGGACCAAACCTAAATAACACCATTAGTGGTGAATGGGAGCTCCATTGCCTTAAGCAAACAACCCTGGGCAAAATCAGTTCTCAACCAGTATGGTCATCTGTAAATGATATGAATTTGCTTATTTTTTGCAGAGTACTCTTTTTGTTTAAAGCTATATAAAAAAATACTTTGATATTAGCTGATTTACCATTGATCCCCTGTAAAAATTTAAATTCTTTTTGACTAATTTGGTTACCTCCATAGCTAGAAAGGTACCTGTAATTGAACAAATTGATTTTTGATTAATGTTTAGAATACCTACCATTCAGAGGGTTTGTCAAAATGAACACAGAAAAGCAAGCCTTCACTGACAAAGGACTATTACACTCAATTCACAACCAGCTGTTAAAGTTTGACAATAAGAAAATGAATGAACAATCAGACATAAATGAACACAGTTCATGAACAGACACTTTTCTAAATAAGACCCCCGACTCCTAGCATGATGAAATTGCCATTTCTTAAGATGGAGATGCTCCTTGGAGAATTGCATACCATGTTACCTTACACAGGGCCATTTCCTTACTTCCTCTCCTCTAGATCTGCCCACTGATGTAGACTGACAGATAGCCTCATAGCTTGCTGCAGTTCTAGGCTAGGGGTGATCAAATAAACACTGTTGAGATCTGGAAAGTAGAATTGGAACATCAGCCATTACACCTTGAAGGTTTGGGTCAGGTGTCAGATACCACTGCAGCTCCTAACAGTCTCTAGTGATGGATGATACGGGGCAGGGGTAAGCAACAGCTGGAACCTCAGCTCCCGCTGGATCTCTTCTCTCAACTTTCCTGAATCCAGGGCCAGGTTTCTGTACAGATCAATGAGAAGGGAGTTAGACCCTTCTATAGGTTTCCTCTATCATCAAAGTTTAAGGCAGTGAGACCAGACAGACTTGTTCTCACTGGTCCCAGTTAAACCTTGTACATTCCTAATGATCCTTGATGTCTTCTGCTTCATGCCCCACTTTTCTTTTGCTTTGCACTGCTAGCCTGCCTTGCAATCAGGCTCTCCCTCTGAGAAAGAAGCAACAGCCCTTCATAGATTCTAGTAGCTTCCCTTAGTGATCCCTGGTGGATAATGGCTTCTGCGCTCTTATCCTTCAACTGTCTTCTCCCACCACTCAGTTCCCTTGCGTCTCCTATGATCATGTGGAGCCTGATTCCTATAAATAAATATGTCATTCCATAGCACACACAGCGGTTCCAATTTCTTTTTGAAACGCCACTGATGCACTGCTAAAGGAGCAAGTTGTCAGGAGTTCAGCTTCAGTGTGTGAAATTTAGATTTCCTATTCAGCATCCAGGTACCTGAATATTTGGAATAGGAAGCTTAATGCTGTGAGTAGTATGTGGTCCATGCTAGGGATGGAAACTGGCAAGCCATAACTGTACAGGGAAAGCCTTGCATAAGACTAATGACATCATCCAAGTTATTGGCTCCTAGATCAATATCAATGTACAAGTGATCTTAAAGCCATAAGACAAAATGAGGTCATTGAAGCATTAAGGGTTAGCAGAGAAAATTCAGTAAAAATACTGGATAAAGAATGCTCTAATATTAAAAAATGTAAAGTGCCAGCTGTGGTGCCTCACATTTGTAATCCCAGCAGACTAGAGAACTGCCATGAGTTCAAGGCCAGAGTGAGTTACATAGTGAGTTCCAGGCCAGCCCAGGCTACAGGGTGGAACTCTATCTCAAACAATCCAAAAAGGAGAAAAAGAGACAGGGAGAGAAAATAGGTATGAAGGTGCAGGCCAGTAATTCAAGCGCTCTGGAGTCTGAAGCAAGAGACTCACAAACTTCAGGCCAGCCTGGGCACCCTGTCTCAAGAAGAAGAAAAGAAGCCATTGCTCATGATAGCAAGTTACCAATTAAAACCTGGCTGAATAAAGAAAGGGGCAGGGACTTAACAAGCCTCCAGGTCTGAGGATCTAGAGACAGCTGATGACTTCTGCGGGGAGGGAGAAGCAGCTTTCTTCAACGTGTGGTCCTGGATAGGTCCATCATGCCTCAGTGGATGGCCCCACACTCAGGTGTATATGGGCAGCTCAAATGGACACAAAAGGTCATTTTTAAGAAAAGACATGAAGTTGAAAGGAGGAGAGGGGTGGGGTGATTTAGGAGGAGTTAGGGGTTATTGATAGGGTCGAAATACATTGTATTAAGTTCTCAAAGAATTAATAAAATGTTATATATTTTAAAGTTGGTCGGACAAATTTAAAACCACTGAAAACTGGCATGGGATTTTAAAGAAGAAACCATGGGAAAATTTGTTTTACACTAAAAGAGCAAACACTGAGTGAAGACTAAAAAGACTAAAATGAGGAAATTTGGGCATGGTTATAGATTGCTTCCAAAGCAAATAAACAAAATACTTTGTTAGTTTTAATGCACTTTCTAAAGATTTGGTGATGTTTTTGTTTGCATCGGACCAAAGACTCTATTAACTAAGAAAAATTGGTAAATTTTAGAACATTCGAAAGACAAAATGAAATAAAAACAAAAATTCAAATGGGAAGCACACTATCGTGCTCAGTGTGTAAAGGGCTGTGTGGCCGAGGGACTACTGTCTCTGTTTCCAAAGCTTGACTTGTTACATAAGAGGAGTGACTCACAGTCACAGATTGTTTTGTCCCCCTGGAACGTTTGGAAATGTCTACAAATATGTTTAGCTGTCAGAAAATGCGGGAGGCTGCTGCTGGCACCCAATGTGTAGAGATTAAGTGTAGGGTTAAGACAGCCCCTTTAGGGGGGGGGGTTTGCCTCAGGCGAATGCCTGCCAATAAATGGGCGCGCTGCTCGGTGGCTCGGCCCTTTTTCCTTCTTACCTCCTGTACTACGCTGGAACTTCGGTTCTGTAAGTTTATCATTAAAATGGTAAATATTCTTTAATATCTGCATTGCATTTATTTACGCCGATACAATTAAGCATGCTGATAAACATCCCACAGAGCACAGGGTGGCTCCCAAGGTGCATGGAGACAATGCACACAGTGAGAAATTACGACCTCAGCACAAGATGTAGAGCAATTTGTTTTTTCATTTTTATTCGTGTGTGTGTGCGTGCGTGTGTGTGCGCACGCGCATGTGGGAATGTGCATATGTACACTTGAGGAGGCCCTAAAAGGACACCAGATTCCCCAAATCTGGAGTTGCAGGTGGTTTGTAAGGTGCCTGACATGGGAGCTGAGAACCAAACTCTCATCCCCGTCTTCTGTGAGAGCCCAAAAACCTGCAAAAGAGCACAAGAGAGAGAAACAGTGATGAGGAAGGTCGGGGTCATCAAAAGGATGATGGCACGTGGAAGAGGAAAGAGACTGGAGGGAGGCTATAAGGGACCAGGATTAGTGCAGTGAGGAGATGTGGAGGCGGAGGACCACTAACTGGAGGAAAGGGGTTTGCAGGGAGGAGGGGCCACGGGTAGTAGGATGGAAGGCGAGAGGGTGCAGGTACCATAATCAGAACATACTCTATAGAGTATATATTTTGTATACATAAGAAATTGTCAAAAAATGAATTTAATATAAGACTTAAAATTTAAAAAGAGAAGGAAGATAATGCGATGCAAGACTTATGGGCTCTGAGACACTTGACGCTCCAATAAACAACACAGGGCAGATATAGAGGCAATAAGTGAAGTAATGGGCAATGGGGAATGCTGTCCGTTCAGTTTCTCTTACAGAGCTACAGCTGCTGGAGCAGAGACAGATTGACAGATGAAGTCTCAAGCCAACTGATAGACCACTAACCCAGAATGAGACGTACTGAAAAGTATCATCAACTTCCCCGCTCTGGGTACTCTGTTCTTCTAAGATCTCTGTTGCCCCGTCTAATGAACTGTACCATGGAAGGGAAGCAGAGACCTGGGAACCAATGGGCAAAGATGGATGTGGCTTACTAATTGTAAACTCGGCCAATGATCTCTCAATTAAATGAGTTCTCTTACTCCTCTAGCAAGATCTTTCAGGCCATAAGTTTTCCCGTCTTGCGCTGCTGTAAGGAGAGGATTGTTCACAGAGTTCTGAAATCCAGCCACTGTGCTCCTTTACATGCTTAGGGTTCCAAAGGCTGTGCGCACGGTGTAATTAAAAGCAAACAAACACACACACAAAAATACTTCACCTTGTTGGAAAGATGAGGCAATAGGCCAGCTCAAGTGAAAGGCCAGCTGCTGCCCTACAGAAGGACACACACAAAAAGAATACAAGTCTAGAGTCTCCTGGGACAATTGTGCCCAGGCTGCTTTGGGGACTGTCCAGTGGGGACATCAAAGAGTAGACTATCTTTGGTCTTTTGACCTTAGAGCATAAAATTGCTTGCTCCCCTTAAATGGGGCACAGTCTCACTTATCCACATGCCCTGGTTCATTCCATAGCACCTGTCTATGTCAGGAAGCATGAACAACTGACTCATCCCACTTACCTTCAGTATTAAAAGAAAGGAAATGTTGTCTGAGCCCTATCCATCTCCTGGGGTATCGCCATTCTGTACACACATACAGGATCATACTGCAAGGATGTGAGACTCGCAATTTGAGTACATCCTCAAGCCACATTGAGAGGAATGGTCCTTTGTAGTAATAAGGAGTGGCGGCGGGGCTGCGTCCCCAACACCCCAGCCGCCTGCTCGGCTAGCTTTTGCCCTGAAATAACAACACACAAACTGTATTCATTTAAACACTGCTTGGCCCTTTAGCTCTAGCCCTTACTGGCTAATTCTGATATCCCGATCAACCCATCTCTAATAATCTGTGAGCACTGGTCTTACTGGGAAGATTCTAGCCTAAGTCCATCCTGGGTCGGGGCTGGAGCATGGTGTCTCTCTGAGGCGTCTGCTCCCGAGAGGAGAGCTGTGGAGTCTGAGCTCACTTCCTCTTCCTCCCAGCACTCTGTTCTGTTTACTCCACCTACCTATGTTCTAACCAATAAAAAGGGCCAAGGCAGTTCCTTTATTAGCCAATGACCTTCCTCCATCATTTCCCCTTTTTCGGTTTAAACAAAAAAAAAAAGGCTTTAACTTTAACATAGCAAAATTACATATAACAAAACAGTTATCAAGTAAAAGTTACAATAATCTTTATCATAACTAAGGAAAACTATAACTATAACTAACTATTCTTAACTCCATCAAAGACTCCAGAAAGATACAATACTACATAAGCAAACAAGAAAAAAGCAACTTTTAAAACTCTAGAAATGACAGAGACATCTCGCTGCCTGGACAGTCACCCAAAGTTCCTCTGTACTGTTGGGGCATCCATCTTCAGCCTTCAGGCCCATGGTATCCAGCAGACATTTCCATAAAGCAGGAAATTTCAAAGGCAGTCACTATCTGCTTGTCCTGAAGAATGTCTTGCAAACTCTTTCATGAATCAGGAACCCCAAAAGATCATCTCACTTTAGGCAAGTTCAGTAGTCCTCTCTCTGCGGGTTCTCTGTGTCCAGTTTATGCAATAGTCCAGGCAAGAGCAGTTTCTTGCCCAAACGGCTATCAAACTCCATAACGAGCCTCTTTGATGCCCATCTTCCTCTTGAAGTAGATTGGTGCTGCCAGGAGCAGAGTGTCTCATTGTCATAAAAAGTCCTAAGTTATTAAAACATTTAGAATGCCATATTCTATAATCTTTGAAAAATATGAAGAATGCCTATCTAAAATATATCTATGTACATCTAGAAAATCTTAACTAACATGACTACAAACTTGACTATTACGATTATCTATTAACTACCTATATACATTACATTTTTTAATGAACTACACAATCACAATACCTTAATAAAGATCAGAAATACAGATACATATAACAAAATTGACCTTAAATCTCTATCAATAAAGCAAAATCTATACTAATGCAAATTATTCATATCTATATCATATCCCCCTTTAAATGTAAAAGAATATTTATAAACAATATTTTGGGAACATGGGCACAGTTTTTTCTCTCCAAACTGCTCCCTGCTGAATGGGGGCGTCGTTAATTAGGTCTTTCATGGTATAACCTGTGTGCCAGGGTCATCTCAGTTGGCAGTTGAACGAAGTAATTTTTTGAGGGTGTTCACAGGATCCTTTGGGAGGTCATGGTCTATCATACCAGATCGGGATAGATGCAATCCACAGGGTCTGGTCCTCTGCGAAAACAAAAGAAGACCCTCTCCAAAGCATCATATCCTTAGACCCAAATTCTGAAATCATACCCTCATGATATCCGTTCTGGTTCCACTTGGCAGCCCATATAATGAAATGTCTCTCTGTACCTAGCTCCTTCACAGTCAAAAATTTTAAAGAAAACACAATGTACATAATCCAGACTCTCTGTGAATTTTCCATTTTTACGTGGCTTATTTTTCTTTATTTCTTTTAATCTATTAACTATCTGTACTCTGTCTCTTTAAAGACTACCTTTTTTTTTAAACCATTAACTTTATTCTCTATATTCTTTTTCTTCTCTCTCCCAAGCCTACGTACATTCATCCAACAGTGTGACTCATTTAGTGGTCTGAATCTGTCCTATTGTGAATCTGCAATTTTTTACTATCCAGGAGCACTTTTTATTTGCGCCTTTAAATCACTAGGTGCTTAAGAATCTAAGCTGTGACATTCCTAGGTTAACTTTTTGCTTTTTGAGCGTATATCTTTGACCTGGAATAACTCTGTAGACCAGGCTATCTTTGAACTCTCAGAGATCTGCCTGTCTCTGCATCCCAGGCATTGGGATTAAAGGTGTTTGCTACTACACCTTGAACTCACAGAGATCTGTTTGTCTCTGCCTTTTAGGCACTGGGATTAAAGGCGTGTGCTACCACGCCTTGAAGTCACAGAGTTCAATCTCCCTCTGCCTTCCAAGTGTTGGGATTAAAGGTGTGTACTACCACACACAACAACTCTCTTCCTTTTCTTTTTTACTTTAAGAACTTCAACTTTTAGCTTGCATATATTTTTAACACACAGTAAAAAATTTTCTTTGTCTTTGAATCTCTCTTTACTGTATATCTCTCTGTTTTTCTGACCACATGAGTCTTTAATTTACCAAGCAATCTCAGTAGGGCTTAAGCCGTGGCTTTGCGGGCTAGATGTAGCCCATTCCTTAGCTTTCCAGCCTCATGGCTGAGGTACTGGCTGTAGCCATGTTTATAGCCACAACTCTATGGCATTTCAAGGTCCCTGCCAGCAAGCGAGCTACAACAGACAACACTCAAGTCCTCTCTCAGTAGCGGGCCCTCCTGCCTCAAACAGTCAGAGTTTGCCCTGGCAGGACCTCTTAATGAGCTGCAGGGTTTTGCAGCTAAAGCTGAGTCAGGAAGCCTCTCTTAGATGAGAGCGCTTGCTTGCCTCTAGCAAGCAGAGTAGACCTGAGAGAGTGCTGCTACCAAGAAACCATGCACAAAGCTGTCATTTTGTTCTAGAATTCCTTCCCAAGCTGTCTCAGGCTTTATGTGGAAGCAGTTGTCCACGTGGGCGCCATTTGTAGTAATAAGGAGCGGTGGCGGGGCTGCATCCCCAATACCCCAGCCGCCTGCTCGGCTAGCTTTTGCCCTGAAATAACAACACACAAACTGTATTCATTTAAACACTGCTTGGCCCTTTAGCTCTAGCCCTTACTGGCTAATTCTGATATCCCGATCAACCCATCTCTAATAATCTGTGAGCACCGGTCTTACCGGGAAGATTCTAGCCTAAGTCCATCCTGGGTCGGGGCTGGAGCATGGTGTCTCTCTGAGGCGTCTGCTCCCGAGAGGAGAGCTGTGGAGTCTGAGCTCACTTCCTCTTCCTCCCAGCACTCTGTTCTGTTTACTCCACCTACCTATGTTCTAACCAATAAAATGGGCCAAGGCAGTTCCTTTATTAGCCAATGACCTTCCTCCATCAGTCCTTGTCTGAGACAACCACAACTGTCAAGGAGCACTGTTGTTGGCCCTGCCCCAGGCAATGAGAGAGGAGTGTGGATAAATGCCACAGCTTCCTTGCCTCTAAGATAAAACCAAATGAGGCTCATTCTGCACTGCTTCCCATGAGTCTCCAATGGGGACCAGTTGCCTACATCTCTCTTGTAGCTTTTTCTTGTCTTCTTTCCTGTCCCTAATTTGTCTCCTTGTTTCCTCACTGGTACTTCTTCAAACAAATGGTCAGAAAACTGCTTGTTCTCCAATCCTCTGCTCAGTGAAAGCTGAAATCCCATGAGATGCAGTGTAAAACACAGTTTGTGCAACAATTGAATACTTGCAGTAATTTTTAACTCTCGACTCGAAATAGCCTCGAATCTCCTCGAGAGTCTTTTTCTCTTAAGATTTATTTTATTTCTAGTTATGCATAGATGTCTACATGTGAGTATGTACATATGAGTGCGGGTGCCTGCAGAAGCCAGAAGCGGGTGTCACATCTTTTAGAGCTTGAAATACAGGCATTTATGGGCCACTGGGAATTGGACTTAGGTCTTCTGCAAGAACATAAAGGCTGTTAACTGCTGAGCCATCTCTCTAACGCTAAGGGGAAAGAATCTCAATTAAGAAATTGTCTAGATCAGATTGCCCTGGGTGTATGTATGTGGGAAATTGTCTTGACTATCAATTAACGTGGGAAGACCCAGCCCACAGTGCGTAGCACCATTCCCTAGGCAAGGGATCCTGAACTATATAAGAGAGGAGAAAGAAAAGCAAGTCATCTTGTATGTATTTATTTCTCTCTGCTCTTAACTGTGACATGCCATGGCTTGCTGCTTTGAGTTCCTGCCACTGTAACTTCTCTGCTATGATGGACCTGGAATTGTGAACCAAATAAATTCCTTTCTCCCCTAAACTACTTTTCATTGGGGTGTTTTATCACAGGCACAGAAATGAAACTAGAACATCATCTTATGACCGGGTGGGCAGACAAGCCTCCTGTGCTAAAGCAGATATACCCTGCAATAACAGCCTCCTCCTCCCCCAAAATAAAGATATAAAGATATCACCCATCAAGGTAAAAAGTTATAGAAAAGGTGTTGACAGAGGTTTCTGTCCCGCCTAGTCCACAGCCATTCAGCCCCAAATAAACACAAAGAGGCCTACATTAATTATAAACTGGTTGGCCTATTAGCTCAGGCTTCTTATTAACTAACTCTCATATCTTTCATTAACCCATAATTCTTATCTGTGTTAGCTTGGTACATTTTATCAGTGAGGCATTCTCATCTTGCTTCCTCTGCATCTGTGTGACAACTGCAGACTGGCCTTTCCTCTTCTCAGAATTCTCCTATACTGGTTGCCCTGTCTATACTTTCTGCCTGGCTACTGGCCAATCAGCATTTTGTTAAACCAATACAAGTGACAAATCTCTACAGGGTACAAGACCATCACGTTGGGCACCATTTTGTAGGCAGAGACTGCTTGTTCATTTCCTGGCTGCCCAGATGCAAATAATCACACAGAAACTATATTAATTACAACACTGACCAATAGCATATGCATATTTCTAGCTAACTCTTACATCTTAAATTAACCCATTTTTACTATTTTGTATTTTATCATAAGGCTCATGATTTACCAGTAAGGTTCTGCTGGCAGCTGGTGTCTTTCCCCTTTGGCAGTTACATGGCATCTCTTTGACTCTGCCTACCCTCTCTCTATATCTCTATTTGGATTTCTTGCCTGGCTTTACTCTACTAAGCTGAAACAGCTTCTTTAATAACCAAAGGTAATAAAACATATTCATAGTATACAGAGGGGAATCCCACATCAAAAAGCAAAATTAAAAAGAAGAACTATCCAAGCCTTTAGTTAGCTTCAGTTCACATATGGAAATTTTTAAAAAGAGAAACAATGATAAAAAGAAAAGAAAATAGGAGGCTGGAGAAATACATCAGTTGGTAGAGTACCTGTCTCATAAGCTTGAGGACCTGAGTTCAGCCCCCCAGGATGCAGGTAAAAAAAATAAAGCCAGATATGGCCTAGTACAACTGCAGTGTTCAGGGAATAGTGACAGGCAGATCCTTAATGCTCAGTGGCCAGCCAGGTTAACCAACTGGGGAGCACAATACTTAGTGAGAGATACAGTCTCAAAAGATAAGGTAGAGAGTGATTCAGGAAGACATCCAGTATTGACCTCTGCCCTCCTTATACATGCACACACATGTGTAGACACACCTGCACACACACATACACACACACATACAGTGTACACGCACACACTCTATACATATACATATACCAAAAGCAGAAAGGAAACCAGAAAGGCCCCCTGTGATGTTCCAGAAGTGTTGTCCATCTTCGTAAGGATAACCAGGGAGCTAGAAAATCACTTTTTTTTACATGTTTGTTTATTGGTTTGCTTTTTATTTGTGGTAGTGGTGATGGCTGGTTTGTTTTTATTTTCCATTACTATGGGTTGAGTCTAGGGCCTTGTCTGTGCTTAGGCAAGTGAAATCCAAAAATTATATACCCAGCCCTACGAAACCACTATCTGTTGCTTAACACCAGTCATTTCAAAGAAACTCAGGCAAAGTTTTTTTTTTAATTATTCTTTTCATTTTGACTGATTCTTTGTGAATCTCACATCATGCATTCTGATCCCACACGTCTCCCTATCCTCAAGGATCTGCCCTCTGCCCTGGCAAACGCCCTCCCCTTAATAAACAAAATTTAAAAGAAAAACCAAAACAAAGGAAATGAAAGGAAAAGGAGAAGAATCTTGGTGTGGAAGCTATAGTGTGGCCCTGGGAGTCCCACATTTTACTGTCTGTTCAGTCATCTTTTCTTTAAGTGTTCACTGCCGTGAGGCATTGGTCTGCTTGGAGGCCTCTGGCTTCTGCTGCCCTGTAGATACTGGGCCCCACTGGGACTCCTCTTGCATATTCTGTTGTCCTGTGTCATGGAGGTCCTGTATCTTTGGATCAACAGGTCTGGTTCCTTTACATACTCCAGCAATTCAGGTAGATGTTGGGGTGGGGTAATTCATAGCCCTGGTTCTGGGCCTGGGTGATAGTCAATCTGCCAGTTTTCCCTGGGTAAGCTCTCCAGCACTGCCTTGGCCAGCTCACCCAATGCAGCCTGCAGCAAGGAATGGGGCCAGTTCTCCTGCTCTCAGATCCTCAGATCTGGTCGCCCACAATCACACCACCAAGGCCAGCTCTACTGTTTTGCCCAAGCAAGGTGCAGGGCCCTATCTCCTGATTACTGTAGGGAGCATATGAAGGGAGGCAGAGTCAGCTCTCCTGTGCGCGCATACGCGCGCGCGCGCGCGCGCGCGCACACACACACACAGAGTGAGCATGGTCAGCTCTAATGTGCTCAGGCAAAGAACTTTCAATCCAACCAAATATAATGTATCTATGATAATGTATAACAATCACAATTCCTACTGATTTTTTTGGGGGGAGGGGGTTGAGACAGGGTTTCTCTGTAGCTTTGGAGACTGTCCTGGAACTAGCTCTGTATACCACCAGACTGCTCTTGAACTCACAGAAATCCTTCTGTCTCTGCCTCCAGAGTGCTGGGATTAAAGCCGTGTGCCACTGATTTTTTTTTAAAAAAACCGTTATGATAGTGCAGCACTCCTTAGGCAGAGATACACAGACCTCTGTGAGTTTGAGGTCAGACTGATCTACATGTTGAGTTCCAGGCCAGCCAGGGCTGTATAGTGAGACTCTGTCTCAAAAACAAAGCAAAGAAACCAAAAAAATATTTGTTATAAATCTGCCTACTTCTGGGACTTCACAAACTTATCTTGGATTCTTGTTGTTATAGGTAATTACTGTGAATATTGGTGTCATTGCTGTATGTAAATCTAAACATTAGAGAATCTAAACATCTGTCATAAAAGAACTGGCAAATTTCAAGGCAACAAAAGGATTGGAAAATGAGATTCTATAAATAGTCAAAGAAATTTAACATCATAAAAAAATAGAGAGAGCGAGAAAGAAAAAGAAAAAAAGAAAGAAAAGAAAAAAGAAATAAAGAGAAAAGCTGGGGTTGGAGAGATGGCTCAGCAATTACGAGCACTGGTTGCTCTTCCAGAGAACCTGGGTTCCATTTCCAGCACCCACCTGGCCATTCACAACCTCTGGAACTCCAGGCCCACAGGGATCTGATGCCTTCTTCTGGCCTCCGAGGGTATTACACATGTGTGGTACAAAAACAAACGCGTGGGCAAAACACCCTACACAAAATAATAATAAAAAGAAAAGAAAAACTAGAAACACATAGGAAAATAAAAGCTAAGTAGTTGTGAATAAGAGCGCCACGTTACTCTGTCTCGGGGGAAAAAAAGTGCCACATTACTGGCCGTGGTGCACGCCTTGAATCCCAGCACTCAGGAGCAGAGGCAGGCGGACCTCTCTGAGGCCAGCCTGGTGTACAAGAGCTAGTTCCAGGACAGCCAGGACTACACAGAGAAGCCCTGTCTTGAAAAACCAAAAAAGAAAAAAAGAAAAGAAAAAGAAAGAATGCCATGTTATGTGTCTAGCTATATGAAAAGCCTGGGGCAGGAATAGGAAGAAGCCTTGTGATACTCACTCTTAGCATCCAGGCGAACATGGCCACACCCACTGAGGACCTTATAGGGTGCCTCACACCTGCTTGTTAGAAGGCAGTTCCCTGTCCCTTTAAAGGCGGAACTCTGCCTGCCTCTCCCACTTCCTCCGCTTCGCCTTTCTCTCTCTACATCTCTCTTCCTCTCCCTCTCTCTTTCTGTCTCCCTTCCCTTCCCCCAGTCCCTTTATCTCAATAAAACTCTCCACTTAAGTGCTGTCTACCTGGCATGTCTGTCCCTCACCGCCGTGGGTTCTCACCTGCCACGATTTAGAGCCACCAGCTGCCAAGGTCCCTCTCGCGTAGAATCGTATCACTCACACCAAGCATACAGTGACTTTCTTAGGTATGCCAAATGGGTATCAGAAGCAGCCTAAACAATGGCGACAATAGATTCCAAATACAGATTTGTTTGTTTGTTTGTTTCGAGACAGGGTTTCTCTGTGTAACAGTCCTGACTGTCCTGGAGCTCACTTTGCAGACCAGGCTGTTCTCAAACTCACTGAGATCCACCTGCCTTTGCCTCCCGAGTGTTAGGATTAAAGATGTGGACAATCACATTATTTATTTTACAGACACAGTCTCACTGGAGGGTGGTAGCAGCGCACGCCTGTAGTCTCAGAGGTAGATGCAGGTGGATCTCTGAGTTCGAGGTGCGCGCAAGAGAGAGGGGGGGGAGGGAGGGAGGGAGGGAGGGAGGGAGGGAGGGAGGGAGGGAGGGAGGGAGGGAGGGAGGGAGGGAGGGAGGGAGGGAGGGAGACTTGTACGGCCAGGCTGGCCTCAAACTGGTTATGTATGCCAGGCTGACCTCGAACTACCAGAAATCTGTCTGCCTCTTCCTCCCACAGATTGGTTCTTAAAGGGCCCACCCAGACAAATAAAATGGTGCACCATGACTCTGCAAGTTGTTCGGGTGTGAAATGGTGGATATCGAAACTGTAACAAAAAAATTTGCTACGCGCGCTCAAGCGTCCTCGCGCCTTTCACGTTACTTTACGTAGACAGTAAGAGACCGCCCCCAAAACCTTCCCGCCTCTCCAGCGGAAACAGGGCGGGCCCTGGAAAGGAAGTTTGAAAAGGGACACGCCTACCCACGAGGCTATATAAGGAGGGCGAGCCCGCGCGCGTGGCGTTCAGCGTGCAGAAGGAGAAGGCGACAGGGGAAGACGACGCGGCAAGCTTGCCGCTCGTCAGCCCCATCAGCCCTGCACGTCCATTTTGCAGCACAGAGCGCACCAGGCCGACCCATCTCAGCTTGCAGAAGGCGACGGCGACGGAGGAAGACGACGCGGCAAGCTTGCCGCTCGTCAGCCCCGTCAGCCCTGCACGTCCATTTTGCAGCACAGAGCGCACCAGGCCGACCCACCTGCAGTGAGCGACGAAGAGCGCCAAAGGTAAGGATGCTTTTAAAAACTTGCAAAATTTGCCGGGCTGAGGTGGCGCCCTTTAACCCCAGCCCTCGGGAGGCAGAGGCAGGCGAATCTCTGTGAGTCCGGCAGCTTTTCCACCACGGAGCGCCCCAGGCCGACACACCGGCAGCGAGCGCCATATTTCCCAACGGTGGTGGCGCCTGCCCGCCTTTAACCCCAGCACTCGGGAGGCAGAGGCAGGCGAATCTCTGTGAGTCTGAGGCCAGCCTGCTCCAGGGCAGCTTTTCCACCACAGAGCGCCCCAGGCCGACACACCGGCAGCGAGCGCCAAACGTGTGGATGCTTTTAAAAACTTGCAAAATTTGCCAAGCTGAGGTGGCGGCGCCCTTTAACCCCAGCACTCGGGAGGCAGAGGCAGGCGAATCTCTGTGAGTCTGAGGCCAGCCTGCTCCAGGGCAGCTTTTCCACCACAGAGCGCCCCAGGCTGACACACCGGCAGCGAGCACCAAACGTGTGGATGCTTTTAAAAACTTGCAAAATTTTTCCAGGCGGTGGTGGCGCTCTTTATCCCCAGCACTCGGGAGGCAGAAGTAGGCGAATCTGTTAGTTCGAGGCCAGCCTGGTCCAGGACAGCTTTTCCACCACAGCGCACCAGGCCGACACACCGACAGTGAACGCCAAAGGTATGGATGCTTTTTAAAAACTTGGAGAATTTTTCCGGGTGGTGGGGGCACCCTTTAACCCCAGCACTCGGGAGGCAGAGGCAGGCGAATCTCTGTGAGTCCGAGGCCAGCCTGCTCCAGGGCAGCTTTTCCACCACAGAGCGCCCCAGGCCGACACACCGGCAGCGAGCACCAAACGTGTGGATGCTTTTAAAAACTTGCAAAATTTTTCCAGGCGGTGGTGGCGCCCTTTATCCCCAGCACTCGGGAGGCAGAAGTAGGCGAATCTGTTAGTTCGAGGCCAGCCTGGTCCAGGACAGCTTTTCCACCACAGCGCACCAGGCCGACACACCGACAGTGAACGCCAAAGGTATGGATGCTTTTTAAAAACTTGGAGAATTTTTCCGGGTGGTGGGGGCACCCTTTAACCCCAGCACTCGGGAGGCAGAGGCAGGCGAATCTCTGTGAGTCCGAGGCCAGCCTGCTCCAGGGCAGCTTTTCCACCACAGAGCGCCCCAGGCCGACACACCGGCAGCGAGCACCAAACGTGTGGATGCTTTTAAAAACTTGCAAAATTTTTCCAGGCGGTGGTGGCGCCCTTTATCCCCAGCACTCGGGAGGCAGAAGTAGGCGAATCTGTTAGTTCGAGGCCAGCCTGGTCCAGGACAGCTTTTCCACCGCAGCGCACCAGGCCGACACACCGACAGTGAACGCCAAAGGTATGGATGCTTTTTAAAAACTTGGAGAATTTTTCCGGGTGGTGGGGGCACCCTTTAACCCCAGCACTCGGGAGGCAGAAGTAGGAGATTCTCTGTTAGTTCGAGGCCAGCCTGGTCCAGGATACCTTTTCCAGCACAGAGCGCACCAGGCTGACACACTGGCAGTGAGCGCCAAAGATATGGATGCTTTTTAAAAACTTACAAAATTTTTCCAGGCGGTGGTGGCGTCCTTTAAACCCAGCACTTGGGAAGCAGAAGTAGGCGAATCTGTGAGTTCAAGGACAGCCTGGTCCAGGACAGCTTTTCCACCACAGCGCACCAGGACGACACACTGACAGTGGGCGCCAAAGGTACGAATGCTTTTTTAAAAACTTGGGGAATGGCTGGAGAGATGTCTCAGTGGTTAAGAGCACTGTCTGCTCTTCCAGAGGTCCTGAGTTCAATTCCCAGCAACCACATGGTGGCTCCAAACCATCTGTAAAGAGATCTGGCGCCCTCCTCTGGCATGTGGGTATAAATGGAAGCAGAAAGTTGTATACATAATCAAAACTTGGGGAATTTTTCCGGGTGGAGGTGGCGCCCTTTAACCCCAGCACTCAGAAGGCAGAAGTAGGCGATTCTCTGCTGAGTTCAAGGCCAGCCTGGTCTACAAGAGCTAGTTCCAGGATAGTTAGAGTTGTTACACAGAGAAACCCTGTCCTGAAAAAAAAACTTGCAAATTTAAATGTAGCTCTTGGTTCCTTTGGCTTGTCTTCGCAGTTAAGTCAGGGTCTCGTGGTGCAGCCCAGACTGGTTTGCCCATGCCTAATCCCCTAGAATCTAATCCCCCAGAATAGATCCCCCAGGAATTGGCAGCATCTGCATCACACCAACGGGAGGCAGGTTTCTTGGGGTCCGTATTAAATTCAAAGTGTACACTCCTACACAGAGTTGTAAAGTTTTGCCTCACAGTTGATAGAACTGCCATGATTTCTACCTGTTCACCAATACTTTTTGTTTTTCTTTAAGGGCCCCAATTTTCTATTAGGATGGAACAAACTTTACAGGACACTTTGGAGGGGGCCAATGAGACTGTCCAGCAGCAACCCCCTTCGACGAGACCCGAAAAATCTCTTCAGGAAAAACTGTATGACATTTATGTGGAGGAGTGTGGAAAGGAGCCAGAAGCAGAGGGCCTTCGAAGCAATGTCAACTTGCTAGAGAAGCTTATGAAGAGAGAGCCATTGCCATGTTTAGTGGTCAGCCTGTACCCAGAAAACCAGGGCTATTCTCTCATGCTCAAGGATAAAGATGGAGTCCTTATAGAGCCCTATCCAGGGCCGTATGTAGGACAGAAACTGCTTGAATATTTGAATGCTGAAGAGTTACCTTCTTTTCTGATTGAGATCCTGGAAAAGTCTCCTGTGAATGTTTTTCACAGTGGCTGTGTCATAGCAGAAATCCGAGACTACAGGCAGTGTGGTGACATCTACCCTCCAGAGGAGCCTGCTGCAGAGGCTGCTGTGTCCTCTCCTGCTTGCCAAGTCCGGCATGTTCTCTTACGTCCAACGATGCAGTCTCTAGTAAGCGATGTCGAGTCCATGACAACTGACAGCAGTCAGTGGACCCAGGAAGAAAAACTGGAGCTTGAGAGCCAACTGACCTCAGCTACAGCAGAGCCACTGTGTCTGGATCCTTCTGTTGCTGTCACCTGCACGGCCAACAAATTGCTGTTTAATGAGCAGAAGATGAACACTAACCCCATGCGGCAATGCTTCAAGAGGCATGCATGCCCCGCTCTGGATCAAGAGGAGGTACCATCTGGGTGTTCTTGTCCCCCTGACTTAACGACAATGACTCCTTGCAAAGAGCAGGCAAAAATAAGTCCAGATAACCCATCTGACCTGCAGATTGATGGAACAGAAACATGCAACCAGAGTCTCTGTGAACCGACTGTGCCTTCAGAGATGGACTTGGAGAGCTTTATTAAAGAGTTGCTATCTCTGCCCTTTGATGAGACTGAACCAACCATCTCAGCAATTCCTGAGGTAAAATATGATTGTATGTTTGATTGTGAGGATGACAGTCAGCTATGGGATAGGAATGAAGATATCATGGAGTGCCTTAATACGCTTTTCAATGAGGAAATAGAGCCACTTCCAGAGGGCAGCAGTGCTAACCCCATGTCTCTCCCTCCAGTGGCCCTGGGTGATTATTCAGATGATTTCCTGACAGGGATAAACACTGAGCCAAGGAAGACAGTGCCTATGTGCCAGGAGGCTATCCAGAGTCAAGCTAGTTGTCCCAGCAAGATGCCACAGGGGTTCAGTAGCTCAGTCTGTCCTCCTCAGCCATCCCCAGGGAAGAAGTGGTCTAGTAGCTCAGTCTGTCCTCAGCCCACCCCAGAGAAGAAGTGGTCTTGTAGCTCAGTCTGTCCTCCTCAGTCCACCCCAGAGAAGAAGTGGCCTAGTAGCTCAGTCTGGCCTCCTCAGCCCACCCCAAGGAAGAAACGGCCTAGTAGCTCAGTCTGTCCTCAGGCCACCCCAGAGAAGTGGTCTTGTAGCTCAGTCTGGCCTCAGCCCACCCCAGAGAAGAAGCGGCCTAGTAGCTCAGTCTGTCCTCAGCCCACCCCAGAGAAGCAGCCTAGTAGCTCAGTCTGGCCTCCTCAGCCCACCCCAGAGAAGAAGCGGCCTAGTAGCTCAGTCTGGCCTCAGCCCACCCCAGAGAAGAAGTGGTCTTGTAGCTCAGTCTGTCCTCCTCAGCCCACCCCAGAGAAGAAGTGGTCTAGTAGCTCAGTCTGGCCTCAGCCCACCCCAGAGAAGAAGTGGTCTTGTAGCTCAGTCTGTCCTCCTCAGCCCACCCCAGAGAAGAAGTGGTCTTGTAGCTCAGTCTGTCCTCCTCAGCCCACCCCAGAGAAGAAGCGGCCTAGTAGCTCAGTCTGTCCTCCTCAGCCCACCCCAGAGAAGAAGCGGCCTAGTAGCTCAGTCTGTCCTCCTCAGCCCACCCCAGAGAAGAAGTGGTCTTGTAGCTCAGTCTGTCCTCCTCAGCCCACCCCAGAGAAGAAGCGGTCTAGTAGCTCAGTCTGTCCTCAGCCCACCCCAGAGAAGAAGCGGCCTAGTAGCTCAGACTGTCCTCAGCCCAACCCAGAGAAGAAGCGGCCTAGTAGCTCAGTCTGTCCTCAGCCCACCCCAGAGAAGAAGCAGTCTTGTAGCTCAGTCTGTCCTCAGCCCAACCCAGAGAAGAAGCAGTCTTGTAGCTCAGTCTGTCCTCAGCCCAACCCAGAGAAGAAGCGGCCTAGTAGCTCAGTCTGTCCTCAGGCCACCCCAGAGAAGAAGCGGCCTAGTAGCTCAGTCTGTCCTCAGGCCACCCCAGAGAAGAAGCGGCCTAGTAGCTCAGTCTGTCCTCAGCCCACCCCAGAGAAGAAGCGGCCTAGTAGCTCAGTCTGTCCTCAGGCCACCCCAGAGAAGAAGCGGCCTAGTAGCTCAGTCTGGCCTCCTCAGCCCACCCCAGAGAAGAAGCAGCCTAGTAGCTCAGTCTGTCCTCAGCCCACCCCAGAGAAGAAGCGGCCTAGTAGCTCAGTCTGTCCTCAGGCCACCCCAGAGAAGAAGCGGCCTAGTAGCTCAGTCTGTCCTCAGCCCACCCCAGAGAAGAAGCGGCCTAGTAGCTCAGTCTGGCCTCCTCAGCCCACCCCAGAGAAGAAGCAGCCTAGTAGCTCAGTCTGGCCTCCTCAGCCCACCCCAGAGAAGAAGCGGCCTAGTAGCTCAGTCTGGCCTCCTCAGTCCACCCCAGAGAAGAAGTGGTCTAGTAGCTCAGTCTGGCCTCCTCAGCCCACCCCAGGGAAGAAGCAGCCTAGTAGCTCAGTCTGGCCTCCTCAGCCCACCCCAGGGAAGAAGCAGCCTAGTAGCTCAGTCTGGCCTCCTCAGCCCACCCCAGGGAAGAAGCAGCCTAGTAGCTCAGTCTGGCCTCCTCAGCCCACCCCAGGGACAAAGTGGCCTAGTAGCTCAGTCTGGCCTCCTCAGCCCACCCCAGGGAAGAAGCCCACGGCCAGTCTAGTGTCATTGTCAGCCTTAAAAAAGGAAAGCAAAATTCCTCTACTGGTGTCACTGCCCCCCATCTCGAGACAGGGCCCCTCATCTCTCAGGTCCGTCACACCAGAGGCCAGGCGAGACCCGCCACCTGCTCCTCAAGCAGTCAGGGTGGTTCAGCGGACCACTGTGGGAATGAGCAGAGTTAACACTGTTCCTCCAGCTGGCCAACCCAGTGCTAGGTCATCAGAAAACAACCCCAAGATCCAGCCCCCCACTCGGACCACTCGTGTGCGCGTGATCCGTTTGGTAAGGTCTACTATGGTGGGTAATTCAACCCAGGTCCCAGTCCGCCTCACTAGGGCCCCAGCTGCTGAGGGAACCAGTCATAATAGCCACATTCCAACCAAAGAACCTAGGCCAGCACAGCGCACCGTGAGGCCACCTGTGCGACTCATTATAAATAATACAGCAAATCCCCTAAGTGTAAGGACTCCCCCTGGCTCTCTCATTTTGCACACAGACTCTCAGATGTCATCCCGGAGACCACTGCAATTTCCACAGCAGACATATGTATTGATTCCAAAACAGCTGCAACCACCCAGCGCCCCTGTCCCCCAGCAGCCACAGCCAGGGCCAGCAGCTTCCTCCCAAGGGTCTAATCCTCAGCAGGTGTCCTTGCCAGCTCAGCAAACTAGTCTCCTTAACAGTGAGGGGCCCAGAGTGGTTCAACAGACCCAGAGGTCTGTGGTATGTCGGGTGAGCTCCACCCCACAGAGCCACAGGCAGAATGTTCAGGCCCAGGGCTTCCAGGTCTCTGCTATCGTGGTCCGGCAGGGCCAGAGGCAGGGGCAGACCCAGAATGTGCATGTGAGAATCATACCACGCATAGTGACTGTGTCCAGAGCAGACATTCGGTCCTCTGCACGTGGGAATGCAGCTAGCGAACCCAGTGATAGAGGAACGGGAGAGCAACCAAACCCCCCAAGGTCCTGACTCTTACTTCTCTGTAAAATGTTCCAGCATTGAGCTAAATCATTCCTAGTTTTTATTTTTTTTGTTGGTATTTGGAATGTGTCAGTATGTGACTGCTTAAAATGCAAAAGTAAAAAGCTCAATGCCCAAAGTTTTGTATAGAAACAGAGAAGGGATTTTAAAACCTAGGACTGTTTTGCTTATTTTGCTCCTTGTGTTTGATAAAGGAGTGTTTATTGTAGTGTCCCAGTGTGAATTCACATCTGAAATTTGTTATCTTTAGTAATTCCAGATTGTCATTTAGATAAACATTCAAAGTGCAGTCATAAGGGGCTGGACAAATGGCTCCACAGTTAAGAGTACTTGCCGCCCTTTCAAGGGCTGGAGTTTGCTTTCCAGCCCCACTTCAGTCACCTCCAGCTCCAGAAATTCTGACAGACACTTTTCTGGCCTCTGAGGGGACACACATGCATGTGTCCCTCTCACAGAAATAGAATTGAAAAATAAAATAGCTCAAGCGATGGCTTAGTGCTTAAGAAAATGTGTGGCCTTGCAGAGGAGCGGGGTTTAGTTCTTTGTACCGACATGGTGGCTCACAACCAACTGGAAGTCCAGTGCCAGGGGATATGATGCCCTCTTCTTAGCTGCATGGGCACCAGGTACCTACATGGTTCACATGCATATATGCTGGCGAAACTCCCAAGCACATAAACTTCATGTGTTTTTTTTTAATTGCAACAATATACTTTAAGTTCATAACTTAGCAATAATTGACAGGCTTATTGTAAATGATGCTTAAAAACAAACACACATTTTGTTGTTTTAACAAAAAAATTTGGAATGAGTTTTGTCTTCAATGACTTTTTTTTTCTCACCACCCCTACCCGCCCCCCTCCCCAGCAAAAACAGGGTTTTTTCTGTGTAGCCCTGGCTGTCCTGGAACTCACTCTGTAGACCAGGCCAGTCTTAAGTTCACAGAAATCCTCCTGCA